>NC_045614.1:56774811-57399811 GCF_009829155.1 Mustela erminea
CCATGATCTAATTTTGGAATATTCTCAAAAGCCCCCCAAACACACCTCATGACCATTAGCAGTCACATCTCATTTCTGCTGCCCACCGTACAGCCCACTCCAGCCCCAGGCACCCACCAATCTATTTTCTGCTCCTACGGATTTGCCTAGTCTGGACATTTCACATAAATGGAATCAGATAATATGTGGCCTTGTGTGTCTGGTTTATTTCACTTAGTGTAATGCTTTTAAGGTTCATCCGTTGGTTAGAACATATTGGTACTTCCATTGTGTGAATATACCACATTTGTTTAACCATTGGTTGATGGATAATTGTTTCCATTGGCTATTATGAATGTACGAGGTATGTTTTCATATCTGTGGGGAGTGGAATTACTGGATCATAGAGAACTCCAGATGTTTAACCTTTGTGAAGCTGCCTCATTCTACATTCCCATTAATGCTATATGGAGGATTCTGTGATGACCTGCCTGAACCCCCCCTTATTTTATTTTTCATAAAATAATTTAAAGATTATTAAAAAATAAACACAGTTGAGTTTCAGCAAATGCAGAAAGAGCCTTTTTGGAGCTTCCATTATCTAATTAAAAGCAGAAACTTCTGGAAGTAAGGTTGCCATAAATCACCTCTCCAGGGGAATTTTACTAGCCAGAAAGAAGGCAAAGATCATTCATATCTACTTAAACAAATATTGTCACAAAGTTTTTGTTCTGTTTGTTTCCCTAGAAACTCATTTGCTCTTCTCATAGAAACCTCTTCTTCCCAATCTCTCTCCCCTATTAAGTTAGATATGTAAACTCCCATCCTATACTCTTTAGAGAGTCATGTTTTTCTGTGAACTCCACATACATATGTTAATAAAAGTCTTCTCTTGCTAATCTACACCTTGTTAGCTTAATTTACAGGGCTCCAAGAACTGAACCTAAGAAGGTAGAGGAAAAGGTTTTCCTCCCCAACAGTTCCAATTTCCCCGTATCCTCCCTAATACTTGTTATTGTCTATCTTTTTTATTATAGCCATCCTAAGGTGTGAAGTGGTATCTTATTGTGATTTTGAATTGCATTTCTCTGATGGGCAATGGTATAGGACATCCTTCTGTGTGCTTATTGGCCATTTGTATGTCTCCTTCAGAAAAGTGCTTATTTGGCCACTATGTCCATTTTTTAATTGGATTATTTATGTTTTTATCATTGAGTTGTAATCCAACAATTTTCAAAAAGTTGAAATGTAGAAAAAATGCTTAGAGCTGTGCAGGCATGTATTAAACTGCACAGAAATCTGGAATACACATCAGGGCGATCACCTGTAGGTAGGGTGGATACCGTTTCATGAAACTTTGGTTTGAATCATACAAGTGTGTATATGAATTGTATTTCTTACTGTGGATTGCATTCATAAAAGTTCAAATCCCATTATTTTAAGGTGTCTACTTAGGAGATGACTTGATTGGTCACAGAGTATACCCATGTTCAAGTTTACCAAGTATGGATCACAAGCCCCCTTCTGCAAATGTGAAGGCCAAAAAATTCTAGAAACCCCTTTTCCTATATCTTTGCAACAAAGTCCTGTGGCAGTGAAAAGTGGCCTCAGATGAGCTAAGGCTATTTAAAGTTTATATTTATCACATTTAATCTGAATACTGATGTTTCACTGCAGACAAACCAACGTGTTGATGTTAGGTGTAGCTCCTGAACTCATTAGGAATGGTAATGTAAAAATGGTATCTGTACCTTTTACTTTCAAAGTAAAAAAAAAAATTCCAAAACAAATATGATTGCAAAGACTTCCAATAAGAGCTTGCAGATATATGTACCAAAAAGCTCTCCAAATTGGTTGAACCAATTTACACTTCTTCCAGCAGCATGAGAGAATTCATGTTCCCCCATCTCTATCCAGACTTGATAGAGCCAGACCTTAAAAGTTTTTCCTATCTGACCAGTCAGAAAAGCTAATCGGGGATGTTTTAATTTGCATTTCCTTGGCTTTCAAAAAGGATGAACAGATTTTCTTATGTTTACTGGCCATTTGGGTTTCCTCTACTGGGAATTGTCCACTCACATGTCTGTCTGTCTGTCTTTTCAGTTATCATTTCTTTGGCTCTCCACAAATGGACTCCAACACCATATTCAAGCTATTATAATATTCAGCTGTTGGAGAACTTGGATTATTCTGACAAACTTATGTTTTTTTCCCCACTTGAGATAATAAATTTAGAAGAGAAACTAAGAAATTCCCAGTAAGGATAATTTCTGCCTTTCCCAATACAAGAAGTATTCAGGGCCCATATAAAAATGGCCGAAAAAAGACATTTCTCCCCCTCCCCCCAACTAATTAAATTTTGAATGCATTTAAGTTTCTAGTGGATGCAAAACCTAAATTATTCAGACAAGCTGGTTTATGACTTAAAGGTACTCCAGTTTGCCACAGTCTAATGTGTATTTTTGTGATGTCAATGTTGAGTTAATGTCAACAGTTGAGCTAAATATACCTGTTTGGTCACTTAAATGATTAACTTAAGCAACTTCCTCCATGGGCAGGGAGGAAGACTGGAGCATCTCACAGGAAGTCACCCTCCCACTAACAGGAAGTTGCCTGCCCACCGACAGGAAGTTTCAGATGGAAAGTCACAAAGCTGCGAGGTTGACAGTTGCAAAGCAGGGAGGTTGGCAGAGCTAAGCCTGTGGCTTCCTCCTTCAAGAAGATAGTGGAAAATTATGGAAAACCTGAAGTTGTTCTTGATCACTGTGTTGCTGAGGCTGTGGGTGAAATGAGTTTCCTAACACATATTTTGTTGCCTGGGTCTAATTTTTATTTTTGGTTTACATGCAGTCATACATTGTGGATGAAAGGACTACACTCAGAAGAACATAATGAGTAGAATATTGTGGCTGCATCTTAACCAGAATATAAAATTATTTCCATTTGAAGAGTCCTTTGCTGTTACTGAATGCTTTTTTAAAAATTTTATTTGAGTTGGGAGGCACCTGGGTGGTTCAGAGGGTTAAGCTTCTGCCTTCAGCTCAGGTCATGATCTCAGGGTCCTGGGATCAAGCCCTTCTTCAGGCTCTCTGCTCAGCAGAGAGTTTCCCCCTCTCTCTCTGCCTGCTGGACTGCCTACTTGTCTTTAAAAAAAAAATAAAGTCTTTAAAAAAATAAAAATTTTATTTGAGTTGGGGAGGATCAAGGGGAGAGGGAGAGAGAGAATCCCAAGCAGACTCCATGCTGAGCCCAGAGTCCTGTGCAGCTCTCTATCTCATGACCCTGAGATCATGACCTAAGCTGAAATCAAGAGTTTGACACTTAGCCAACTGAGCCACCCAGGCATCCTTACCAAATGCTTTTATATTAAATATATTCTTTGACACATTTTTTAAAACATTTTATTTTTAAGCAATCTCTACACTCAATGTGGGGCTCAAGCACAACCCCGAGATCAAGAATCACATGCTCTACCAACTGAGCCAGCCAGCCAGTCTCCCCTGATATTTTTTTTTTAAGAATTTATTTATTTATTTGACAGACAGAGATCACAAGCAGGCAGAGAGGCAGGCAGAGAGAGAGAGAGAGAGAGAGGGAAGCAGGCTCCCCACTGAGCAGAGAGCCCGATGTGGGGCTTGATCCCAGGACCCTGAGATCATGACCTGAGCAGAGGCTTTAACCCACTGAGCCACCCAGGCGCCCCTCCCCTGATATTTTTAATACTCCTTTGAGATGGAAATTGTTGGTCCCATTTGTCATTCAAGAAAACTCAGGCTCCAGGAGAGGGAGTGGTTTCTATTTAGTTCACCTAAAGGGCAGGTCTGGGGACTAGTGTAAGGGGATAAGTTATAGATGGGTCTTGAACAAGGACCACATACTCAAAGGTCTACTGGGCTGGCAGGTAATGGAAATAATTAAAAGTGACTGGGAGGCAGTAGGGAGTGGTGGGGACTGTGGCAGATCAGAGAGGTCACAAATCCTTATGTGAAGGTGGCGGTCCTTGATTTCCAACATAACATTGCTATGTGGGAATGTAGTAGGCCCAAGGTTGCCAGAGTTTCTGATTTTTCAAGAGAGATTATAAATGCAGACTTTATATCAAATACTCTGATTTTGAAATGTTTACAAACAATTCAAATTAAAGAAATCTGGGTAGGTGTTTTTGGCAGTTGATGAAAGGGAGTTGAGGACTCCTAGCAGAGTAAATATTTGAATACTGTTTTAAGCACTGTCCTGAGAACTCTACATGTATTATTAATGGAATGCTTTTCCCAACTCTGTGAGGGAGATAACATGAAGGTTTCCATGTTACAGACAGCTGAAAATGTAACTAAGTAAATTTCTCAGGGTCATGCAGCCAATAGAGAGCAGTGCCAGGATCTGGCCAGCCAGTGCAAGGGTATCAAAGCAAGCATTGTCCGAAGGTGGGCAGTGGGATTGGTCTGCTTTGGTTGCAGGTAGTAAGAGGATGGATGCATCATTCACAAAGAATTTTAAAACAGTAATAAAAATGGGCTAAAGTTCATCTGCTTTTTATTATCACCATGCACCATCATTATTAATGTTAGTGTGTGTTTATTATTTATCACAGTGATGAAATACACAAATCCCTGGAAAAACTCCAGCAGGTCTGAGTTCTAAGGAATTGGTGAGGCTACTGTTGAGGAGTTTTAAAAAAAACCTCTTCTTCGTGTTGGTGGCAAATACATGTAACATAAAATGTGTCATCCCAGCCATGGTTAAATGCACAGCGTAAGCCTATTCACGTTGTTTTGTAACCAATTTCTAGAATTTTTCTTCTTGTAAAACTGAAACTCTGTCCCCATTAAACAAATCTCCATTCTCCTCCCCCAATCTCTGGCAGCCACTGTCCTACTTGTGAGTCTATGAACTTGATTCATCTAGGGACCTCATGGTGAAATCACACAGTATTTTTGTGTGTGTGTGTTTGACTGTCTTATATCGCTTACAGTGTTCTTCCGAGTTGTAGCTTGTGTTAGAATTTCCTTTTTTTTTTTGTTTTTATTTAAAGGTTTTATTTATTTATTTGGTAGACAGAGATCACAAGTAGGCAGAGAGGCAGGCAGAGAGAGAGGAAGGGAAGCAGGCTCCCTGCTGAGCAGAGAGCCCAATGCGGTGCTTGATCCCAGGACCCCGGGATCATGACCTGAGCTGAAGGCAGAGGCTTTTACCCACTAAGCCACCCAGGTACCCCATCCTTTATTTATTTATTTATTTTTTAAGGTGAGGAATATTCCACTGTTATTCTTCTGCTATATTTTCCTTATCTGTTTATCTGTTGATGAACATTTATGTTACTCCCACCTTCTGGTTACTGTGAATACTGCTGCTTTGAACATTAGAGCACAAATATCTATTTGAGTCCTTGATTTCAGTTGTTTGGGTAAATATCCAAAAGGGGAGTTGCTGGATTATATAGTAGATCTATAAAAATAGAGGAAACACCAGACTGTTTCCATACTGGCTGCACCATTTTACATTCCCACCAGCAGTGCACGAGTGTTCCAATTTCCCTACATCTTTGTCAACACTTGTTTTGTGTGTACGTGTTAATTTTGAAGTAGCTGATGAGTATGAAGTAATAGCTCGCTGTAGTTTTTCATTTGCATTTCTCTAATGAATAATGATGTTGAAAACCTTTTCATATGAGTATCGGCCATTTATAGTTCTTTGGAGAAATGTCTACTCAAGTCTTTTGCCCACCTGTTTTTTTTTTTTTTTTTTAAAGCGGGCTCCATGCCCGGAGTGGAGCCCAACATGGGGCTTGAACTCATGACCCTGAGATCAAGAACTGAGCTTAGGTCAAGAGTCAGATGCTTAACTAAGTAAGCCACCCAGGTACCCCTTTTGTCCATTTTTAAATTGTGTTGTTTTGTTTTTGTTATTGATATGTTATAGGAATTCTTTATGTATTCTGGATGTTAACCCCTTAACAGTATATATTTTGTAAATACTTCCCCCCTTCTGTAGGTCACTTTTTCATTGTTGATCTCATCTTTTTATGTGTAGAACTTTTGAAGTTTGATGTTGTCGAGTTTATCTGTTTTTACTTTTGGTGCCTGTGCACGGTCAAATTTTAATAACATATAAGCTATAAAATAATTCACTTACAAAATTTAGGCTGTAGTAAACAATGTATTATACATGGATGTTAATTCAGGAAATTTCTAGTTACACAATTGACTCCCCAGACACATGGATTTAGCACATGTTTTTGTTTCCAGAGTAAGTTTGTAATGTTTTTGGCATTATTTGAATTTGCTTTGGGGATAGTTATTGTCTCCAATCTCTAGGGCAATACACACTCCTATGTTTACACAATAATTTCAGAATAAACAACGATAGTATAGTGATTGTGAGGACAATGAAATGAAACCCTTTGTGATTCAACCATTTTGTGCAACCACTTATAATTCTTATTTGGTTTAAATTTTACTTAAAAAAAATTTTTTTTAAGATTTTTCCATTTATTTATCTTGGAGAGAGAGAGAGAGAGGCAGAGGGAGAGGGAGAGAGAGTCTCAAGCAGACTGTGCACTGAGCACAGAGCCCAATATGGGGTTCCATCCCAGGACCCTGAGGTCATGACCTGACCCAAAACCAAGAGTCGGACACTCAACCGACTGTGCCACCCGGACACTTTATTTGGTTTAAATTTTAAAACATGCAACAGAATGCCAACCACAAGGGGTAATATTTTTGATAAGTGCAAGTCTTACCTTATACCTGAACTGTTTTACTGAATCTGCATATTAGCCTGAACTGGAAATTTATTTTTTCATTTTGTCTCTTTTTAATTTAATGGTCAGTACACTCTAATGTTATTCATTATTGCAATAGGCAACTACATAAATGTAAGTTAAAAAAAGCATTAATGTCATTAATTATGATCCACTGTCTTTCCCTTTTTTGATGGTAATATTTTATTTTTTTATTAAATACTTTATTCTTTGCTGGCTTAAAGCTCAATAAAACAGCAAAAAAATCATTTTCCCCGCCATTATTATGTTGCATTTAATGTTCACTACTGAAAATAAATTTAAAAAATGATCCTCCCTAGGGTGTCAGATACTGGAGACATGAGGTATCTAGATGTGTCCAGGCTGGGAGAGGGGTGTGGGGGCTACAAGTAAGAGGTGACACTGTGTGGTAAGTAGGGATGTCTTTCAGGGCCTGAGGACTGTGGGAAGGAGTTTGGATTCTCTTCCAAAGGCATCTGGGAGGCTCTAGGGGACCAGCCGGGGGAGGAGTGCACTGTGATCTGTGTTGACTATTCCGGCTCCCACGTGGAGCTGCGTGGCCTGGCTGGGGCATTTCGAGGAAGCCAGGGGTAGGATCTGCCCTCCTCTGGTTTTGGTGCCACAGAGATGTCTGAGGCTCCCTCATGTGTTCAGCCAAGGGCTGCCAGTGTCAGGCTTCATGGACTGGGTTGACACATGTAAGCCTGAGCTTCTGAGGGGGTCTGACAGTGTGGAGCTGTAATCAGAGTGCTTGGGGTTGAAGGAAGCCAGGGGCAGAGGATGAAGGGCTCCAGCAGCCCACAGGAAGCTAACCGGCTAAAGTAAATGACCACGGATTCTGATGGAGGATGAACGTGGCAAGCGTGAGACCTTCCGAGAGTATACGCACAAACAGAAATCAGATCCACAGGCAGGCAGCTTGTCCGCACATTGATAAAGAAGAGCAATTTCTATAATTAAATAGTGCCATTATCTTACACGCAATAATGTTTTGGAAATCGTTTTGCAAAGGCTGGAGCCATTCCAAAGCTCCCAACCTCTTTCTTCTTTCTCTTACTTTTTTATTGAAATGCTGAGTGTTCCAGCTCAGAGACCCACGAAGGTTCATGTTGCGTCTGCCTTTCCTAAATTCCCATGACCAAAACCTAGCTGCAGACTTGTGCAGCAGGGAAACCACTGGTGCTATGGTGGGTAGCCAGAAGTATGCTACACAGCAGGCAGACTCAGCAGGAGGGGGCTCTGAAATACATACCTCTATGTACTCTGGTGATAAAGGGGAAACACAGAAATCGCCAGAGGAGAAGCAGGGATAAAGGGGAAACTTAGAAATTAAAGGCCTACTTCAGTCAATTGCAATATGTGAATCTTACTTGGGTCCTGGTTCTTAAAACACAAACTATGAAAAAAAAATGACACTTAGGAGACAGTCGGAAATTTGAACTCACTGGATATAAGTGAGGAATCATTGTTAATTTCTTAGATGTGACAGTAGTATTGTGATTGTGTATATATAAAAGACTTCTCCTCTTTAAGAGATACACACATTGAAATACAGACGAAATGATAGAATCCCTTGGATTTGTTTCAGAACGACATGGGGCGGAGTTTGGGGTGATCTGCAGAAGGCATGGGATTGGCCATGGATTGTGGTCATAGGACTGAAGGGTCATGGGTTTCATTATACTACCCGATCTACTCTTGTGAATGTTTGAGATTCTCCACTGCAAAACTAAAAAAAGAAATTCTTGCAAAAAGGTGGTGGATAGGCTCTAAGATGACAACATCCCATTAGGGAAAAAGTTACCGGCATTTTATTTTCTTGAAGATTTACTTATTTCATTTGAGAGAGAGAGAGAGGAGAGAGAGAAGGGGCAGTGGGAGAGGGCCAGAGAGCATCTCAAGCAGACTCCCTGCTGAGTGTGAAGACAAAGTGGGGCTGGATCCCATGACCCATGAGATCATGACCTGAGCCAAAATCACAAGTTGGATGCTTAAGTGACTGAGCCACCCAGGTGCTCCTTACCTGCCTTTTAAATTATCCCTCCACCCTTATCCACTCAAGGAACAAGGCCCTTTGATTGGGCCAGTCTGTCTTCCATATTGTCTAGTGCTTGATCATATCCCAGTTACAAAGGTAGAGTAGGCCTCTGGCTCTGAGGCTTTGGTGGGACACCCTGTCTGTTTGTAACTTGATGGTATCCCTTTGTCTCATTGTATTTATTTTTTGGCTACTTCTGTTTTTGCAACTGATACTGGTTTTCTGTTTACAGAAGTGACAAAGTTTTCTTCTTAAATACATGTATGTAAACAACCTCATTTAAAGGCAAATAGTACAGAGGTGCCCAGATGGCTCATTCAGCTGAGTGTCCAACTCTTGATCCCGGCTCGAGTCTTCATCTCAGGATCGTGAGTTCGGACCCTACACTGGGCTCCATGCTGGGCGTGGATTATACTTAAAAGAAAAAAAAAGAGAGAGAGAGATTACAGGTGGTACTTAGTTATTGTAGGATTTTTTTTAGGGTGGGGGGAAATGACAGAAGTGTGGGAGGCACTGATACCAGTCACAGGAAACATTTCCTTATTTTATTTATCATGTCAACAACCTCTAACACAAATCTGAGGTCCCTTCCATGCTGGAGGTTCTCTGTGCCTGGAACAAGGTGGTCTGCTCAGGCCTGCCATCTCCTTGAATTTCAGATAAAGCACTTGACACAGAGAAGGTGGGCCAATGGCAGGCAGTGGAAATGGATCACACAGAGAAGGCTGGCTGGCAGAATGGACCCCAACCGGGCCCAGACACCATCCATTACTAGGTTCAGAGTCAAAGGAGGGGGACAAGTATAAGGACAATGTAAAGGGGAAAATGTTTTATCCATCATTTTGTTGTTTCCCATTGGTTGTTTTCTCTTGGGGGAAATTTCCTGACTGCTAGGGGGTTGGCAAGCTATGTCTACCCAGATTCTTTAAAAAAAAATTTTTTTTTTAAATTTATTAGAGAGAGAGCTCATAGGAGTCTGGGGAGGGCAAAGGGAAGAGGGAGAGGCAGACTCCCACCAATGGTAATGTCTTGCAAAAACAGAGGCAAATACTGCATTCATAAACTGACATGATCCAGTCAAGATATAGAACATTGCCGTCACCATGATGGTTTCCCCCATTGAGCTTCTATAGTCACATCACACCCAGGCCCACTTGGGCAGACCCTCACACTTGGCAACCACCCAGAAGCTCGCCATTTGTAGAACTTTGCCTCTTCAAGGATGTTGTATGAATGCAGTCATACAGTATGGAAACTTTGGGGATTGGATGTTTTCCCCCGGAAAGTCATCTGAGGTATCCACGTATCATTAGCTTTCTCCTTTACTGCTGAGTAGGACTGCATGGGATGGGTGGACCACAGTCTCTTTAACCATTATCCGCGGAAGGACCTCTGTGCTGTTTCCACTTCAGGGTTACTCTGAATAAAGCTTCTATGAACATTTTATGGACAGCTTTTACTGGTGAACATAAATTTTCACTTTTCTGGGATAAATGGCTAAGAGTATGTATGTTTGTTTTTAGTGAATTGTCATATTTTACAATCACAATATTTCACCCACAGAAAAAAACCATGTTCCTGATTTCAGTAATCACAACATCTGGAAAGATGGGGCACAGCAACTCATGATCCTAATGGCCAGAACACTCCAGTCCCCTCATGTCCTGTCTAGTCCCTTTCTCCTGGTTGCCAATTTAAGCGGGCAAAATTGGAAATGATGAGTTTATATCGATCTATCTATCTATATCTATCTATCTAGATATAGATATATCTATATATCTATAGGTTGATATATCTATATATAGATATATCTATATTAATCTATATATATAAGTACAACCGGGATGAAGTGCTTAGATACAGATATAGATATACTGATCTAAAGATATATCGCTCTATAGATATGTATCTACATCTACAATTTCTACGCTCAAGCAGAAAACACTGGTTGCCTATGGGGAAGGGCATCTGGTTATACGACAGTGAATGGGAGTCACTGTTACTGGGAGCCCTTTGGGGCCTTTTTAGTTTAAACCATCTGTGTTACTTACTCAAAAATGAATGAAATGTGAAAACAAGAGCACTGAAATTTCTTCATGGATCCCGCCTCTGGTGCTGCTTTCCCCATACTGACATCTCTGTTTCTTAAGAGAAGAGAACACATTGGAATTTCCCCCTCCTACAGCACCTGGTTCTACACCGGGAAAGCCCCATAGCACTGGGATCTAGTTTCCCCTAATGCACACATTCCCTGGTCTGAGATCTTAAGGCTTTGATCCCAAAACACACCCAAACACATCCAAAAGCCCAATGACCCCTGGGAGGCAAGCACACACATGTGCACCTCTCTGAATCCCAGAAAAATTAGTGGCCACCTCCTCCAAGAAGCCTTCCCAGCCTGATTGATATTCAGCATCTTCTTCCCTGTCCTGCAGTGGCATTAACGTGTGCCTTTCTGGTTACAATTCAATGCACACTTCCTGAACATTTTACTAGAGCTGGGCTGGTGCAGTCTCACCCCACCCCTTTCCTGACCTCCCACTAGACTCCCGCTACCCTCTGTGCATGCAGTAGGTGAACTCTTAAGAGACACTGGTGCATGTTGTGACCTCTGAACCCATGGCTCATGCAAGTCAGGACAAAGACCTCTACAAACCATAGAGCACAAAATGTAGACTGAATTTAAGAGCTAAGATTTCTGCATGCAGACGAATTCAGTGATACTGAACTGAGGGGAGAGGGGGCAGAGTGTGCTCTGGCAGTATTGGCCCTAAATCCACCCTTTGGGTAACCTCTCTAGGACTTAGAGAAGACAGCAGGTGTAACAAAGAAAACAAGGGCTTTGGGATCTGAAAGCCCTAGCACTGCCCTTCTTGTTGGGTGATCTTTGGGCCACTTAGTCTGTTTCCTCCTGGAGGAATGGGGATCGTAAGTTCTCTCTGGCAAGGCTGTGTGGAGGTTAAAGTGGGAGGAAGCACCCTGCCGGCCTTCAAGTGATTCAGCGGTTCGCTGCTGCTTATGGTACCGGGTCCCTCTTCTGTAAAGTACGACCAGGACGAAGGGCATTTCGGCACTCCGCATCCCAGATTTCCGAAGTGCCTGTCCCTTTGCATGTTGACGGTCAGTCACTCTGACCGAGCGCACTGTCATGGTCACGGGAGCTCGGCGGCCTCGTTTGCCCTTCTCCCAGGCCCGGCTCAATCGCCCAAGGCGCTGAACAGAGCCGAATGAATGACTGCACGAACGGCTGGAAGGCTCCACACTGGCGCCCAGTAACAGCCAGCGAGTTTAAAACCACGGGGTGTGAGCGTGGAGACCAGAAAACTGCGCAAGGATTCCCCCGAGGTCGAGAGGTGCCCGGCAGGCGTGCGCGTTTAGGCTGACTCCTTGTGGGCGCGCGCCGTAGCCCCTCATTCCGGGCCGGAGCGTGGCTCGGGCTCGGGCCCCATCCCCCACGTGTCCCGGGGCGCGTGCCCCATCTCATTACCCCCCCTCCCCCGCCCGCACGGCGTGGCCCAGGGCGCGCGCGCTCCAGACCCTCCCTCCGCCCGGCGTGGTCGAGGGCGCGCGGGCCCGGGCCGGGGGTGGGGTCGCCGCGGGCTCGGCCCCCTCAGTTCCCGCGCTCGGGCTCCGCCGGGGCCCAGGAAGTGGCCCTAGGCCGCGGCCCTCGCTCCGCCTCCTCCCTCCCGCGCTTATCACCTGCTGGCCCGGCGCGCGCGGGCGGGGAAGGAGGGCGCGGGGGGGAGCGCGCGGGCGGCCAGGCGCCGGGTCGCCGGAGGTGAAGCGCGGAGAGGATGGCGGCGGCGCGGGGCCGGGGGCTGCCGCTGCTCCTGCTCGCGCTGTCGGTGCTGCTGGCGCTGGGCCCCACCGCCGCGGCGGCCAAGCTCAACATCCCCAAAGTGCTGCTGCCCTTCACGCGGGCCACGCGCGTGAACTTCACGCTGGAGGCCTCAGAGGGCTGCTATCGCTGGTGAGGCGCGCGGCCCACGACCAGGGGAGGGAGGGAGGGCCCTCGGGCCTGGGAGGCCGGCGGGCGGGAGCGCGCTGCAGGTGCGCCGGCGCGTGAGAGCGCGACCGCAGCTCCCGGGACTGGTCCGGCGGAGCCTGCGGGCACGCGCGGCTTCCGGGCCGGGGCGGGCGCCCGGGCGGGCGCCGGGGCCGGGGGGTGCCGGCGGGGCGGCCGGGCGCGCCCCCAGCAGGCCCGCGCGCAGCAGGTGCGCCGGCGCGCGCTGCCCGGGCACTGGGGCGGCGGCCAGGCGGTCAGGGCGGGCCGGAGCGACCGGCCGCGGCTGACTCGGCGGCGTGCTCGCGGGTTGCAGCCACCGCGCATGGCGCCGCCTGGGCCTCCGCGCCGCTCGAGCTGGAAGGCAGCGGGGCCTGGCCCGCAGCTAGCTATTTGTGGTTTGTGCGCCAGGAGGGGCGCAAGAGTCCGCCTGACAGGAGGAACTGCGTCGGATGCTGCGGAGGGAAGGCCTTACCAGGAAAGGGGGTCTTCAGGACTTCCCCTGTAGGGAGAGGAAAGCACTGGAGCGCCGGGGATGGGGGGGTCCACGTGGTCTTACTTTCCCTTCTTGTCCAGGATTCCGGGGAGCAGGTGGTCGAGGCCCTAGTCTGGAGACGCAAGTGTCTTGATTTTGTCTAGTGATGGGGGACTCATGCCCCGTACCGGACTGGTGTGGGAATTGGGTTTGTGGAGAAGCCTGAAAGCCATGTGTGGGAAGAATCCCATACGATGTTCAGCGTCTTTGGGAGGAACATAAACCTTTGATGAAAGGTGTTGCGTAGGAAATCCTAGAGGCCCATTTTACAGATGAAAAATGAAACGCAAGGAATGGTTGGTGATTCACCCCACGTTGTCCAGGGTGGGGTTAGGCTTTATGCTCAAAACTCGGGCTTTTCTCGACAGCTCCCCTCCTGGTTTCCTGGGGGTACTCAGGAATTCTACATTCATTGTGGGGCGGTGGGATCTTGGAAACCCCAGAAACTAATGAAACGAGAGGCCTCTCTGCTCCCCCTTTTTCTGCTTAGACAGAGAGACCTGGCTAGGCCCCTGGCTGGGCAGGGTGATGTGGTCCAGACCTTCTGTCCAGCAGACTGAGCAAAATGCAGCTTTTACTCCTGGGTGTGACTGAGGCCCCACCCACACCTCACAGCCCCACCTGGCTACAGATGAAAGGAGGCTCTCTTTGCCTCTCCCTTTCTTTACCTGTTTGATGCCTGGGTCAGATGACCGAGGTGTTTCCACTGTTACAGAGAACCTAATGTGTGCGTGTGTGTTTCAGGTCTGTTTCCAAATCAGTTTGTGCATATGTGCAAGGATGGGCCCCCAGAGCTCAGAGGAGCATTCTACCTCAATAGCAGTAGTTGAGGCTGTTTATTTTCAGAAAGTCAGCCTTCTCAAATAGGTCATGCTATGTTAGCCAGTTGTATTTTGGGATTAGTTATGCACCTGGAGGGGTCTTGTTCCTGGCTGGGTATCAGAGGCTGAACTTGGGCTTAGGGTTTTCTGTATCCTTGACTAAGGCCTTGTCTCGTGTGGGATGATGAGCTGTTTAGTCCATACTTTCAGGAGATACGTGCTCGTTCTCTGGCTGAACTCATCTGTCCTTCTTGATATATGGGCAAGAAAGAGGAAGCTGGTTATTAAGAACAGCTGCCTTCAAGTGAATCCCTTTGGATGTATTTGTATGCAACTTCCTTTGAGATTCTATAGCTGCACTTTTTTTCCCCCCCTGAGGTACCCCCCCCCCCCAGTACGTTTTCTTTTCTGAGAGAGTCTGGTGCTTTTTAATTTGCTCATATAGCTGCTTAGGAAGGTGGGGGGGGGAGAAAGCAGTCCTAATTTCTTATACATCAGAGAAGTGCTAATACCTTATAACTTGTTTTGCATCTGATCCATAATTTTTATTGCAAATGTGTGACTGCTTAGCTTAAGCGTCTCCTCAGAGGTGTTGTGATTTTCCCCTTCACAGGAAAATCTTCCATCAATCAAGCATTGAAAATACTTATTTTTAGTAGCGCTGCTCCTACTTGAGGCCTCTGTTGCTTTAGTTTTTGAAGAATCTCCTCTGGAGATTTTTAAGAGTTGGCAAGCAGACAACGCTGTGTATCCTCAGTTATCTAAACCTGGGAGGAAAATATCCTCTTCATCCAAGAAGTTCATCATTAAGTCTGAGATGAAGACCAAAATATAAAAAAAATTAAAACCCTCCTGGACCTTGGGGGAATTTTTGCTCACTCCTTTAAATTGGGGGCTAGGCTCCGAGATGACTGAAATCACGGCGTGTCTCAGCCAGTGGCTCTAAGCTCATTTTTCCCATTTCTTGATTTTAGGGCATCAAATAACTGGACAGTTTTCGGGCCCTAGGAGCCTTAGAGATCCATGTAGTCTGAACTACCCACATTGTCCTCTGAGCCTCTGAAAAGGAGGGGCTCTACGTGATATCCTGTAAACACAGGTGGCCCCCAAGTAACAGTGGTTCCACTTCGATTTTTCAACTTCACAATAGTGCAAAAGCGATGGGCGAATGTAGAAACTGTACTTGGAACTTTGAGTATGGATCTTTACCCAGGCTAGCGACATGCAGTACACTTTCCCATGACGCTGGGTGATGTCAGCCGCCACAGCTCCAGGCCACGTGATCACAGGGTCAGCCACCAATACCCTTACAGCCATCCTGTACTCCTACAACTTTCTGTTTTTCACTTTCAGCACAGTATCCAGTAAGTTACATGATATACTCGGCACTTTATGATCAAACGGTTTGTGTTAGCGGATTCTGCCCAACTGCAGGCTGATGCCAGTGTTCCTAACATGGTTAGTGTAGGTCAGGCTCCCACACCAAGGGAGGGGGGGTTGGTGTATTAAAGGTACTTTCGATTTTTTTTTAAAAAAACATTTTATTTATCTGTGTATTAGAGAGAGAGCACATCAGGGGGAGGAGCAAGGAGAGGGAGAGGGAGAAGCCGAATCACAGAGCATGGAGCCCAATGTGAGGCTTGATCCTAGGTCCCTGGGATCATGATCTGAGCTGAAGGTAGATGCTTGACAACTGAACTACCCAGGCGCCCCTCGACTTAACGGTATTAGGTTGGGTCTTTCGGGGCCTAACCCCGTCACAGGTAGAGGAAGAGCTGTGGTGATAGTCTCTGGGTTGTGTGGAAGCTCACAGGGATGCCCCTGTTCCCACCGCATTCAGGGCTTGAGACCTCTGCACTTGCTGGATGCTGATTGAATCCTTCCCATTGCATTGCTGGTTATATGAGACAAGTCTCTTATCCTTTTTTTCTATTTTGTGTTACTGAAAGTATTCATTAGGTCTTTTTTTTTTTTTTAAGATTTTATCTTTAAGTTGTCTCTACCCCTAACATAGGGCTCGAACTCACGGCCCCTGAAATCAGGAGTTGCATACTTGGCCAACTGAGCCAGAGCCAGCTGGGTGCCCTAGGTCTTTTCTTTTCTTTCTTTTTTTTTTGGTTAAGGTATCCTTTTATATACAAAATGACATTACATGGAAAATGGAAAATTGGGAAAATAGAGAAAAAGAGAAATATACCATAATCTTTCAACTGTAAAAGGGCTCATCACCGCTTGGGCTTTCTTCTAGGCACAGGTTTTCACCCTTGGAGCTTGTACTTGGTGTTTGGGCCCCTCGGTACCCTGCTCTGTCAACCACCAGCTCACATTAAGACTCTATTTTTCTCCAGTGCTTCGTTATCTTCCTAAGCTTTAGGTGTCTGAGCACCGTTCTGCTTGGTACCTGTTCCATTATCTGCCCATGCCTTTCCCTGTGATTGAAGTCCCAGGGTGTTTTGGTTTCCCCAGTGCACTGCCCTGTCTTGGAGTGAGTGTCTTCGGCTGGTTTCCTGGTTGGGTGTGTGTGTGTGGCGGGGGTGTTGTGCAACCTCCTGGGCCTCTGGGTGAAGCAGGCCTCTTGGCCGGGGTTGTCTGACTGGATGGTGAGGGGAGGTGGTTGGCCTGGTAAAGGGCATCCTCCAAGCCCCACTGAAGTGTCATGCCCAGAATTCCCGCCCTTTTCTGCTCTGGAAGTTCTCCCCAGGGCACCCCAGAGCTGCCTGGAGTGTCTACCAGGCTTGGTCCTGAACCAGGGTGTCCTTCTCAGTCACAGGGATAAGGATTCTTGGGGAGGCAAATGGGAGCCCTTCCGGCTGCATGGGTCCCCACTAGGTAGGCTTGTCTTCAGTGTGTGTTGTGTCCCACACTCCTCAGATCCCCCTTGGGAATCCATGGTTTTGAAAGAGCCAGCAGTCCCTCTGTCCTTGCTGACCTGTAGCGGTGCGAAGTCCAAGGCCAGCAGCACCTCCCTCCCTGCCCCTCCCCGCCTCATTGACGGAAGCAGCGGAGTGGGCCCCATTACAGCCTGGGGAAAGTGGGAGAGAAAGGGAGAGGGGAAGGGTTTCCTCTGGCTCTTCCAGAAAACCCCTCTACACACCGAGCCAGGCTGGAAAGTCATCCAGCCTGGCTGTCTTCTGCTCAGAGGAGGCAGGAGAACCCAGGGGAAACTGGAGAATCAGGCACTATCATTAGAATAAAAAATATACACTGCGAAAGCTTAACCCCAAAAGTGAGTTTAATTCAGCCGGAGGCCCACCAGTGCTCACTGTGAGGACCCATCCTGCCCAAATGCCCTGGGGAGGGTCGTGGGGGTGGGCCTCACTGATCAGCAATGACAGCTGGGGGTCCACTTTCCAGGTGAGGAGTATTTGTGACTTAGAGCTAATCCAGGCACCTTTCTGGTCCTGGGTCATGGGATAGCAAAGAAGCAGATGGCACTTCCCTGGAGCCTGGAGCTGGCTAGGAGCATTCAAGAATCAACCCAGATGAAAGCAGTGGCTGTGTGGCAGTAAGTCTGCGATGGACATAAAACAGCAGGCCGTGAGGTTTGCAGAAGACAGTGGGGTGTGGTTTTGGATGGGCTAGCCGGGAGAGCCCTTTTTGGAGCTGACCTGGGACCTGAGCGGGTACCAGTCAGGGCCTCTGGCAGAGCTCACCAGCAGAGCAAAGAGAAGGCGTGCCGGTGAAGGGGAAGGGCGGGGTTAGAGAGGTTGGCAGGGCCATGCCCTGTGGAACCTTGTGGGCTGTGGTGAGGAGGCAGGGAGGGGCTTGCCGGGGTCAGGACTTGGGCTGTGGTGGCTAGGGACCAGCTGGCTCTCAGGGCCTTGCTCTCTGCTCTGCATCTGCCGTGAAGGGCGCCTGCAGGGCTGCTGGGGCCTTGCACAGTTCCCTCCCATGGCCCACGGTGGGAGCTGCCGTGGGTACGTGTGTATTGACTTGAGCTGACCTAGTCCTGGGTTGTTTTCTTCCTGCTTCCTTTGTGGTCTGAGCTGCCAGCCTCTCTGGGTCCCCGAAGGCCTGACCCTGCCACAGAGGGGCCGGAGTCTGCAGGTATATGGTGGCGGGCTGTGCTTCCCTCTGCCTCCACCCACCCACCCCTGTTCTTCGTGCATCTCACTTCCCCTTCCAGGACTCTCACTTTCTGGCCTGAGCCTCCCACGTCCTTGGGTTCCCCTGCCCAGCTCCTGAGCCTGTGTTCTGAGGCGCGGGGAACGCCCCACCGCAAGGCAGCAGGGCCCCAGAGCTCCCAATGTCTAGCTCCCGGAGTCTAGCAACATGGTTTTGTTTCGTGTTTGTTTTTATGGTTACCTGAGATGTATGACAAATGATACGGGCTTTCCGTGTACACTAGCAATACACAGTTTACTTTTAAAGGACTTTTTCTTTAAAGAAGCATCTATTTAAGAGAAAAAGAAATGAGAAACAGATAAGATACAAGGCTTCGCTGGCTGTGACTAGACCAGGAAGGGCAGCATAAAGAAGGGGGCCTTAGTGGTGGGGACAGGTGGGCAGATATGCAGGTGTGTGGCCGTGGGAACCAAAATAGCAGAACCAGGGTTTTTTTTTGTTTTTTGTTTTTTTGCTAATCTCTTGGTATTATTTCCCCCAGTTGATCTTAAAAACAAAACAAAACCCTTTTTTTGGTAAGAATGATGACTCACGGCAAAATTGGAGAGCCAGGGATCAGGAGTCGGCGATTGGAAAAGCCACGTTCAAAACCAGGTCTCTGACCCCAGAGCCAGCTTGATTCTGGGGTTGGCCAGTGGTTGGTTTAATAAAACCAGTGACACTTTTCAAAAGCAGTGTGAAAGGTACAGGTGGGATAGTGATTCAGGAGAGGGTTGAGGCCATCTTCTGACAGAATCTGGGAGCCCAGGCCCTCCAGATGGGCAGCCCCCAGGCAGGGGCCAGAGGCCTTTGGCCCCGTTTCAAATAGTTGTGCCTTCAGCACAAGGGAGTAGGGCAGTGTCCGGACCAGGGGTCTAGGACCGGGCTGGACTAAGCCGTTTTTCTAGGAATGTGACCTTGGGCTGGTGACTTAATACCCATGCGGAGGTCTCCTCAGGTATCAGGTGGTTTTTGTTTTGTTTTAGTTTTAAGGAGGCTCCCCACCCAACACGGGGCCCAGCGCCAGGCCTGAACTCACAACCCCGAGATCAAGACCTGAGCCGAGATCAAGTCAGAGGCTCAACCAACTGAGCCACCACCCAGGCGCCCCCGAAATGGGAGTCTTAATGAGATGCTCAAAGCAAATGAAACATTTGGGGTGCATTTCGCTCTGTGCCTGACAGAGAATAAGCATCTAGTAAATGCAAGGGTTTTTTTGTTTCTTTTTTGCTTTAAAAAAAAAAACAGTAGTCTGAATGAAATCAAGCAATAAGCCTTAAAGTATTCAGTCAGGGGTGTTTCATTTGTCTAGACTCTTCTGACTATATGCAACAGGAAACACAAGCCAAAATAGTTTAAACAAAACAAAGAAATGTTGCATTGGCTCCCCAAAACGGAAGCCCTGGCAGAATTTGTTTCCCGCTTCTGTCTGCAGGGGTTTACATGATTGTCAGCAGGACCCGTGTTCTCAGTCCTTGTGTCTCTGCTTTGGCCAGGTGCTCTCCTAGGATCCAAGGTCACAGGTTCAGCCATACAGTCCCCAGAGTCAAGTCTAGTGGGGCACAGGCAGCATTGCCCATTCTGGCTAACTTACCTGGGCACATGCCAGGGTCTGAGCCCCTATCTGGTTAGGGGAGCACAGAGTCGACTGGCCAGACCGCAGCCTCCTGCCTTCTAGTGTTGGGAGGAGTGTGAGCATTCTGGAGCCTTATGATCTGAGAGCAGAGGAGAGGCAGCAACCATGGAAAAGCTGGGTGTCGTTACTGAGAGAGGCAGATAGAGGCTAGGCAGCCAAAATTCAACACGGGTCCCCTACGGGCATGATATCCTTGCCTCCTGTTGCATTTAGGACATTTGGTGAAATTAAGTTTATAATTAAAAACCTTCTCCTAAAGAAAATTCCAAACCCAGGTGGCTCGTTTATAAATCCTATGAAACATTTAAGGAAGGAGTAGTACAAGTTTGTTTGTTTGTTGTTTTTTTTTTTTTTTTTTTTTTTGTAAACTCTTTCAGGAAAGAGACAGGAGCAGTTATTTCCTAATCATTTTCATGAGGCCAACTTTCTGCTGATCGCAAACCAGACGAAAACATTACAAGGAAAAGAAATCCACGGGCACAAACTTCTTTCACGAAATAATAACAAATCAAAACCAGAAAAATATTAAAAAGACGGATGAGTCATCTTGACCCACCAGGGTAAATCCCAGAAATGCAAGGTTGGTTTAACATTAGCAAACAGTATAATTCACAATATCTGTAGAATTAAAAGAAAAGCCATGTAATTAATTGTCCCCATAGGTGCAGAGCAGTCAGTGCCTATTCGTGATAAAAATATGTAGCAAACTAGGAATGGAAGAGAATCTATAACCCGATAAAGGACATCTGCTGGAACTTGTACAAGAGTCTTATGCTAGGGGCAGTGGGGGGGCAAGAAACGAACGAGCCACAGGCTCTGTGCACACACTGTCTCTGAGGGAAGTCTGATGAGAAGAGGGTCGTGGCTGAGGCATTGCCTTGCGCCACTTGGGCTTGCTGATCCTTTTGCCTTGAATGCTCTTCTCCCAGATAGTTGAAAAGCCAACCTCTGCCTCTCTTTCAGAGTTATTTAAGGCTGTGTTCATATGTCACCCCCTCTGATAGGCTTCCTCCGACCCTCCTGCCTTTCCCATCCCTACTTTATGTCTGTCCCTAGCCCTGTTGTGTAAGATCCTATATTTACGTACTTGGTTTTTTTCATCCTTATTTCCCACTGAGACGTAAGCTCCATGAAGTTGGGGATTAATATGTATTTTGTATTTTGGTGTATCCCTGACACTTAGAAAAGTACATGGAATATGGCATATGACTCAGTAAATAATGGATTCAGTGAATGAAGGAAGGAATGGTCCTACCCCAAGGAAGACCAGTGGGGCTGTGGGTGCTGAGAGGAGAGGGGAGCGGGAGGCTTGGGGATGGGTCCATGGAAGAGTGGCCATTGCAGTGGGAGAGCTTGGTGCAGGGCGGGTGAAGTGGCAGGAACAGCAGCAGCAAAGGAATGGAGTGCCGGAAGTGAGAGCAAGGGGGAGGGGGAGGGGTGGGCTTCCGAACAGAAGTTAGACGCCAAGTGCAGTGGCTTGGGGTCTTGCCAGCGGTGTGGCCTTGGGCCAGCAACCCTGTCTTGGGCCTGAATCTTTGCTTGTGGTTCTGGGGATATCTGCCTTGGGGATGGGGGGCCCTGATGAAGCTGCCGTGGAGGCCCCGACAACAGGGACCAGGGGAAGGGGGTGGATAGGGTGAGGCATAAATGGTCGCGATATGGAAGGACCTGCATTGTCTGCCTGTCTGCCTGCCTGCCTGCCTGCCTTCATTTATTTTTAAGATTTTATTTTTAAGTGATCTCTACATCTGCCTGGGGCTCAAACTCACAACCCTGAGATGAAGAGCCACAGATTCCTCCAGCTGAGCCAGCCAGGTGCCTGTCTAACTTTCTTTAAAAAGCAAAGTTGTTGTGGTCAGAATTGCACCAAAGACCCCTCCTTTGGGAACTTCCTCTTATTTCCTGATCTTCGGAGCTTACTATGTACAAGTTCCGTGATGAGAGCTTTGTGTTTTCTACTCCACCTAATCACCCCAATCCTTTGCAGCAGGAATTATTTTTATTCCAGTGTGTAGAGGAAGAAACAGAGGCCCAGAGAGGTTAAATCATTTGCCTAAGGTCAAACAGCTGGTGTCACCCCAATATCTTAGGACGTGCCCTGGCAGCAAGCAGACTGCCCCAGATGAGAGAACAGAATGAGACATGTCACCGGCACATAGGGCTGCTTAGCAGACTGCACCAGGGACTCTGGGACGCCCTTGGAGCCTGTCCTGTGGGCCCTGGGCAGGGGGCGGGGGTGCTGGTGTTGGGAGGGTGGGGCAGACCTGCTGAGCACCAGCTGGGAGGTACAGAGGAACCCCGGATGTGCAAGCTGGAACACCACAGATCCCTTCTGCAGAGTGGCAGTTAATTTAAACTGGGGGGCAGAGGCGGGCTCTTCGGCAGAAAAGCCATGCGAGCTAGGACCTGTTTCTTTGGCGGAACACGATGCTGTATGCAAACGAGTTGGGCTGTGGTGGCAGAGTCCTGGCTTCTGTGGGTGGCAGGTGACACTGCGGGCATCTCAGCTGTCAGGCCCATATGCAGACCTGCCTCCGGATGTCATTAGTGCTCGTCTGTCTCCAAGCCCTGTTGTGTCCGGCCTCCCGACTCCACACCCACCCTTCCTGAGGATGCTACATGCTGAGGATGCTCAGGATGCGTGTGGCCCCTGTGTTAGCTCCCGTGGCACACAGTACACTGTCCTTCACAGGGGACTGACACAGCCAGAGAGGGGTCTCCCTGGTGTGTTCAGAGCTGCCAGTACTGCTGGGCAAGTGCGTGGTCCTCGTGTTTCCAGACACCTTGGAAAATGGCAGCGGATACAGTAGCACCAGAGAGAAGGTATGGCTGGTGGGCGAGGCTCAGGCCCTCACACTCCTGGACCCCACAGGCCCCCCACTGCCAAACTACAGACACTTCCTGCCACTGTCAGGCTTGGGCCTTTTTTTTTTTTTTAATGTCTGACCCATATTGGAATTCGCTTTTTCCTACAAAATGGCTCACTTTTTAGGATATTGATGTTGTCGTCAGTATTAACATGCATGAGTGCACGAGTTGGATATGTTTGTTTTTCCTCAAATGCTTGAAACCGAAAGAATAATAACGAGAATCCATGAAGAGTCCAGGAAGAATAGTTCACCTGTGTATCCTCTCCAGTGTTGTGTGTCACTCCATGGAGAAGACACGAAGTGGGAGAAACAGCTGACCTGTTGTTGCACAGACCTTCCTGTGACCCCTGGCCCTGCCAGTTATAGTGGTGTGGCTCTGGGGAAATGGCTGCCCCTTTCTGAGCCTCGGTTTCATTGTCTCAGACAGGCCTGCCGGAGGATAAGCAATCTGACAGACGTATTCATCCCTGGGTGTAACACGTGGCGGGCGATTCCCTTTGCTGTCTTCTGGCCTCTTCCTGTATTAGTAAGGATTCTCTAGAGAGACAGGACCGATAGTATGTAATTTTATTATATATAAAGAGATTTATTAGGAGGAATTGGCCCATGTGATTATGGAAGCTCACAAGTCCAAAGATCTGCAGGGATGTGGGCGAGCTAGAGACCAGGAAAGCCCAGGATATAACTCCCATCCAAAGCCTGGCAGGCTGCAGACCTGGGAAAAGCTGATGTTTCAGTTTGAAACATCAAAGGCATGTTCTGAAGGCAGGAATAAGCCAGTGTCCCAATTCAAAAGTGTTCGGGCAAGGGAAAGCCTTTCTTACTTGGAGGAGGGTCAGCCCTTTTGTGCTATCAGGCCTTCGACTGATGGGGTGAGGCCCACTGACATGGAGACATGTCAAGGAGACACATAAGATTAATTATCATACTCCCTCAGCGCGCGCGTGTGTGCGCACGCGCGCACACACACACACACACATATTTTAAAATTTTTAAAAAAGATGTTATTTATTTACTTGAGAGAGAGGGAGAGAATAAGCAGAGGGAGGGAGAGGGAGAAGCAGACTCCCTGCTGAGCTGGGAGCCCGATGCAGGACTCCATCCCAGGATCCCAGGATCATGACCTAAGCTGTAGGCAAACGCTCAACCAACTGAGCCACCCAGGTGCCCCCATATATATATATTTTTAAAGTTTTATTAAGTAATCTCTCCCCCCAACATGGGGCTTGAACTCACGACCCCGAGATCAAGAGTCACACACTCCTCCAGCGGAGCCAGCCAGACAAGTGTCCCATGCTTTTTATACTAATCAAAAAACGGTCCCTGGAGGTCTCAGCACCAGCCAGATGTGAGGTGCTTCTGCCCATCATCCCGTCTCTTATCTCCTCTGGCACTCCCTCTCTCAGTCTGCCTGGCTTGACGTGATTAACAACTGTGTCTCAAGAATTACCCGTCCTCCCTCTCTGGGAAAGGTGATTCATCTCTTGCCAGATCCTGGAAGCAGAAACATTCCAGAATTGCATATGTGTGGCCAGCTCTTCCGTGCCCAGCCCCAGGGCCAGCCTGACTTTTCAGGAGCACGTATCTGTAAGGTGTTCTGAGCCCACCTGGAGAGCTGCAGAATGCAGAGACCCCACTTCTGTGTGGCCGGGAGGGACTCGAACTGCAGAAGACCCCCAAATTTGGCGTTGGATCATGTATGTCCTGGCCCTCGGCATGGCCTTTAACTAGTCCCTTCTTCTTTCTGAGCCTCAGTTTACTTCCGTGTACAATGAGGAAGGCACAGCAATAGTTCTCTAAGTTATGTCTGCTGTTGGGGAAATGTTTATATTTAGAAGTTGAAATAGTACAAAAAAGAACAAAGAATAATGTAATGAATACCGATACTCGTACCATCAGAGTTAGCCATCGTCAACAACTTCTGTCCTTGTTCCTTGTCTGCTGCTACGGCCCCAGGTTTTCACCCCTAGCCCCTGCAGTCTCTGGTTGGACTTTGAGTCCTGACGGGACCTGCCTGACAAATTCCCGACAAACACTTTTCAATGTGCTTTTTTATCTGTCTTTCACTTGAACCTCACCGTGACCTGGGCACATAAATTGCCGGGTTCTGTGGCTCTTTTGTGCCCCTTCAAAGTATGCCCGAAGCAGGCAGGCCTCAGGATGTCCCAGAAAGATCAGGTAACTGAAAAGAGCCCTTCTGCTAGTTAACAAAACCACAACCCAAGGCTGTCCTAAGCTGTCCTGTAGGGGGCTGTCAAGAGGCCTTCTGGCTTCAGCTGTGGCCTCCTGGAGCCCACAGAGAATCCGTGGGTGACACCAGCAGGCTGGTGTGGGGGTGGGGGTGGGGGGATGTGGCACACTCTGCTCAAATCCTGGCCGTCTGCCATACCTGCTGACATTCTGGCATTTCTGCATTTCTCACAAGGTGCTCTCTGGCCCGCCCAGCTGCCCCATGAGGACAGAGTGTGGCTCCCGTTGCCCCAGTGTAGCCGAGGCCCGCAGGTGCTGCGGGGACTAGTGGCTGCCTTCCCTGCATGAGATCCCACTGTCTTCTGGTTAGGACACAGGCCCCAGAATGGGGTGGGCACCTTCCTTCCAGGCAGCTGTTCTGTCTTATCTGAAGGCTGCACTTAGCGCCCTAGTATCAGCCCGAACTGTGAAGAGGGGGATCTTTCCCAGGAGGCACTAAGAGCACTCTGTGGCCGCCAGATCCCACGCTGGTCCTTGGCAGGGAGCAAAGGATATTCCCAGGACAAGCGGTGAATTGAGAGTTGTGTTTGCCTCCCTGGCTGCCCACCTGCGGGCCGGCCCTCAGAGCTGGCCATCCCCTGCCTTTGCCACTCTCCTCGAGTGGTGGTGAGGGCCTGCAGGACAGCTGGGCCAAGTGTTGGGATGATGACATCTGGGATATGCTGGGTTGTATCCTAAGTCTAGTTAAAATTAACTCGCCAGTTACTTTATTTTTATTTTTTGAATTTACTTATTTGAGAGCCAGAGAGCAAAAGTGAGAGGGGAGGGGCAGAGCGAGATGGAGAAGCAGACTCCCCACCTAGCAGAGAGCCTGGAGCCCGACATGGGGTTCGATCTCAGGGCCCCGGGATCACAACTGGAGCCACAGGCAGATGCTTAGCCAACTGAGCCACCCCCGCCTATTACTTTAAAATGGCTTTTTCATAGAAACTTGAAAAACGGGGATGAGTTGGTGGAGCCCAGGATTTCTAGGGCAGCGACGCTGCTCAGGGTCAGGTTATGGATGGTGGCTACGTGTCCTCATTCGCAGACTGTACAGCCTTGAGAATGAGCCCCCATGTGAACTGGAGGCTCTGGGCAATAGTGATGAGTCTGTGGCCTCCCCCGTCGTTGCACATGTGCCCTCCTGTGAGGCATGTTGACAACGGGCAAGACAATGTGTGTATGTGTGTGTGTGCTGGGGGTGTGGGTAGAAAGTATGGGAAGTCTCCGTACTTAGCACTCAATTTTGTGCGAATCCCAAACTGCGCTGAACAATATTCATTTCACCTGTTAAACTTTTGTTGACAAGGCCATTAAAAACCGATAGATGGGATCTGCCTTATTTCTCTTGGACAGGGCTGCCTTGAGGCCCGCATCTGAATGTAACCTAGTTGGGAGTAAGAGGTGTGCTGAGGCTAGCAGGGCCTCTCTGGGGTGGCTGAGGAAGGGCTGGGGATGGGGGGTGGGGAGGCGGGAGAGAGATTCTCCGGCCTCTCCAGCTTGACCTGACCTAGCTCCATTCTTCTCTGCCTCTGATTAACTTGCGCTGTGCAGCAGCGGGAGGAGAGGTGGCTGCCCCTGTCTCATTCTTGGGACTGAGATTCAGAGAGTGGGGAAGGGTTTTCAGCCCAGACCAAGAGTCCCCATGTCTGGCTGCCAGGGGCCATTGAACGTGAAGTAGACCACACTGTTTCTCAAATGTAGAAGTGGAAAATAGGAATTGTCTTTTGAAATAGACCTTATTATTTTTTTTTTAGAGCAGTTTCAGCTTCATAGAAATTAAGCCAAAATTACAGAGATTTCCCATATAGAATCGCCTGCCACATTCCCCACTGTTAACATTTGTTGTAATCAGCGAACCTACATCCACACGTCATTGTCACCCAAAGTCCATAGCTTACATCGTGGCTCCTACTTGACGTCATACATTCCGTGGGTTTGGACAAATGTGTAACAACCTGTGTCACCATGATAATATACAGAATGGTTTCCTGCCATAAAAATCCTCTCTGCTTTGCCTGTTTATCCATCCTTCCATTGTTTGTTTGTTTTTTTAATTAAAATTGTGGAATAACTTTAGATTTACAGGAAAGGTAAAAAGGTAGTACAGAGATCTTCTTACACCCTTTTGCCAGCTTCCCCTAAAGTTCATGTGTCACACAACCAGGAACCTTGGTCAAAATGAAGAAACCAGCTCTGGTGAATAGTCACCAACCTCTAGACTTTTCGGAGGTCACAGTTTTCCCATGGAGGTTCTTTTTATGTTCCTGGACCCTGTCCGGGATCCCACATTACGTTTCTTTGTCCTGCCTCCTTGGTCTCTTCCGTTCTGTGTGAGTTCTCTAATTTTCTTGTTTCCACACACAGTTCTGTGTGTGTATACATGCCCATGTGTGTGTGTGTGTGTGTGTGTTTTAATGGCCTTTGAACACTACTTTAGAGGGACTCCGGGGTGGCTCTGCCTTCAGTTCAGGTCGTGATCCTGGGGGTCCTGGAATCGAGTCCCATGTTGGGCTTTCTGCTCCGTGGGGAGTCTGCTTCTCCATCTGCCTCGTCCACTCCAGCTCATGCTCACTCTTTTTCATGCTCTCTCAAATAAATAAAATCTTTTTTTTTTAATTTTATTTATTTATTTGACAGACAGAGATTACAATCAGGCAGAGAGGCAGGCAGAGAGAGAGAGGAGGAAGGAGGCTCCCTGCCAAGCAGAGAGCTTGATGTGGGGCTCAATCCCAGGATCTTGGGATCATGACCTGAGTGTAAGGCAGAGGCTTTAATCCACTGAGCCAATCAGGTGCCCCTCAAATAAATAAAATCTTAAAAGGAAAAAAGAAAACTACGTTGGAGTCGCAGAGCTGCCAGCAGCTAAACAGAGTGCGTTCCCCGCGTGCTGTGAGGCTCATTGCCTCTCATCACCTCCTCTCACCTTCTCATCTGCATACGCATTCCTGCCCCACTTTGTCGTCTTTCCTTAGTTGCTCACATGCTCTTTTCTCAGAAGAAATCCCACTGCGAGGAGACCCCGGTGTATTTCCTCGGGGGCTGGGGGTTCCTTCCATGACAGTGGGTGAGCTCTGTGTTCTGAGTATGTTCATGGCGGTGTTGATCCGGGCACCCCCCAGCTGCTCAGTGTGGGTCTGTGATGTGTGTGCCACACTGTCATCCTTAGGTGTGTCTGGTGGGACCACTGTGCCTACCTGGCCCCGGGAGAGGCTCTTGGTGACAAGCCAGAAGACTTGGAGAGGTCTTTTGGGCTCTGTTTCACACCATTGCTTTTTACAGCAGGCGTTTTTTGTTTTGTTTTAAACAAGTTTCTTTCTGAATACTCGAGATCGATGGTGTTTTGGGGAGTTTAAGCGAGGGGCTGGGAAGGAAGCAAAGACGGGTAATTCATGTTGTGTTCAGGCCGCTGTGCTGAGCACAGCCCCTAGGAATGAGTGCTGGACACTCTGCACAGGGGACACCCCTTCCCTGGGTCCTGGAGTACACCATAAGCGCCCTGAGGGCAACACCTTGTCCCCTGCTCCATACAGTATGCAACGGCTTGAATTGTGCACCTGCTTCAGATCCTTCCGTGGCTTGTCATTGCTCTCAGAATAAATCTAAGCTCTTTGCTTGTGGCCTCCGGTGCCTCCCTAATCTCGGCTCCTGCCATCTCCTTGGAATCAAGCCCTGCCATCTCCTTTAAGGATTCCCCCGCCCCAGGTTTATTGAGTTGTAATAGATGTATAACATATGTATGATGTGGGGCACCTGGGTGGCTCAGTGGGTTAAAGCCTCTGCCTTCGGCTCAGGTCATAATCCCAGGGTCCTGGGATCAAGCCCCGTATCAGGCTCTCTGCTCAGTAGGAGGCCCGCTTCCCCCTCTCTCTCTGCCTGCCTCTCTGCCTACTTGTGATCTCTGTCTGTGAAATAAATAAATAAAATCTTTAAAAAAAACATATGTATGACATATAACATAGTATTAGTGTAAGGTATACAACACAATGAGGTGATACATGTGTCTATTGCAGAATGATCACCGTGAGTCTGGTCCATCAACACACATAGTTATGGTTCTTTTCTTGTGTTGACAACTTTTAAGATCTATCCCCTTAACCAACTCAAATATGCAGTACAATACTGTGAGCTGTAGTAACCGTGCTGTACCTTCCATCACCAGGACTTATTTAATTATAACCAGAACTTTGTACCTTTTGATCCCCTTCGCCCATTTCCTCCATCTCCCACCTGCAGAAGCCGCCAGTCTGTTCTCTGCTGCTGTGAGTTTGGTTGCTATTAGAGTCTTCATACAAGTGAGATTGCACAGTTTTTGTCTTTCTCCCTCTGACTTATTTCACTGAGCGTGACACCCTGAAGATCTATCCATGTTGTCACAAAGAGCAGGATTATCTTCTCTTCTATGGCGCAGTAATATTCCACTGTGTGTGTGTGTGTGTGTGTGTTCCACATTTTCTTTATTCATTTGACCATCGATGGACACTTAGGTTGCTTCCGTGTCTTGGTTGTTGCGAATAATGTAGCAGTGAACATGGGGGGTGCAGATATCTTTTCAAGTTAGGGATTTCATTTACTTTGGATATATTCCCAGAAGTGGAATTGATGAATCATATGGTGGTTCTATTTTTAATTTTTTTTTTTTTTTTTTTTTGAGGAACCTCCATACTGTTTTCCACAGGGGCTGCACCAATTTGCATGCCCACCAACTGTGCAGGAGGGTTCCCTTTTCCCCACATCCTTGCCAACACTCGTTATCTCTTATCTTTTTGATGATAGCCATTCTAACAGGTGTGAGGTGTGAACTCTTGTGGTTTTGATTTACATTTCCCTGTGAGGATCAGACTCCAAACTTTAAAAAAATTCTCAAGGAAAGCCATTAGCAGCTTGGGGTGGTGGTTAAGAACACAGGCTGTGGCCAGCATCTCCACCTCCTTGACCTTGGCCTCTGTCCATCTCCTTGACCTGAGTCCCAGGCCTCAGATCACACTAGCCCTCCTGTTTTCTGAGTGCTCCTGGCTGCCCCCACCTCAGGGCCTTGCCCCAAACATCCCATCTTCCTGTGGTAGGCTCTGAGAGGCCTCCCTCAGCAGCTCCCTGGCTCCCCCTGTCGGCAGAGCACCAAAATGACACTCACTCCGCTCTGGGAAGTATCCGCTCTGCTCATACCCACTCATTCCCATCCTGCCTGGATCCCAAAACTGTCATCAGGCTGTGTCATAACCAAGGTGAGAAACCATGGCACTGACCTTGGGTCACTCCTCCCGTCACGCTCTCCCTTCCACCTGTTGTTGTCAAGCCCTGTCTGTCCATGGGAAGGCAGCTCATAGATTTTAATGGTCTGTTTGTGTGTGATGTGTCTTTCTCCCCAGCTTCACCTTAATGTCAGCTCCGGGCACACTAGACTTTACGGTTGTTTGCTATCTTTATAGTCAGTGATCTCCAGGTTTTATGGGACTTATTTGGTGGTGGTGAATGCTGGTGCCTGCTATGACACACAGTGGTTCCTCCTTACCAGACCCCAGAGGCAGTTTTCCCACCAAGAGAGAATTCTTCCTAGTTCCACAGACTAGTCTTATAAGGCGACCATCTACTGAACGTGGAGGTTTTTCCCCCGTGTTTGGTCTCCTGGTTCATTTGCTCGGTGGGCCCGTGCGTGTGGAGGTCCCATGCACCCAGGTGGTCATGCTCCTACGAGAGGGGCCTCTGCCGGGCCCTTCTCCCTGGGTGGGAAGATCCTGGACACTGCCCACATCGATTCTGTGTTTCAGTCTGGGATGGTGCCCGGGATGGGGAACTGCAGCTTTGGCTTCAGGCCCCAGCTATGCCTCCTGGGGTAGCTCCAGAGAGTAAATTCTGACCTTTTTGCCCCAGGTCATCGACCCGGCCGGAAGTGGCCAGTATAGAGCCACTGGGTGCCGACGAAGCCCAGTGCTCCCAGAAGGCCGTGGTGCAGGCCCGCCTGTCCCAGCCTGCCCGCCTGACCAGCATCATCTTCGCCGAGGACATCAGTAAGAGCTTTGAGTGCCCTGTGGGAATACCTGGGGTGGGGGGGACAAGAGACGGGAGGCGGCACCCCCCATCACCTTCCTGCACCTGCCCCCCCACTGAGACCTCAGCCCCACAGCCCGCCTCTCTCTCGTTGGGTCAGAAGATGCCCAGGCAGGACCCACCCTGGCCCCTCCCATCAGCGCTGTGTCCTGTTTTCCCTCTGTGGAGTCTGCCTTTCATTTCTAAATAATTACTTGTTAACCAAATAACTCTCAATGGGTCTTGAGTCAAAATGAAAAAGAGTTGTTGCAGTTCTTTTCCTGCCCATGTTTAGTTTAACCTGTTAGGGTTGTAAACTGCTTGGAAGATAATTAATGGCATTTTCTGGCATGTTTTCTGCCATTTAACATGATGCAAAGTTTTCATTTTTATAGGGTTATTTGTAATGGCTCAACACTATTCCTCACAGGGGCTTGTCCTATAAGGATCCCCTGCTGTTGGACATTTAGACTGTTTTTGGTGCCTGTGGGGTGTTATATAGAAAAATAAATATATTTGTCCAGGGGACAACTTAGGGATCTTTGGAGCTATTTGCTACCAAGCATAGGTTCCCAGTTTTACATATGAGTTGAAAGATTTTGATGTGGTGCTTTCTAACGAGGTACTGTGAATGGGGCACAGGTGGTTTCTACGGTGCCTGGAGAGTGGGCAGGATGTTTTTGTGTCACTGCTGTTATTTTTACACTGGAGAATTCCCTGGGTAACGCCATTTATGTATTGCACTTAAGGAGCTAGTAAAAAAGGCTATGTGCTCGCTCACACAACCCTTTCATTCTGTAGTACAGTTGATGGTCTTATATAAAAACCAGTGTAAGCAGACGAACTCCGGGTGCAGTTCCTAATTGGAGCACAGGGACAAGCATTCCAAACTGCATTATCTTCTTTGGTGCTAACTCATCGTAAAGAGCCCTGGGCTTTTAACTTAGTGGTCACACCCCAAACAAAACCAGATTTTCTCCAAGGAGTATTCTCCTGTGCAGCTCTAAATGCTGGTGCTCATGTTGCTGAAGAACAAGAGAGGTCATGATAATGCCTCCGAGCCCTTACTCTGCACGGGTCTGTGCTGACTTCTGGAAGGCCCGTGTGTTTGTCAGTGGCTTAGATGCTGAGAGTCAGTGTGGTTCTCCCAGCTCCACATCGTGCTGGTGGTTCTGTTGGGTGCTGACGTCCTTGACAAAGTGAGAGAGCTTCTGACCCAGGAGACCCTGGAGGTGGAGTGGCAGTCAGGGTGCCACCTTTTGTGCCAACCCCTCCATTCCCATCCCCCAGCCACGGGCCAGGTCCTCCGCTGTGATGCCATCGTCGACCTCATCCACGGCATTCAGATCGTCTCCACGACCCGCGAGCTGTACCTGGAGGACTCCCCCCTGGAGCTGAAGGTCCAAGCTCTGGACTCTGAAGGTGAGGACAGGCCGCTGGCAGTTTGCTCGCTGTCCCCTCATGTCTGGCCCTGCCATTCCCCTGGGGAGGGTGGTTCCAGCCGAAGGCAGAGCTGGTGCTGGGGAGACGCTGATGAGATCAGGACCACCGAGTGGCTCTCGGACCCATAGGGGGTTGACACTCCTTGGCCTCTGTGGCAGGGCCTGTGAGATGAGACATTTGGCAGTTCCTAGAGGCTGATTCTGTGCCCAGGACAGTGCTGGGTAAAGCATGTCTTCGGGAAGCTGACCTCCGGTGTCTTGGCAGCAGTAGGAAGCTGGGAGATGCTCCCTGGATGCACTGGAAATGGTGGGAGTGTCCTTCTTGCCCAGCTTTGAGGGCTGGGGTTGGCTTCCTGGTCTAGATTGCAGGGTGCACCTGGGCATGTGTGTGTGTGCACCGGGTCGCCTCCCTATGCTGGCCCGAGTGCCGTATTCACTTTACTTCACCAGACTCCAACATTGGATTGTTCTGGCGTTCTGAGGAGATCTGTTCTTGGACTGTCTTGGGAAGTCCAAGTCTTGGGAAGTCTCGGGAAGACTGTTCTTGGACTGACCTCTTGGGAAGCTAAGCAAAGGGAAATTTGTAGGTTAAGATTCCCGTTGGAGAAAGTGACTCAGGCAACAGATGTCTTTCAGAGGAGGGATCTCCCAAAACGTAAGCCCAGTCCTTGGCTCACCTTGCCTTTGAAACCTTCCCTGGCCACCTCACCTCCCTCTGCTCAAAAATAAAATTCTCTAGATTAGAACTGCCCACCTTAGGGTAGTATCTGCACTGAGGGGTGGAGAGTTATTTGTGGTAAGGGTTGTATCATGCTTTGTAGGGTGCTCAGTAACATCTCTGGCCTTCACCCACAAGAAGTAGTAGAATTCCCCAAGTTTGTTATTTAAAGATTTTATTTGTTTGTTAGAGAGACAGAGAGAGAGAGCACAAGTAGGTAGAACAGAAGGCAGAGGGAGAGGGAAAAGCAGGCTCCCCACTGAGCAGGGAACCCAATGTGGGGCTCAATCCCAGAATCCTGGGATCATGACCTGAGCCAAAGGCAGACGCTTAACCCACTGAGCCACCCATGCACCCCAGAACTCAAGTTTTGATGACCGGAAGTATCTCCAGCCATTGCCAAATGTGCCTAGAGGACAAAGTCACGGTTCTAGAGCATCAATCAGGCCCCTTCTTCCTGTCCATTCATTTATCAGATAAGCTGCCTCACTTCTCTGATCTGTTCTCTGGTCTGTGAAACTGAGATGGTGGTGCTTACTTGGGGCTTGCAAGGATTCAGTAAGAAGCATGTACAGAGCTTCGTGCTGGGCAGCACAGAGCAGGTCTCAGTGAGCCTGGTGGCGTCTGAGCAATTCCACCTGCTGGTCATCCTGCCAGATGCTGGGAAGGAAGGGCTGCCTTCTGCCCCAGTAGCTCAGGCTATAGGGGGAACCACATGCATTTCAGTAGGTGCTGCTTGTCATCAAATCAGATGTAAGGCGACCTGGGGCACGCTGGAAATTGGGTGTGGGGGACAGAATTTAGGATGGTCTCTTAGGGACATGCTGTTTGACCAAGCCATGAAGAGTGTGGTGTTTGCCCGCTTTGGAAGGTCATTTTCTTCTGGAGAAGATGAAACTCGCAGCAGGGTGGTGGGGCGGGGGATGCAAAAGGTAAAGGACCTTGCATTGCCCACATGGGGTTTGCACTTGGTCTTCAAGCGAGGGAGCTGGGGGAGGGGTTTGTGCAGTGAGATGATAGGAGCTCCCCACGGGGATGAGTCATTGATCTTGGGAACAAATGACCACACTTGACGCCACGCTGGGGCCAGGCACTCTTCTGAGCACTTTGCATGTTCTAACTTCATTTCACAGCCAATGATGAGATTTAGGCACAGAGGGTGAACACACACACGTGTGCGCAGGGAAAAGACATATAGTTAGTATGTAACACAACCAGAGTCTGAGCTCCGGCCTGGTCCTGGTCCCTGAGTCCACTCTCTTGGCCTGGGCTCAGCAGACCTTTCCAGTGAAGGGCCAGAGAGAGTAAATGTTTTAGACTTTACTGGCCACACCATCTCTGCTATAACTACTCGGCGCCCCCCACTGTCGCTCTAAAGCAGCCCTAAATGTTGCATAGTGGCTGTGTTCTAAAAAACTTTATTGACCACATACTCTTGACTACTCTTTTATTTCCTGTCTTAAGTTACTTGAAAAAAAAAAAAAAAGAATTGTATGCCATGACATTCATCCATTTAAAGTGTACGGTTTGGTGGTTTTTAATATATTCACGAAGTGGTACAGCCATCACACTAGCTGATTTTAGAACATTTGCGTCAGTACAGAAAAGAAACCAAGTACCCTTGAGCAGTGACTTCCCATTCTTTCTTCTCTCTGGCCCCTGGCAACCACTACTTTTGGTGTATATAGATTTGTCTATTGTGGACATTTTCTATAAGTAGAATCATACAATGGTACAGTCTTTTGAGTCTGACTTCTTTCACTTGGCATAATGTTTCCAAGGTTCATTCACGTTGTGCCGAGTATTTCCTTCCTTTGTATGGCTGAATGACATCCCACTGTGTGGAGAGAGCACATTTGTTTATCCAGTCATTTGTTGATGGACATTTAGGTTGCTTCTACCTTTTGGCTGTTGTGAATAATGCTGCTGTGAATATTCATGTACAGGTCTTTTTGTGGACATGGTTTTCATTTCTCTTGTGCTTCTGCAGGGGTGGAATTGCTGGGTCACAGCATAACTCTGTGTTGGCCTAAAAGTAATAGCAAAGGCAGCAGCCCAGTTTTCTGGAGCTTTTGCTAAGCAATGTTTTTTTTGGCTTCTGAGATCCCACAGGTGGGGTGGGGCAGGACCTGGGGCCCATCTGGCACTAAGTGCCTTACCCTTTGCACTGTAGAAGGAGCTTTTCCAGATCCCAGATGCTCTTATCTGGGTTGCCAGGCAGGTAGGGAATGCAGATGAGGGCTGTTGTGGGGAGGCAGGGGGGCAATAGGGCATGGCAGGGAGTGTGGCAAATCCAAGACCATGATCCCTCCTAGCAAGGCTGAGCCAACCACTGGTCTCCAGAGGGACATTGGCCCAGGAATCCAGCTCAGTGAACTTGGGAGTTGAATTTATTTGGTGCATTTCTTCATTCGAGATGATGGGACTTAACTCAACAATGTAAAAGCAGCATTGCCTAGGTAAAAGCAGCATTGCCTAGGTAAAAGCAAAGCTACAGCTCCTAGGAGATGGGGCCTCAGAGCCACTGATTGCCATCTCCCACCCCACTGCGGGGTGTTGACTGATGCCCAACCAGACCTTGTACGCACACTAGAGTGTTAGGACCCACTCTGAGTCCCGTCTTCAAAATCATTACTGGGCCCAGTTGGGCTCACATGTCCTGACATCCCGAACTGCAAGCCAACTGCAGAGCTAAGTCTGGCCTGGGTGGCTTGCCATCTCCTCCACGCTGGGACCCTGGGAGTCCCAGGATCCAGGGGAGAGATGAGCTGTCGCCCTTCATCCCCTGACCCTTGAGGCCTCAGTTTCCTTTTCCTGAAATGGGGGCATAACACCTGCTTTGCAGAGGGGTGGTCCTGAGTGCATTTTCCCCTCCCCCTGGCTCCAGGGAGTTAACTCTGAGCCTTCCTGCTCCCCCCCTTCCCCCCATCTTTTCCTGCAGGGAACACTTTCAGCACCCTGGCTGGGCTGGTCTTTGACTGGACGATCGTGAAGGACACGGAGGCTGATGGGTTCTCGGACTCCCACAACGCTCTGCGGTAAGAGGTGCCTCACCTTTGCAGGAAAAGCAGGAAGGAGGTGTCAGTTGGCTCCACACAGGGTGGGGGACTTTGAGCAGCACCATCACCATCAGCAAGGAACCCAGGGTCGTCAGGATGCAGGCTGGCATCCCCCATGACTGAGCAAGGACAAGCATTTCGGCTCCCACAACTGTGTGGGAACCTTGCTGCTTCTGCTCTCCGCTGGGGTGTGCTCTGGGTGTGGGAAATTGTGGAGGAGGCTGGCATGCCCAGCTGTGGAAGAGAAGACTTGCCCCAGATAATGGAAGCTGTCCCATGGTACAGGGAAGGGTTGCCTGTGGCCCTTCGCTGGGGGTCAGTTAAAGGGGAGACAGGTTGTGGCTGGGGAGACATTTCCAGCCCTGTGTTCCCCAGCACTGGGGGATACAGATGGGCTTGTTATGTGCTATGTACCACCATTTTTGCCATTTTTCAGACAAAGAAACAAAGATTTAAGCCACTGGTCAAGCTGGTAAGTGGCAGAGCTAGAATTGGACTCACATCTATATAAATCTTCACTATCCAATATGGTAGCCACCAACCCTGGCTATTTAAATTTAAATGAGGTAAAATGAAAACTCCAGTTCCTTGGATGTACAGGCTGTGTCTCACGTGCTTGTTTGCTATGTGGCTAGTGGTTATGACACGTTGCACAGAGAAGATGGGGAGCAGAAGGTCCTATTGGCTGGTCCTGGTGTAGACCCAAGGACTGGGCTCATATCCCTTGCTACCCTGCAGTGCCTCAGGCCTTATCGAATCAAGTTTTAAAGTCTCTTTTAAGGGAAGAAGATCTAATTTTTAAAAGTATTCTCTTATAGTCTTTATAAAATTTTAATTTCAGTATAGTTAGCATACAATGTTATGTTAGTTTCAGGGGTATAATATGTGAGTCAGCAATTCTATAAATCACCCAGTGCTCATAAAAATGCCCCCCTTAATTCCCATCCCCTATGTCATCCATCCCCCCACTCACCCCCCCCTCTGCTAACCACAAGTTCTCTGTATAATTAAGACTCTCTTTCTTGGGTTGTCTCTCTCTCTCTCTCTCTCTCTCTCTCTTTTCTTTTTCCTTTGGTTGTTTATTTTGTTTCTGAAATTCCACTTGTGAGTGAAATCATATGGTATTTGTTTTCCTCTGATTTATTTCACTTAACATACTCTCTAGTTGTGGAGGAAGACTTAACTTAAAAAAGAAATTCTTTTAAAGATCTTGTTTATTTATTTGACAGAGAGCACAGGCAGAGGGGAGCAGCAGGCAGAGGGAGAGGGAGAGGCAGGCTCCCCGCTGAGTAGAGAGCCCGATGCAGGACTCGATCCCAGGACCCTGAGATCATGATCTGAGCCAAAGGCAGATGCTCAACTGACTGAGCCACCCAGGTGCCCCTTTAAAACTTTGCAGCTATTTTCAGCTTACAGAAAAGTTGCAAGTATAGTACAAAAAGTGGTGTCCCTGAACCGTCTGAGAGCCAACTTGATGTCCCTAATTATTTTACTGTGCCTTTGCTACCACGGAGACATTTTCTGGCTTACGCGCAACATCATCAAAATGAGGAGATGAACACTGATGCCTACAGTCATCAGACCTCATTCAAGCCTTGCCAGTCTATCCTAGTTATATTGTTCATAGGAAGCACAAAACCCAGCCAGAGTCGCCTGCTGTCTGTCGTCCTATCTTTCTCAGCCTAAGATAGTTCTTTGGTCTTTCTTTCTTTTGGGACCAAGATGCTTGTGAAGATTACAGTTCAGTTGTTTTGTAGAGTGTCCCTCATTTTGGGATTATCTGATATTCTCTCCTGATTAGATGCAGAGCTTTGCATCTTTGGCAGGAAGATCACAGAGGTGAGCTTCTGTAGTCTCCTGATTGTATCTTATCACGGTTTGGTGGGTCTATCACGGACGACCTTCACGGTCATCACTTGGGGTAGATGGTGCCTGCTCAGGTGCCCCACTGTGAAGTCACTGTCCTATCCCTTTGCAGTTAGTAAGTATTTTGTGGGGAATTAAGAATCTGGTCTTCCATTTACACCTTTCCAAGTCCAGCTCCAGGCTTTAAGGAACATCTCGGCTTAGCCCATGCTTATTCCCATGGCAGACATCACTATGCCCTGATACTGTGCAAGGTGGGTTGCTCTTTTGGGTCAGAGGTCTTTGGGGGCAGGGGGGAATGGGGCCCTCAACCTTCATCTTCTGCGTGAGCACTGGAATTTCTGGTGTCTCACGAAGCCAGGAACATGGGCTGGACAGTCAAAGAGACCTGGATTCCCAACCTGGCCTGGTCACTTCCTGCCTATTGCCTTAGTCAAGGAGTGCAGCCCGTCTGGGCATCGGCGTCCCCCTCTGTCGGAGAGAGGAGAGTAATGTGGCTACTTCTGAGAGCAGCTGTGTGGGTCTACATGGTATTCGGAGCCCCGCCCTGGGCCTGACACCTGCTAGACATTCAGAGAACGCTGGTTCCCTGCCCCAGTCTGTGCTAGCAGGTGTGTTTCCTACCATGACAGCCCCTAAGTGTCCATGCACTCTGTACATGAGCTGAATGTTAACCGAAATCAAAAGCACTAAGGCAGGTTGCAACCACAGTGCCCTTTGTTTTTATTAAAATCAGCATGTGACACCTAGTCAGACGAGACAGGGAAATCAGTCACAGCACACTACCACAGCCGGCATATCTTGGGGAGAATGGAAGCGCGTCCAGCGCACTGCTCTTGTTCAAGTGGAAAGGCGGGCTCACCTGTAAATCAGAGGCTGCGAGAGAGAGAGACCACATGGAAAGATCCCTCAAGCCAGCCCTGCTTCTTGCCTACATGGTGGGGTCTCTGCATCCCGGCTTCTCCCCACAGCCCAATGCCTTACCGTGGGGCGATAAGATGGGTGTGATACTCTCTTTCTGACATTGGAGGAAGGGTCATTGAACATCATTTCCCAGTGGCAGGAGCTGGCCCAGAGGGGTGGGTAGAACATCATAGGGGTCCCTGGGAGCCTGGTGGGCACTGCTGGCCCCACCCCAGCTGGGTCTGTGCTCCTGGGCCTGCTTCCTAGTTTCCATGGGCCTCACCTGTCACACCTGTGAGCGTGAAGCATTTTGTTCAAGCAGGTGGTCCTCATGTATCAGGGTTTACCATCATTGCATGTGGATTTTGATAAAAAGCACAGTGCCATTCTTCTTGCGGACAAAGGCCTGTACGGGGCCCAGGAATCTGCACTGTTCACCAGGAGGTGGGCAGTTCTGATGTAGGAAGTTTCGGGGACACATTTCTATGTGGTGCCATGCAGGGCACCGCCACTCACTTAAGGGTTTGGCCCCTCCCAGGAGGTGCTAGCAACTGGTGAATCTGTTAAGGTCCTTGCTTTTGCAATCAGGTCTGATGACATCTTCCCTCTCCAGAATCCTCACGTTCTTGGAGTCCACATATATCCCTCCTTCCTACATCTCCGAGATGGAGAAGGTGGCCAAGCAGGGGGACACTGTTCTCGTGTCCGGGATGAAGACGGGGAGCTCCAAACTTAAGGCGCGCATCCAGGAGGCTGTCTATAAGGTGGGCCCCCGGGGTCGGGGGGCACTGGGCTCTTTGACGTGGCTCACATCTGTGAGCGCATTTAGGCATGGTACCATGAAAGTTTCACTCTTCATGAACTGGGAACTTCAGGGTGTGATTCTGTGTTTCTGTTCGTTGGGTTTGGTTTTTGGAGGAAGGGTTCCACAGCTTCTGAGGGAGGTAGTTGGAGGACCAGAGGGCACCATCTCCAGAGTCACAAAGTAGTTGGTCCATGGTCCGTTTTGAGGCAGGTCAGGGAAGGGGATGCCCATTAACCCACTGATGTTCAGCAACCCCCCTGCACTGGTTCCTGTGGAGGGATGCAGCCAAGCCTTTGGAGCTCTGGAAAAACTGGGGGCTTCCAGGTGTCCTCCATGCCATCCCTTCCTAGGTCCCACTCTGAGCACTGGAACTGGTGGTCCCATCTGTGGAGAGCTAAGACTCCTTCCCTCCCCTCCCCTTCCCCCAGTTACCCTGGCCTCACTAGCACCTGCTCCGGCACCGTCTGGAGAGGGGTATAGGACAGCAGAAAGAAAAGGCTCTTTTTCCCTGTTCTCATGGGCACATGTCTGCCCTGCCTCCATTGAACTACAGCCCTGAGACCTTCCTTTCATTTGCCTGGTTCCTGGAGCTCACACAGGGAGCGTGCCGTACTCCATCCACCACTGACTTTCTAAAGTGACAGATGAGAGGACGCCTCCTGATGCCCTCTTTCATCTTTTAGCCTATAGGCCAGGGGTCATGGGCGGTTTTAGAAGCACAGGACATGCCACATTACAGGAGCTCATCCCGTAGCACTCTGCAGATCATGTTTGGAGACCATTTGCCTCTTGTTATTCGTGGCCTGAGCCCAGCCTACCCCGCCCCTGAGCTGGAATTCCCTCTTGTCCTGCCTGGTGCCTGTAGGAGGCTTCCCTGCTTGCCACACTAGAAAGCACTCACCAGAGCAGAGCCCGGCCCAAGGGCTGCTTTTGTCTCTTTGGATGATCGAAGATACTATGCAACTTCCTATTAAGTGAGGAAACCTGTAAGATGTTACACCTGGGGCCCAGGAGACGCCCAAGAATTTGGGAACAGACACAGAACTGGTCAGTATCCATGGGGTGCTGATCAATGCCCTCTCCACCTGAGACAATGTATTGGCATTTCTGTGGATGAGAATCATTTTCTTTGCCAAGTTTCCTCCAACTTGATGAGTTGCCAGTAGATCAAAGGCAAGGGAAGGCGCGGGCCCCCAGAGACTCCGGTGACCCAAGGGGTGTGCTGGGTTCGACACTGGTGATCGTTCTCCCATTTCAAGTCTTTCATGCCATTTCCCGTTGAGGAGGTCACGGCGTGGTGGGGGTGGCGTGGAGGGACATGTGTTGCTCCCCCTTTCCAGGTTTGCCCTTGGTTCCCCAAGCTCCCTGATCTTTGGGCTTCGGTGGGTGGAGCCCCTGAGCCCCTGAGCCCCTGGTGGCCACAGTATCCATGATCTCACTCCTTACTTTTCTTTCTTTGTAACTATGATGACTGCACATTGAGCTATAGTGTATGTTAATGTAAAGTGATGTGCTCAGCACCGTCCAGCAGTAGCCACTGGACATGGGCCTCGTGAACACACAGGGTTCCCCTGGGGCTTTGAGGGATCTGAAGGTGTGGGGCTCTGAGCATTGCCTTGTTTCTTTACCGCTAACTTCCCTATCCCCATGTAAGCATCTTGAGAAGTTCTAGACTCTTTGTCCTGCCCACACTGCTCCCTGTTCCCCACCCGCACCTGACTTTTTCTTCTTCTTCTTTTTTTAATAAGTAGGCTCTGTGCTGGGTGTGGGAACCAGCGCCGGGCCCAAACTCAAGATACTGAGATTGAGATCTGAGCTGAGGTCAAGAGTTGGAGGCTTAACTGACTGCACCCGCTGAGCCCCCCACCCCCCACCTCATCCTTTCTACCCTCTTTCTTCCAAGCACGTGCGCCCTGCGGAGGTCAGGCTGCTCATTCTGGAGAACATCCTTCTGAATCCGGCTTACGACGTCTACTTGATGGTGGGGACCTCCATTCGCTACAAGGTGCAGAAGATCAGGCAAGGAAAGATCACAGGTGGGTCACTGACTCAACATGGCAGAGGCTACCCTTTCTATCATTGTGGTAAAACGCCCATAACAGAATTACCATTTTCACCATTTTTAAGGGTGCGGTTTGGTGGCACTAAGATAACTCACATTATCATGTCACATCTCCTCCAGCCCTCTTTGGAACTTTCTCATCTTCCCAAAATTGAGACTCCCGTTTCCATTAAACACTAGCTCCGCATTCGTCCTCCCCAGCCCTTGGCAGTGGCCATCTTTCTTGCTGTCTCTGTGACTTTGACTTCTCTGGGGACCGCAAATAAGATGAATCCTACTGTATTCGTCTTTTTGTCACTGGCTTTATCTCATATAGCCATAATGCCCTCAGGGCTCATCCACATTGTAGCGTGTACTAGAATTTTTTTTTTAAGGCTTAATAACACTCTAGCATATGTGTATTGATACTTGTTGAATGCTTACCTATTCATCTGTCAATGGGCGCTTGGGGTTGTTTCTAAGTCTCGGCTATTGTGAATAGTTTTACTAGGAGCATGGGTGTGCAAATACTCTTTTCAGGACACTGTTTTCGGTCCTTTTGGGTGTATATCCATCCCTTTGTTTGGAGAGTGTCAGAAGCTGTGAGCGTCTCATGGGAATGGGTTTGCCTTTGGTCTGCTGCTAACTGCCGGCCAATCTTGGCCAGCTACTGCCCACCCTCTGGGGCTCAGTTTCTCCTTCAGATACCTTGAGGCCTTTCTGCTTATGCTTTGAGGGCAAAGTTAATTAGTGGATATGGATTTGTTCTGGTAATTCTAGAATGCTGCGGACCTAGGATGCATTTTATATGGTGAGAGTTCTTAATGCAGCACCCATCCTCCTAAGAATTATTATTATTATTATCGTTTTAAAAAAAGTTTATCCATGTCTCATGGCCAGAGCCCAGGAGGTCAAGAGTGTCACTCACCTGTCCTGAGGGCTTTGACATGTGTTGAGGCAGATGTCTCCCCCAGGTTGGAGGGTCACTCTGTCTGTGATGCAAGGTATTGTGTAAGAAGCACATAGATGCTTCCATATCCAAGGAACTTGGGTTTTGTTCCATAGAGGAGGTCCTGAAAGACCCTGCCTCACCTGGGAGCAGTGGATCTGGGGAGCAGTTATATTGTGAGAGAGCACTGTTCCCCTCAGACTGTGGAAGCTGGGACTAGGCTCCTTCTGGGTAAGAAGCAAGGCAGGGGCTCGTAGCCAGAGATCTGAGAGCTGGGCCCCAACCGGGGAGGGTAGTCAGCATGGTTAAGGGGGGGTGATTTAATAAAGAAGTCTTAAGAGCCCACCCTGAATTAGCTCAGGTGTCACAGTCCAGAGGAACAGCACATCTCAGGGGACCCAGAGAATTTGTGGGCTGGGTCACTGATCTACCATAGATCTCAAAGGGCCAGAACACACAAAAGATAGCCCAGGGCAGGAATTAGGAATGTTGTTGCCTCCCTTTCATCGATGGAGAAATGGGATAGAAACTTCCTCCAAAAATGAACACACCTGTGTGACTGATGGTTCTGGTTGACTCAGGTCTAGAGTGGCTTCCACAAGGAAGCCTCGAGACCTGAACCACCAAGGTCCACAGTGACCTAGTCATACAAATGGAGATTCTGCTCATTTGTTTTAGATGGATTGGGCTTGGGTGTTTTGTTTTGTTTTTTAATTGAAGTACAAGTCACATCACTGTCATTTTGAGTGAGTTGACTGGACAGGGAAGTGAGGACTGATGACAGGACAGGAGTGTGAATTTCTGCTGTTGCCTGTCTCGCACAGCACCCTGCATTGGCTTAGAGAATCCTAAGTTAGAGGCCAGTTACCTGGACTTATGAACATGCAGATCCTTACAACCCCAATTAATTTTTTTTCTTTTTGTTTTTAGTTTTCCTTCCTTAAAAATTTCTTTTTTCCTCTTTTCTTCCATGTCTTTATTTCCCTTCTGTCTGCCTCCCTTTGTTGGGTGGCTTGCTTTCTTGCAAGCCCGTTTTTTTTTTTTTTAAAGATTTTATTTATTTATTTGACAGAGATCACAAGTAGGCAGAGAGGCAGGCAGAGAGAGAGGGAAGCAGGCTCCCTAGCGAGCAGAGAGCCCGATGTGGGACTCAATCCCAGGACCCTGAGATTATGACCTGAGCCGAAGGCAGCGGCTTAATCCACTGAGCCACCCAGGCACCCGCAAGCCCGTTTATTGAGCACCTACTCAGTGCCATGGTCTGCTGGCTGCTGCATATGTCGCCTGGGTTCCTGCCTTCCTGGAACACACAGCCCAACAGCCACTCTGACAGTTATTCTGCAAACATCTTACAAGTGGGGGCAGGGGAGGGAGGAGAGGGGCTCTTGGAGCTCCTAACCAGGGGGATGTGTGTTACTTTCAGAGCAGTGTTTCCAGCGGGTAGGCGGGGGGAGATGCTGGTCCTTCCCCTCAGTTCTTAACGGTGTTGGTGTTTGTGCTGCTTGAAGACATGATTGGCACAGTAACCAAATTACCGGACAGAACAAAATGTGGGAAGACCATGCTGACTAAGGGAATTGGTGTCTGAAAGAACTTGGGTGGAACGGTGGAAGGGACAGAGAAATGCACTGAGGCTGGGAGAGTCACCTGCTGAGGCTGGTGTCAGTGACCCAGGTATCAAAGGGACTTGGAGTCTAGCACCCCCTTGAGCTGTGGCTACCTAGAACTAGCTCACATGGGCTGTGTGAGCAGGGGCTGGAGCCAGAAACAGGGGAGTGAACTTCCCATCCTCCTGGACTGAGATCCTTTCCAGGAGCTCCATGGTCATCCCTGGAGCCTACCCTGGGCCGGGTGGTGGTGGCAGGGGATGAAAAGCATGTCTGGAGGGTCGGCCATGATCAGGAGGGTCACAGAGCCTGGTCTTCTAGAAGCATGTGGGCCTCCTGGTTTACAGAAGGGCAGCCCTGGGGATGGTCCTTTACCCCCTGCAGATGATAGATGGGCTGGTCCAGTGCCCCAAGAGCAGCCTTCCTATTTTTACAGATAGACAGTGACCCTGAACATCTGCAAAGCCTTCTGCATTCAGTGCTTTTCATAGTAGCGAGCTCTGCATTCTGAGAGGTGTTCCAGGAGTCAAGCCCCTTATTTTCCTTGTTTTAGGATTTTGTAATTATGTTGTCATGCAAGATCTTTTGAGAATCAGTATGTTCATTTCTCAAAATGGCCTCTTTGTCTGGAGAAGTTTAAATAAGGGAGGAAGCTAGCACTTCATAAAACAGCATAAAGTAATACTGCTTGATTGAGCAATGGCATTATTTTCTTACGGTGTGGATCCTTGATGCCCTGCTGCCATATTCTGTACATATAATCCTCAAGAATCTCAGCCTAGTTTGGCTGGGCTTCCCCTGGGTAGAGAATGAGGAGACGGGCTGTGTATATGCTAGAGGATTCTCCATTCTAGCATGTGCTGGAATCACCCAGACAGCCTGTGCAAACTCAGAGCTTCAGGCCCACCCCCCAGAATTTGTTTCAGCAGCTCTGGGGTAAGGCCAGTCATTGGCAGCTAGTAGGTGACATTGATGGTCCATACTTTGAGGGTCCATACTTTGAGAACCCTCTGCTCTAGGGCAAATTCTTGGGGATTTATCAGAACAACACAGAAGACACCCTAAGACAGGAGGTGGACCAGTTGCCTCCCTTAGCTAGAGGGCCGGGATGTGGCCACGCCTACAGTGTACTGAGCAGGTTGCTTGGTAGGAAAGTTGAGGAACAGGACTGGGAGGGGTCAAGTAAAAGTGTTCCTGTGCTCTTTGGTTTTTTAGTTTTTTGGTTTTTGTTTTTTTTTTTTTTTTTTTTTTTGTCTTTCTGGGCTTTTTTGTTTTGTTTTGTTTTTTAATGTTCAGTTAGCCACTGTATAGTACGTCATTAGTTTTTTGTTGTAGTGTTCAGTGATTCATCCTGCTGTCTTTGGTTTGAATCCCAGCTCCGCCACTCCCCCACTGGAGGACCCTGTGGGATTCTTGCCTCGATTTCCATAGCACCACCATCTTGAAGGTGTGGGCATCAGCAGTACCTGCGCCAGGGGTTGTTATGGGATAAAATGTGGTGATAGGCCCCTAAAGCAGCAGGCACAGTCCCGCCACATCTTGTTTTTGTGGACAGCAATAGCCATTTATAAGAGCGTTCATGGTCACTACCCACAGGGTGTGGAAGACTGACACCAAAGTGGCGGGTTTTGCAGGGTCCCTCATTTCCTGGGGAAATCGTTTTTCATTCCGGCCCAGACTGAGTGAGTTCTCTTCTACAACGTGACACTGAGCTGGGAAACCTTGATGGATGGTCAGGATGGTGACAGAGAACATTCTTTGCAGATCCTAGACTGAGCTCCCCAAACCCTGTGGGAAACCATGGACTGGTGCCTTTTTGGAAACCCCCCACTCCCAGAGGCCACATGGCTCCACTGAGCCCCACTCTAGGCCCCTCGGTGCAGCAGCAGAATTCACTTAACTTATGGATTCTGCAGGGAGCCTACAATTGCTGTCAGAAGCTGTGCTTAATTAGGAAAAAAAAAAAAAGCAGTTTATGACAGTCACTAAAAAACTGATTGCTTTTGAAAATTCATGGAGAGTGTCAGTTTTGTCCACGGGCACGGAGAATACTGTTAAATTTTAAAGCGTTGAGAAAATTATAACACTGTGTGTTAACTATACTGGAGTAAAAAAAAAAAAGTGTTGAAGAAACTAAGCAAAAAAAAAAAAGAAAGAAAGAAAAATCAAGCATTCGTACGGATGGTTGGGTCCAGGGATTTGGGGTGGGGTGGGGGTATTGGTTTGTAACGTTCCCTGTCTTTGCTCTTGTCTCTTCCACTTGGTTCTTTCTGCTTCTGGGCTGCCAGAGCTGTCAATGCCTTCCGAGCAGTATGAGCTCCAGCTTCAGAACAGCATCGCGAGCCCCGAGGGAGCCACAGGCCAGCCTGTGACCATCTTGGACCAGGATACGTCGACAGTCACCGCTGTGCAACTGGGACAGAGCAGCCTGGTCCTGAGCCACAGGAATATCCTTTTTCTAGCCCGGCTGCAAGTCCATATGTGCGTCCTGCACAGGAGATTGGCCTGTTTAGGAGTCATTTTTCTCCCTGAAAGCTTGGCTCGGCTAAAAATAACCCTGTTTTCCCTCAAGGTCTGAAAAATCAGAAAGAACCGAAATAGCAACGCGGCTGTGTGGCATCGCTCACCTCCGTGGGTGACTCACTGGAGAGGCTCTAGGCCAGGAGGTGGTGGTAGGAGCAGAGCCTCGCTCCTTGCCTCCGGAACCTTCCCTGGCATGGACAGCCCCATCCCAGGGGCCTGGCCAAGGCTGTTTGCATACCAGCGTGTAGGTTGTCCCTGTCCTAGCCTTGTGCGGGTAGTCTCCAGTGTCCCTTGCAAGAGATCCTCCCCTGCTGGTGTGGGAAATGTGCCGGGGCCTCTGATTCTGGAACATGCTTTGTTCTACTTGGCCTCAGGCAAGAGGGTTTTCATCCTCTCTCCCATGCACGTGATGTCTTGGTGATAATCAGGCTGCCCTAGCCTTGCTGAATCCTGCCACCTGCTCTGTTTACCTTTGTGTGTTTTGTTCCTTAAGTAAGAATTCAGGTATCCGCATGCAGGGTGCTTCCAGGTTACCCAACAGCACCATCTACGTGGTTGAACCTGGATACCTGGGTGAGTCTGGTCATCATGGGTCCTCATGGATGCTATTGACAGGAGTTAAAAAAAAAAAATAAATAAAGGCAACAGCAGTTGCCCAGAAAATGCTTCACCCTGGCCAGCTCTGCCAGCTTTTTTGCCAGGGCTGTTCCCCAGTCCTTCTTGCATTGATGCACAGAAACAAGCAGAGGGTAGGCCAAGGTCAAGGTAGATGGGTAGCTCCAGAAGGAGAGAAGTGTTTGGGTAGAAGCCAGAGGGTTTTGTCTCCTGCTTCCTATACCAGGGCTCTGTCCAGACCTGACCGTGGCTGTGGACATCTAGAGGTTAGGGGCCCCAGTGATCAGCTCAGTGACAAAGGAGCCCCTCAAGCAAGGAGACACTTGGTAAAAGTCTCAGTGGGGAAGAAGGGGAGGCATTTGACCAAGAGAGGAAGGGAGGAGTCTGTGGTCATGGAGGACCTGTGGGGGCAGAGCCCAGGCCCAGAGCTGCTGTAACTGTTGAGTGCTTGAGAGATGTCTGGGACATATGTGTAGCCCAGGTCATAGAGATGATGCTCCCTTCGAGTTTCCTCCCTGTTGATGTACCTGTTGGGTGTACTGAATGGGTTCAGGCAAGAGAATATGCAGCAAATCCCTGGGTCCTCCTGTTAGCCACCAAACAAGCTGGCTGACTGATTCAGGCCTGAGCTGACAATGTTGAAACACCAGGCAGGGTAGCCCTGTGGGTCCTAGGAGCTTCATTCATTCAGAAAGGCGTCATTCAGATGTAGACTCACTGTGGATTCAGATGTAGATCTACTGAGGATTCAAAGGGTAGACCTACTGTGGATTCAGAGTGCAGATCTTGTGTGGATTCAGATGTAGACTTACTATGGATTCAGATGTAGACTCATTGTGGATTCAGAGGGTAGACCTATGGATTCAGATGTAGACCTACTAGATTCAGATGTAGACTCACTGTGGATTTAAAGGGTAGACCTACTGTGGATTCAGATGTAGACCTATTGTGTATTCAGATGTAGAATCACTGTGGATACAGAGGTAGACCCGTGGATTCAGAGCGCAGACCTACTATGGATTCAGATGTAGACTCACTGTGGATTTAAAGAGTAGACCTACTATGGATTCAGAGTGCAGACCTACTGTGGATTCGGTTCATAACAGTTACGATGGATTCAGAGTCTAACCTTCAGTGGACAGGCTCAGGCTGAATGAGCCCTACAGCAGTTGGTGTGGGATATGCCCAGGTGGTGCTGGGGTAGCTGAGGGCTCAGCCCAGCATCTGCATCCCCAGGGCTGCTGGTGGGCATTAGGTCTCCCCGTGATTAGCAGCTGTTCTTTCTCCTTGGAGGAGTGCAGGTGAATAGTTTGTGGGGTCCTACAGGTGTGTCTGCTACCATCTTCTTCCTCAGGGGCATGTCCCTGTGGCCCAAGTGGTCAGGCTTTGTTGCCTGCCTGTTTTGTAGGGTTCACAGTCCATCCTGGTGACAGGTGGGTGCTGGAGACCGGCCGCCTGTATGAAGTCACCATCGAAGTGCTTGACAAGTCCGGCAACAAGGTCTACCTGTCAGATGTGAGTGCCTGCCTTGGGTCCCAGCGGGGTTTCAGTGAGGGATGATGTGTCTCCTGGAGTGGCACCCCAAAGCTGCAGGGCCCCCATATAGGCAAGCTGAGTTCAGTGATTGCTGATGGTGCTGCTGGGTTCATGGGGGACAGCACCGTGACATCCCTGGTGCCTCTCTGGACTTTGTGAACCTGCGAATCTCTGCCCCCCCAGCCTTACCCCTGCAGGGTCCAAGTGGGGAGAGCAGGCCACAGGCTCAAGAAGGTTCAAGAAGGCAGGGATGGGAAATAACATCTGCCAGCTGCCTTCCTGCTCCCTTGTCGTTGGCCTGAGACTTCATGGTGCTGAGAATCTGTCTCTGCCTGCTTTATGGAAGTGCAGGAAACAGTTTCTGACCTTTCCCTGCGGGGCCAGGAATACTTGTAACTGTCTAATACCCGTAACTGTGACCTAGGCCAAGCTTGGCTTTCTGGCTTTAGAAAGGAATGGCAGACATGGGACGACAGGAGTCTTGGCAGGTTTTGGTCCTTCGTGAGAAGTTCCCAGTATCATCAGCTAGAACATCTGCGACCTTCCTAGGGACCTCTGGGGTTTTAGAAGAAGGAAGCAATGTTCCCCCTTGGGCAGCTTTGCAGGTCATTGCTTTCCTCGTGTTGTTTTACATAGACTATCGATCAACATTTTGGGGGGAAGAAAGCTCTAATGGATATTGGTGACCTTTTTGGTGTTTGCTGGTTTCCTCTTTGGAACCTCAGGGTCTGAGAAAGCTGGCGAAAGTAGGCTTTGGGCTCCCCTGAGCACCACATGGGTAATCACAGCAGGGCCATGTGGGGAGAGGGTAGTGGCCTGGGAGGGGGTCAAAGGCCAGAGGAGACAGAGCCCAGTTTTACGTCTAGTCCAGCTGCTCTGCTGGTTTTGGAAACCTCTGGGCCTCAGGGGGCCCTGTTGCCGGGTCTGGCTACTCTCTGTGGGTCACTTTGCTCCTTTCCTGCGTTCTGACTTCTAGACACACTCCCAGAAACACCTCTTTCACTCATCCTGCCTCCCTTCCAGAATATTCGCATTGAAACCGTGCTGCCTCCCGAGTTCTTTGAGGTGCTCACTTCTTCCCAGAATGGATCATACCATCACGTCAGGGCAACAAAGAGGGGCCAGACGGCCATCGAGGCAGCCCTCACCTCCGTAGTAGACCAGGCAAGTCGGCACCTCCCTCCCTCTGTCCCCTGCACCCTCCCAGGCTGGACATGCGCTAGGGGAGCAGGGTGCCCAAAGTTCAGCCTGGTGTGCCACTCTTGTGGGTACCGTGGGGGTTGCCTCCCTGTCCCCCATGTCCACACGAGGTACCCCTCCTCCTTTGCCCTTTGCCAGCCTCTGTCAAGGTAAGCCTGCCCTTCTAGGATTGGGGTGGAAACCCTGTTAGGGAAACGGAGTTAGGCCCATGTGCCTAGCTGTGCCGTTTCCAGGAGCCATGAGCACCCTCTGGCTATTTTAGCTCTTGGATCCTTTAAAGTCTTCATTTTCCCCCTTCATTTAAGATGCCAGTCTCTTTTAGGCATGAGCAGTTTTTTATTGATTGGAACATTAGCACAGGTATTCTTATCTTCCTACCCTGCACAAAACCTGTCCTGGCCCCTTAACAGGCAGCAGAAAAGAATGGCCTGCAGGCCAGACTGCAATTCCTACCAGTCTGTCACTGCAGCTCCAGGGGCTTTGGGCAAAGTTGCTGCAGTGGCCCATGCCTCAGTTTCCCCATCTGTCAAGCGGGGGTAACCACAGCATCCCAGGTAGGGTGCTGAGAGGGTGAAGTCAAGCAGCATTTACTTGCGTGGCTGTTCCAGAGCCCTGGGAAGCTGTCTCCATGGAGACAGAGAAGGCTGCAGGGTATCTAGCATCTTCCTTCCTGCTCCCAGACCATCAAGGAATCTCTTTGTGACCTGATCTCCAGGGAATGGTGGGGGTCTGCTTGACTGGGAAAACCTCTAATGACCTGGTTGTCATGGTGACGTGTGGCACCTTCACCTCTCCGTAGGATGGAGGGGTCCACACATTACGGGTGCCTGTGTGGAACCAGCAGGAGGTAGAAATTCACGTCCCCATCACCCTCTATCCGAGCATCTTGACGTTTCCGTGGCAACCAAAGACAGGCGCCTATCAGTACACAATAAAGGTAACCGTGATTCCCCACATCTGGGTGCATTCCTTTGGGTGTTTCCTTGGGATTGGGGCTTTTCACCCCTCCTGTTTCTTTTACTATTACCTTCTAGTGGTTGGAAAGAATTTAAAGTCAGGGAATTATGCTTCTTGTATTTTCTGGGGTTTCTATCACAGCATTGTATTTTGGTAATCAGAAAAAAAACCCTGAAAAACAGAAAAGAAAGCATAATAAAACCTGGAATACAGATTTAACTTCCGCCTGCATTTTTGTTGTTGTTGTTTAAAAAACAAAAACAACAACAAAAAAAGATTATTTTCTACAAATAGTGTAACTATCCCTGGAGAAAAATGTGAAATGTGAAATTCCAGGGAAAAACATCTCTAACTCTGTCACCTGTCAAGTGTTCTCAGTTTCTGATGCTCATATGCCCTCCTGGCCTTCACTGGCAGGGACTGACTCCCATGGGGGCTTGAGTCCCCATCAGTGGCCAGTAGAGTGCCCATCAGTCCCCGCTGTCTCCCTGGCAGTGAGGACTGTCACTGGGATCTGCTGCCTGTTCACACAGGTGTCTCCCCTTCCTGGCCTCTCTTGGGCTCCGGGGTGGTGGCCCCTGACCTGGGAAGCCACTGGACTGTCTCTACTCCATGGTGGATGACCAGGAGTGGCAGGGGTATGTGTCAGGAGGGAGTGTTGGGCCTGGTCAGGGAAGTAGCTTCTAGCACCTGACTGTGGCCCAGGGTTCTCCTACTCCAGTCTGTAGGTGCTCCCTGATCTGGGGCTACTGTCACAGGTGACAGTGGGTGTCAGCCACAAGACCCCCAGATTATGAGGAAGAGAAACGAGGCAGGGCAGAGAGAGTGAGGTAGGGAGATGGCCTCCAGCCAGGTAGCCCTGATGCCCTGGTTTTCCATGGGGTGGGAGGCTGCTGACCATGCGAGTCAGAGAGTGAGACAGAAGGACAGACAGAAAGACCAAGCAGGTGGACTGATCTGATGGTTCTTCTCTGCAGGCCCATGGTGGGAGTGGGAATTTCAGCTGGTCTTCGTCAAGCTATGTGGTTGCCACTGTCACTGTCAAGGGTGTGATGACCACAGGCAGTGACACCGGACTCAGTGTGATCCAGGCACATGATGTGCAAAACCCGCTACATTTCGGGGAGATGAAGGTGAGACCTCAGGGGCCCGGAGCTCAGGATGGCGGTCTCTAGCTACCTCCTCACATCCAGTCCTCAGTCTTATACTTGGTGTTGGTGGTGGGCAGGGGGATGGATGTGACATTCCCCACCAGCCAGGGGATGGGACACAGAAGGGCCAGGGTCAGCATAGGTGGAATTTCTGGAAAGGAGATCAGAGAACACAGAAGACATGAGATATTCAAAGGAGTCATTCTAGAAAACTCCTCAGACCTGAGAGGTCTGAATCTCCAAATCAGAAGGGCCACTGAGTGTTGGTAAATTCACAATGAGAGGGAGGTGCCAGACTCCAGGACACCTGGCTCTGACTCCTTTCCTCTCCGTGTACTGGGGCCCTACACCTGGCTCTTCATCACAAGTGATGTTGGACCAACTCACTTAGCATAAGGCTTTGGGTGGGAGTGGTCACCGGCCACTGACCTCTGCCAGCCCCACCTTGGCCTCCTGACTTCTTGACCCTGACCTCAATCTGTCATTGTTACTTCATTGAGAGCAAAAGTCAAAGCTCCATATGTTATGTGTCCAATCCCAGGCTTCCCTTTTATTATTTGGAACATGGATGGACAGATAATTCTAGTCTTTTTATTTGGATCGTGTAGACAGACAGACACACACACACACACACCCCCATCTAAAGATTGATCTCATTCTCGCATACAAAGTGTTGTAACTGAGACCCTTTAGCTACAGCATAATTGTGGAATATGACATAAACTTCGACCACCTTGCTCCCTTCCCCCGCCCCAAGCTTCCTTATGTCAGCACAGGTGCCACCTTTCACCCAGTTGTCCAACCAAAAATCTGAGGAGAGTTCCTTGAGAGACAGTGTGTGTCATGGTTAGAGCCTGTTCTGGGGCCAGGCTGCCCAGGCCAGACTCCATGGGGGGTGGGCAAGTCCCTTAACCTCCTGTGCCAGTGTCTTCATCAAATAGAGATTGCTAATAGAATCTTCTTAAAAAACAGGCTGAGGGGATTGAACTTCGCAACATTTTTAAAATAGAACCTGGACTATGGAAAGTTTTGTTTCATCGAAGTGTTAGCTGTGGGCAAGGACGCCTCTCGCCCTGTCCTGTGACCTTCTTTATATTCCTCCAGTAAGCCGAGCTGCTGCTTGGCTTAGGATATTTGCACATACTGTCTCTTCTTCCTACAATGTCTTTCCCCCACACTTCTGTCTGGCCACCTCTGACATGCCCCTAAGGTCTGAGCTCCTGTGTCACCATCTCAGAGGGGCTTTCCTGGACAGCTCTGTCCCTGAACTCACTCCAGTCCCAGCACCCATGTCCTCCAAAGCTCAGTCTTCTTACTGACGCGTCCTTGGTGCCCAGAGCATGGCAGCTCTTAGTAAATACTGGCGCGGGCCCTTCCTCTCGCATGGAGCCTGCTGACCTCCGTCTGCACCCCTACCCTCCAGGTCTATGTGATCGAGCCCAGCAGCATGGAGTTCGCCCCGTGCCAGGTGGAGGCCCGTGTGGGCCAGACCTTGGAGCTGCCCCTGAGGATCAATGGCCTTATTCCTGGCGGGGCCAACGAGGTGGTCACCCTGAGTGACTGCTCCCATTTTGACTTGGTGATTGAGGTGGAGAACCAGGGCGTGTTCCAGCCACTTCCAGGTAAACCAGCACTGGTGAGTGGGTGGGCGCCAGACGGGGATCAGGCCAGACCGCCGAAGTTCTCAACATGGGCTGCCCCAGATTCCTAAAGGGAGGGCTTGAGGGTTACAGCATCAGGAATGGCATTCATCCCCTTGTCCCACCATCAGCAATGGTCTGGTCTAGCTCTTGCCCACGTGTGACCTGCTCTGTCACTGGGCTTTCAGAACCTCAGGTTCCACATCTCTAAAATGGGTGTCATCCTAAGTAGAACTGCATGTCCTCGTGCCCGTTACAGTGTCTAGATGGTAGTAGGAGCTCAGAATACACGGTCCGTAGGGATTTTGGCTGGTGACAGTCCTGACACCTTCGTGGCATGCAGGGTCCGACCCCCTGAATAGTCGAAGCTGTGCACATTGCTCTTTCCTCTTGGGCATGCTGGGCAGGGTTTCAGTGGTGATATAAGTGGTGATGGTGGCCACAGAAGTTAGTTTAAGGGATGTCAACCCTACCAGGTGCAGTGAGCACTCAGTGTGTGTGACACATCAGACTTCCTGGGAGTGTGGGAGGGGGACTGTGGTTGGCCCACGTGTCATGGGAAGAGACTGGGGCTGCCTGGCTGCCCAAGATCACACAGGGGCACAGGTGGGATGGGATAGAGAGTGATGTGAGTCTGACACTGATCCTGAAGCCTTTTGTCCCCTGAGAAATGGTGCCTCGCAGGGGAGCCGGCCAGGGGCAGCGGGTCGGGGCGGTGGGGGGAGGTTCTGTGGACAGAGAAAACCAAGGACTGATAATTCACTGAGGGAAGAGGAAGGTTTGGGCAGGGTTAGAAGTCACAGGTGGGCAGGGTCTTTGTGGTCCCAGAGGTGGACACGTCTGTGGGGCACAGGCGCATACCGTGGCCCTGGGATGGGGACCTGTGGAATCATGAATCACGAAGGGCTTGGACTTCAGGGTCTAGCCAGTGGGGAGCCACTGTTGGTGGTTGAGCACAGGAGTGACCACTCAATCCCAACAGGTTTAAGAAGCTCAGTTGGCAGAGGTATTTGTAGGATTGCCTGCAGTGCCTGGGCGGCTTCACATGTCCCTGCTGTATTTGTGGTTACTCATGGAGACCTGTGAACCTGAAGCTATGCCAAGGAAGGGGGCGGTGTCTCTGAAAGGCCACTAAGCAAACCACGTTCACGTCCTTCCTTGGATGCTGCTGCTGTGCCCTCTCTGACCATCCATGGAGGAACAGCTTTTTGAAAATTTAAGTGTCCTTAGTGAGGCAACCATTTAGAATGGAGGAAGATCTCAGCATGAGGGAGAGAGAGGCTGGCTGATGGCTCCCTCTGTAGCACCCCTGATATGTGTCTGGGAGGAGAGTCTTCAGGCTGTGGCCCCAGGCACTAGGTCAGTGCCCAGGAGGTCCTGGGAATGAAGATAGGGTTGGGAGCTCTACAACTATGCATCCTTCTTCCATAAATTGGCTGCATGGTGGTAGACAAGTTGCCCAGCTTCTCTGAGCCTTGACTTTTCCATGTATAAAACAGGGGTACTATCTTCTCACTTGCTGTGAGGGTTACAAATGAACATCTCTCAGCCCAGTGCAGAAGGATTTTTCAAGGAGTTTGGTTCTAAATACCACAGCCAAGACCAAAATCCTGTGGCATCAAAATTTCCCTTACGAAGCCCCTGAAATGTCTCAGTGTAGAGCTGATTTGGCTTTGGAAAGCCTGTGTGTAGGATCCAGGTTTTATGAGAACTATGTATATTATCACCTAAGCCTCATCAGGGCAGAGGGATGTTGGCATTGTGGAAATCTGTGGGACTAGAGACCAGGTGGGGCCAGCAGATCCCCCTGTTAGGTTTTCTTCTCTGTCTCAGCCTCTTTCCCAGGCAAGATTGCCCAGGTTGAGAGGACAAGCGATGGGACTTAGGTCCTGGTTCTCAGGAAGGGACGGCCCCAGGCTCCCAGCACCCTCTGGGTCAGTTTGAGGTTCCACTCTCTTCCTATTGGAGTTGGCCACTGGGATCCCATTTGCTCCTCGTCCTCAACACTGAAGTCCCCCTGAAAGTCCTGGGGCTGTAGGCACCAGGGAGCTTCCGGTGGAACCCCAGGGCTTTGGACTTGGCTAGGCTCAGTGCCCAGGGTGGCCACATCTCAGCTCTTGCTCTGCCCTGGCCCCTTCTCTGCTCTCAGCCTCAGCTCGTTTTCAGCAGCCTGTTCATGGGGCACCTAGTAAGTGCCGTGGTCTGAGGGTTCCTGGTAAACACCAGGGCGTGGTGTTGCCTTCATGGCCCACACAGCCTAGCAAGACCCACCCTTCCGCAGGCAGTTATGTACCTGGAAGGGAGTGTGCCTGCGCATAAGGCCAGGTCCCAGAAGTCCCTCCCACTGTTGGGCGGGTCCTCGGCAGAAATGCCCGAACGAATTCCTGAGCAGAAATGTGCCCAAGATGGGTGCCCAAGCCAGTTTGGGGGTGTCTGGGAAGGCTGCTTAGAGGAAATGATAGCAGAACCCTAAGGATGAGAGGGGACAAATTGGGGAGTGTACCGAGGAGCAGGAAGAGTATGTCAGAGGCCAGAGACCACAGAGGCGGTGGCATGTTCCAAGTTGGGCCCCAGGTTCGTGCAGGTGGATCTCTCATTGCTACCGTGGAGGCCACAGGATGGGGAGAGCCTGGATACTGGGAGAGCCCTGAGTCTTCCCACGGCAGGCTGGGTGGGAGGAAGCTCAGGGGGCTCTTCTGCCATGTGTCAGGACCCCCGGTTCTCCAGCACTCTCTTCCCAGCTATGCAGAGGACTTGGTTTCCTGGCTCATAATTTAGGGCCGTGTCCAGAAAAGAGCTTGTCCAGACTCCCCGCCAGCAGAGTCCACGCTCAGACCTAGCATTTCCCTGTCCACTGTATGTAGCTATGAACACAAATCGGTCTATTTGGCAGACTTGCAGTTTTCCGGAACTCGTGGGCTCTGCGCGTGGACTCCCTAGCTCACCCTTGACTTCTGCCAAGGGCACAGCCGACTTAACTCCTTGATCACCCCAGCCAGGAAACAACCCCAGTGCTTATCAGCTGGCAAATGGATGAGCAAACTGGAACCCTTGCAATGGAAGACTCAGCAATAAAGGGGAGCCAACTATCGGTCATGCCACAGCCTAGATGAATTTCAAACGCATGCTGCATGAAACCAGCCCTACTCAAAGAGCCCACTTTATTGATGTGCAGTGTGAGGCAGACTGATCTACACAGAGAGAGACTGGTCGTGGAGGCAGGGTTTCTTTTACCAGAGAGGAGATGTTCTAAAATAAGCAGTGATAGCTATGGGACTCTATGAACATGTTAAAAACCACTGAATTGTGAGTACCCTCTAAATGGGTGATTCTGTGGTAAGTGAGTTATAGCTCAATGAAACTGTTATTTAAAAAGAAAAAACTAAACTGGGACACTTGGGTGGTTCAGCCGTTAAGCGTCTGCCTTCAGCTCAGGTATGATCCCAGGGTCCTGGGATCAAGTCCTGCATCCGGCTTCTTGCTCAGCAGGAAGCCTGCTTCTCCCCCTCCCACTCTCCCTGCTTGTGTTCCCTCTCTCGCTGTGTCTCTCTCTGTCGAATAAATAAATAAAACCCTTAAAGAAAAAGAAAAACTATGGTGGAAAAAAAATCAGAATGTCATAGTGATTGCTTCTGGGACCGGGGGTGGGGTGGGGTGGGGGTGGTGGTGGGAGGAATCACCCGAGAAGGAGTAGGAGGGAACCACAGAGGCAGGTCACTTCCCACATCTTGGTAGAGGTTCGGGTTTCACAGGAGGATGTGTTTGTCTGAACTCATAGTGCGGCCCACTTAAGATCTGTGTATCTCACTTTGTGTAAATTTGACCTTAAGAAAAAAGAACCAGGAAGAAATACTGAACTGGAGATAATTATGCGTATCTAAAACATTTCAAATGAAGTGTGCTGATGCCTGCAACTTACTTTTAAATGCACTGAAAAGTAAGATCAGTTGTTGGATGAGTAGGGGGATGGATTGCTATGCAGTAAGAGAAATACAGCGAAATATTCTTCGTAGAATCTAGGGGATGAGTATGTGGGGTGTCACGGAAATTTTTTCTCATGTTTAGAAAGAAAACAGTAAGATGCTGCTACCCTCCCACCAGATTGGCTTTTTTTTTTTTTTTTTTTTAATCATGGGAAATACCGAGTATTGGTGGGAATGCTGTGTAGCTTCTAGTGGCAATATGCCTTGATGCATCCATTTTGGGGAAGATATTTGGCAATAAAGATGAAGAGTGAACATACGTGTGGTCCTAGCAGTAAGGACGGGGGGTGGACATACCGTACTCTTAGGGGTACACATAATAGAAATGCTAGAATATATCCAGCCAGGAGAAGACGTACACATGCCCGTTCATAGCAGCACCCTGCATCAGAGCCCCACCCTGCAAACAACCCAGATGTTTGTAATAGTATGGGGACATCAGTGGCTGTCTATTCACATAGCACAATCATACTACAAATGTGGATTAAAGGTCTGCCTCATGCAAAATAGAAGGAGGGCTCTCACCACCAATACTGAGCTCAAGAGGGCAAATACAAAGGAGTTTATGTGTAGTGATTCACTGTGGTTAAAATAGGGCAACCAGCAAAATTAAGCTGGTGGTAAAAAGTCAGGTAACAGCGGTTTTCCTTTGGGGAGGGCTAGTGACCAGAAAGATCTATGGGAGATGCAGGGTTATAGGTCATCCTGTTTCTTATTTATTTATTTATTATTTATTATTTATTTATTTATTTTTTGGTCATCCTGTTTCTTGATCCTCAATACAGGGTGTGTTCAGTTTGTGGGGAGGGATGGGGAATCACTGTGAATTGTATGCTTATGCTACGTATATTTTTGGTATGGGAATTAGACTTGATATTTTTAAGTTGAAAAAATTAGATTGCATATGAAGCCCAGGATGAAGGAAGGGCTGTCAGCCTGTCATGCTTTTCTAGGCAAAGGCAAGTTCACAGTGACCATTTGACTCTCTTCTTACAGGGAGGCTGCAGCCGGGGTCTGAGCACTGCAGTGGGGTCAAGGTGAGAGCAGAGGTCCAGGGCTACACCACACTCCTTGTGAGCTACAGACATGGCCACGTCCACCTGAGTGCGCGGATCACCATTGCCGCCTACCTGCCCCTCAAGGTGAGCCTGGGGTCCCTGCCCTCTACCTCCTCCCCCGATGCGAGTAATTCATTGGCTCTGGCAAATTTGTATTAAAACCCTGATTGGTGAGAATAGCTTTTGGAAGAGCGACCGCTCCCTCTTGTCTGAAATGTTGAAGGAGCAGAGCCTCCCCAATTGGAGACAGTGATTGTTAACACGCGTGTGGATGATATGTTCCCTGAAGGGGTCTGGACAGGAAGGCTTCTGGTCCACTCCAGAGCTATCCAGGTCTTCATGGAACCCTAGGATGGCACACGTTGCTGACTCTGGGGTCTGGGAGATGCAGCTCAGGTCTGAATTGTGCTGTTTGCCCTCTGTCAGGCAACCAGCTGGAGTAGGAGTCCCCCTTCGTCCATCTGTAGCCAGAGGCAGCTAAAGCCTTTGCAGCTCAGAGCCCACTGCCTCGGCTTTGACACCAACTCCCAGTCACCAGCTCTGACACCATCTCTGTGGCATTGGCTCATTTCATTTTCCAGACCTCCCCTTTCCCTGTCTGTAGAATGAGGCTAAGATAACACCTAAACCGTAGGGTTGTGGTGGGGAGTAGCTGAGCTAATGAATGAAACAGACTTAGAACAGTGCCTGGAAGGGAGTGAGTGCAGCAGGGTTAGTTATTAAAATGTTAATGAAAGGGAACCAGACCTTCTTCCAAGGGGGGTTTGGAAGGGTTTACACAGCAGCTTGCGGTAGGGGGATGGCAGACCTACTGAGAACTTTGCCTCTCACACAGGAGGCCCTGAGTCGGTGAGTTGGCTCCCCCTGCAGGGGAGGGGGAAAGGGTCATCCTCCTGGAGGCCCCCTCCTCCGCCAGCCTCCCAGACTGGGCCAGTTAGGGCCACATTTCCCTGACATCCAGCATCAGCCTCTAGAACAGCTCTGGTCCCTGTGGTTTGTGGGAACAGGTTTTCTTCCCCCTCTCAGACATTAGAAGTGGAGTCAGTGAAGTTAGAGCCTTTTACCTCTGAATCTCTGGCCTTGAGCATAGCGCCTGATACAGAACAGATAACCACCAAGGGTTGGTTTTGTTTTTCTTTTGGGTAATTGACATGTGACATACTAGTTCATCTGTACAAGGTAATGATTCGTATTTGTATACATTGTGAAATTGTCACCCCAGTAAGTCTAGTCTTACTCTGTCTTACCAACTTTCTTAGTCATAATCTACTCTCCTAGCGACTTTCAAGTATGCGACATGGTGTTATTAACTCTAGTCACCGTGCTGTACAGGACATTGCCAGGAGTTATGAATTTTATAACTGGAAGTTTGTACCCCCTGATTCCCTTTACCCATTTGCTGCCCCACGGCCCTCCCCAGCAGCCCTGCCACCACCAATCTGTTCTCTGTCTGTGAGCTCTTTTTCTCTTTTAGATTACAGTGAGATCATACAGTGTTTTCTTTCTGACTTATCTCACTTAGCACACTGCCCTCAAAGTCCATCCATAGTGTTGCCCATGGTAGGGTATCCTTCTTTTTTATGGTTGAAAAATATTCCTGTGTGTGTGTGTGTATCACATCTTCATCCATTCATCTGTTGCTGAACACTTAAGTTATTTCCATACCTTGGCTGTTGTAAATAATGCTGAAAGAAACAGGGGAGTGCAAATATCTTTTTGAGTTAGCGTTTTCATTTCCTTTGGTTAAATACCTGGAAATGGATATTTTTTGAGAAGGGTTGTTTTATTTAGAATCAATGAGTGTGCACATGTGTTCAGACTTACTAGCCAGGACAGAAACCAACATCTCCTTAGCCCTCCCCTCTAATCCCCTCCATTGCCAAAATCTCTATGAACACCTTTTCTGCACCAGTCCTTGCTCTGAAACTTAGGAATGCACAGTACAGAGAACACACAGAAGGGGCATCTGGGTGGCTCAGTTGGTTAAGCGACTGCCTTCAGCTCAGTCCATGATCCCAGAGTCCTGGGAGCGAGTCCTGCATCGGGCTCCCAGTTCCATGGGGAGCCTGCTTCTCCCTCTGCCCCTTTCCCCTCTCATGCTCTCTCTCTCTCTATCAAATGAATAAATCAAATCTTAAAAAAAAAATAAAACATACAGAAATCCTTGTCCTCATGAACGTACATGCTGGCAGAGACAGTAATAAACCAGTGCTTCCCATGCAAAAAGTAAAGTAGGAGAGGGCGATAGGGAGGGTAAAAGGAAGGGGGAGGGTGGCAGTTTAAAAATAGGAAGTCAGGATCCCCTTCCTGATCAGGAAACAGGGGTAGGGCTCAGAAAACATGGTTCCAGAGATGGGCAGCCTTCTTGAGGAACCCCTGCCACAGCCTCAGGTGGAGTTTCTTTAAGACCCTGGGAAGGAAGTTCCACAGGACTCTTCCATGCTTGCTCTAAAGGACCAGACATCCTATTTAACTGGGGTGTGTGGCTGAAGTATCAGAGGCAACTGACTGAGCTCACTGTCCCAAGGTGGGATTAAGTGTGAAGAAAATATGGACAGGTTCCCAATCGAGGCTTCCTGACTGGACAAATTATAGAAGGATATAGGTCTTTTCTTCTCTTTTTTTTAATCTTTCTTCTGTTCTGATAATAATTAAGATCAAGTTTATTTACATATAACAAAATCCAAAACTGTGGCTTAGCCAGTGTAGAGGGTTTATTTCCCTTTCACATGAGAGCCTTCACATGGGGCTAGTGTGGCAACTCCATAGTCACCAGGGCCCCAGGTTTCTATTTTTCATCATTCTAGTACATTGCTTTCATCCTCACATTTGCCTTATAGTCTAAAATGGCTGCTGGAGCTCCAGCCATCACATCTGCGTTCCGTGTAGCTAGAAGGGGAAAGGGCTCTCCTCCCAGCTGAGGTAGTTTTTTCTAGTAACCTCGTCAGAAGTTTAAAGGAACAGTTTCTACTTCATTGGCCAGAACTTAATCCGTTGGGCATATCTATCTTCAACAGAGGCTGGGAACTATTTTATCTGGACAGTTACCTACACTAACAAAATGGGGTCCTTTCTCTAAGGAAGAGAGCAGTGTGGAAACTGGGAAAGCAACATTCAATGACTATTTGCTTGTCCATTCACCAGTTTACTCTGCAAATCATCTCTGAGTAAGATACACAGTTGGTACCTGACCCAGGCTGGAGAGACAGAGATGCAGGGAGAAATCCCACACTGTGTCCTGGCTGGCCACTAGTCCGTGGGGAAGGCAGGTGGTCAGACAACTGCAGTGAACATAGTAAAGGGAATGAAGAGCCCCAAGGGGGCAGGTCATCGATGAACACAGAAGTGGAAGGAGGGCCTGCTTTGCAGGGAGCCTGGCTGATGAGAGCACTCGAAATTGTGTGTGTCAGGTGACATAGGAGGCTGTGAAGTCTCCCTGGGTCAGTCAGATCAAGGAGGTGTTTGAATGCCGAGTTAGGGGTGGCTATTTACTCTCTTCTTACCTAGCAGTGGACAGCTGGTGAAGGTCAGGGAAGGACAAAGTCAGGTCCACATTTAAGATGGGCACCGCTCGGCCCTGCCCCCTGACATACATGGTAACCCCCTCTATTTGGACCTTGGAGGGGCTTATGTTTGCTGGCTACCTCATCCCTTCCACAGTCAGCACCCCAGTTACAATTCGGCTTCTGTCTGCTACAGGGATTGGCATCCCTTAACCTACCAGCAGGTTACCCCCGGGAGTCCCTACTGCGTGGGTCTGGGGACCCCACTTGGCTCTCCATTCCCACAGTGTCAGCATGACTGAACTCGACAACCTCAGCCCCTGGGACAGCCAGGTGCGGTGCAGCCCTGACTTCTGCCCACCCCACCTCTCTCCTTCTGTTTCTTGATTCTGGACCCAGTGTGAGCATCCCTGTGAGGGGGCGCGTGGTGCTGGCTGCTGGAAGTGTAGGCTGTCTGCGCTAAGGGCCTCCTGATGTCTAGACTCACCCTCTTGTTCTGCAAACCAGGTTCCCAAGGCCCCAGAGTCGTGGTCTCGTCCGAGGTGCAGGGGCTCTCTCCTCTCTGGCCTGGCCAGTTCAAATACCTATGCCTTCATAGCCGCCAAGGAACCTATACGATTTATGGGTGTCCTTCATTAGCTGGGCTGATTATTAACCTTTCTTCTTGGCACAGGATGCTGTGACACTTTTATGCCTGAGTGGGAAGAGCATTACACATGAAGGTGATAATTCATTGTTCTCCAGTTGTTAATTACAGGCCACGTGGTGCCTTTACACCATCTTTCCCTTTGGGCTGGCCATGGAAAGAAAAAGTCCTTTGGCCACATTTATAGTGACCTGCTTTGCCACAGTGAAGTTTTGCTGGTTGTAGCATTGAGACTTGGGGAAGAACGGAGCACTGGACTTGGAACAGACTGGGTGAACCTGGACACATGGTTTCACTTTGCTGGGATTCATGCTTTCCATCTGTAAAATGGGGATGTCAGTTAATAATAATGATGGTTGATAACAGCAGGGGCCATTTATTGAGCACGCATGGGACATGTACTTAGGGCTTTCGTTCACATGCCCTTGAATCTCTATAGCAAACTCATGAGGCTTGCGTTCTTGTACCATTTTACTGGATGGGGAGACTGAGCCTTATAGAGGTTAACCTGCTTAAGGTTGCACAGCTGGCCAGTACCAACTTCATTCTAGTTGTGGTGACCGAGAAACATCATCATACGGAAAATGGTGGCAGGGAGTGACAAGGGTGATTGAGCTGGGAAAAGAGGTAGCCAGGGACAGGAGGTTCTGTCTGAAGGGGTCAGAGAAGGTGTCTCCGAGGAGGTGAAGTCTGAGCAGAGGCCTGAGTGGTGCAGGCCATGAGGCTGTCTTGAGGAAGAAAAATGAAGGCCCTGATGTTGCTCTGGCCATTCATGTGCAGGAAAAGGACTCTTTTGATGGTTTTGAGACCTGGGCTCACAAGCAAGGTAGAGTCTGTGGCTGCGGGCGCCCCAGGTTTTTTGAAATTGCACGTGTGTGTGTACATGTGCATGGAGGGAGACCTGGAGAAGTGATACCCAATAACAAATTCAGGAAAGTGTCCATATTGCAAAAAAACAAAGAAGTTCAAAGGACAGAATTCTCATTGACAAGTGATATGCTTTCTTTGCTAAGGGTTTCATGTAAGTACCCAACCCAGAGAACCTGTGCCCAAGAGGCCTCAGCAGGTCATGTCACCTTGCCCTCCTGCCTCCATTCTGGAGGGTGTGGGTCTTAAAGCCTGTCACTCAGGTCAGACTCCCCCTCCATATGGAGGAAGATGGCCGCTTGCCAGGACACGGCTCCAGGTGACAGCCGAGCAGCCATCAGTCTGTGCCTGTGAGGATTTGAAGCTCTCAGCAGTTGTGGGATGAGAATCTAGCCACCATGTGGGCATGGAAGGACCTGGGTGGAGGATTAGGTGCCCTGGTGAGTGGGTCAGTGTAGACTGGACTGGAGTCTGCACTGACCGTCCAGTCTTCATGACAACTCAGCTATACATTCTGGCCTCTACCTGCAAAGTGTCTGAGATTGGATGTTCTGCCCAGAGTGGCACAAACCCTCAGGGCTTTATAGATTCCGGGAGAGTAGAGCTTGGGGAAGCAAGACCCAGATGTAACTCTGGATGCTCTAGGCAGTAAACCGAAGACACACTCGAGGTGTGTTAACAGTGGCCTCCCAGCTGCCAGCATGCTGGCCATTCTGAGCCAGAAGTGGCCCCACCCACGTGGATGGCAGTCTATGACATACGTTACACCTGTGTGTATCCATACCCACAGCAGACATTCTAATCAGTCCTGGCATCCTTTTTTGCCTGATGGTGATTCCACCTTCGGAACCAGTGCCCCTTCCTCTGTCTTACCAGCTGTTGCAAGGCTGTCAGGGTAATAGGTATTTGCAACGCTTGTTATGAAAATGTTGGGGATCATGAGAGGCCAAGAGTAGGGGACTGGTACGGGCTCCGTCACTGCAGCATTGTGGTGACCAATTCTTCAGACTGGTCTGTTTCCCTTTCTTCTCAGTTTTAGGGTTTGCTTTCGGATGATTTTTTTTTCTTTAATTTTAACGCATATGTAAGTTGTTTATGTGGTTCCAAAGTTAAACCTGTCTTAGGAGGATCTTCGCAAGTCTTGCTTTCACTTCCCTTTAGGGAAGTTACACATGGACTTTCGGCTGCCTGGTGGATCAACAGCTCAAACCCCTGCATTGTTCAAGGGTCAGCTGTGCATGCACATATTGAATAGTTATGCTATACCCCTGAAACTAATACAATGTTCCATGCCAATTATACCTCAAGAAAAAAGTAAATTTTTCCTCCTAAAAGGTTCACGTTTCTCTACCAACTCACCAGCAGAGCATGTGCTCAAACTCCTAGATTTTTGCTAATCTCATGGTTAAGGGTTTTACCCATGATTTTACAGAAGAGGCAAATCAGTTTACCTCCCACCCCCCCAGGCAGTATATCAGAATGGGAACACAGTTCTTCTCAAAACACTCATATGCTTTTGGATCTTGACAACAAACCACAGTGGTGCTGTCAATGAGCAGACCAAGTTCCACGGAGGGGTTGCAATTTGTCTGACCTCCACGGGGTCAAGTCAGTGGCAGGGCAAGGCCTCCCGTGCATGTGAATGCTGACTTTCCTTCCCCCCATCCCCCAACAGGCTGTGGATCCCTCCTCTGTTGCCTTGGTAACCCTTGGCTCCTCAAAGGAGATGCTGTTTGAAGGAGGTCCCAAACCCTGGGTCCTCGAGCCTTCCAAGTTCTTCCGGAACATCACCTCCGAGGACACAGACAGCATTAGCCTGGCTCTCTTTGGGCCCTCTACCTCCCGGAATTACCAGCAACACTGGATCCTTGTGACCTGCCAGGCCTTGGGAGAACAGGTGAGAGGGCAGCCATCCCTAGACCCATCTTGTCCAGAAGGAGGGGTGGAAAATCCCCTTCCCTGAGTACCCTGCCATGTGCTTACAGCACCATTTCCCAGACAGGCAAACTGAGGGTCAATGGGATAGGCAGGTTGACCAGGGTACCCATTTGGAGACCCTGCCAATACAGGACAGAGCTGGAAAATCAAGAGCAAGGTGGGAGGCCAGCGGGGATCAAGAGAGATAGGAGAGAGGCCATGTCTTTAGGGAAGCGGAGAATGTTAGGGAAGTGGAGGATGCCCTTGCACGTGCAGTAGTGCAAAGGACGTCAGTTGCTGTTAGAACACACGTGCTCACATCACCCGAGTTACACTTACAAAGCTTGCCCAAACCCAGACAGCCTTGGTGTGGATGGAAAAGATGCACAGTGAAAGGCCCTGACTCCCACTGGCTTTGTTTTGTCATTCTTTTTTTTAATTAATAAGAAAATTTTTTAAAAAAATAAAAATAAATAAGGGAATAAACTTAGTCCAGAAGGAAATGAGAGAAGTTTGTCCTCCCTGGCTTGGCATCCTCATCCGTGTCCCAGCTGGGCTGGAGGACTTGGTCTTCTGAGCAGAGGCCCCTCCGGGATCCTCCCACTCCGTGCGCTGTGCCTCTCACTTCCTTGGGGGCATTACGGTGGAGGCGCGGGGCCTGCAGGTCAGCATGGAAACCACCCTTTGTCCTGCCTTGTGGTCAGGAAGGGTGAGGGGCTCTAGGATCTGACCATTGGGTCCTACGACAGTATCGTATCATTTGAGGGGCCGAAGGTACTCCCTTGGCATGGGTCATTCGCTGGGGTGCTTGCAAAACTCAGGCCTGGGCTTGACTTCTGAGTTCCCAGGCTAAACTAGACTTCAGCTTCCCTCTTTTGTTGCCTCTCTAATTGTGGCTTCTGCAGCAGCCAAGTGAACTTCTCTCCAAGAGAAGGACAGCATGCAGGCTGAAGCCCCTCACACAGCCTCACAGGCCGGGCCCCCCACAGCCTATTGTCCAGTCCGTCTGCCGTGCAGGTCTCTGTCCGTCAGCACATGCCCTCCCAACACCTGTACCCCATTGTAATGGATCTTCTAAGTCAGTGTAGGCCCTTCATTTGAAAACCCACAGGCCTGGGAATTTGCCCCTACAACTCTGGGGTCTTTGGAGGGTCCCGGCAAGCTGGGAGGCCTTACTGCTCCCCCTCCTCCCTGGGTTACAGAGCAAGCAGTGGTTGGGCCAACATTTGTAGAGGGCCCTAGAGACTCTGTCCAAAGGCCTCTTGCATACTGAGAGAGCCCTCTCCCACACATACGTCCCTGGCCTTTTGTATTCTGGTGGTGCAGGTCTTATCTGCCCATTCTACAGGGCAGCAGCCTGAGTCCAAGGGAGCTGGCTCTTGAGGCCAGGCTCACAGTGGAGCAGGCACACAGACTCTGATTGCTCTGTTCTGCCAAGGTCATCGCCCTCTCGGTGGGGAATAAGCCTAGCGTCACCAACCCTTTCCCGGCACTGGAGCCCGCCGTGGTGAAGTTCGTCTGCGCCCCGCCCTCCAGGCTCACACTGACGCCCGTCTATGCCAGCCCACAGCTTGACCTGTCGTGTCCGCTGCTGCAGCAGAACAAGCAGGTGGTAAGTGAGCAGTGCTCAGGGAGGGTAGCAGGTCCATGGCGCGCCCTCGCCTCCATGCTCAGTGGCCCCTGCTTGGGGCCTGCTCCTGGGCAGCTTTTACATATCAGAGGGTTGGGGGTTGAAGCCCCAGAGAGGTGAGGGGCTCACCTAGAGTCCCAGTTGCTCGTGACAATGCCAGGTGGAGGTAGGGCGCCTCTGGTCCCAGGCTCCCCCTCTCTCTGTGCGGCACTTGGCAGCTGGTAAAATCTCATCATTTTCTGTGACTTGGGGGCGTTGAGGTGGGCCTTTGGTCTGTGGGCAGCCAGTGTGTGTGTGGTCATAGGGGAGACTCTGCACCTTTCTCCATGGGTGAGGGGAACGTAGGGAGGCTGTGTTTCAAACGTACACATGGGAGGGGAAGAAAATCTTTGGGGGTTGCTCTCACAGGCAGGGATGGAAGATGAACCCTACAGGTCTGGTCCCCCTGGGCTTGTGACCAGTCTAGCCTTCCACCCCAGGACACCCAGAGGCCAGAGTGACAGATGCAGAGGACTCTGGAGCCCTCCTGTTCAGGCTCAGGGGCACCAACAACCTCCCGGCCAGCCCCAGCCCCCAGGCCCTTCTCAGGCAGAGACCCAGCCGGCAGCTTTTCCTTCCTTCTTTCAACATGTGTTCATCTAGCACCTTCTGTATGCTGTGCGCAGAGTCCTGGGTTCGAGAATACAGAATACTCAGGACAGTTGAGGCACCTAGAGGGGACAGGAGACCAGGAGGCCCACGGATAGCAGACGAGAAGGACGAAAGGTGGGGATTGCTGTGGAGTGCGGGAGTCAGGGTAGGGTCCCTAGCAGCGGAGGCCACTTCAGATGGGGCCATGAAAGGCCACTGTCAGGAGGACACTATGTCAGGCCCCATGGTCAGGAGATGCCAGCCCAGAAGAGCTGAGGTAAGGGTGTCCCAGGCAGGTAGAATGGCAGTGCAAAGGCCTTGAGACTAGCCTAGGGTCTCTGTGTCCCTGCTGCCCACGTGGAAATCAGAATGGTTGTCTGTGCCAGGAACTCTCACCTGTGTGCCTCATTGCCCATGGCCAGGACCATCTGGGCAGCCAGGCTTGTTGGATCCCATTCATGGCTTTGCCCACGAGACCCGGAGGTGGGCAGGGTCCCAGAGGAAGAACCTAGATCTGCCCACTCCCATGTTTTCAGTGCCTTCTCTATGGCCCCTGCGGCTGGTTCTTTCCTCCCAGCCCCGGCCTTATGATCAGCCCGAAGGCGTGTCCAGCTGCCCTCTCCCTTGGTGGCTTCTAAGGGGCCCTGTGTCTCCTGAAGCCACCTCTAGGGATAGGACCCTCTTCCCTCTTTGCCGTTTGCCTGGAGAGGACTCAGTGCCTAGTCTTTGTGCACACAATGAAGCTTTCTGAAGCTTCCTGAAGCTGTTTACCTAGGTAGCCTATCCCAGCGGGGGAGGAGATTTGGGATTTGGCTTCCCTGTGGGTAAAGGAGGAGAACAGCTTTGTGTTTGGTCAAAGTCACATTTCTTTGAAGCTCTGTGGGGGGTCACCGACTCCAGTTCCAGGACTCAGGAACAGCTCTGCCTGTCTGGCGTGTAACTCTGCCTCTTGGCCCCCACATTCCCTGCAAGCTTGGGTGACTTGTCTTCCTGCTGTCCCGGTGGGTGTCTGCCTTCTCTCAGGCTTTCTGGATTGCTAAGCTCTGAGGTTCTTGGCCGCAGGAGCCCCTCTGTTGCTCCCGACGCTGGTCCCTTTAAGGGTCACTGCCTCAACAGCATTCAGCACGAAGGGAGGGTTCTTTGTGCCCAGACTCGGCGCGCTGTCCTGCCTCTCCCACCACTGGCCAAGGGGTACCCCCCTGAGTTTCCTCTCAACAGGTGAGGCTCTGGGGGCTTGTCACCTTGAAGCCACATTCACCCCTAACTCAGGCCTGGGTGTTGGTGGCAGGGAGCAGGTGGCTGTCGTTTCCAAGCTGAAAATCTGTGCATCCAAGACTTAATTCTTCTCCCTGATTTGAGGTGCTTTTGAGACGAATGTCCTGAAAGCTTCACATCTTAAATCACTTTCACATATTTATTTAGCACATTATCCCTGAAGAATATAGTCAGGTGAAGTTTGGACTCTTCTGGAAAACCTAGCCTGTTCGTCCCCTGGGTTTAAGGCCAGGAGTCAGCCATCAGCTGACATCAGTAGGGACTGACAGCTGGGGCTGGATCCCTCCTTGAAGGACCTTGGTGACAGTGGTCTCCTAGGGCTGTAGGGAACAACCGTGGGTGAACCGAAGGTGTTCAAAGCAGTAAATGTTACCCTTCTTACCTTATTCTCTGCTTAGACCTGGCCAGCAGCTTCCCATTCCCCCAGAGCAAAAGCCAGTCCCCTTCTGTGACCGCCAGTCCCTGAGTCCAGGCCGCTGTTAATGTCCCTCCCACCTGCTCCCCCCATACTGGGACACCCTGTCATGCCATGAGCACCCCAGAACATGCCCTGTGTGCATCCCCAACTGCTGTTCCCTCTGGCTTGGCTTCTCCTGTGTTCCCAGGACTCCCTCCCTGCCCCCTTCGCCTCTTTATTCAAATGCTACTCCTTGGAAAGGTGTCCTCAGCCTTTAGAACTTACCCAGAGTTTTCCCCTTCCCTCAACATTTTATATTCTGGCTCTCTTCTCCCCTGTCCCCAAGCTCTTACCATCATCCAGTGCCATAGAATTTGCATGTTTATTTCCTTCTTTGTGAGTCTCTAGAAGAGAGCACTACTTGGGGTAGGAGGTCAGTAATGTGATGGACAAATGAACACAGGAATGAGCATACCACGCCCGTGTCCCTGTGTCTTCTGCCCCCCCCTTTTAAAGATTTTATCATTTATTTTGACAGAGAGGAGAAAGAGAATGAGTGCATAATCGGGGGAGTGGCAGAGGGAGAAGCAGTCTCCCATTGAGCAGGGAGCCCGATGCGGGGCTTGATCCCAGGACCCTGGGATCCTGACCTGAGCTGAAGGCAGATGCTTAGCCAACTGAGCCACCCAGGTGCCCCTCTGCCCCTGACTCTTGCAGGGTCAAATGCCCGGAGAAGCCAAGTGAGGTGCTGGTGAAGGAAAGGGGCTGGGGTATGAGGCAGGGATGCAACTGGAGAGCAGGCACCCCTTTGCAGGACAGCCTGCCCCCCCTCAGCTCCAGCCCCTTCAAGCTCAGGCTGGCCAAACCTTCTCATTTTCAAAGAAAAAAACAGGCCAGGCAGATCGATGGGCATCTTCCTTGTCTTCACACGCGGGGTACTTGCCAAGTGAGCTGTGTCTGGCTGTCTGTTGGCTGTGACCTCGGGGTCAGCGCGGGGCTGTCTCTCTTGACGGAAGGATGACAGTCAGGCTGCGGAGCATTGCTCTGAATGGGCTTGTGCATGTCGTAGATCTCACTCGTCAGGAAATAATGGACCTCAGAGACAGGATCACTGGGCCATCCATCAGGCCTGGTGTTGCGGAGCTGTGAGCTGCGCAGGCACGGCTCCTGCGATTTCTGATCTCACTAGGGGACCTTGAGAAAGATATATCCGTGCCATGCATTCCCGGGTGCAGTATCAATTTAATTTTATACCTCTCCAAAGCCAAAGGCCACCCAAGATATGTTTGCAGAGTAAATTATGGGCAAGGCCAGACACCGGAACGCAGCAGAACAGTCAGAGTGACAAAGTGGAACCAGACTCCGGCCTGACCCCAGTCCTCAGCTCTGGTCGTCCTGCGCTCAGTTCACTGCGGCTGAGCCCCGTGGCGTGCCATGATGACTGATCACCCCAGGGCATGTGTGGAGCCCTTGCCCGACCGGTACTCCAGGGAGAGGCCACATAGGGGAGGCCGCACACTCACAGGGGAGGCCTGTGGGCTTTAAAATCAGACCAGCAGAGTTCCACCTACCCCAAGTAGTGCTCTCTTCTAGAGAGCAAAACCTGTGTGACCTTGGGCAAGTTGCTGGATGTGTCTGAGTCTCAGTCTTCCCGTTTGTTAAAATGAAGATAATGTTGCTCCAAATGCCCGTTGGAAGGATCCAAGTGTGCTTGTTAATGTCCTTCCCTGGGAGCACAGTGGTGGGGAGGGGGGAGGCATTAGTTTTCCACCCAGGTTGCTTCTACAGGAAAGAGAAAATGCTACTTCTCATCCCTGCCCAGAGTCAGCAGCTCCTGGGTTGAATCCAGACTGGTTACAAGATCCTTTGCATCCCTGGGGGTTTGTGCTGACCTGCGTTTAAAATTTGCTGTATGCTTTGGCTCAGTGTCATCTAGGGGAGAGAAAGCTAGAAGGACCTGGGGAGGAGTCTTCCTGGCACCAGTCGGGAGTTCAGGGACAGTCTCAGTCTGGACACGCGAGGCTAGGCTGCAGGAACAAGTACCCTCAGGTCCCAGGGCCTTCCCACAGCAGTTCATTTCTTCCTTGCACCACCCGTGCATCACGGTAGTGGGGGACCTGGCTTCGTGTCACTGCTCTCTTCCTTCCGAGACATAGTCGGTGGGACACCCACCAGGTGGAATGTGGCCGGAGAGGAGAGCCTGGCAGGCTGCTTTGCCCTGGAGGTGTTTTAAAGTCAGTTTCTGCCTTTCACTGGTCAAAGCAAGTGACCTGATCCCTCCTAACTGCAGGGGCCAGGGAAGTTGAGCCCTGGTCTCTGGACCCATGGCTGCTGGAGGACTGGACATACTGGTGACTACCGCGCATGACTGCCCATTTCCAGACTTGCTCATTTGTTTCAGTGAGCCAGGCTCTTGAAAAGGATCTCGTATGACCCTTTTTTAAAACGGGGTCCTGGGAGGTGGGTTCTGCTGTGATGCTCACTTCACAGATGTAGAAACTAAGGCTCTGGGAGGTGGGCAGCTTGCCTGGGTGGTGAGAGGCCGAGGTTTGAGTCCAGGCAGTAGAATCCGGATGTTTGTGTGCTTAGGGTCCCTGCTTTGCTTCCTGCCCCACCTACCCCCTTGCCATCCGGGCAGGGAGCAAAGGGGATGAACCAGCCTCTGGGAGAAATGAGGCCGACTTGGCATGGGTTCCAAGGGGTGGATTTGCTTAGGGAGCCAGAGGTAATGGTACAGTGCTTGTAATTCAGGGTTTGGAATTGAACCCCGACAGTGTACTACTCATTTGCCGAGTTGCTTTTGATTTGTTCCTTTTCTTCCCTGGGACTCTGCTTCCTCACCCTTAATGTGGGGATGGCAGCTCCCATCTCACTGGGATATTTAAGGATCAGGTGAGAAAGAACCTGGCTCTGAAAGGAGCTTTGCAAGCTGAATGACTAGGACATTTCGAATGTTGTAACTGGTGTTCTTGTTGAACCTTTGGGGGCGATCATCCTAGAGGGGCTGGGCTGGGCGTGCATGGGGCAGAGAGGAGGTGGCAAGGATTTGGGAAGGTAAGGCCAAAGAAGAAGTAGAGCACCCTGGCCAAGGTGGCGCTGGGAGGGTGTGGGCTCTAGGGTGGGGTCTCCTGACCTTGGCATTCCCAACATTTTGAACCAGATCCTTACTTCTTGAGGGTGGTCCTGTGCTTTGTGGGGTGTTAGGCCATATCCCTGACCCCTACCCTTTACATACCCATTGCACCCCCTGCCCCCCCGTTGTGATCATCAAAAAGGCTTTCAGACATTGCCAGGATCACCCTTGGGGTAACAGATGTTTCCTCCCTCAAGGGGGACCATGGGCTAGAGTGAGAGGCCAGGTTGGACAGAGCTATGAGGCATCTTGAGGCGGGGCAGCATAGTTGGTGACTTGCCCTCTCCCCCTACCCAGGCCCCAGGGAGCCCTGAAGGCAGCCATCCAGTTCTAGGGTGCCCCACACGATCAAGGGCAAATGTGCCCTGTTCTAGGTACGGCCGGGATGCGAGATTTCTGCCCCTTGCAGGTTCCGGTCTCCAGCCACCGCAACCCCATGCTGGACCTGGCCGCCTATGACCAGCAAGGCCGCAGATTCGACAACTTCAGCTCTCTGAACATCCAGTGGGAGTCAACCAGGCCCCTGCTGGCCAGCATCAGGCTGGAGCTGCCCATGCAGCTAGTGGCCCGGGATGATGGGAGCGGCCAGAAGAAGCTGCACGGTGAGCCCGGGTTGGGGGGTGGGGGTAGTCTGCTGACCCAAGCCAGGAGGACAGAGTGTAGTGACACCCCAGATGGACAGGAGGGACACTGAAGGAGGGCTGGCGGCAACTATGGACCCCACTGGATCACTTTTTCAGGGATGGGCAGACAAACTGAGGCTCAGGGCAGGGGAGTCTCACGTCTCAGCTGGTCCAGATCAGCCAGCCTCCCAGGCCCACGTTGCTCCAAGCCACGCGCCTTCACAGACCAGTGGTGGCCAGAAGTCAGGGCCAGTGCTCCCCGAAGCCGCACCAAACTTGGCTCCACGGGCCTGGTAACTCATATGGTGCATATAGTTTAAACCAACTCAGTCATGTATTTTTAGGACCAGAGACTTAAACTGTAAGAAGGAGGGAGGGGCTGTTACCCTGGCAGCAAGGGGGCAAAAACCCAGCATCTGTTCTCTTCTCCCTGGACTCAGGCTTGCAGGCCATCTTGGTTCATGAGGCATCGGGGACCACGGCCATCTCCGCCACTGCTACTGGCTACCAGCAGTCCCACCTCAGCACGGCCAGAGTGGAGCAGCCGGTATCTGCCTGGGGCCCCGGGGAGGGAGTGGTTCCCCCAACCCCGCCCCATTGTTCCCGCTCACATCCTGCCCACTGTCCGAGCATCTGGAGCCCCCTGAGCTCACTGCATTCACTAACCCACACCCAAATCGAATGCCATGGGCTCACATGAACTGGGGTGCCTTCCTGCTGACCTTCTGCCTCCAACACCCCTATCCCTCATGCCTGGCACTCAGGCAGCTGGGGGGGGTGGTCCAAATTAAGGGCAGTCTGGCCCCGGCCCCTCATGGCCCCTGCATACAGCTTTGGGAGCCCTAGAGCTCATCTCTCCTGCCTCTTCTCCCGCAAGACCCTGACCTCACACCCCACCTGGATGTGCCTCAGGGCCTTGGCCCTCCATGACTTTATACCCCGAGTCCCTGCTGCCTGGAACACCATCCCCCTCCTTCCCTTCACTCCTACCCAGCTGGTGGCCTCCTGTTCATTAGTCCCAGCCATACTGTCAGCCTGTCTGCGGAGTGGTCCCTGAGCCTGGGCACTGAGAGCTGCCCCCACACCCAGCGTGGTGTAGACGCCCCCCCCCAACACACAGTTGCCATCATCCACATACACTTGGGTCAAGGTCTGTTGAATCTTCTCTCCCCACCCCAGCATCTCATGGGCCGCCTGTAGAGGCACGGCTTATGGACAGCAAGGGAGGGCATATGGGGGTGGGGCATGAGAAGGGCTCCCCCAGAGTGGTCTTACCTGGATGATCCCCACCCCATGGTGAGGGAGGGGCAGCAGTCGACTTGGGTTTTATATAGGGTGAAGGCAGCAGATGGTGGCTGGAAGGAGGAGGTGGGATTGGGTTCCAGGAGACCCTAAGTGCCAGGATAAGGAGCTTGAAGTTTCCTTCTGGGTAGTGGGGAGTAAGGGAAGCATTTGAAGGGGGTGGAACCCCAGCGGGAACAGCACTGAGGCTGGCCTGGGGGGAGGTGGCCCTCAAGAAGCACACCTGTATGCCCCTTGTGGTTCAAGTTTTGGGTCATCTGTTCCCCACCTGCACAGGGTGTCCTTCGGCTGTGGGTGGCCTCACGGGCCTCCCCGTTCTGAGCCTCAGCACTTAGGCTCTTTGGCCTGTGGGCTTTTCTCTAGTGATAACTGCCCTTAACCTCCACTTCCTTGGCGTCTGCTCACCTGCGAGTCCCCCCCACCCCTGCCACCTCCAACATGCCCTTCACTGCCTTTGCAACCCACCCTAAGCTCTGACACAGGCCATTCATTTGCTTTCCCTTTTAATCCTGACCTTAGATTCAATTCGCAGCATTGCCAAGGGCACTTGTTGGGCCCCTAGGGCTAGCACAGTGCTGGGTACAGGGGAGGAGCTCGAGCACGAGGACACGGGTAGGTCCGAGCTGGGTCAGGTCCAGCAGTCTCCCTGAAGGCCATGTGGCTGAATCACGTACTTGGAAATGTGCGCCACCCGAGGGAGTGAGGGGCAGTGCTAGTTCCCTTGTGAACCCACTGTGACGACATCCCCTCCACTCAGCCCCTTTGCTGCTTACCCAAGCCCCAGCCCCTTGCACATGGCTCCACAGCTGGTCATTTGCTATGTGTCCCCGCTTTCTTGGTGAGGGGAGGGTATGAATCACCCGTTTCATGGGGCCTGGAAGGTGGGGTGGGATGTGGGCCTGGGTAGAATTATTGGATGTCTCAAAGGGATGTGGCCTCTTGGCTGGGTTGGAACACGAAGGTTTTCCTGGGGCTTGTGTCCTCAACATACTGAGTGCCCTGGGATAACACCAGGACCCAGGGTTTCTAGAGCTGCTCTTTTAGTGGGGAAGCCCGTGGGCTGGCCCTGGGATGGCCCATTGCCTTGGACCTAATGGCCCTGTTTTGCTTCTCCAGTACGACCCTCTCGTGCCCGTGTCAGCCTCCATAGAACTCATCCTGGTAGAGGACGTGAGGGTGAGCCCAGAGGAGGTGACCATCTACAACCACCCCAGCGTGCAGGTACAGAGTTCCTTCCCTGTTATCGTGACACCTGGGTGTGGCCCATGCGGTGGGGTTGGGTGGGGGCTCGCCTCTGACACCCAGGCTGACCCCTCCTTGCAGGCGGAGTTGCACATCAGAGAAGGCTCGGGCTACTTCTTCCTCAACACCAGCACCATGGACGTCATCAAGGTGGTCTACCAGGAGGCCAGGGGCGTGGCCACGGTGAGTGTGGGTCCTGTCCCCACGCTCCTTGCAATTCCTCCTTAGGGTGGCCTTGGGTGTAACAGAGTGGTTACTTCCAAAGTAGGTGCTTAATCACACCAGATGCAATTGGTGAAGCCTTTTGAGTCTGTAGTTCATTGTGAAACTCTCATCATTTGTGAACTACCTTTGTGACTTCCGTTCCACGTCTATAAACTGCCCACGCTATTAGTGAACCAGCGGTTTCCTGTCAGTCTTTTAATTAAAACATGATATATAAGCAGCAGTGTAACAGTGATAAGGAAGGCTGCTTTTGAAAGGTGTATCAGCTTTTTCTGTTTTCCCCTGTGTCTTTCTTGACCCGCTCCCTGTTCTGGCAAATACAGACTCAGCTGTGCCCATGGTGTGGAGGGGTTTAGGATTCTGCTTTTTGTCAGGAGTTGCACCCTTAGTTTTTCCCCACCATGTTGCTATGTAGGCTGGCTGAGCGTTTTTTTTTTTTTTTTTTTTTAAGATTTTATTTATTTATTTGTCAGAGAGAGAAAGGGAGAGAGAGTGAGCACAGGCAGACAGAGTGACAGGCAGAGGCAGAGGGAGAAGCAGGCTCCCTGCCAAGCAAGGAGCCTGATGTGAGACTCGATCCCAGGACACTGGGACCTGAGCTGAAGGCAGCTGCTTAACCAACTGATCCCCCCAGGTGTCCAGGCTGACTTTTTTTAAAATATATTTTTTAAAGGTTTGTTTATGTATTTTAGAGAGAGCATTGAGGGGAGGGACAGAGGGAGAGGGAAAGAGAGTCCCAAGCAGACTCGACTCTGTGCTGTGCTTAGAGCCCGATGCAGGACTGGATTCTATGACCCTGAGATCACGACCTGAGCCTAAACCAAGAGTCAGACACCCAACCAACTGTGCCACCCAAGCGCCCCGAGGCTGCTTTTATGTAATTGTTTGTACTTAGCTATTCTCTCTTTGTAGAGGATTTCAGTTGTTCAGATCTTTTTGCTTTTTAAAAACAGCACTACAGTTATAGCAAAGAGTAAAAGCAAACAAACACCAAAATCCTAAATGTCTGCATATGTGTGTAAGGAGTTATTTTGCAATCATGCAAACAGAACTTTCTCCAAAACAAACGTACTATGGAATGTATTGAACCTTAAATGCAGGCAGCCACGAACAAAGACATGACACCAAAGCAGTACCATTAAACTGCAGTTCTGCCGTGGCCCTTAGACTGCTCTGAAGTCCATTTCTCTGTTTGCACTCACTGACTGTCTTGACACAGGGAGTCACAGTTATTTGCCTCTGGAGTGGGACAGGTGTAAAGGACATGAGGGTCATGAGCAGGGTTTCCCGGGATGGGGAACATACATGGAGGTGCTGTGCCACATGGCCCCTGATGTTTACTTTCAGTGTCAGTAGTAGGGAGTGGTGGGGACCATGGCAAAGTAGAAAGCAGAGACCGTTTCTGAGGGACAGCCACCAAGTGCCTCCAGGTGGCTTTTGTTTAATTTTTATTTTTTTAATTTTTTTATTTTTCAAAAGGCTTTATTTAGTTCTTTATTTTAGAGAGAGAGCACATGCATGCAAGTGCTAGGGGAGGGGCAGAAGGTGAGGGAGAGACTCTCCCAGCATGGAGTGGCAGACTCCATGCTGAACTTAGAGCCCAACAGGGGGTTTGATCCCATGATCATCACCCGACCTGGGCCAAAACCAAGAGTCAGATGCTCCACCAGCTGAGCCACCCAGATGTCCCCCACCCCACCTTTCGTTTTTGTTTTTTGTTGTTGTTTTTAAAGATTTTATTTATTTGAGAGAGAGAGACAGAGCATAAGCGAGTGGGGGGGGGAGCAAACTCCCACCTAGCAGGGAGCCCTATGTGGGGCTTGATCCCAGGACCCCCAAGATCAAGATCTGAGCCAAAGGCAGACGCTCAACCAACTGTGGCCCCCAGGCACCCCATCTTTTATTATTTTTAATACCAGCCTTATCATGGTATAATTCGCATACCATACACCTTGCCCATTTCAAGTGTAAGGTCAGTCGGTGTTTAGTCACTAGTAGACACGTGCATTCAGGACCACGGACAGTTCTGGAGAGTTTTCATCCCCTCAGAAAGAAACCCCTGTACACTCTAGCTGTGTCCTCCCTGTTCTCACCCAGAGAAACAAAAGAGCATTGGATTTTGTCAAATGGCTTTTCTATGTCTCTTGAAATACTGATGTGGTTTTTGTTTTTTATCCTGTTGATATGATGTGTTGCATGAATTGCCTTTCAGACATTAAACCAACCTTGCATTTCTGGGGCAAATGCTACTTAATCATGATATGGAATTCTTTTTACATGTAACGAGACTCTGTTTGCTAATATTTCTTTGGGTTTACACTAACAGCCCTAAGAGGTACTGGTCTGTGCTTTTCTGTCCCGTGATGTCTTCAGCCAGTGTGGGTATCCAGCAACATTGGCCTCGCAGAATGAGGCCTGCTTCTTAGTTTTGGTAGAGTTTGTGTGGCATTGGTATGAAGTGCTCTTAAATATTGGGTAGAATTAACCAGTGAAGCCACTGGGACATGATCTTTTCTTCCAGGGCAGGTTTTTTATTATTAATTCCATCTCTTTATATGTTACAGGTCTATTCACACTGTTTCTTTTTGAGTCCATAGCTTGGGTCTTTATAGGACAGATGCCCTTTTTAGGACAATTCAGATTTTTTGCTTTCTGGGTGTTTGTTCTGTTTTCACATTTACATCCCTCCAGTGATTGACCTTGGTCTCTACCTGGCTGTGGAGAGGCTTTCTTTTGGTTCCGTCCCTTGGTGAGGAAGCATGTCATAATAATCCTGTTTTCTCAGAGGCAGAGTCTTAGCCAACAGAACCCCTTAGGTGTGTCACCATAAATCAGAGCAAGAAAACATTTTCTCTCGCCACCTGGGAACAAATGTGTGTTGTTAGAGGCAGCAGGAGGGTTACTAGAAGTCTGAGATCAGAGGAAACTGTCCCCAGAGTATTTTTGTTCCCTTTATAAAAGAATGGATAGTTCCCTGGCCATCCCTCCTGCCATGTAAATGAGCGTTCACTGTCACATCCTTCATACTAAAAGGAAAAGCTCAAGTCGTAAATAATTCTGACCGCTTGAGATATGCCTTGCTTTGCTTTACTTCTGGAGATTAAAAAAAAAGAACTCCCTTGTTATCAGCAGGGCACCTGGGTGGCTCAGTCAGTTAAGTGTCTGCCTTATGGCTTGGGCCACAATCCCAGGGTTCTGGGATCGAGCCCTGTGTCAGGCTCCCTGCTCCGTGGAGAGTCTGCTTCTCCCTCTCCCTCAGCCCCTCTCTGCCACTGGTGCTGTCTCTCTCGTGCTCTCTCTCCCACACATAAATGAATAATATATTTTTTAAAAAGTCCCTGTTATCAAGAAGAGGGAAGCCTTGAGTTCAGAAAAAATGGGTACAGTGCCAACAAAACTTGAAGACCCCTTTAGTTATATTTACCTTGCCTCTTATCTTTTGAATAAGCCCAGAGCGTAGATCTGTAACCAGAGAGTGAACTCTCCTCCAAGAACAAGAGCTTCTAAGAGCCCGTGTTGGACTGGGCTGCCCCTATAGGTAGTGAGTCCCCCATCTCTGGAGGCAGCCAAACAGGAGGTGGGACACTTGTCTGGAAGACTCGAGATGGGATTTCAACATCAGAGCCAAGTTTCCCCAGGAGACCTCGAGTGCCTATATAGTCCCACAATATTAGGTTTACCCCCATGCCGTCCCTGTCAGTAGCAGAAACTAGGTTTCTCTAGTCAAGACAAGTAATGATGTTCCCATTCTAAGAGGGTCCCAGGAGAGCCCCAGCAGTTCTCTCTTGGTTGTGGGCGAGCCCTTGGCTCATGTGTCTCATCCTGCCATGGTTCCCGTGGAATGAGACAGAGCACTCAGGGCAGGCACGACCCCCAGGACGAGCCTAGCACTGTGGAAAGCACCACAGCGTCCCATGTGGTGGGCCCCACGAGGCGTTCTCGGGAGCACCTTGACCATTGGGGTCTCTGCTTCCTGTCAACTCAGGCCTGGACAAAGACCCTTGCACCTTGAGGTAGAGCTTGGGCTCTGGTTCCCTCTGTCTCTTCTGTAACCTGCCGGAGGGGTTTTTCATGGAGCGTTGACAATCGGTGACAGTTGTTTCTGAAGGACGTTTACACATTTTCTTTGGCATTTTCCAGCTGCTAATTAGCAACATTCTCGTTTCCCTTAATCACAGAGACGAGAAAGCCCACAGCAGTTCTTCAATTAGCTCACAGAAGATGTTTCTTTCTTTCTTACTGATACACATTCAGGATGCAAGAATGTCTCCTGGGTGCGCTTCGGCTTCTGAGCATCTCTGGAAGGGAGCTGTCACGCTCACACACCAGGGCCATTATGAAGGCTCTCTGGCCACACAATGGAGGGCCGTGCATGGCTGTGCTGAATTCTTACATCCCTTGCCCCCAACAAACTCCCTGCGAGCAGCCTTTAGTTCATTTCTGGCTGGCATGCCCCTAGGAGTGCTTACCTGACTGAAACTTATGGTTCCTTTTTTCTCACCCATTCTTTCCATTTCAAATCAAGTCCTCTACGCAGAACCCATGTAACTAGAAGGGGAGGCAGGGATGGGGGCACGTGACCTACTGTGCGCCATGCACTTCATACCTTTAAAGTAATGCGTTCATTCTGCAAAGATTGGTAATGGTCCAGGTACTGGGAGTTGGTGGGGAACAAATCATGAGCCACATTGTTTGTCTCTGTATCCTCAGTCCTGTGAGGCCTAGCCAAGCACAGTGACCTTGTATATTCAAGGAGTGTTTCCAGAAGCAAGAGGGTATGGGTAGCAGGTGGCAGCCATGGGCTTTGAACTCTGGTGTGTGTCCTGCTTTTCCCCCGAGAATGACCTGAGTACAGAGGTACCTGTCCCAGTCCTGGATGGATTTTCATCCAACATCCAAGCCAGGGCTCTTCCCTCTGCCTGTGACTTTCCTTTGTTTGTGGTCACCACCTACAGGTCTCAAGGACATGCCCTGACCACCACCCCCTACCCCATGCTATTGACAAGCACTCTTTAGTAGGAAATGGGAGCTGATGACTCCTGGGACATTTGGACATATTTGTAGGGTTCCTCCTCTTCTATAAACACCACCCATCAGAGGATAAGCCTGAAGCGTGTGGGGGCCCAGGGAAGCAAGGAGCTGAGCCGGTGCAGGCGGCATCTCAGGGGCTGGGCGGGTACGCGGGGACATCCACAGCATCACTTGCAAGCGGAGCTGCCTCTGCTCCACTAGCAGGGTCTTAATGAGCAGTAATGCATTCATCGTCTCCAAAGAGATGACAGGACTCTCCTCTCGGCTCAATACGCGCTGAAGTTCTCAGGTGGCACCTTCAACACCTAGAGATGAGAATTCGCTCTGGGCCTGGAGTGCCCCCTCCTCCTCCCCTCCATACGCAATGCCCCCGGATGTCAATCAAGAAGCAGGTGGACCCAAAACGCCTGGAGAGGCAGACAGGCACAGTCCAGAGTTAGTAGTGATGCTGGTCCCCTCGCGGCCAGTAGATGCCTGGTAGACACCCTCCCTTCCCCAAGAGGGGCCGGTCTCATAGGCGGCCCAGCAGAGCTCGCCCTTGACGCCTTGCTCAGCAGGGGCAAGGGGAGTGGCTGTGTGTGGTGGGAGGACAGCTTGATGCTGCCCTCTGCATCCGTCATTCGGAAGGATGAAGGCAGCCAGACGTCCAGCCTCTGGGAAATCAAGTGGAAGACGAATTGATTTCTGCTCGCCTTTTTGTCATTGTTTAAAATGCACAAAATGGTCCTTTTGAAGGGGGAGGGGAGAGCTAGAAAAAGCCCTCCATGCTTTTACCTGTGAGGGTCCATCTGCCGCCAGTGTAACATGTAATTTCTCAGTGCCGTGAAGGACGCACTGGCCCCTGACAGCACTGAGTTCCGCAGGAGGATTAGATTGGAGCCTTGAATTAGGTTTTCAAAGATAGCTCTGGTTTCTCTCTCAAATTTGTAAATGCGTTCACATTAAGGGAAAAGGAATAAGCTGGATGAATCATCCCCAGCCAAAGGGGAGGCCTGGTGCTTCCCAGACCCCGCTCCTTGGCCCGTATTTCGTACCAGACTCGGGTGGTGGTGGCTCAAATTGCCAAGGCATTACTCCAGGATACGACTGTGATTTCCACTCTGGGATCTTTGTTAATCAACTTTAAGTCATAGTGCAGAAGAACTTGGGCACGCCTCCTCGGGGCTGGTGTGCCCTTGAGCTCAATGATACTGCCAGTGTGGCCAAGCTTGCTAATCCTCCATGCCCCCAGCTCACTATGGGCTCGGGCCTCAGTCTCAATCCTGGCCTTTTCCTGGCCTGCCCTCCTCCCTTGCCCACGGTTCCATTTTGGTTGCTGCAGGCATCTCGCTCTGGCAGAGTGTGGTAGAAGGAGCCCTGAACTGGGAGCTCAGGCACCTGGGTTTTCTTCTCAGTGCTGCCCCTTCAAGGCTCGGTTCTCAACCTGTGTGGGCCTCAGTTTCCCCCATATGTGCACTGAAGGAGTTGGACTGCAGTCAGTACTTCCCAAAGAGATGAGGGTACATGGGCTTGCAGACTGTTTGTTTTTTTTTTTTCTAGAATTTGTAGTTCTTCACAAAGTTAATATTAAAGCTAAGCAGACAGACTAGAATACCAGGTTTCTTTGCCATCACTACAGTAACCTAGAGCTGTACCCTGGGTCTTGGTCTGATCAATACATGTTTATTGGGGACTGAGCCTGTGCCAGACGCTAGGCCCAGCCCTGAGAGAGGCTGGTGAGAAGATAGCCTGGGGGAGGATGGACACTAGACCATGATCTCTGTCACAGCCCAATTATAAGCAATAAAGCTGCACCAGGAAAAGTGAGCAGCAGTAGCAAAGAAGCCTTAGCTGTCCAATTTGGAAAGACTTTCCTAGGAAGGATGCTTGAGCAGAAGCCTGAAGGATGAGGAGGAGCCAGCCGGAGAAGATGGGGTGCAGGGAAAAAAGCCCCAGGTTGTTAAGATGGGCTATGCAGCCCTGAGGCAGGCAGGCCCTAGCTGGCTTTGAGAACCAGAGCAGAACAGTGGCTGCTGGAGCCTGACGGTGGTGAGGGAGCAGGTTTTGCAGTGACATTAGAGCCCTGGGCAAGGGCCAGCTTCATGCCAGTTTTTTCTAGGACATATGAAGGATTTGGACTCACTTTCTGGGCCACCTTCAAAGGGTTTTAACCTGGATATAATGTGACCACGTTTGGATGTCTCCTTTGGTTCAGAAACCTGCTTTTCTTCCTCCCACAGGTTCTTAATACTGACATTGTAGCTTTCCAAACACTGAATCCCTGTAAACTGCCCCCCTTCCTACCTCCTGCCAAATGACTCTACCAGTGCAAACTGCAGCCAGCAAAGCCAGGGCCAGACAGGGATGGGAAGCCACCCTCTGGACCCAGCCACCAGCTCCGTGGCTTACCCCTCACCTGCCCAGCCCCCAGACCACCCAGTTGAGATACATGCCTAAGCAATACAGCATACCACTGTGGGCACATTGGCAGCATGAGATAGTGATTATCATGCAGTTTGAATGTGGGATCTGTGAAGCAGATAGGGAAAGAGGGAGGTTTAAAATGGGGGTGGGGGTGTCTTTGCAGCGAAGACTGGAACACAGTCACTCAGGTGTGTCTCTCCACTCAGAATCTTCACGAGGTCCCTACTTCAAACATGGCCAAGGCAGACATGAATGTCGGGATGAATGAGATTCACAGAGCGAATATTTGAGACTGTGGTGGCCTCTGTGGTCTGTTTACAGGTTCTGAGATTCTGTGGGGTCAGATGAGGACCGCCAAGTGAGGGTTTCGTTCAGAAAGGAGCTATGTCACGCATAGCACAGTCTTCTACTGCTGAAGCTGCAGAGGCAGGTGGCATGCACTGGAGATGTGAAACCCTGGTTGGTGCGCTTGTGTGTGTCCGTGGCCTCTGACTGCCCTGCTTTGAGCAGCTTCCATTTTTTTAAATCTTAAATTGTAAATCTTACCAAGTTGAAGTAAATGTACTTCAAGATCCACCCTGGTTCTATCATGTTACATTTCAAGCCCTTCGCCTGGCTGGCAGTGGGGGCTCAAAACGAGGAGTAGGCAGGACAGTAGCTGGGTTAGGATTTTCCTTGTCCGCTGCTTCTGTGCCCTGGCCTGGAGGCCTCCTGGAGGTGGTGTCTCATGGGTGATGGGCTGATGCCACCAGCAGCTGTCAGACTGAGCACCACTCCCCAACCTTGCAGGTGCACCCTTTGCTCCCAGGCATGTCGACCATCATGATCCACGACCTGTGCCTTGCCTTCCCAGCCCCAGCAAAGGTGGATGTGTACGTCTCGGACATTCAGGAGCTCTACGTACGCGTGGTGGATAAGGTCAGTAGCAACTTCCTGTCAGGGCCCTCCGCTGCTGGTTCACAGAGATGTGGAGAGTGGTGAGGCTGCAGGAATTACTTTACTCATGCCCTTTGCTCTTTTTTCTGGTCTCTGGGTCCCTCTACCCACCTCCTGAGTTGTTTGGAGCTTCTAGAGCTGTCTTGCCTCCGTCCCTCCTTGTGCACGATGTGGAGGGACCTCTGAGTTTAGACTTCCATGCCAGTTTATGTCAGGAAAGTTCAGCTGTAAGTTCTGCCCGAAGTTGTCTCCTCCTTAGACCCGAGGTGGAAATGCCCGTCCTCTAGCTGATGTAGGTTACTAGTCTACACTAAGCAAGGCTTACACCCTGCTGATGGTGAATTTCTCCCTGTTGTGTGGGTTGTGGATTCGTGGGAATCTTAGTGGCGAATGAGTAAAACACACTACTGCTAAGTGCTTTTGGGAAAGGAATACATGACAGATCTGGGCTTTTCTTGAATGCCAATGAGAATTTATCTTGCTCCAAATACCTGAAGTAGCTATGGCCAGGCTTACGAGGGTCTCTGGTTCCTAGTTTCCTGACCAGAGAGAATGGTTAGTAATTAAAATGTTTGAGCAGCTTACAGTACCCAAAAAGCCAATATTCTCTTATGTAACTTCAGATATTCCTTCTGCGGTCCTATTTCCTCATCAGACTTCGGTTTCTTCACTAAACATTCTGACACTCTGTATGCCAAGGCTCTTACTGTATACGCTGCCAGGTGTGAGCAGTTTGGTCAGTGACCATTATTGAACGCCTACTGTACGTCATCCTGGCTGCATCTTATCACTCTAACTAGCTTCTTAGCTCTTTAAGAGTGGGGAGTGTAATTGATGAATCTGAGTATCCCCAAAGTCCCCTGTGTACAGGAAGCATTTAATTGATGTTCATTTGTTGATTGGCCGGTTATCTGGAGCTCCGCCTGGGCCGGTGGATTTGAGGTTAGCAACGCTTTGGCAGAAAGCCTTGGAGTGCCACCAGTGCTAGAATTAGTCACTCAAAGACTACCCTGAATCTCTGTCCCCACGATGCAGGTGGAGATTGGGAAGACGGTCAAGGCCTATGTCCGCGTGCTAGACTTTCACAAGAAGCCTTTCCTGGCCAAATACTTTGCCTTCATGGACCTGAAGCTCCGAGCGGCTTCTCAGATCATCACGTTGGTGTGAGTCCTCCCAGGCATCCCAGAAAGCCATCTCAGGGATAGCACTGGCAGGTTGAGGGGAGAAGTCCCAGCCCTTCCCTCTGTTCCAGGGCCCTCGACGAAGCCCTTGACAACTACACGGCCACGTTCCGCATCCATGGTGTGGCCATTGGCCAGACCAGTCTCACCGCAACGGTGATGGATAAAGCTGGACAGCGAATCAACTCGGCCTCCCAGCAGATCGAGGTAAAAGTAGGCAGCCATGTGGTGTCCATCCATCCCTCGCCACCTGTACGCATGGAGTGGGAAACGTGTCATTATTGCAACAGGCTTGGAGTTCTAGGGGTCATCCAGGAAGCTGCCATGGAGAAACCATATTAAGATCTCTGCCCTGCCGTGTCCTCTGACTCAAAGGGAGCCCCCCCCCCAACCAGTCCTCGGGAAGGTAGCACCACAGGGAGGGGCCTGAGGAACACGCATCTCCCTCTGGGACATGGGGGACAGGATGTCACTCAGAGATGTCACTCAGAGGGGAGAGCCACTTGTCACATGGCCAGGGAGGGCACAGTACTCTGTAAAGCCTTAAGTGCCAGAAAGGAGTAGCTGGGCAGGAGCTGTGGGCTGATTAGGCTCACATCTAGAAGCTCATCCTGACCATTGCTCCAAACCAGCCCTCCGAAGGAGTGGGCTCCTGTCATGGCAGCTCCCGGAGCAAGTGGGGATGTCAGGAGTCATCTCCATGTGTGAGTTAGGACTGTCTTGTGACCTTAGGTGTTTCACAGGAGCCTTCTAGTCCCCAGGGGCCAAGGCAGCCATGGCTCCAAATTCAAGTCCAAGTTTCTCCCTCAGTGGCAGTGCTGAGATGCGTGCCCTCCCATCAGCATCCTCCACAGGCCTGTCCACTCAGCGGCTGGCAGGCTTTATATTAAATGGTTCTGAAGCCGGCAGTTGTGGTTTGTGCCTCTGGATGGAAGGGCTCCTTTCTGGTGATGGAGAATTCATTTCTGCCTATAAGTAGCGCAACGCCACAGAGATTAATCCTCATGTACAAAGCAGCCCCTTGGCCAGCTGGGCTCTGTGCTCCCGTCCGGGTTCCTCCTGCGCTCCTGCTAGGTGGAGCCGGGGGGGGCGGCCAGGCAGGAGGAGGACGTCGGGCCTTTCATGGTGCAGAGAGACAAGGGCGTCCTTGTCCCTGACACCCCCAACCCCTCTTCCTTCATCTGAGAATTTTGAGAGCATCGAAAAAGAGAATTGTCCCCGGGCAATTTATCAGTAGAAATTGGAGAAATGCTGTGCAAGGGGGAAAACCTTGAAGGCAGCGGAATGTGAACTTTGCCATGTATCAAAATCCCCTGGAAGACTTGTTAAAACACAAATTTCAGGGACAATCCCCTTGCCATTCTGATTCCATAGATCAGGGTGGGCTGGAGAATGGGTATTTCTAATAGATCAGGTAACACTGATATGGCTGGCCAGGGGACCATGAGGTGAGAGCCTTATAGGAAGGTTTCATGTGACAAAGATGTGTTTATTTTCACGGGGCTTCAGGTCTGGCGAAACGAAGCAGGGTTGCAAACAGCAGAACCTGCCCCTGGGTACCACAGATCCTCAGGCCCTGGACCGGCTGAGGTCCTGGGGAGGGGAGCTCAGGCTCTTCTTGAGCTCAGCAGGACCCAGGTCCACCCCAGTCCCCTCTCCCAGAGCAGGGACATCCAGGAGCCACGTGTCCCTCTCCCTGAATATGTTCAGGGTGGATTCTGCCCAGCCGGGTGCACTCAGAACACAACAGCCCCCTTCTCTCTTTTGTTTCCACATGCAGGTCTTTCCCCCATTTAGGTTGATACCCAGGAAGGTGACGCTGATCATTGGGGCCATGATGCAGGTAGGAGCCGAAGACTGTATGCTTGCCCACACCCAACCTGTGGCCCCTGCCTGGCTCCAGTCCGCGCCCCACCCCCACCCTGGGTGTCAGGAGGCTAAGATGGAGAGCTCGGGTGTGTCGGCGCCCTCGCCTCCGAGGATGAGACCCGGGGGCTGACTGGGCACTGCTGCTTCTCCCTGCTCCAGATCACCTCGGAGGGCGGCCCGCAGCCCCAGTCCAATATCCTCTTCTCCATCAGTAACGAGAGCGTTGCCGTGGTGAACAGCGCCGGGCTGGTGCGGGGGCTGGCCGTCGGCAACGGCACTGTGTCTGGGGTCGTGCAGGCTGTGGATGCTGAGACTGGCAAGCTTGTCATCGTGTCTCAGGTAATGCACATGGGCTCCTCTGGTCATGGGGGCTCCTGAAGCCTCTAGTTGTGGGGTGCACTTCTCCCCCCAGGAGCTGGCACGCCAGTCAGCCGTGATGGCAAGGAGGTCTGTTTACTGGGGTCAGGCTGTTACTAGTCCCAAGGACACTCCCCCCTTCCTGAAGGCCCGGCTTCTGCCCTCTGAGTCCACAGCCCCTCTCTGCCATCTGCCCTCCACCAGGGCCAGCCCGGCCAACCTGGGGACATCTTCTCCAGACTGAGTCTCCCTAGCTGCTTCTTTTTTTTTTTTTAAGATTTTATTTATTTGACAGATAGAGATCATAAGTAGGCAGAGAGGCAGGCAGAGAGAGGAGGAAGCAGGCTCCCCGCTGAGCAGAGAGCCTGATTCAGGGCTCGATCCCAGGACTCTGGGATCATGACCTGAGCCAAAAGCAGAGGCTTTAACTGAGCCACCCAGGCGCCCCTCCCTAGCTGCTTCTTAAAGGACAGGATCTCCAACGCTATCCCTGCCCTGGGGACATTCCAAGGCATGATGGTGGTAGCAGCTATGACAGCGGACTCTGCACTGGGCACTTTACCCTTAACTCCTTTAGCTCCCCTGGCACCCCTGCCCCCGGACATTTGCTGCTACCCAGTTTCCCTATGATGGGCCTAAGGAAGAGCTAGGGGCCCAAGGCTTGGGGACATTCAGATGGAAGAGAAGGGTACTGTTGCCTCCGACATGCTTTGTGGCTTAGTGTGGGTTTTCAGGAGTGTGCATAGCTTGGCTACTACTGTAAGCATGGACAGTTGGACACCAGTAGGATTTTAGAAGCAGACTTGTATTTTCAGGAAAAAAGGAAAACCTGAATCATGAACTAGTCACTTTTGCTCCACTGGAGGTTAAGTTATTCCCCAAGCTTCTTGGCTGGACTCCGGGACATTTACGAAGTGCTTTTCTGGATTAGCAGACATTGGAAGGCTCAGCTAGGGGAGTTTTCCCCGTAGTGGGGGTTCTTCCTGCCCCTAATCAGCGGCCCTGACTCCACATGGGAGAAAGTTGGTTTCTTTTTTGTTTCTTTTTTCTTTTTTTTCTTTCTTTTTTTTTTCTTTTAAGTAAGCTTCACACCCAGCGTGGGGCTTGAACTCATGACTTTGAGATCAAGAGTTGCATGCTCCACTAATTGAGCCAGCCAGGTACCCTAAACATTGATTTCTAAGTCTGATCATGTTCTTTGTTTCCCGGGGGTGGGCACCTCATTGGGCTCCTCAGGGGAGATGGGAGATGGTCTCCACGTGCTGAGTACTTAAGTTCTCCCTGACAGCCTGTGAACATGGTGATTCGCGGAAGTGTCTGCTCTAGCAAGACCATGGACAGCCTTTTCAGAACCCCATTTCCTGGTTCCTTGTCTGGCATAAGGGCTCCCTGGAAGGTGTCCATGAGCTCCACTGTGTTCACCACATCTGAACCCAGGGCACCCAGGGGAGCTGGTGTGCGTATCGTCCTGGAGAAGGGGAGGCTAATGCGTCCTTCTTCCCTGAGGCTGACTTTGATCCGACATTGAGTTCATTGATTTACTCCCTTTTGCTGGAGTTTCAGCATCTCTGCAAGGATTGTGCTTAAACCACAAAGTCTTTTTGAATCATGGAGGTAGATGCCCTGATTCTACCTATCGATTTTATAAAGCCGACAAGAAAGCCTTGGGAATGTGAATCTGTCCTGTGGCATATAGCAGGATTCAGATAGACGTCCTGGAGAATAAGATGAAGGACCAACGAGGTGTTGCTTTTTTTTCTCCCCCCTTCTAAAGAAAGGATTGCAGCTTCGGGAACTAGTTTATTTTTCTCCTCTTGAGGGCCCAGGTGGCTGAAGTGGCAGCTGGCTGTGACTTCAGCTGGAGGGGCAGACAGCCATGCAGTTCCCTCCCAGCCACTTCTCTTCCTGGTCTGACTTTGCCACCTCTCTCTGTGTCTCCCATCTGGCAAGTCAGGAGAGGAGCTGGGTTAAGGTCCTGGTGCCCCCTGGCAGCTGGAAAGGTTGGGCCACCAGCACCAGCTGAAAGCCATCTTCTTGAGCCCAGGCAGGTAGGGGCTCAGCTGAGGCCCATGTGTCCACAGAGTGTGTGGGAGCTCAGAAACTCCCAGTTCCATCTGTCCAAACCAGGTCACCGATGCAGCACCCATGGCCAGGGTGTGGGCCGGGACTAGCAAAAGGAGACCAGGCTGTGAAAAGGACAAAGGGAAGGACAGGAATGGATATTTATTGAGTACCTACTAAATGCCAGGCCTTAGTCCGGATCACAGGAGGTAGTCCCTGTATGAGCCAATGCAAAAAAGGCTTACAGGTTTTAGTAGCCTCGGTTTAGCAAGAGTCAATAGCACTATAAAGAAACTTAATAAAGTCAAACTTTTTTTTTTAAGGTTTTATTTACTAACTTGAGAGACAGAGCATGAGTAGGGGAAAGAGGCAAAGGGAAAAGTAGGCTCCCCGCTGAGCTGGGAGCCTGACGCAGGGCTCCATCCCAGGGTCCTGGGATTATGACCTGAGCCAAAGGCAGATGCTTAACCGACTGAGCTACCCAGGTGCCCCTAAAATAAATTTTTGACCAGATTAATTCAAGTACAGACTTCAGGATAAAAGAGCATATACAGTCTGCTCTAGCCAGATTCTGTGTCCTGCCTTCGTCACAGTACCCTATTCACTTACAGAGAGACACATGCTAGATTTGGGGTTGGGAGACTCTGGAATCCTGTCCTGTGAGGGCCACCCAGAAGAGCCAACCCCAGTCACTGCCCCCAAGTCCCTGAAGTGCGGACCTGGAGCAGGTGGCTCAGATAGGCCTCTTAAGCTCAGAGGCCCAGGGTGGGACCCCCAAGGGAACAGGAAAAACAGCAGCCAGATAGATCTCTGGGGGGGTGAGCCACCCACAAAGCCAGGCTGCGTCGGGAAGAGAAGCAGGTGCTGGACATCTTGTGAGGACCTCCTGGCCTGCAGGACCCTAAGCTGGCCTTGACAAGATCCTCCTTCCCTGGAGGGGTCCCTTCGTGTGACACCCGTTGCTAGCCCCTACTCCCTTCTGCAGCCAGCCTGAACTCCTAAAGCCCTTCTCCTAGGACCTCGTGGAGGTGGAGGTGCTGCTTCTCCAGGCGGTGAGGATCCGAGCCCCCATCACTCGCATGAGGACAGGAACCCAGGTGAGGCGGGAAGCTCTCCGGCCCCTCCCATCCGTGCTGGCTGTCTGAGCAGCCTCCTGGAGGGTCTTGGGCTCTGAGTTCTGGTTGAGCATGGCCGAGTCATGGCTAGGTCGCTATTCCTTCTCCCATTCAGCAGGCCCCCCAACAGTCCATGGGTTCAGCTCTAGCTTTAGGAGCCTTCCCCGTATTTCCTGCTCTAGGTCCCTTGTGTTTTCTCCAGCACAATTACTGAGGGACACCTGTGCCCCCGCCCCACCCCCCCAGAGTCTGCCAGCTTCCTAAACCTAGAATAGCACCTGGCATATAACAGGAGCTCATGCTTGTATGGCGGGTACCCTGCTCCACGCTTTCTATGCAATAATTCAGTCAATGTTTGCTAACAACCCGTGAGGTTGCCCCCCATGTCATCTCTCTGATATAGATGAGGAAATGAATGCATGTAGAAAGCTTATGGCCTGGGCCCTAGGTCACACAACTAGTAAGTGATAGAACTGGAAATCGACCCGACAGCCTGGCACGGAGTCTGCTCTTAGCTTTTGGCAGTATTCCTCCACGTGTTTTCCCTGGCGAGCACTCAGAAACTGCAATTCCCACCCATGCCCATCCCCCATGTGTGGGGACCCCCGGTTAGGTTGAAAGAAAAGAGCAGAGGCAGGGACCCAGGGCAGAATGAGCTGTGCCATCTGGGAGACTGCCGGCACCCTGGAGCTCCGGGGGGGATGGGGGGGTCATATCACGAAGAAGGGGGTCGGTCAGCCAAGATGAGACACTGTCCACAGCCCAAGAAGGACAGTACACAGAGGGGCTTGTTCTGTCTTTCATTTGATCATTGGCTGTTCTGCCCGCCCCTCCTGCACCTGCACTGGGCCCATCCAGGTAAGGGAAGAATGGGGCACATGTCCCATGGCACAAAGGAGACAGTCAGTGCCCTGGGGCTCTGGGGGGCCCTCTCAGCAGCGGGACTCCTGTGGTCACAGGCCTGCCTTCTCTCCTGCAGATGCCTGTTTATATCACTGGGATCACCAACAATCAGAACCCTTTCTCCTTTGGCAATGCTGTGCCAGGCCTGACCTTCCACTGGTCTGTCACCAAGCGGGACATCCTGGACATCCGGGGGCGACACCACGAGGTAACTACCCACCCAGGGCCCCCTCCCCCAGCATGTGCGCCAGTGTCCAGAGCAGGAAGGTCTCTCCCCATATTTCTGTCCATGAGGTCTGCACCCTCCCTCCCAGGCTACTGCTAGCCCCATTCTATCTCTCAAGGCTCGTCAGGACAGCTTCTTGCAAACGCTGCCACCACAACCATCCTCCCGTAGTGTCCTTCCTCCACTCCCAGTCCTCTCGTGTCCCGGAATCTGGGCTCCTAGCTCTCCCTCCTCGTAGCCCTTTCCACTTGAAGCACACACTGCTAAGCGCTACAGATGGGCTTCATAGTAGCCAACTTTAGAAGGCAGCAACAATGACAGGCTGTGGGGAGGCTGCAGAAGTTCCAGAACATCACAGGGGTCAGAGTCCCTAGTCTGTAACTTCTCACATTCTCTCTGAGGTGATGCCGGGCAACCCTGGGGCTTTTTCCAGATTTTTCCCTAAGGACAAACTCCCCTCCCCTTAGCCCTTCTTAGAGGGACCCTGGCCTTTCCTCAAACCTCAGAGCTGGAAGAAAAGGTACTGGCCCCGTCTTAGTGCTGACTAGAGCCCATCTAAGGGAAAGGACTTGGCGTATGTCACCCAGTGCACCAGTGGGGAAATGGGACAGGGAGTCAGCCCCAGTGACTCTGGCCTGCCACCCCCAGTGCACTGTGGTCATGCAGGGCCCAAGTAGGGGTTGGTTTGGGGAGGTTTCTTCTTACCTTACCTGTGCACAACAGGGAGTGGGTGGTTGGGAGGGTCCTGTACCCAGGACCAGCTGTCAGGGGTACCAGGGCCCTAGGCCTTTCCTGAGAACATGTTTGGTGTCTGTCCCAGGCTTCACTACAGCTGCCGTCACAGTACAACTTTGCCATGAATGTGCATGGCCGGGTGAAAGGCAGGACCGGGCTGCGGGTGGTGGTCAAGGCTCTGGACCCTGCTGCTGGGCAGCTGCACGGCCTCGCCAAAGAACTCGCCGATGAGATCCAAATCCAGGTAAAGGGGCGGGGGGACAGGAGCCACCATTAGAGGGAAAGCCAGTGTGCCCACCCCACCCCCCAACTCAGGGCCATTCGGGCCCACATGAGCCCTGCTACCACTCCTACACCTGATGGCTTCTCAGTCTGCAGGGGCCAGGAGTATATAAGGTGCTGTGGGAGCCCAGAGTTGAGGCTGCCCTGGGCCAGCAGGATGGGGGCGGGTGGCTGGCAGGCCAGGTGGCAGGAGCAGTGTGTACAAAGTCCGGGAGGTATGAAATAACTTGGTGTATTCCCCAAATAGCAGATAATTCTATGCTTGGTGTTGGAAGCACCTTCGTGGTAGGAAGAAGCTGGAAAATTGTGAGGCATTCATTGACTTGTCTGTGTTTATTTCACAAATACTCAGCACTTAGCAGAGGCATACTTGCCTTTCTCCACCTCCCAGTGTTGTCTGTCCTGGGAGGTGCTCCCATGAAGTCCACGGGGGCTGCTGCTTGAGGACAAGCCTGCAGCCCAAGGGGGAAGGCGTCCAAGTGTCCCCTCCAGGTTGTGAATGGGCGGTGGGCCCAGAAAGGCCAAGAGGGCTGTGCTGTGCGGACGACCTGGGATGGCTCTTCTCCCTCCTGGGACTCGACACCCGTTATTTCTGTCTCTGGCCTGCCCTCTTACCTCCCCTGTCCTTCGGGGCCCTTGTAAAACTAGGGAGGGGACGAGTTGGCTTCTGAAGAGCATATTTAGCTTCAGAGGGCCCCGTTCTGCCCATCTGGGACTCAGTAACCTCTGGGTCCCCCTAAATTGCAAAAAAACCCCTGAAAGTGGTCCCTAAATATCACGAGAAAAGAAACAGATTCAAGCCCCCTCGTGTCTGGTGCCTCTCACGGGATTAAAGACAGGGCTTTGCAGCTTCCACATTCTGTGACCTCAAGTGAGACACTTAACATCTTTGTGCCTCAGTTTCTCGAGCTGACAGCTGGAGGCTTGAGTACCTCAGAAACTTCAACATGCTGGATCCAGCCCACAGATGTATTTGCTTTGGCTCATGCAGCGCTCTGAAACAATTTTTATTTGTTGCCAACATTTAAAAATAGGAAGATGTTGTCTAAAAACCCAGTAGGCAGCTTGTCCTAAAGGTTCGGTGTCTTGGTACACAGCAGAATCAGCAGGCGATGAGAAGCAGCCTCCCCTCAGCGGAGCCAGCCCCACCGCTCCCCCTTGTCATCCCCTGGGTGGTGAGGCCACGGGTCCGTCGCTGTTGACCCTGGTGCTCACACTGTTGCTTTCCTGACACTTGAGTTAACAGGAAAGTAAGATCCCTCTCACAGCCACCTCTCCATCCGAAGAGGGTAACAAAGAACATGCATATAAGAAAAGCAGGAGGAAACCTATTTATAAGTATGTCTCCCGGCCCATGCATGTATCCAAGTCAGAACCGATGCTCTATGGTGGGTACCCCCTGCCCAGGGCAGGGACCGCCCCCCCCCACCGACATCAGAACCCCATCTTGCTCCCAGAGACAATTTATCAGTCACCATTTAGGAAGCACTGCTCCCATTGCCACATGAGGCCTGCTGTTTGAGACGAACGTGGCAAGGATTATTGCTTTTAGACCCATTTTACAGATGAGGACGTTTGGGCTTATGTATATGATCAGAACATAGCAAGGCTGGAAGGGAAGGAAAATTGGACCCTTTAGACTCCAGCCCATCTGATGAGATCAGAAGCCAGTGGGGGAGCACAAAGCTGGACTCAGCATCCAGGCCCAGAGGCCAAGAGAGGTCCTCCCAAGGCCCCCTAGAGAAAAGGACTTGGAAGGGTGGTAGGCAGTTAGGGTGCTTGTCGGGAGGGGTCTGGAGTTCCCATAAGAGCTGCAACCGTGGGCTGGGGAGCTGTGGCAGGCCTTGGGGCTCCTGGGAAGCGAGGATCAGATTTGATCTGATTCACTCCGACATGACCAGGTTTCTCACCTGCCAGTCTGGTTCACTGACCCACTTGCCCCCGCACCGTGTGGCTCCCAGGAGAGCAGGACAAGAGGGAGGAAGATCAGGCCCAAGGGGCAGCTAGGGGTTATCCTGACTTGGGCACAATGAAGATCAGCTGAGACAGACCCTGAGCCCTGTAATTCTGCACACCTCCTTCCATGCCCACAAAGATCCCCCCCACCACAGGAACCTGGGGAGCAGCCTGTGCTCCCTGGCTTCAATGGGGTATGCACACATGAGCCTGCCTGTCCACTCTTTCTCATCACACCCCTGGCCTCTGTTAAAAGCCTGCCCTACGCATCCCATTCCCTGCCATCTGGCAGGTGCCCCCGACGGTGTTCTTCATCTCTGCCCCTCCCCCCACCCGGTCTCACTGCCAAGAGCGAGGACAGGGGGCTGGACGGGACTCCAGCACCTGCCAGGAACCAACCTCGCCCTCCGTTCCAGGTATTCGAGAAGCTGCTGCTGCTGAACCCTGAAATAGAAGCAGAACAAATACTAATGTCACCCAACTCATTTATAAAGCTTCAGACAAACAGGTACGTGACTCAGCGCTCGTTTGCAGCAGGCTGAGGAGCGGCGCTCCGCGTCCGACGACTCATTTGTCAAAGTTGTCAGACGCTTCCAGCCAGCTGCGTCCCTCTCTGTGCGAAGTGGGTGCGGCTTCTGCAGGCCCCTTCCCTGCCCCGCCAATTGCTCCTGCGGCTCCACATTGCTGGTCCCTGTGGGCCTGTCTCTTCTTCCCTCGCGACCAGCAAGCTTGTAATGCCCACTGCTCCAGTCCGTGACTCCAAAGGGGGAAAATGTACCACCTTGGAAGAGTTAAACTTCCAAATGCCCCTTTGTCTTCAAGACACGCTGCTCGGCGGGTAGCATTCCTGAATCAGCAGCGTGGGCATCTCCGGGGCACAGGGTGAAAGGCAAGTTCTGGGCCCCACCCCAGCCCTGCACTCAGCCAGGTCCCCACTCGGGGGGGACGCACACTGACTGCGGTTTAATTCCTGTCTCACCTTCATGCGGGTGCCTTTGGTAGCCCTGACTTGCGTGTGAGTGGCGGTTTGCCACAGGGGGTGCTCTGAGGACCACAGGGTACTTGCATGTTGTGTGAAACACACACACGTCTAAATACCATCTGGTGTGCCCGTGGTGGTGAAGAGGAGCATGGCACGAGAAGGGTGACAGTCAAACAAGGTATGATAGTTTAGCTGTAACCCAAAGCAGGGCCTTCTGTGCGAGGCTTTAGGAGAGACATGTCAGGTAGAAATGCTTGAACTAGGTCTTCTTTTTTTTTTTTTTTTTTTAAGATTTGATTTATTTGAGAGCGAGAGAGCTCAAGCAAGAGCAGGGGGAGGGGCAGAGGGAGAAGCAGACTCCCCGCTGAGCGAGAAGCCCTACTGGGGCTCCATTCCAGGACCCCGGAATCATGACCTGAGCTGAAGGCAGACACTTAACTGACTGAGCCCTTCAGGCACCTCTTGAGCTGCATCTTGATGGATGAGCAGGACCTCTGCAGATTCCAAGGTGATGGGGCAGAAAGTTGCAGCCGAGGCAATAGCCCTTATTATCGTCGTCTGAGGAGGGTCCGTAGGGCTGCGTACAAAGAGCAAGGTGACAGAGGCTAGCCCTGGGGGCGAGCACATTTGCCTTCTTGTCGTTTTTTTGTTTTTGTTTTTGTTTTTAAGATTTTATTTATTCATTTGACAGACAGAGATCACAAATAGGCAAAGAGGAGGAAGCAGGCTCTCAGGGAGCCTGATGCAGGACTCGATCCCAGGACCCTGAGATCATGACCTGAGCCGAAAGCAGAGGCTTTAACCCACTGAGCCACTCAGGCGCCCCTTGTCGTTTCTTTATTAAACAAAACACATGGGAGAGATTATAAAACACTGTGGTATTTGTCTTCTAACCAGTGAGGATCATTGGCAGCTTTACGAACCGTTTTCTGAGCAAGTAGCCCATTTTCACCCAGTCCCCTGCCCTTAGAAATTAGACAGGGCAAGACCATTGCTTCCCTTTCACAGTTGGGGAAACTGAGGGCCAAGAGAGGAGACACGAGGTGCCTTGAGGCATGCAGCTATCTGCTGGGCATTGGGACTGTGCTCAGGATCTGCCCGACTCAGGGCCCTATCCACTTTCCACTGTGCCAGGCCGCCTTATGTCAGTAAATGAGAAACAGTCTGCCCCAGAAATGATCTTTTTTTTTTCTTTTTTTTTAAAGATTTTATTTATTTATTTGACAGACAGAGATCACAAGTAGACAGGCAGGCAGAGAGAGAGGGAAGCAGGCTCCCCGCCGAGCAGAGAGCCCGACACGGGGCTCGATCCCAGGACCCTGGGATCATGACCTGAGCCGAAGGCAGAGGCTCAACCCACTGAGCCACCTAGGTGTCCCCCCAGAAACGATCTTTACAGCAAATGTCCCATGCAAGGGATGGGAGAAGCTCAGCTGTCAGTGTTTTCTCCCAGGAGCAACGCTCTCCTTGGAACCATCGGTTTTCTATATTAGGTTTCCCACAGGGGACCAAGGAGGTTATGCACAGGCTGCCCACCCGGGTCCTAATGTACAGTGGGGCCAGGTTCAGGTCTTTCCTTATCCCAGGAGCCCTCAGGAAGCCCAGATGGCTGCATCTCAGGGCAGAGACGCCGGGCCCCTTTGCTGCGACCTGCTCTCCCTGCTGCGCTCTGAAAAACTGGGTCTGTTTGTTTTTCAAAGGGATGGTGCAGCATCTCTGAGCTACCGCGTCCTGGGTGGGCCGGAGAAGGTCCCCGTGGTGCACGTGGATGAGAAGGGCTTCCTGACGTCCGGGTCTGTGATTGGGACGTCTACAATCGAAGTGACTGCTCAAGAGACTTTCGGGGCCAACCAAACCATCATCTTTGCCGTAAAGGTAGGATCGTGTTCTCCTCCTGTTTTAGAGTAATGAAGGCAATAGCACTGAAGGAAAAACCTGCCCCTCGCAGGTGTAAAATGGATCTATTCACCTTTGAGCTGAGAAATTGTATGGAAGAATTCACTGACGGATAACTTGGGGGCAAAGGTCCCAGAGGAAAAGCTATAGCATCTTCTGGGTGTCACAGCTGAAGGTCCTTGTAGGTTACTGGTCATAATGGCCTCATATCACAGAGGGGGAAACAGGCCCAGCAAGGCCTGTGATCTGCTGGGACTGGCATCCCCGTGTCCCGATGGGGCCGCCGGTACCTGATTGGTGCCCAGGAGCAGTGGCTGTGTGTGCTAGATGCCCGGTGCAGAAATCATCACATTATATCCATGGTGACATGAAGAATTCAGTAACCAATTTTACAGGCAAGGAAAGTGAGACTTATTGTGGAAGTGAGTCACTCTTGGTGACTGTGAGGCAGAGCCTGGGCCCTAATCCACATGGGCTGGGCTCGGGGTTGTGTCTCCCAGCCTTATCACAACACTTTCCATGGCCCCCTGCCATTCCATGCTCCTTAGTGCTGGGGGCTTTCTCCTTGGGCATCCTTTGGGTAGGTCCCCCAGATTTCCCTCCTGTACCTCCTTGCCACAGGCTGAATCCTGAGTGACAGACAAGACACATGACTTCAAGTTTTGAGATTTTTGCCTGGGTCCCTGACCTGCTTCCTTAATTAGTGCCTTTTTGTTTCAAAGTGGGTGCCTTGCAGGGAATCCTCCACCCTACTTTTTGAGTAAGTGGAAGCTACTCATTGCTCATCCTACTTCAGCAAATAGGTATTGAGCACCAGCTGTTTACCTATCACTGCACCCACTGAGCTTCATCCCAGAAATTAGGTCTTTCGAGGGAGCAAATGTTCTGGCCAGGATAGATTTATCTCCGAGTTAGGGGGCCAGGGCGCCGTCTCTGGAGCTCGGGTTTCCTCCTCCCCATCCTGCTTTCCCTGCAGCACCCACAGCCTCCCAGTGCCCCCCAGTTAATGCTTCCCCTGTAGTCCCCAGTGGGCATTCCTTCACTTGAATGCCCAGAGAGCCAAGTTTCCCAAAGAAACCGAACATTCAAAGCCTAGGGGATATTTTGCAAAATGAATAACGATAATAATTTTTCAAAGTCACGGGTTTAGGCTCTTGTAGGTTGGGTTTTCTGTTCATGAGTCTGGCCCGCTGTGTGGGAAGGTAGGAATCTCATCACTAGCTCAGGACTCTCAGGAGACCAAGGCCTTTCCTCCTCCCAGGACCCCCACGTCAATCTAGTCCCCGGTCCTTCTCGAGGGCGGTACCCAGCTGGGGAAGCTGGTTCCCAGAGCGGTCACTACCACATCTGCTCATGTCCTCAGGTGTCTCCTGTTTCTTACCTGAGGATCTCCATGAGCCCTGTCTTGCACACCCACAACAGGGAGGCTCTGGCAGCCCTGCCTTTGGGAATGACTGTGACCTTCACAGTCCACTTCCATGACAACTCTGGAGACATCTTCCATGCTCACAACTCGGTGCTCAGCTTTGCAACCAACAGGTAGGCTGTGGGAGACCCTCATTTCTCACGGGAAGGAGTGCCTCAGTTGGACCCGGATGGCAACTGGACAGTCTAGTGCCACTGAAAGACTTCATTACCTGCGGTCACCAAGAGGAGGGGACATGCCACACTTGTAGGGCCCCAGGGGGAAACCCTGGGCTGGCTCCGGAGGCAGGAGTGAGGGGAAAACAGGCCAGAACCTTTATTACCATGTGGCAGGAAGCTATCGGTGATGTCCCCAGTGGGCAGGAGGTGACCTGACACCTGACCTGACCGACACAGGTGTTGGGTTTGGGTTTGGGGTTGGAGGGCTTGAGGTAAGACTTCTGTATACCTGGGAAAGCCCGTCGCAGGGGACATGGAACCACGACACAGTCATGGCCAATAAACTGGCTCTGTGATAGGCAGATGCAAAAGCTGGTCACCCCGTAAGGCCACACCTTCCAGCACTCCGGTGCTGGTGAGGAAGGAGTGTGATGTTCACTGCCTCTGCCGTGTCTCACTGACGCCTCACTATAGCCCATTTGCTGAGGCCCAGAGAGTTCAAGCCACTTGCCCTGGGTCACACAGCCAGAAAGTGGGGTTTGAATACCAGGTCGCATCTGGCTCCATGGGCAAGTCATTTTGGCTATCTCTTATAGCTGTTAGCTGCACTGTATTTTGGAAGGTCTCAGGTGAGGTGACAGGGTGCTCTCCAGAGCAGGAAGAGACCTGTGGCCTCCATCTGGGCCCACTGAAACCTCTGACTGGGTCTGCTGGAGCAGTGAGTCTCAAGGCGTGGTCCCCAGACCAGCCTGGCCAACAGCACCCAGGAGCCCTTAGAAATGCAAGTTCCCAGGACCCAGCACTTGGTGTTTTTAGGAGACCTGCAGGTGATTTTAAAGCCTCTGGTACATACTAGCTAAAAGCAGGAGAGCGAGCCATTGGGCACAAGAGGAAAGAGGACAGCTTAGGCGGTGGTTCTAGGGAATACGGGGACAGAAGAGTATATGCAGGTGTGAGTGACCATTGCAAGTTGGCCTCCCCGCAGGCCTGCAACAGATGTGTTCCCTGTGGCTCACATACCCAGGGCCAAGCACTGGGGAAGTAGCATGGTAGGAGGACTGGGGTTTGGAGTTAGGCCCAGTTTATTTAAGCCCCAGCTCTATCCTTTGTCGACCCTTCCCAGGCAAGGCAACTCATCTCTCCAGGCCTCAGTCTCCATACCTGTCGTGTGGGGAACCTGCCTCATCCTCAGGGCCATCAACCGAGGCCATAGTCATGAAGGCCTCCGGCAAACCATGGAGCTCTGTGCCCATGGTCTGAGCCGTGCCTCGGTCTGGGACCAAGGCTACCCTGGAGGAAATGAAGGCAGGTCCTCCCAGCCCCTCGGCTACCCCACAGAAGTCGTGCTGGCCCTTTTGTGGTGGCAGCCCGTCTCCTGGGGACCAGTCAGGGCTGAGGGATCAGAAGGCCCAGTGGAGGGAAGTGATAAAGCCAGAAACCCTGCCTCTCTGGCCGGCCAGTGCAGGCCTGGTGCTGACCAAGCATGTGTCACACACCAGCTGCTGGTCCCTGTGCTTTATAGCCGCCGACCTGGTTTAGCGCTATGTCAAGCCTAGGACGCCATGGGTTTATTCTCATCCCCACTTTAAAGGAGGCAGAGGACAGAGGTCGTGCCTCCTCCCACTGGTCTGTTGGGAAGGGACTGACTAGCGCTTTGTAACTCCCCTTGCCCTCTGGCCTCAGCTTTCCCTTCTAGAACATGGGGACGTGCTCCAGGCCACCCCAGCTCTGGGCCAAGGGCTCCTGCTGGGACAGAGGAGAGGAGGTCAGGTTTAGCATGGCCTGCAGTGGCCCCAGATCTGCACCAGCTGCTCAGTAACCTTGAGCCGGAGGGACATCTGGGGCCACGGTCAGCAAGAAGCTTGTCTGGGCAGGGGCCTCCATATTTCTCCCTCCGGGGTCAGGCACCTCTTCCCTGAGACTGAGCGCCCACCTCCCCCTCCTGTGCCTAGAGACGAGTTTGTGCAAATCGGGAAGGGCGCCACCAACCACACATGCGTCGTGCGCACCATCAGCGTCGGCCTGACGCTGCTCAGCGTGTGGGATGCCGAGCACGTGGGCCTCTCCGACTTCGTCCCGCTGCCTGTCCAACAGGCCATCTCCCCGGAGCTGTCCGGAGCGCTTGTGGTGGGAGACGTGCTCTGTCTGGCCACAGTCCTGGTCGGCCTGGAAGGTAAGAGAGATGGATACGGGCCGGGGACTCCTTCTGAATCCGGGCAGCCCCAAAGATGGAAGCGGGCTCCCTTGGTGTGGGTAAGATGAGCAGAGCTCGGAGGAGGTCCAAGAGCAGGCATCAGAGCCCTACAGGCAAAATCCAGTGTGCTGCCTCTTTTTGCAAACGGGATGGCTTTAGAATTCCGCCATCCCTCTTCATTCATGTGCTGTTGGTGGCTGTGTTTCCCCTACAACGGCCGGGCCGAGCAGTGGCATCAAAGACCTCCAGGCCCCCACAGCCTGACACATGTACCATCTGGCTCTTTACAGAGCAAGCTTGCCAGCCCCTGCACTCGCGTAGCACTGTCTGGTAGAAGTTTCTGCCACAGGAGACATCCCATATCTGCTAAGGCGGGGGGGCCCTCCCAATCCAGCCCTCAAAATGCACCCAGGAAACTACCTATTTCATATGAAGGCACTTGTGCCTAGTGGCTACAGGGCTGGTCAGAGTACGTCCAAAAGGAAATGTAAGCAAAGAATAGCTACTGGGCCTGTTCCGTGATTTCCGGATTTCAGCTGCTCCCATGCCACCTGTGTTGTATATCCATGATCTACATCATTTGTTTTTTGTTTTTTTTTTCCAAAGTTTCAAATTGACTCCCTATTTTTTCTTTATCTAATTCATTTTAAAAGGAAGTTAAACACTGCTCTTAAAGAAAAACAAATCTAACTTGCCAGAAATAGAATGTGGTTGTTATTTTGTGGTCTATATTCTGTTACATGATTGGCTTTTAACTAAGAAATGTTGTCTAGCACCCGCCCTCAACCCTGACACCGGCTTTGTTTGCTAAAAAACACTGGATAAACAGTTGGGGCTGGGAAGGGGTGGTCCTGTGGAGAGGGCCAGCTCCCAGGTCATCCCAGGACAAGGGAATGATCAAGAGATTACAAGCAGGGAGGCACTAGAGAGAAAGGAGGGCGGGAGGTTCACTCTGGGCAGGGGTTGCAGCTGTGCAGAGAGCAGGTACCCTAGGCCTGCAGCTAGCCCCCGGTGGCTGCAGCCAGGAGCCTGCAGTGGGAGTGGGGGGAGTGGGCCCCAGCCAGGGTGCCAAGGCCAGTGGGATACATGGCTTCTACCCTGAGGTTGATGAGTTGAGCCCCCCGGGGCAGCAATGTGGAGCATGGGGCTGGGCGGGGCCAGAGGCTGATGCTGTCACCTGGGGGACAGAGTTTGGCCGTGGTATTGGCTATGGGAATGGTGAGTGACAGCCAGCACTTCCTCTCCCAGGCCTCTCTGGAACCTGGAGCTCCTCATCCAGCAACGTCCTCCATATCGACCCGAGGACAGGCGTGGCGGTGGCCCGAGAGGCAGGATCTGTGACCATTTACTACGAGGTTGCTGGGCACCTGAGGACCTACAAGGAGGTGGGACTTTGGGGGCACACGTGGCTGACCCTCTTGGGGTGAAACCCTTAGCTTTCTCTACTGAATGACTCCCTTTTCTCGAGCAAAGAAGCAGTAGCATCTTGCTAGCAGTCAGGATCCGGAGTCATGAGTCTGGGTTCCGCTGCCCCCTGCCTCTGGGATTGAAACAAGCTCCCTTTTTGGCACAGGCTCCCGCCTCCCCGCATTCAAAATGGTGCCATGACAAGGGCTGGTGTCCTGGAGTTGCCATCCCCCATCCCCCGCTCCCATACACTGGTGGACTGGCAGGAAGGTCCCCCATGGGCGTCCCCCTGGGAGACCTGGGGTGGGTGGGCCAGTGTGGTGATTTGGCGTCACTGATGAAGTTAAGCCTCCCTGGCAAGCCACCCCTTGAGTCTTTCTGGAGGCGAACAAAACTGTTCTCTCCTCTGTTTATCTCCAGCCGAGAATGAATCAATGAGCCACGTCGGGCCATGTTCCAAATGTGTCTCATTTTAGAGCCAGCGTGCACGTGATCGAATCCAGCAGTTTAACCTGATAGCTCACACGTTTAGTGCTGGGGCCGTGCAGTGGGGGAGCCGATCCCAGATAGGGGCACCTGGTGACTGACGAAGCTGTGTTCTCCCGGGAGGAGCCACCGAGAGTGGGCAGGGGCTGGGCGGCGTTGGCTGGGGGAGGGAGGGGCGGCTGGATGAGAGAGCGTGGCATAGGCAAAGTTGTACCCAGCTCCAGAGCCCAGCCCTGACAGCGGGAACCTACCTAGGCGGTAGGCGGGGCGGGAGGGGGGGAGTGGAGGCTGGCATGGCCATCATGATGCACCCTGGGTTCCAGGAAGTTCTGTGGAGTGGTTAAGCATGTGAGCCTGAGGGCCAGGATGCCTGGGTTCATATCCCAGCTGGGCCACTGAGAGGCTGTGTGGCATCAGGTAAGTTATTTCACCTCTCTGTGCCTTGGTTTTCCTGTCTGTGAAATGGATGGAAGAGTGTTATAAGGATTAAAGGCACTCACATGTGTGAACAGCTTGGAATGGTACTCAGCAGACCTTCAGTAGATATTAGCTGCACTGTTACTGCTTCACAGCAAAGAGACAAAAGCTTATGCCAAACCTAGGAGGGCTTCATCAGGGATTTTGTTTGTTTGTTTTTTACAGTAGAGAGTGATCTAGATCAGAGGTAAGGTTTGGAACGGGTCCCAGTGCCTGGCCAAGTTTAAGAGCCCAAGAGAGGGAGAGGAGCTGCAGGGAAACCAGGCAGGGGGCTGGGGATGGGACTGGCACCACTGGGCGGGCAGAAACTAAGGGTGGGTTTGGGGGAGACTGAGCGGGGAGAGTCATTGGCAATCGATGACCATTTGGAAGTAGGGATTGAGGGAGAAAGAGGCTTTGGGGATCCAGGGTCTGGCTTGGGTGACAAGGTGGATGTTGGTCCTTTACACTGACTACGGTGGGGGGTGGGTGGGGTGCAGAATGAGGGGCCGGTGTGGGTGGAAGATGAGTGAGTTGAGAAATGGCCAGCCTAAGGTGGTTATAGCTCCTCTGTGTGGGGCTGGTGGTAAGGCAGCAGGTGTTCCTGGAGCTCCAGAGCAGGGAGCAGGAGAGGGGTTGGGGGGCTAAGGACAGGGATGGTTCTGGAAGACCTGAGAATGGACGGGACTGTGCAGAACATACTAGAGCAGGAGGGGAGAGGGGCAAGGCCTTGGATCCCCTCTGCAAGGTGTGGAGGAGGAGGAAGAAGATGTGGGGAGAAGATGATAGCCTGGTGGTCAGGAGGAGTCCAGGAGAAGATGGGAAGACCTAGGGCCAGAGTGCAGGTGCCTACCAGTGAGTCTGAAGGCCCTGGGGCCAGCCCACAGGCCTGCCTATGCTTCTGCATCAGCCATGACCCTGGTAGCTTCGTGAGCTTTGGGGAGGAGTGAGACCGCATCCCTACTCTTAGGGAGATCACATTCTGGTAGAAATCAGATCTGTGGGAGGCAGGAAGTGCTGAGTGCCTGCCCAGAGGTGGGTAGACAGGCTTCCAGCTAGAGGGGGTGACTCGAGCTGGGCCTACAAGGACCAACAGGGTCAGTCTCTGCAGGGAGGGTGGAAGCTTAAGGTAGGTGCACAGCTGTGGCGACGGGGTGGGGGAAGTCTGGGTGTGGCCAGGGCAGGATGAGCAAAGGGGATAGGTAGGAAAAAATCTGGGAAGACTTCAGTCTGGCCTGGGGGCGGGGGGTCAGTCCTTACCCAGGGTATGTGGGTTGCATTTTCATCCAGGTGATTTATGTTGAGTAAATGACAGTAAAGTAAAACAGTGCCTTCTCTCTTCACTGAAAGCCTAATTAACGAAACTAATGAACCAGAGAAGTGATCGCAACTGTCCCAGGAGCCAAATTCTGTAGCCCACCCCAAACCATTGAAGGAATTCAGGCCCAAAGTCCAGCTGGGGCTCTGCTGCTCTGGAAAAACAGTCAGCTCAGAGAGAGGGCAAGGCTGCAGGGTCTGACTGGCCCCAGGGTCTAACCCCAGCTCCACCACCTCTGGGCAAGTCCCTCGAATGCTGAGCCTCAGTCTTGTGCCCTGTGCAGTGGGTTGTGCCTCATCACAGACAGCAGGGTGAGGTCACGAAATTGTCCAGCCACCAGGCCCACACGTGGTCGGTGCTCAGTGCAGCTGCCTCGGCTCCCTCCCCAGATAGCGATTGGTGTCCCTCAAAGGATCGTGGCCCGTTCCATCCGCCCAGGCCAGACCAGCTTCCAGGAGGCCTCCAAGGTGACCGTCACCGTGGGAGACAGAAGCTCTAACCTGAGAGGTAGAGAGTAAGGGGCTTGCTTGGTCTGGGGAGGGGCCCTGCTGGGCTCAGGGGCTCTGCTGCCATTTTGTCTGCTTTTCCCACTCAAACTTACGCCAGAGCTGCATTTAAACTCCTTGTGGCCTGTTGCTTCCAGCTTTTTAGAAATCCAAGTTGTCCCCAAGCAGAGACAATGAAAAGAGACCTTCCTAAAAGATCCTGGTGCCCAGAAATAGCCTGTATCTGAGCCAGAAATGCCCCTTCAGCCTTGGGTCACCTGAGGAAAGAAAGCCACACTTTTCCCCCATGAATCCCAAAAAGTAGTGACTTAGCAGAGATCTCATGGCTGATTTTTATAATGAGCTCTTCCAAGCCTTGCATGGAACATTTGACCCTGTCCCCTGCCCATGACAGTCCTGGACAGCAGCTGTCAGGAATAAATCCATCAATATGGACCGGTTTTTTGTTTGTTTTTGGTTGTTGTTGTTTTTTTTTTTAACCACTTAACTGGTGGAATTAAATATGGCTGTCCTCGTTCTGATTGATGAGACACCTTTACCGTATCCACTCACCTCTGTTTTCCTACCTCAGTGTGCGGGGACAGCACCATGCAGTCGCAGAAATGATCCTCGGCACATCCATGGGGAACTCTTGCCCTCCTGATGTCCAGAAATAAATTGCCCATTTTTCCCCGCTGACAGGGACAGACGATGCACGTTAGTGGGCCTGACCCGTCCAGCCGGGCCGTTGGATATAGCCTCTAGCACAAATGCTCGAATTTGGATCTGGACTTGCCCCAATTCCGAATGGCCCTCCTCCCCCCTAGAATTGTCCTCGGCTTTTATAACCTCCAGCAGCATCGTGAAGCTGGGGGCAGTCCCGGGGCACCCCGCAAGTGTCTGTTCGCAACCCCTCCGGCCTGTGTGTGCAGCCTGCTCTTGCGTCCTCATTTTGGGGCACCACGGGCAGGTGCACAGGCCCCGGGCGGGCCTGGCCCACACCCTCCTCACCCACTTCCCATCCCCAGGGGAGTGCTCCCCAGCCCAGATGGAAGTCATTGAGACTCTGCGTCCAGAATCCCTCATTAGCTGCCAGGTTCAGTTCAAGCAAGACGTCTTTGACTTCCCAGCACGCGACGTCTTCACAGTGGAGCCAGGATTTGACGCAACTCTAGGTGAGTGGGCGAGGGTGTGAATGGCTGTGTTTGGCCCACCATGCCTCTGTGCAGAGGGGCCCTGTCTGTCAGGAGCCCAGCCTGGGGACTTAGGCCACCCTCTGGATGCGGGTCCCTTGCAGCCGCCAGGAGTGCTTGGCAGGCCCATGCTGGGTGACAGCCGCTCTCCGCAGCCCCTCTCCATGTGGCAGGAAGGACACACTTCCGAGCTGGAAAAGCTGGGCTCGAGGCCCAGAGCTGTTGGGTGTCAAGGATCTGCAAACTGGGCAGGATGGTGCCTTGCCCGCCCTGGTGACAGGGCTGAGCAGTGCAAATGAGCAATGGCTAGAAGGGTCCTGGGTAACGAGTTTGGGCCACACGGTGTGTCAGAACATCACTGTTTCATGGCCTATGGAGCTGAAGGCTGGTGCCTTGGGGTTGGAGCGGCCGCCTGGGCCCCTGACATTCTGGCCAAGTGACGCTGTCACCAATGCACCCTATGAAAAGGGGTGCCCTCCTGGGGCACTTCAAGGGTTCAGTAGGATAGTGCCTGTGACCTGCTTAGCATGGGCCAGCACACACGCCTATCAAGTCCTTGATGGTCGCTGCCAGCATCAGTATGATGATGATTATTGATGAGCATTTGGCCCGTTTTTCAGTTCCTTCCAAGAACATGCAGCTCAGTCTTAATTAGCAGGAGTTAGCCACAGCACCGTGCCAGGCCCTAAGCCCAGCCTGCAGCTCCCTGTGGCTCAGGTTAGTACCCAGACCACTGCCCAAGACGCTAGAGGTATGTCCTCAGGGCACGTCATGGGTGGGGCCCAAGTGTACAGAGTGGGTACCTGGGGGTCCCATGTCCTCTTTACCCTCGAATATGGCCCCATGAGGGGTAAAATGTTATTCCCACCTGACCGAGGGAAAGCATGCCAGCAAGAAGGCCGACTTACCCACCAAGGGGCACTTGGCCGGCATGGGCATGGAAGCAACTCCAACACAGGCACCCAGGTTCTAAGCTGCAGGGGAGGGCTCTCTAGGGCCCCTGTTGGCAGTATCCATTTAACTCGTTTGTCCATTCAGGGCAGGCATGGAGGATTCAGTAGGTACCAAAATATCCCGATCCATGCCCTCCAAGAACTTCCTGTCTCTGTACTGGGAGTCAGCCCCAGCTGGCCTGTAAGTCCAGCATTGGGTCAGGGTAACTGTTGATCATTGACTCACAGTCCCTCTGAGCCAGGATGGCTGGGCCCTGAGATGCAGCACTGGCCCATGCCTTCCCACCCCAGGGAACGTCAAGGCAATTGGGATCTGGTAAACCAGAGCATTCTGGGAAGGGAGCCAGAGTGCTGGTCCCAGAGAGGGTGTCCAAGCCACCAGGGGTACGTCCCTGGAGGGTCCCAGAGGAGGGGATGCCTCAGGTGGGCTCTGAAGGGGGGTAGGAGTTGTCCAGTTAGAGAAGCCAGTAGAAAGTGTAGCATGAGGTCACGGGCAGGAGAGGGGACTAAGGGGAACACCCTCATCTCCACAGGCCGGTACCTCTGCTCGGTCATGATGCACAGGCTGACGGACAAGCAGCTGAAACATCTCAGCATGAAAAAGACGGCACTGCTGGTCACCGCCTCCATCCCGGGCAGCCATGCCCCCAGAGAGCATGTGGGCGCCGAGGTGCCCTTCAGCCCAGGGCTGTACACGGACCAGGCTGAAATCCTTTTGAGCAACCATTACACCAGCTCCGAGGTCAAGGTCTTTGGTGCCATGGAGATTCTTGAGAACCTGGAGGTGAGTGGCATCCACACGTGAGCCAGGGGCCTCGGAGATGACTGGGAAGCAGGGAGGCCCAGGTGGAACATGGAGGCCTGGACCACCTCTCTTTAAAATGAGAAAGTTAAAAGAAAATGTGAATACACCATATCCTTTTCTTTCTTCCCATGCCACTACCGTTATCTATGAATTACTGTGATTTCTGCAAGTCTTCCCCAACCAGGAGTTAAGTATGTGGAGCCAGTACTTAGCATAGGGCTTCCCAGGCACATAGTATGTGCTCAGTGAACGTTTGGTATGCTCAGTGAATGAAGTCAGTGCAGGACTGCACACTGACATGGGGCAGGAGGGAAAACCTCTAATCCCTGACCTGTCACTGACACCTGCACAGCTGGGGACAAGTCCCTTGCTCCGGGCCTCAGTTTCCCATCTGCTGAGTGCTGAGTGAATGGTGTCCTGTGTTCTGCCATGTAGCACGCTGGGAGATCTGGGGTGACAGGCCCAAGGGGGTTTTGGCTCCTCTGTTTATCTCAGCCCTTGTCTCACTGCAGCGAATGTGGCTGAACATTCTTGGAGAGAGACAGGGATGAATTCGTTGCTGGTGACAGAGGGTCTGCCAGGCCTTGGGGTTGAGCTGCTGGCGATCAGCCAGTACCAGAGCTCCAAGCTATTCCCTTGGAAAGTTGGCATTTGGTGATAGTTCATGTTAGTTTAACATTTTTTATATAAAGAGCCCTTGATTAGAATTCAATGGTATTGATTTGTCCTTTCCTTAAAAACTCTCTAAGTATAGACACCGTGCTCCTTCCCTGACTTCGCGCATTTCCTGCTGTCAGTTAAAAGCACCCAGGCATCATCACCTGCCTAGGAAGGGGGCCTGGGGAGGGGTCTCCACTCCTCCACCCTTGGGCCCAGGAGGGAAGCACAGCATTTCAGGCAGAAGTGCTCCTCTCCTGCACTGTTTCTCCCAGGTGAAATCGGGGTCCCCAGCCGTGCTGGCCTTTGAGAAGGAGAAGTCTTTGGGGCTCCCCAGCTTCATCACCTACACCGTCGGCGTCTCAGATCCCACAGCCGGCAGCCAGGGGCCTCTGTCCACCGCCCTGACCTTCTCCAGTCCCATGACTAATCAAGCCATCACCATTCCGGTCACCGTGGCCTTTGTGATGGATCGCCGAGGGCCTGGTCCTCGTGAGTCATGGGACAGGACACAACTGGGATGGACCTGGGTGGGGAGGGCTGGGCTACATGGTCTTAGCTGTTTGTGGCAACCTGGGGGCATCGATAACAGGACGACTCAGAAATGCAGAACGTCCTGTGACGCGAATATAGCTCTTTTGAGCGGCCACACGTGCTTTGCTTCCCCGTCTGCTCTCAACATGGCAGTTAGAGGGATCCTGTTGAAAAGTGACTAGACCATGCCCCTCCACTGCTCAACACTCTGCTATAGCTCCCACCTCCCTCAGGAGGTAAAGCCCAAGTGTCTCCAGGATCTTGGAAAGCCCCACGTAATCCGCCTTCCCTACCCATTTGTGAGCACTTGCTCCAGCCACGCCGGCCTCCCTCCTGTTTGGGGCACATGTGCGGCCCCCAGCTGAGTCCCTGACATTCACTGTTCCCTCTGCCTGCGATGCCTTTCCCCCAGATAGCCCCTTAGCCAACACCCCTCGCCTGCTTCCAGCCAACCTTCCCTCAAACTTTCTCTGTTCATATAGTAGGAAACTTCGAACCTTACTTCTACTCGAGCCTTTTTCCATCTTCCATGGCACTATTCTCAACTGTCAGCCTATGGAATAATTAATACAATTAATTATTAATTAATTAACCATTAGTTAATAATTAATTAATACAATTATGATTGCCACCAGTCTTTCCCCCACTAGAAGCTAAGCACTGTATGTGGGGACGGCGCCTAGAAGAGGGCCTAACTAACATACCCTAGGTGCTCAGTAGATTCATTGATTCTGTAGACATTATTAGCACCTGCTGTGTGCCAGGCCCTGTGCTGGGCAGAGGCCTGAGAAGCCCCCCACCCCAAATAGGGCATGGATTATAAACACAGCAAGAAAGGAATGGAGGCATATGGAGGGGTAATTTTACCTCTGCTGGCTTGAGGGTACCATTCAAAGGGGCTGCTTCCACCAGGTCCAGAAGGAGGAGTAGCTGGAGGAGGGCAATGCAGTCAGTAAGACTGTGGGGTGATAATGCCAGATAAGAGGCTGGGCCACGAGGAGCCTTGAATGCCAGGTCAGGGGCTCAGGCCTTTTCTTGAGAGCAAGAAAGTGGCCTGGTCCGTTCTGGCTGGGAGCAGACTGTAGGGATGGGACCAAAGTCAAGGGCACTTGAAGAGGCGAACACCTCCTTACTGCCAAGCAGGGATGTGTCCTGACACAGGACAGCCGAGGGAGGGAGAGGAGGTGCAGGATGAGGTAGAGGGAGACGGAAGAGGAGGCCACAGTCGGACCACCCTGAGGCAGGGCCCCAGAGGTGCGATAGCTTTGGAGCAAATGATACTGGCATCCCTTGGTGCATGGGCCCCAGTTCTGAGAACGGCAGTATCCCTGTCCAGTGCCTTTACCCAACACTGACTGGCATTGCCATGGGTAGTGCAGCACATGGCATGACACTTTCAACACTGCCTTGCCTTTCCAGGCAACACAGCTGCCTCCTGGGCATCTCCCCCTCCCCCTTGACTCCCCCACATACATCTGTTCTTCCTTGGAATGGGTATGGACGCTGAGCCCACCTCCAAGGAAGTGGGGCCTCAGATGGAGCTGGGTTGGTTCCAGTGACCCAGAATGGGCTAGAACAGAGCACTGGGGTGACTGCCTTACAGGACCGGACACTGGTCCCCCACCCCAGGCCTTGGGCAGGCCACCTCACCCTCTGGCTGGGCACACAGACACAAGGCAACTCCATGTGTTGGTTTGGTGACTTGTCTTTCCATCGATCACAGACGGCGCCAGCCTCTTCCAGCACTTCCTGGACTCCTACCAAGTGATGTTCTTCACGCTTTTTGCCCTGCTGGCTGGGACTGCTGTCATGATCATAGGTGAGGTGGGCTGCACTGTATGCCCTGGGTTGCTCCCCCCGCCCACTCTAACCAGCCACGTGGTCTTGCAGCCTACCACACCGTCTGCGCGCCCCGGGAGCTCAACGCACCTCCGGCCCTCTCCCCCCGAGCCAGCCCTCGCCACAGCCCCCACTGTGAGTACCCCACCACTGGCGGATGCAGCCAGGCAGGGCTGGGGCTAAGAGGAAGGGGTCCTAAGAGGAAGTGGGGATCAGGGCCCTGAACCCCAAGTCTCAGAAGCTCTGGCCCTGGGCGAGAGTGGCAGCTGAGGTATGAGGCCCAGAAGGCAAATCGGGAAGCTGAGGAGGGGTAACGGTATGCTGGTCCTGGGCGAGGAGAGCTTTCCCCAGGCAGAACCGTACAGGGTGGCGGGCTGGTGGCAGGGAGCTGTCTGTGGGTGTGCTCGCTGGGACTGGCTCCCCATGCCAGGGCTGCCACAGAGGCCCGCAGAGGGTTGGGCTGGCTGACTCAGAGGTGCAGCTTCGGACAGTCCCAGGGATAGATCTCAGAGGGATCTCAGAGGGAGAGGAATCACGAGGACCATGCCTCTTCATAGTCCAGTTGTCCCTGGTGACCCTGTATAGCTCCAGGAGATACTTCTGTCTCTGAGAGGTGCAATGTCCAGCCACAACGGTGCGTGGCAGCCCTAACATCTTCTGTGTTCCGTTGGAGGGTTCTTTCCCCTGAACAGGTGTCTGCTGAGCCCAAGAGGGCATGGCCAGGTTTCAAAGAATCTGAATTTTTGGAAGATAAGAGTTTCATGTATAGATGCATTTTCCTGGGTGACAAGATCCTGCATGCACCCTGGACCCCTAGCACCGTAGCCTTCGACAAACATCCCCCAGCCAGCCTCGCAGCAGACACTCACCTTTTCTAACCCCCTCTTCCAGTGCACCCTTCCCTCAGTGTCTTGTGGCCACTGTGGAGTTTTGGCTTTATTTCTGGAATACTCCAGACTTTTCTGCTCACATGGGAGCCTTTGTTCATGCAGTTTTCTCAAGGAGCTCTTCCTGCCGGGATAGCCAGGCCCTCCTTCCAGCATGCCCTGTGGGCTCATGGATGCTTCCATGTGGTCCTGAGACCTGCTGCTTGCTCTCTCCCACAGGTCTGCTGTAGGGGAGGGGGGTCAGGCTTCCGCTCCAGGTCTCCCTGATGTCCGGACATCACTACCATCCCTTGGGTGACATCACGCCACTGACCCAGGGCTGCCTGGGGGACTGGTTGCTGGGGGAACGAGGTGGCCGAGGTGGGCTGCCAACACTTCTTCCCAGGGGCTCTTCTGGCATGGCTGAGGAATCCCTGGGGAAGGCTGAGCTCTCCTATTTGCTCTGTTCCTCATTTCGTCTCTCTCCCTCCTAGATTTTGCCGCCTCATCGCCAACGCCTTTCAACGCACTGCCTCCCAGCCGCAGAGCCAGCCCGCCCTCAAGGCTGTGGAGCCCTGCATACACCTCCCACTAGTCGGCTGGCCAGCCCTGCGCCCCCACGGTGGGGACACCCCTGCTCAGCCTGGCCTGGAGTACCAGGCCCCCTCGCTGCCTGTCCTGGCCTGTTGCTCAGGCCGTGCCCGCTAGCTGCTGCTGACACGTAGGAGTCCCAGGTGGCTTGGATTTGGTTTTGTTCTTAGCCTTCGCGAACACGCTGGCTCGTCCTTCATGCCTGGTTGTCTGGGGTTTCTGGGCAACGTGCAGTCCTGCTTCTCTTTTCCCTCCAGCCTCTAAAACCCCCTTCTTCTTAAGACTTTAAACAGGCAGAAGCTCCATTTCCTAGGAGGGGTTGGTACTGCAGTGGCCTCAGGGATTTTTGTGGGGTTCCCCCGCACCGTGAAAACTTTACCCTTAGTCTGGCTCCTGCTAGGAGATGAGGAGAGAGAACAGACATGAGTGTCAGATGTGGGCCCTGTGACCACATAGAAGCCTCAGAAATGCAGCAATGGCGACCCCGTGCTGGCTCAGCCTCCCCTGGGGACCCTACGGGCCATGGGAGCTGTGAGCCGGCTGCTCTCTGCCCCTCTGTGGACCACTGTGAATTTGTGTTTCTGTTTCCTAAGCGTGGAAAAGTCTCCTGGGACGTGGCCACAGCCCCACTGGGCTATCTGGTGGGGTCTGGTTCCTTTTCTCTCTCCCCACTTCTCTATGGAATCGTAGTTAGGAAAAGGTCCTTGAGCCAGAAACCAGGATCTTTCCTTCCATGTGTTCTTCCGGAGAAGCCACTGTATTCTGCCCAAGCACAAAGACCCAGGGTTACCTGTTCCTCCTTCCGCATCTCAGCAGACCTGAGCCTCTGGCCCGCCCAGTGTGGGCCCCAGTCTCCCCGTGGCATTCCCCCAGCGAGCCACGGAGCCCGGCCTGGTCAGTGAGGGCAGTGGGCCTGCTCTCCAGGAAGGGGCTGGGAAGGAGAAGACCATGAAGAAAAGGCCCTCTTCCTTCCCAGCCCGTCATTCAGCACTGGAGGCCTCCAGACTATGGCCCCTCTGCCTGTGGCCAAGAGCCGGGCCACTCTCAGGATGAACTCGAGACACACCCCCACCCCCGAGCCAGGTACGCATGGCTGCTGCGTGGGGAGTCATCCACTTTGACTCTGAGCCACAAGTGTGAATCCGCTGCAGGCCTCTAGGGCTGGGCTGTGCGATTTATTTTTGTAAAGCTGGAGACAGGAAGAATTGTGCCTTGCATATTACTTGAGCTCAAACTGACAACTTGGATGTAAATAGGCGCATTTCTACTTGGTTTATTTAATAAAGCTCTCTCTAATTTCGTAAGAAGGGCATGCTCGTTGCCAGAATTGCCGACGTCCTGCCTGGAAGGGACCAGGCTCTGGTGACTTTGCTTCTGGTTACATGGGTTTGGGGAGCAGATCTGTTCTGCTGCCCCTCCGTGTCATACTCCCCCTTCTCTGGCTGGCCACCCCGGCCTCCCTCCCACGCTGTGTTCCCATGGCTGCCAGCCTGGGGCCCCCATAAGTGCCCCACTTATGGGGGGGCACATGGCAGCCCTGCCCACATGTCACCAGGTGTCACCACGGCCTCCCTACCCCATCTCCCTCTCTCCCTTGGGCACTTCTCACTCTGTAGCTGTTCCTTCCTCCTGTCCCCCTGGTTTCCACCCCCACTCTCCTCAGAAGCTGACCTCCCTGGGATCACCATCCCCTTGCCTACTGGTCCCCAGCCCCTCACACTCTGCCTGTCCGGGTACTTGCTCCTCTTGGGGTGGTCCTCAACCGGCCCGCCATAGGCTCACCATAAGAGCCCAAGGCAGTTTCTGCTGTCCTGTGTCATGGAGCAGATGCCTAAAGAGACCAGGGGGCCACCCAAGGTGGCAGGCTACCCGGAGGTTCCTCTGGCAGAGGCCACCTGTCCCCCACGTCACCCGCCTTTTTCCTTAGGACCCACACCACCAACTCGGAGCTGGGTGAAAAGTGGCCACAACACACTCCAGGCCCCGCAGCCCCTTTGACTGCTGGAGGCAAACACACAACTGTGTTATGGGGACAGAACGTGGGCAGTGGTGTCCCGTGCAGCTCGTGAAACGGACTAAATGGCAGGTGGTGTCCCCAACACCACGTCGTCCCTCCCCTGGCTGAGCAGACCAGGTAAGGGCCACCAGAATGGCTAGGTCCTTGTCTGTGGAGGCTGTGCCCAGACCCAGGACGGCCTCCCTCAATAGGAGAGGACACTCCCAGCAGCCTCAAGATCAAGTGGGTCTTCTGCCATGGCCAGACCTCCTCCCCGTGGATTCAGTGGCATCGCCCAAAAGCAAGCCCAGCGGCCCAGCTCTGTGACCCTCCTGCAGGCCACAACCCCACATCTAGCCGCTGCCTCTCCGGAGCCCTGCCCCAACCACCACTGACACACTTGCTTCTGCACGACAAGTCACTCCTGCAGTCCCTTGTCACCCATACCTTACATCTGGCCAGTCTCTTAAGTTCTCATGAATCTGCCTTCCCCGTGGCCCTCTTCTTGGCCCAGGGGCCCTCTCCCAGCATGAGGTCCCAGGCTGCTCACAGATCTGACCATCACCCCCTCCAGCTTACATGCTGCAACAGCCCGGCCTGCCCTTGGGGTGGACGCTGACCCTTAGGACACACCCAGCAAACTGCAATTTCCAGACAGCCTCTGCACCTTCACCTCTGCTCTTTAACCTCAGGGAGAAGCTGCCCCCAGGCCCTGGGCCTTTGATACGAGCCAGGGCTGGGCTAGGTCCTATACCCGCCTGCTCCCACCTGTGTGGTCTCTTCCCCACCCTGGGCTTCAGTTTCCTCTGCAAAGTGGGCATAGCAGCGGCTTCAGAGTTATGGTAAAAATCAGCAAGAGACTGTGTGTGAGGCCTTCTTTTGGGGCAGTGGGTTGGTGACAAGGGGTGCCCTCTCTCCCAGAGAAGATGGCTGATCGACTCTTAGAGGGGATGGTGGGGGCAGGAGAAGCTGAGGGACTGCGGACAGCTCTGTGCAGCAGACCTGGACTGAGGGCCCCGGGCAATGGGGGTGACTGGGCGCACAAGTGCTTGGGGGACAAGGGGCACTTTTAGGATATGTAAGCCCATGTCTTGGCCTGCCTGCACTGAAAAGCTGAGTGCAGAAGCTAAAAAGCTAAAAGCGCCATCAGTGCCCTGGGCCTGGTTTCCCTGATTGGGAAATGAAGAGGACACTGTCCTCAGAGGCTTCTATGAGGACAAAATGAGCCGATAGACAGGAGGTGCTATGTCCACATATGCTGCAATCACTGTTGTTGGGGAAAGCTGGCATGGGGCCCGCGAGGAATCCAGATGTAGACAGTGTTGGTTTGCAGAATGGTGCAATAGCAGGTGAACAGGAGGGAGGGTGCTCCCCTAACCCCCTGGACCTCTGCTGTCATTCCCTGTACTATGTTGGCATTGTCTGACCCCACTATCCCCTCCCAGCTGGGACCTCCTTGAGGCTGGTCCTACTATGGCCCCAGGACCTGGCACATATGAAGACCTAGAAAGCATTCAACCAATGTCCTATGTTCAGCACAGGGCCTGCCTGGCATGCAGCACTCAATTCAAGTGTCAGTATCGCTTTCAAGGAGACCCCCTCACCGACAAAAGATGGCTGCCAAGATCCAGGCATCACATCACATCCAGACATGACAGCATTCACAAAAAGAGGAGAATCAGAGAGACAAGCTCTCCTTATCTCCTAAGGACTAAAGATGTCTTTTCTGGAAGGCTCCTCAGCAGAGAGCTCCCTCCCTATCTGTAGCTGGGGTTGGCTCTCATGGCCATTCCACTCCCCTGGCTCGCGAAGACAATGGGATGATCACCTCCATGCAGTGCGATCCTTTAGGGTTGACTGAATATCAGCATGTCAACCCCCTCGACTTCTTTCAGATCAAAATAGAAAGGTCTCTGCATCTGCTCCATTGGTTTCCTCTCAGATGATGGTATTTTCTTCCCTTTATCCACCTCTAATACTCGAGAGAGATGGCCAGACATGCAGGTGGGAGGCCTGGGCCTTGTTATCCCCAGAGGGGACCACCATTTCAAAGCACACACAATGACAGCAAACACACGTGCTGCCTGAAGCAGGCCAACCTTGCCAGAAGTGAGTGCATTGACGAAACCAGAGGGTGCCCAGCATGTTCAGCTTTCTGCTCCCCAACGGTGCAACTTTCGTTCTCTAAAGGGTGCCAAAAAATGCTTTTAGCACCATTTAGTGCTAAAAATATAGTATTGCGTATAGATTTTTTTTTTCCTGCAGAATTCCCAAGTTTGGATAAAAATTAACTATCTGCTTCTTCCTGCTTCTCTGTTTGTGTCTTGAGTGCTCTGGAAATGTTACGTCTCCAGGTCTGATGGACTGGCTAGGAGAAAGCCCAGGACCTGGGGCATCCAGGATGGGTGGCAAAGGTCTAGACTAGTGTGGAGTCCGTGAAGCTTAGAGGTCAGATGGCCAGGAGTTGCAGGCCTAGCTTCTGGGGCTAGAAAGCAATCATTTTCCCTTTCTGGGCCACAGAAGTTTTCTGTTGTATAAAATGTCCGTCCTAACATCTGTTCTGCTGGCCACCCTGAGTGGCCACCCATGGAAAGCAGGTACATTTTCATTCCAGGCTTCTCCCTCATTGCTCGCTGCTCCCTCTTGCTCAGAATTCCGGAGCCTGGCCATGGAGGCTGAGTAGGTTCCCGCCCCCTGGGAGCTGGCCGTGGTTCTGTGACCTGCTTTGGCCAGTAGAATGTGGTAGAAGTGACAGCATGTCAGTTCAATGCCTGGGCTCAAAGAGGCCTCAAGTGTCCACTCACCCTTCTTATACTTCTGCCATTGACATAATAATAAGGACGTTCAGGTAACTGCTGGCCCAGGGAGGAGGGCAGCATTATTGTCACGGGAGGTGATACGGATTCCCTTCCCGCTGAACCATTGAAGGCTAGCTTCCCGCCACTTGTCACAGGTCTGATGGACATAGCTGGGCCCTGCGGTGGGTCCATCCTGCTTTCTGGGAGGGCTCAGCGAATGGCTGGAAGGGCATGGGGCCACATGCTCAGGCAGGATCCTCCAAGGATGAGGGGCACAGAAAAGCTGTCTGGGAGAGGGCCTTCCCCTCCCTGAGCTCCGATTGCCTCCATCCTGAGGGGAGGGAGGAGAACACCATCAGCCACATGTTCAAGGCCGCCAGGGACTTACAGCCACATGACTCTGAAGCACTCCCTGCTCCATTTGTGTGGGTCCTACATCCAAACAAAAACTGTGGAGGTGGGACCACACACGAAAGGATGTGTTCAGGATGGTTCTTTGAATGAACACAAGAATGAGCCCCATGAAGGACTCAGTGACTTGTGGGTTTTCTGGAATAAATACCCTGAGCTTCAGGCCAGCGAGGAGAGGAGCCAGGCCGAGAGAGGCAGGTGACAGCAGACATTCCCAAGTCCCTTTCACTCCAAAGGCCCAAGGCAGGGGGCCTGTCCCAGACCCCCCAGCCACTTCCACGCCACCTGGACCAGAGCCAAGCAAAGTCAGCCTGGCAGGTAGCTACCTCCTCCCACAGCCAACTATGGCTCCCTATGGCCTGTCTGGCTGTTAGGAGAGGCCTGGGGCCACCTGACCAAGCAAACTGCTGATTATCTACTATACCGTCCCCCCCAACCAGGCACAAGCCAAGCCCTTTCCCACCTCTGGTTCACGTCATCATCACCTCAGCTTTTTACAGATGGGGAAACTGAGGCACGCAAGGTTAAGCCACCATTCTGATGTCCTGCAACAGGTAAGCGACAGAACCAGAACTCAGATCCCCCCAGACTGGCATCGGGGTTTACCGTCTCACACTGGTTCTTGTCTCTGTCCATCTGGGATGGGGCTGGGGGGGAATCCCCCCTGCAGAGAGGAGGCTGTGTGGGCAGGGAGCCAGGGCCCACACCCCCTCCCTTCCAAGCAGTTCTACTTGGGCTGGCTCATGGTCATCTTATTTTTTTCATAAGAAAAAAAAACAAACAAAAAATGCTGAATATAGAAAAGTACAAAGCATGACAAGACAGCCTCCTATGCCTTCCGCTCGGTGTTGGCCACCGTGAACGTGTGCTCCCAGGCCGTGGTAAGAAAAACGGAAAAATGAAAAACTACAACTACGACTTGAGTTTCATTTAGCCTCTGCCTCTCTCCCTTCCCTCCCTTCTCAGGGATAGCTAGCTTTATAAATTTGCAGTATGCCCCTCCAAAGCAACTTTGATCATTAGTAACGAGCGTCTATAACTAGAATATGACTATTTCGTGGTATATTTTTAGAACTTGGCATGACCGTGGCCACACTTTGTCTCATTCAGCTCTTATTTTTTTTCTTCAGATGTTCTGTATTATTCTATCATAGAGATTCATTTCATTTGTTGTTTTTTTTTTTTTCTTCACTCCCTTCTTGCTGGACAGCAAGCTTATTTCTTTTCTTTTCTTTTTTTTAAGATTTTATTTATTTATTTGACAGAGAAAGATCACAAATAGAGAGGCAGGCAGAAAGAGAGAGAGGAAGAAGCAGGCTCCCCACTGAGCAGAGAGCCTGGCGGGAGACTTGATCCCAGGACTCTGAGATCATGACCTGAGCCGAAGACAGCGGCTTAACCCACTGAGCCACCTAGGCGCCCAGCAAGCTTATTTCTGAGTCTTGCTATGTTGAACAGTGCTCCAGCCGATGCTCCTGTGCACGGCTCTGTGGGCCCAGGGGCTGGAGTTTCTCCAAGGGATGGATATCAAGGCACGGAGCTGCTGAAGCAAAGGGTATGTCCGTTGTAAGTTTGCCTCGATGGTCCTAAATTGATTTCCACAGCACTGCCCGATGCTCATACCCACCAGCGGGATACAAGAGCTTCTCTCCCCCCTGTCCTTGCCAGCACGTCCCCTTGTCATCCATGTGTATTTATTTTTGCTGGTTTGGTGGGTGCGGTTGAATGTTATAAGTTTAGTTCAAATTCTTGGATCACTACTGAAGGCGAGCTTTTTTGTTGGTTTAAAATTGGCCACTGATATTTTTCTTTGCAAATTGTTTGTCCTTCACCCCAGTGTTGACTTTATTTTTTTAAACTTATTTGTCACGCCAAAAGAGAAATACTGGGGCATCTGCGTGTCTCAGTAGGTTAAGCGTCCGACTCTTGGTTTCAGCTGAGGTCGTGTTCTCATGGGTCGTGGGATAGAGCCCCGTGTCAGGTTCTGTGCTCATTATGGAGTCTGCTTGGGTTTCTGTGCCTCCCCCTCTCCCTCTGCCCTTACCCCCACTTGTGCGCTCTCTCTCTCTCTCTCTCAAATTAATAAATAAAAATCTTTTTTAAAAATGAAAGAGAAATACTATAAAATACCTATTCATATGCCCAATTCTGTATTCAGTGTATCAGTTAGCTATTTGTGTAAAAACTTAACTCTCCCCACCAATCCCAGTATCTTAAATTACTTCTCATGAGTCCAAAGATCAGGTGCTCTAGGCCGGGTTCAGGTACTCAGAGCCATGACTCTGATCTGTGTGTCTCTCATCCTCCACCCAGAACCCACAGGACAGGTGAGACACGTCCTTCTCATGGCGACAGCCTAGATGGAAGAGAGCGAGTGGGAACACCATCCAGCTTCTTGAGTGCTAGGCTGGGACTGGCACGCTGTCATTTTTCATGTCAGCCTAGTGAACAAAACAAGTCATGTGTCCGAATCTAGAATCAGGGCTTGGAGAACAGACTCTCCCTTTGCTAGGAGGACCTACAAAGCCACAGGGCATAGAGTGTGAAAGGAGGGGAGAGGAACCAAGGTCATTGATGCAGATTTGTCCCAGTTGTCTTTTTTGTATTGATCATCAGTAACAGCTCTGTATTCAAGATACATACACATCAATATTTTACTTATGGATATTTTGTCTGAGGTCTTCTGCTTCTGGAATAAAATTTTGAAACCTGTTGATCCAGCTCAATTCTCTCAATGTACAGATGGGAGAACCGGGCCCAGAGATGACAAGGAACGAGGCCATGGTCACATGAGTAACACACCGGGTTGTAGCCCCTTCCCCTGACATTCAAGGCTCCCGACCTGATGGCATGGCCGCTGCAGCTAAGACAACTCATGCGGGTGTATGGACAAATCCCTGTTAGCATTTTACCCTATGAATAATTCTTGAGGAGCCAGTTTAGAGCCACAATTTTTTCATCAAATAAAGTGAGCGATCATAGTAGTTAAGGAGTGAGAAAGGGAAGAAACTAAAACCCAAGACCGTGGGTTTGGGTACCGTCTATTATTTTGTTAAGTTTTATGTTGTATGTAATTAGCAAATAAAATTCTGTGGAGGATTTCATTAGCAGCTTCATCGGGTGACCACTTTCATTTGGGAAGTATTTACTGAAAGCAAATAAAGACCATTTGTAAGAATCAGGAAAATGGAATCCGAAAGACCCATTGCTTCAGTGCATTAAGACATAATCACCCCAGAGCAGCCGCACTCCCTCCCTCGGGGCCCTTCCGCATGGAGGAGGGGGAAGGCAAATGCCCATGAGCCTGGCGAATGGGGCCCGGGCATCAACTAGCACTTCTGCCTCTGCCCCTTACCAGCCCGGTGACCTTGACCTTGGGTAAGTCACATCATCGCTCTGAGCCTTAGTTTCTCTGTCTATAAAATGGCTATTATAATCTGACCTCCTCCAGAGGTTTGTTGTGTGGGCTTAATGAGTAGAGCACCCCCAGTGTGGTGGGGAGCAGATATTTGGTGCTTGAAAATGTGAAATTTCCTTCCTTCCTCTCCCTGGGTGGTCAGAGACAGCCACCTTTGCTCTCTCGGGGGCCAGGACGCTGCCCTCTGGGAGCCTTTCCATAGCACTCCCCTCTGCCACCTGCCAACCAAGGAAATCAGTAATCAAGCCCGGGCTCCTAAGCGTGAGTATGACAGGCCAGGTGGATGACATGCCCAAGGAGCCAGTGGCAGGGACTAACCTGGAGTTCATGACCTCACCCACTTGGCTCCAGCTGCCCCAGGGGGATAAAAGCCAAGGGGTTTTTCTAGAAATTCCTCAAATCCAGCTTTGGGGGCTACAGGGATAAAACCTTCCACTTCATAAATAGTGGTAATAAAATTTGAGGTTAAAGAATAGGAAAAAAAAAAAAAACCACCACTGGTGTGGGCTAAAGAAACCACTTTTCAATCTGAATTTCATAAATGGTCAACTTCTCTGTGCCTTTCTCCTTCCCGTGGCCCTGGCAGACATTGCTAATTGCTCTGCACACTCTTTCCCACCCGGCTCAGGCAGGACTTAATCAAGCAGCCGCAGCCAGTCCACTGGGGTCGATGGAGAAGCCCTTCATCTTCGAGATGGAGAAGGACTGGTTTTAGTTCACCCATAATGAAAGCTGTGGAGGTAGGAACTTTTCTCCAGCACCTTTCCCAGGATGGACAACAGAGAGAGGAAGGGACAGAGGGAGCGGCTGTGTATGCTAGAAGGTTTTTCACCCCTGCTCAAAATTATAAGTTGGGAGCCAGAGCATCTTAAAATGCAGAAGGAGCAGGCGGCAACGGCAGCCCCAGCTCCTTGCTCCTATTGCCATGGGTTCCAGACATAGTGGGCAAGGGATCTGCAGGCGGGCGGGGCACAGGGAGTTCATACGTGCGAATGTAATCATTCTGTTGTTTTCAGAAACCCCTGAAATGGCATTTCCCATGAGTTGGGGGAGAGGGGAATGGGATCTCATGATCTGCATCAAAGAACACTTATCAAGGGCTGTTTCTCAGACACCCAAGTTGGTGGCAGATTCCTGTGGGCTGCCAAGTCAATAATTCTGTTCCCTAAGCCAGGAAAGTTGAGCTGCTGTTATCACCTCCCAGGGGTGTTGGCACTCTTTATCAATGCCCTGCTTGCCCATGTATTTATTCTCCAAATATTTATTAGCTCAAGTTATGTGTTGGCAGCTTCCCAAGGAGCTAGCGGGGATGAGGGGGAGGGGAAAAGAGTTCAAGTCAGATGGAGTTCCTTTATGGAGGGGCAGGGAGGGAAAGAGACAAGCACCTCCTATGGGATGGAAAGTGTTAGAACCTTGGAGAAGGGACTGTGCCAGGTGGGTGGGTCAGAGGAGAGCCCAAGGAAGAGGTAAGTCAGAATGTGAGCTGAAACCAGGGCATCTCAGCAGAGGAACAAGTTTGAGCTCAACTTTAGAAACTCACCATAGGAACAGTAAGTGATGAGCAGTAGAAAGAAACAGGCAGTAGCCTGGGTTTGAATCTTTACCTGTTTGGAATGGAGCTGTGGCCTATTGTGCTGGGTATAAAAAGCTCCCAACCCCTAGACATGGGGATGATGGCAGGTACTAATTTGGGATGACGGAGATCACGGCATTCAAACCACAGGCTTCCTGTTTCTCCCTGGGTCTTATAACACTCCCCACATGTGGCCTGGGTGGAGGTGTTCTGAAGTCAGGATGGCCAAAGAGAATTCAGCAAAATTGATTCTTTCCCATTTCCCTGGACTCTTTTTGAGGTTTCTCACATTTTAAATTATGAAATGGATAAAACCCATTCGATAAGATGTCACATGATTTCAAAGTCTGAGGAGGGTATTTAATTTGATAATTAAAATATTTTGTCAAGTTGTATCCTAAAGTATTCTAATGATGGTTGGTCCTCATTGCACTTCATCCTGCAAAATGTTTAATATGTTCTCTTCCCTATTCATAAGAGTATACCTTTAAACATAGGGTGAGGTCATAGATGCCAACCTACAAATGTTAGGAGGGTTGGAGTTTTGTGAAAATTCTCTGAGAGTCAACAAAAAATTGTAAAACCTCTCCCATGGGCAATGGGGAACCATGGATGGTGCCTGAGCGGGATCCTGATGTGTTTAGGCTAAAAGAGGTCTCCTAGGGGTAGATGGGTGTGAGAGTGGAGTCCCCTCAGGGGTGGCTGACAGGATGATTGGTCAATCTGGGGAAAATATGCGCCATCACCTCGCTCTGCCCCTTTGTCCTTCATCCAGTCTCTCTTAGGCTTCTGCTTCTGGTCCTGACTACTTGGCCAGTCCCCTCCTCTCTCTCTGGGCCTCAGTGTCCCCCTCAGCTCTGATCAGGTGATCCCAGCTCCCAGGGACTAAGGGTCCAGGGAGCATATATGCTGCCCTTACTGGTCTGGGTGGGCCTGAGGGCCAGCTGCCCACCAAACTCTGGCCTGATTTAACTGCCGGGGACCACTGTGAGAGTCTGAATGCTGCAACAAGCAGCTTTAGGCTCTCCCTGCCTGCCTCAGGACATCTAAGAGAAAGACTTGTCCTCCATTTGACAGCATGGACGTCGCCGGGGAGCCCTGCCCCAGACCGGCTGGATCAGAACCTGCATTTTAGCAAGACGCCCCCAGGGGTTTTTATGCACTTTTCTAATTATGGGGTAAGCAGAGCTAATTGAAGCATAAAGTATAGATAAGCAAGAAAAAAAGGAACATCACCTCAGTCCCTCTGCTGATTGCTAACTCCATTTCGATTTGCCGTGCTTTTTCCCAAGATTTTTTCTTTTATTTGTATGCATACAGAGAAATCATTTTTTGTACAGAAATGTCAGTAAACTGTAGAGATTTTGTAACCTACATTCTTCATGCATGTGAATATATCATGGGCATCTCGCCATGTTGGTAAGCATGGGTCTATATCCAGTAGTCATTCATTAAGGCAGACATCCTTTCAACAAACAGTGAGCCATCGTCATGCACCAGGCACCATGCTAGACTCTGGTTTACACTGGGAAACAAAACAGATCAGTTCCTACCTTTGGGAAGCTTACAGCTCAATTGGGGAAAAGATAAGCCAAGGATCACACCAATCCAGGGACCACAGCAAATACAACGGGTTCCTGGAAGAACCATGTTATTGGGGGATTTGACCCAGGCAGGGAGGGCCCCCCACCCTCCAAGGAAGTGTTGACTGTGTTGGAATTTGAAGAGGGAGTAGTAGTTAACCAGGTAAGGAGGGGAGGGAAGAGTGATCCGGACAGGAGGAACAGTGTGTGCAAAGGCTTCTAGGATAACTTTCTAAATGCAGCATGTGCTTTCCTCTGGGAGGGTCTTGAGAGTAATTGAGCCAAAACCCCAACCTAGATGTGATTTCTGGAAGCCCCTCTGACAGCCAGCTACCCCAGTTCCATGGCTGTTCCTGCTCTAGTCACATGAGTGGAGTCAACTCCAGTGGGCCCAGGACACTCTGAGATGGGAACCAAAGTCCTGCTTGAGGACAGGAAGGACAAAAGCAGCTGAGGTTCCCTGCTGATGGGAGGGATGGCCCTCACAATCCTGAACTTCTGTTACCCGCCCATCCCAGTCTGCACTGGGCACAGGGACCCTGGGAGGACTTCAACCCACTCCTGCCCTTCCAGAGCTCATGGTCCAGTGTGGAGAGAGCCCAGGCTTAGTCCAGGGATGGATGGGAGTCCTGAGGAAGCTCCGAGGAGGCCTCAGCCTAGTGTGGGGATGGGGTAGTCAGGGAGGGCTGCCTGGAAGAGGAGATACTTCTTTAGACACCTTGATGGAATAATAAAAGGTTTTCTGGTGGACAAGAGAAAGGGAGAAGAGTTCCCAAGAAGAGGGAACAGCACTTGCTAAGTGGCCCAGGGGGAGGACAAGGAATTGCGTATGTGTTCGGTAGGCAGTGGTGATGGCAGGGAGGGATGCGGCTGAGACTGGGGGGAGTGTTGAGGTTGTATGGCTAGGGCGGGACTTCTGTGGGTTTCCTGTAAACATTTGAGTGCGTGAAGTGAGAGGCTGGAGCAGGCCACTGTTTTCCATGTGCAGGCTCTGGAACAAGAAGGCCTGGGTTTAAATCCTTGACTCCACTTCTCATGAGCTGTGTGACTGTGAGCAAGTTGCTGAAATTCTCTGTGTCTCAGTTCCCTCAGCTGGGAAACGGAAGTCATCAGTGCCTCCCTCATTTGGGCTGATCTGAGATTAAATGAGCTAATTAATGGCAAGTAGTGGGTGGAGTTCCTGGCACTTAAAAGGCCAGCTGGAGACTAAGGACAGGTCATTCCCCTCCGCACTGGGCTTCTGGAGCTACAGCATGGGCCAGATGAAAGCTCTCTGCAAGGGGGGCTTGTACATATTCAACAACATTCAACATGTATACAGGTGCCTGGCCCCCTGCTATGCAGACTCGCTTCTCTCATGGGCTGATACTGTAGTGGAGGGAGACAGAGAAACCACAAACACATAAGGTCATCTCAGAGTTCATGGGCAGCGTCACAAGAAGTACAAAGCCAGATTGTAGAAGAAAGGATGGCAGCCTCAATGGTGGGACACTGCGTCAGTCTGGAGATGTCAGGGAAGACTTCTGCAGCAGTGAGATTTGAGTTGTGATCTTAGCATCAAGGAACCAGCAAAGATGGAGCAGAAAGAGTGTTCCAGACTGAAGAAACAGCCCATGCAAAGGCCCTGAGGTGGGAAGGCTAGCTAGCAGTGTGATTATGGAAGAGCAAGGGGACTGTGTGGCTGGAATAGGGCTGCCGGATTTAGCAAATAAAAATATAGAACACCCAGCGGTATTTCTGAAATGAGAATTTCAGATAAACAGCAAATAATTTTTTAGTATAAGTATGTCCCAAACATGGCCTAGGATATACTTATAACTAAAAAAATCATTTGCCATTTATTTGAAATTCCAATTTAACTGGGTACCCTGTATTTCATCTGGCAATCCTAGGCTTGGGAGGGGTGCAGGAAAGAGAGAGCTGGAGGAGATGAGTCAGCAACAGAGGCTTGGCAAGCCTGGGGAGGCGGGTATGTTTTATTCTAGGGGTCATGGTTAACCGGGGCCGTGGCCTCCAGCCTCCAGCTCCACGCAGGTGCTAACTGGGTGGGTGTTCTTCACTTAATGGAGGAAGCATCCGTCGGGGACCCCAGGACAAGTGATTCGAGTCACCCACATTATGAAGAGCCCTCCAGAAGATGATTCATCCCAAGTAACAGACAAGAGAACTAGGGCCGCACATGCTCCTCGGAGGCGAAAACATCCCTTATAAAAATGACAGGGAGGGGTGGCGGTTGGAGGTAGTACGGGAGCGATGTTAAAATTAGAACAACCGTGTTCTCTTAATTAGAAATGCAGTTGGTGCCACATGAATCTGTAATGGGATTCCTTGCAGACTTCTGGAAAGGGGAGTCTGGACAGGGTCAGCTGCGTACATATTTATGAGGATACGGGAGAGGGTCCCCGGCGGATGACGGAGGACGCAGGCCTGCCTGCTTCCAGGGGGGGCACAGCACTGAGGCGTGGGTGCTTCACTCCTCTGCCACCAATTAGGGGATCCTCTGTTACCTCAGGCATCCCCTGCTCTCTCTGAGCCTCAGTTTCCCCATGTGTACAGGAGGGGCGCCCTGCGCTGGGGGAGATGGAGGGAGCAATCTAGTTCAGGACGAGATCCTAAGAGAAGAGGGCCGGACAGAGGCAGTGGCTCTGAGCCACCCTCCAGCAGAATCAGGGACTGCTGGGGGCTCCGCTGAAATCACAGACTCCCCGCTCGCTGAATGAATGATTGGGATGAACGAACGCAAGTGGGCTCTTTGGCAAACCCCTTCTTTTATGTGGGCAGCACTATTTTAAGATCTCGGCGAGGTCCTGTTTGGCATAGCCACACCATGTCACATCAGACATATTAAAAGGCACCCACACGCCTCATTAAATAAAATTTATATATAACTATACCAGCGCTGAGTTGAGACACAATTGACTAGTTGACTAATGTTATGTTCTCTGGACATTTAATTAAACATTTATTCATGTTGACGTGTTTGTCGGTGTATTTTTTTTCCTGCCTTCCCCACTCCCCTTCGCAAACATATTCTTGGGCCCCTGAGAGGCTCCTGGCTGCAGTGTCGAGGGGAGAAGTCCTTGTCCCAGGGCCGCAGGCTTCCCATCTGTAAAAAGGGAGAGTTATATGTTCCTCCCATAGGGTGGGGGATTGTTAAAGCGACACCCTTCAGAGCTATTGCAGCGAGGGCATCTCTGAGTCCTGAGTTGCCTCCAACATCCCTCTGCAGGACACAGGCTAATCCCTGATTTATATTTGAAAAGCAGAGACTTGGGGTGGCAGGGCCCTAACACATCCAAGACCAAGTCTCCGAGGTCGTTTGAGATGCGGACAGAAGCACACCAAACAACAGAGGACGACAGGGAGAGAAAGTCTCTTCTCCAGTCCTTCCGATAAGATGGAGCAAGGCTGAGCTGTGTGCTGACCGGTCTTGACCACGTCTTTGACACTTGCTAATCTGGAAAGGACAGGCCTCGTCTCACAGGGTAGATCTACAACGGTTTCCATCCAGATCATAACATCTTTTTCATTCTCTTTTATTTTATGGATTACCTTCTAATTATGGCAAGGGATACAGTTTTATTTCAGACTAAATATTTTGGTAAGAAAGATTTTAAAAAATCAAAGATATTTTGTTAAAAAGATGTTTTCAAAGAAAAACATCAAGGGGGCATTTTGGTGTCTCTGGGGATGGCCAAATTCACAAAGGCAAGATTTGAACAACCAAATTTAGGGTTGCATGGAGCGGGGGTGGTCTGCCATTAACAGGTTGTGTGTCCTCAGACAAGTCACTCTCCCTCTCTGGGCCTCTTCATTTGCAGTAAGGGATTCTTGGCCCTGACAGGCTACAGCACTAACCATCTAATTCTAAAGGCTCCTTTTTCTGAATGGAAGATGAAAGTTTTCCATTTAGGGGGTGCCTGGGTGGCTCCGTCATTGAGTGTCTGCCTTCGGCTCTGGTCAGGATCCCAGGGGCCTGGGATGGAGCCCCGCATAGGGATCCTTGCTCAGCAGGGAGCCTGCTTCTCCTTCTCCCCCTCCCCCACTTATGATATCCCTCTCTCTCTATCTCTGTCAAATAACTAAATAAAGTCTTTTTAAAAAAGAAAAAGAAAGTCTTCCATTTAGGCCCAGCAGACAGTGGACCAAGGGCCCTCAGAACAGGCCTGAGTCCTGATACTATGCTGTGTGCACGTGTGCTCCAGGAGCGGGGCATGCCAGGCCTCGGGAGGGGCTTCAATTCCACCTTATTGTGCGCAGCTGCTCGCAACTGTAGCCAGTTACCTGCTTGTGGAACGTGGGGCAGCCGAGAAGTGAGCAGCCTTCCTGATTTACAGAAAAACGATAGACAAGGGGGACTGAAACCCCCAGCCAGCCCCATCTGGCCGGACCACAACATGCTGCTCAGCTGCCCCCTGGGCAAGGGTCCAAATGGCCAGCTCTGAGGACCGGAGGTCTGGAACATCAGCACAGGTGAGGTGGGAGGGGTGGCAGGCAGGGCTGTGACCTGGAGGGAGCTCTTGCCTCCTCTTTCCTCTTACAGCTACAGGCAGGTGGGCATGGTGAGAGTCGTGAGAGTCTTTGCCTTTTAGTAGGGGAGTTGGAAGCATGAATATTTATTGCCGTGGTTGATGTTTGGATTCCTTCCGCCACCTTAGTTTGTGTTTTTAATTCATCATAATTTCATTGTTTCATTTTTAAATTGATCAAATTGTCTTTGTTCCCCCTTTTCTCTCTCTCTTTTTTTTTTTTTTTTTTTTTGCCTCTATAGCTTTGAAAATTTTGCCTTCCATATCTACTCTTCTAAGGGCTACTTTGATATTGCTTAATGCACATGCTTAGTTTCCTTGGAATGCTTATTGTTTAACAGTGTCTCTATCCAGCTTGGTCTGGTGATGCTGACAGACCTTCCAGGCAGGGATCTGAGGGCAGAGAAGGGATGGAACAGTGTTATGGCACCTCCCACGTGCCAGGCGCCTTTTTGTGTGTTTCCATACATGACCCCATTTTACCCTCAGAGCAGCCTGGGAAGGGGGCTTAGTGTGCCCATTTACAGATAGGAATGTGAAGCTTTAGGAGAGTGTTAAGAGAAGAGAGTTTCTCTGGGCTTATCAGCAAGATGGTGGCCAAGTGGGACTTCTGAGTCCTGGCTCTACCACTTTTTTTCTGTCTGTCTGTCCTGTCCAATACTTGTCTGTATTTACTAAAGGGTCAGGAAAGCTGGGGAGTGAAGACAAGGAATGCCAGGGGTAGGGGTAAGGGTGTGCAGGGAGAGGAAGGAGCTCCCCCTGATTCCTGCTAGAGCGGGTTCAGGCTACCAAGGAGGCTGGCCGAGCTCTGAGAAGGACCCCTGTGCTGATTCAGGTCGGAACTGGGAGCTCAGAGACTGTCCCCGCCTCGTAGGTTTCTCGGCCCGGTCCCTTATTCCCTCATCTATTCATTTTCTTATTCATTCACTCATTCATTCATTCATCATATGTTTCCTGAGCCCTTCTTGGTGGCAGAATGTGGAAGTGGAGGTACAGGGACTAATCAGACACAGTTCCAACCCACAGAATGTGGTAGAAATGAGAGGCAGATGTGCACAGAGAATGTAATACCCAGAGATTATTTGTTTCCTGTCAGTTAATTATTATAGCTATATTTTGGAAAGACAATACACGTGCCTGGGAAACAATATCTGAACTTTACAAAAGGCTAGAGGGCCAGTCTTCTCCCCATCCCTGGGCTACTGTCATTTTGTAAAAAGGTAAAATATACATGAGGAGTATAAAAATTTCAGAGGGGCCCACATCTCGCACTATCTGGAGTGCATCCTTCTGGAAATAGACTATATATATTCAAGCACACAATCTGCATATTCCTTCATATCTTTATGCTGTTAGGAACACCCTTGTCTATTGCTTCTGTGCCCATCTTCCATGCCCTCCTCTTTCCTGAGGTCACCCTTGTGGATGCATAGGGAGCCATCCAATGTCATTTAAGGTTGCAGAGTTTCCGCAGAACAGACTCCCCACGATTCCTGAGCAGAGGAGTGAGTTTACTGTGGGATAAATTCCTAATACTGGAGTTGTTGGGTCAAAAGGTGCATGCATTTGAATTCTGGAGGACAGTTCCATGGTCTAGTTGTCCTTCAAGGACCTTGTGCCAATTGTCACCTCAGCAGTGACTTCGGCTCAGGTCATGATCTCATGGTCCTGGGATGGAGCACCATCCCCACCCCTGCCCTAAAGAGCCCTCTGTTGAGTCTGATTAGTGCCCGACACTCAGCAAGGGAGTCTGCTTCTCCCTTTCCCTCTCTTGCTGCCCCTCCCCCTGCTCATGCACACATGCCTGCACTCTCTCTCTCAAATAAATAAATAAAATCTTTTTTAAAAATTTTAAAAATAAAAATAGCAAGAAGAGCCAAAAGAGCCCTCAAGTAGGCTAGGGAAGTCACAGAGGGCTTCTGGAGGGAGGTGCCTCTTGGATTGTGTCTTGTAGGATAGATAGGGGTTTTCCAGTCTGGGGAGTGTGGGAAAGGAGTATGTGGAAGAAGGAATAGCATGTACGAAAATGCAAAGACATTAGAGCCTACGACATGTCCAAGGCAAGGAAATGCAGCGTGGTAGAGTGGAAAGGAGGGAATGTGGGTACCCAGGAATGGGGGGCAATGGTGGCTATATGTTGACCATTTTTCTCAGCACCCTCTATGGTAGGGTATGAAAGAAGGCTCCATTTCAGTGTGAGACCTTGTGAAATAATCAATAAACCACTGGCAATGGTGCAGGTTGAGGGCAACAACCCATATAGAGTCTAGAGTTCAAGGTCAAGAGCCCTTGCCCCTAACTTGCCAAGTGGCCTTGGGCGAGTCACTTTTGTCATGAGGTTTCACACTCATTATTTGCGTGGTGCATCCAACAAGCCACCCCTGGCTTGTTGGCAGGGTCCCCACGCAGGATTTGGGGAAGATGGCTGGTGTTAGGGCTTAGCAGGCAGTGGCTGTCCTGGCATGCAAGGACTTCAGATGTCCCGTGGCTCGACTCACCTCCCAACTCTTGGGCCTTCTGAGCTCTGCCCATGGCCTTCCACAGTGAGACTCCCTTATCAAGAAGTTACTGCACATTTCAGTGGGGCCACTTGGTCCTTACGCTTGCTGGAAATGGGAAATTGGGGTGGGAGCCCATGGCCCAGTGTCCCTCCAGGGAGGTAGACATGGCCGCAGAAGCACCTCACATCATCTCTGCCACGAGCAAGGGGCAGGGGGGCTGTGACGGCACATGGGAGCCCTGTGGAGGGACAGCTACAGCTGAGGAGACCGGTCCCGCCCAGGAAGGCCAGCTCTATGATGCTGCCAAGGGGCCCTGGAGGCTGGGGTGTTCTGAAGGTGAGCCCCTTCCCTCATGCCCCCATCTTCCTGGCTTCTAGCCAGGCAAGGGAGCTGGGGACAGCTACAGGAGTGAGGGATGCCTGCCATCACTTCCTGAGCCCCTGTTGTAAGGCTGGTACCACGGTAAGCCATGCTTGCACAAATGGCCCACTGATCACTCCCCTTCCAGTCTCCACAACCTTTGCCATGTGGCATTGTGGCACCTCCCATCCAGAGGGCTGGGAAGGATTACCTTTCCTCTAAAAGTGGCTGGCCTCAGGGCTTGCTTTGGCCAACAGAACATGGTCAAGTGGCAGGCCAGTGATACCCCCATCTACCTGAGACAATGGCAGCCTGGAGGGGCCAGTCTGAGAGGAGACCCAAATTAGATTCTTTGTATGAAAGCTCCTCCCCTTAAAATGTTAGTGACTGATTTGCATTATCTTCCCATACCTGCCATCTTGGGTTGGGACAGGCAGCCAGCCGCCCATTTGCAGCCTTTGTCCTGGGGTCCAGTTCAGTCATGGGGATGGAGAACTATAAATTCCCTGGGTCTGTCACAGGGATTCACACAGCTATTTCTTCAAGAGGAACACAGTGATCTGACTGAGACTTCTGCGGGCCAAGCCCTGAGGTGCACTGAGGTGAGGGAGGCCATCTTCCCCCCAATTACATCAAGGGCCTCAACCGGGCAGGGGCCCTGGGAGGGCTACATGCTGAGCCTGGAGAAGCTAGCTGCCCACCCCTTAATCCCCACCCCGCCTCTGCCTTGCACCTGATGGGGACTCTGGAAGAGAATGGTCAATCTTCTTAACTGAAGCCATCTAGTAGATATGATTTTTTTTTTTCTTTTTGACTTTTTAAAAGATTTTATTTATTTATTTGACAGAGAGAGACACAGCAAGAGAGAGAACACAGAGGAAGTGAGTGAGGGAGAAGCAGGCCTTCTGTGGAGCAAGGAGCCTGATGTGGGGCTCCATCCCATGACCCCAGGAACATGACCTGGGCCAAAGGCAGACACTTATTGACTGAGCCACCCAGGGGTCCCATTTTTTTTTTCTTTTAATAGCATCATTGAGATATAATTCACATACCAAACAGTTCACCCTTTAAAAGTATACCATTCAATGACGTTCAGTATAGTCACAGAGTTTTACAAACATCACCACAATCCATTTTGGGATATTTTCTTTACCCTTAAAGAAATCTTCACCTACCCACTACCCCCAGCCCAGCCCTAAGCAACCACAAATCTGCTTTCTGTCTCTGTAGATTTGCCTATTCGGGAAATTGTGTATAAATGGGATCCTACAATCAGTAGTCTTTTGTGACTGATTTCTTCCACTGAAGCATGACGTTTGGAAGATTTATCCCTATTATAGCATGTGTCAGAATTTTATCCCATTTTCTTACCAAATAATATTCATTGTATGGCTATACCACGTGTTATTTAGCCATTGACCAATTGATGGACACTTGGGTTGTTTCCTCTTGTTAGCTATTATGAATAATGCTGTTATGAATATCTGTGTACAAGTTTTTGTGTGGATGTATGCTTTCAATTCTCTCGCCTCTATACGTAGGAATGGAATTCCTGGGTCCTATGGTCTAAATGCTTGAGGAATTGCCAGAGTATTGTCCAAAGCAGCTCTGCCATAAACTATCCTGCCAGCAGCGTGCAAGAGTTCAATCTTTCTACATACTTGCCAATACTTATTATTATTTATATTATTAATATTAACCAACCGAGAGGGTGTCAAGTGATTTTGATTTGCATTTCCCTGATGGTTACTGAGGTTGAGCATCTTTTCATGTGCTTCTTACTTCTGCTGGGGGAGAAAGGTCTATTCGGTTTCTTTGTCTATTTTATACCAGGGTTATTTACCTTTTTATTTGTTGAGTTGTAAAAGTTCCTAGATAATCTAGATACGAGTTTCGTATTTTTTTAAGATTTTAGTTTATTTATTTGACAGACAGAGATCACAAGTAGGCAGAGACAGGCAAAGAGAGAGAGGAAGGGAAACAGCCTCCCCGCTGAGCAGAGAGCCCGATGAGAGGCTCAATCCCAGGATCCTGGGATCATGACCTGAGCCGAAGGCAGAGACTTTAACCCACTGAGCCACCCAGGCACCCCTAGATACAAGTTTCTAATCAAATACCTGATCAGCAAAAACTCTTTTCCCCTGTTCTGTAAGCTGTCCTTGCAGTTTCTTCATTGGCAGCCTTTGGGGCACAAGGCCCTTTTGTTGCTTATGGTCTGGGTGTCCTTTGTAAGTCACTGTGGTTTCATGTTGCATTTTGCTAATGACTAACAACGTGGCACATCTTTCTTATGTGCTTATTTGTCACTTGCTTGTCTTCTTTGGTAAACTGTCCATTCAAATCTTTTTGCCCATTTTAAATGGAGCTATTTGTCTTATTATGGTTAAATTTTAAGGGTTCTTTATATATTCTACACACAAGTCCTTCAATGAATATGCATGTTGCAAATATCTTCTCCCGCACTGTACTTTGCCTTTTCTTTTTCTTAACAGTGTCTATGGAAAAGTAAGTTTTCTTCATGTGTGTGATGAAGTCCAATTTATGGATCTTTTTCTGTTAAAGTTCATACTTTTGATATCATACTTAAGAAATCTTTGCCAAACTGAAGACCATTAAAATTTTGTCCTGGTTCCCCCACTCCCCAAACAAAAGTTTTATGTGTTTGAGTCTACTTTTGAATCCAAGTTAATTTTCATAGACCTGTGGGGCATAGGTCAAGCGTCTTTCTTTTGCAGGTGGTTCTCCTATTATTCTGGGAACATTTGTTAAGACTATCCTTTCCCTCATCAAATTCCCTTGGTATGCCCACTGAAAAACAATTGTCCATATATATGTGGACAACTATGTCTGGACTCTCTTCTATTCTATTGATCTTTACATCTGCCTTTACACCAGAACCACTCAATTTGATTACTCTTGCTTTATAATAAGCCTTGAAATCATGTAGTGTGAGTCCCCTAACTTTGCACCTCTTTTTGGTAGTTTGAGGGGGATAGTTTGAGTTGGGTGGGACTACTTTGTACAGTGTATCCCAGGCCTGTGCCCATTAGTACCAGAGTTTCCTCTGTCATTGTGATGATCAAAAATGCCCCTCACAATAGTTCTATACATCCTGATTGGGGTCAGTACCCCTCCCCCTCCCACCTCCCAAAGAGAATCTCTTATTTAAAGGAACCATACTCAGTAGTAACACTATGGGATAGAGGAAAACAGAGCAAACCTGTCGCTCTCGCCAGCAAGAACGACCCGCAAACGTGATGAGGAGCAAACTTCTTTATTAGCGTCTCTATTAGCGTCTGACGTCTCAAGCAAGTTCTGGCAATATATACATGTAGGCGGTCCAGCCCAGCTATCTAATCACTGCCCTGTGCACACGGTCTCCTCGTGAACCCTTACGTAACCACAGAGGGCTCTATTGTTCTCAAGCAGTAATCATGCGTTTCTCTCTTGGCTCCTGGTGCTGTTCATGTGTCAGCCACGAGCGCACCCATACCCTACCTAGCCAATCATACTCACTTCCTCAATCTTTAGGCATATTCGTCTACATGACTCCTTGCATCTGCTGGATGGCTCTCCACAGCTCCCCCTTTTTTATTTGTTTATATGGCAGGGATCGTGCCTGTCTTAGGTTGCCAATCCTCAGCACACATGCTTACCCATCATCGGGTACTCCCCCTGGTCGAGGAGCCCCTGTCTTAGGTTGCTATGGTGAGGGATCAGTCTTACCCGTCTTTGGCTACCGATCCAGCATACTAAGCCATATCTGGGGGAGGTACCAGCCTCCAGAGCCATCATGGCTTAGACCAAAGCCCGTTGTTATAGCCGCTGTTGTCACGCAATTCTACAGATGCATTTTAGAAGGAGTACTTGAGCCAGAATCATCAACATAATCAGGGCTCTTATGCCTGCCCAGTTTTTGAGGAATGAGACTGATTGTTATGACATACTAACCCAATCGCTGACGGAGCCAAGAGATACTTGAGTGGCATTCAAGGTGGTACTTTGAGCCTATTGCGAGTGATTAACTGGTGGTTACGTACAATAGCTCTCACCTTATAAATTTCTGCGAATATAATTTTAAGTACACAAGGCAAGAGGCACATGAAAAGAACAATCACCACTAGTACTCCTACAATTGTTCCTACAACATACCATGCGTGCATCAGAGAAGGGAAGTGAGAGAATAAAGAGCTCACAAAGCTTTCGGCAAGCTGAGCAACAGTTAACTTGGCATGAGGAGCCTCCTCAATGTCTAATATTTCTTGATGTAATTGCAACAGATCAAGGGATAGATTGGAGTTAGACCATACCCCCTCGAGATGGCGTTGTACTCGATCCCAAGAAGTTTCAGAGGCATTATATACATGTAGGCGGTCCAGCCCAGCTATCTAATCACTGCCCTGTGCACACGGTCTCCTTGTGAACCCTTACGTAACCACAGAGGGCTCTATTGTTCTCAAGCGGTAATCATGTGTTTCTCTCTTGGCTCCTGGTGCTGTTCATGTGTCAGCCACGAGCGCACCCATACCCTACCTAGCCAATCATACTCACTTCCTCAATCTTTAGGCATATTCGTCTACATGACTCCTTGCATCTGCTGGATGGCTCTCCACACAAACCCTTCCAGTTTTGAGGAACTTGATTTTTAACCTCAAATTCTATACCCAGCTAAACTGTCAATCAAGTGTGCAGGCAAGTGCTCACTTTGGCAGCTCATATACTAAAATTGGAAGAAGTGTGCGGGCAAGATAAATACCTTCAGATGCACAAAGACTTGAAGACCTTCTTATAGGCAGTTGTTAGGAGAATTGTCGGAGGATGTACCCAGCAAAATAAAAAATGATTCCAAGAAAGAGAATACAGAGGATCCAAGAAACTGTGGATCCAATCCAGAAGTGTAATGCCAAGAAATCTCCAATGATAGCCATGTAGCAGGCCAAGGATGCAGCCAGCCCAAATTACAATAGTGAATCAGAGAGCTCACAGAGGAAGGTTTTTAAGAAGAAAAATGAATATGCTGCAACAAATGGTAATATTAAAAAAGATGGATGGTCTCACTGAGAAACAGATGTGGATAATAATAGTAATAATTAATAAATGATTGTAATAGGCATTTCCTTCCCCTGTCTCCTATTTCAAGTGTTTGTTACTTATATTTTCTTCTGAATGCACAGTTACATCTTTTTCCCCTGAGTGCAAGGTAAACTATTTGGCCTTGCATTTATATGATCATAATAATCGACAAGCCAATTATTGGCTTTTCAGGGTTTAGAATCGATCTGTATGCAAAGCAGGGAGATCTTACTTAGAGTTAGGGAATAGCACGTAAACCCCACAAATCATAAGGTAAAAGTAGTGGTGTGGGGTCAGTACAGAAGGGTATCTCAGGCTGCTTCCCAGGCAAAAACTGAGATACAGGTTTGCCTGTAGGAGCTTTAGTGGGGAACACTCTTAGGACCAGCTCCAGTGAGGGGGTGAGCAGAGAAACAGGGCTGGGCAGATGGAGAAGCTGGGCTGTGGTATAATCCTGATGGAGGGCCACTATCAGAGCCCCTGGAGGTGGAATGACCTGCAGAGTTGCCCATATTCAGGTAAGGAGCCTGGGCTTTGTAATCCTACATGGACACATCACTGGGTTAGAGCTGCCTGGGAAAGAGGGAACACATCCTTGGGTGAGGCAGATGCCATCAGCACAGGACAATTTCCCAAGACAGACTTCGTCATGAGCCATCAGGTGCTCACATGCCTGGCTGATGGAGGATGAGGGTCAGATCCTGAAAGGGTTCTGGACAGTCGTCACAGTGTCCACTGCAGTTTTACAGCTCTATCATTGTCCACTGTGGGAATTGAAGCAAGAGATAGTGTCTAAACTGGATGTTTCTAAATTTGTTAAGACTGTTTTCTTTGCCCATCATGTCAAAGCACTCTGATTTACCCCTTCCTATCCATTGTGGTCAGCTCTTCCCATCAGTGTTCTTATGTGGGGAGATCATAAGAGACACCTGGGCAACTAAGTACCTTGCCCAGAAGAGAGGTCAATTACCTCACAACACTGGGGACCAGTGGTGGGATCCAAGCCAACAGAGCTTGTCACAAGACAGGTCTTGCAGGACCATCTTTCAAGGTTGAGCCTACATGGCACAGGTGTGTAAGCATTACATTCCCCCTGCAATTTGAGGAATATGGTTGGGGGGATGCTCTCTAGCTTGGATCATGGTGGAGGCATCCATGAGGACTTCTGTGGTGAGAATCTTTGCTCCTAGCACTCAGCTTGTTTGGCCCAAAGGTGAAACTCTCCTGCTGACACGTGATTAATACTATTAGGTTTATGCTGAGTCTCAGACATGCCAAGCACATGTTACAGCCACTGCAACACCTTGACCTTTGTCAGCACCACTGTGCACAACACAGCTCCATGTTCACTGGCATCTCATGGAACTGGCTATGGTAGGAGTATTTACACCACAGAAATTAGCAAATGCTAAACAGGGCTTTCTTCTGACTGCTCCATGTTCACCTGGCACACCACTGCACTCCTCCAGGATTGGCCTTGGTTTTGGGAATTCAGTGCAATATTAAAATGCTGGGCCCCTTGTCCAAAAATTAAGATCATCAAGACAGTGACAACAAGGGGGCCCTGGGTGACCACCCAGAGCATATGCCCACCCACCCTAAGCTCAGAGTCTATCTCCATGATGGGTACTCCAGGAGAGCAGGCCCTTATTGGTGTCGTGCACAGTGTCCCCTATGGACTGGCCTGAGTCATTGTGCAGTGATATTTGCTAAATGAGTGACCAGGTGATATTCTTTGAGAAAGAGGTCTTTGGGGGAAGGGGGCAGTCTTTGTTCTGGTTGTGTACCTGTTTGTGAGCTGGGAGGGCTGGCTCATGTGGCTTCATTGATGATGGCAGACTCTCTTGTGATCACCAGTGCCAGGGATTTGGCACTAACTGGTATGTCCCAAAGTGTCAAGAATGGAGGTCAAGGAAAACAAAGGAGACGGAGGCAGATGGCAAGCCGGCAATGGCTCATTCCATTCTCCTCTCCTGTTGCCTAAGGCTGAGGAGCTCAATAATAGGAGCTGGAAAGAGCAGAAAAAAGCATCACAAAACTCACCATCATTCCTGGCACCCATGGGGGTTCTCCATGTATGCTCTCTGGACATCTCTGTTTGGCTCATGGGGTGGAGGGATAGCAGTTCCAGAAGGAAAGGATCCTGCCCAGTCATAGGGTATAGGCTCAGGTCCCCTGAGGGTCCCACTTCCAGACTGCCTCCTGGGAGTGCCCAGGAGTCAGGGTGGAACCTCATCCCCCCAGGGTGTCCAGCACCCATAAGGGCCTGGCACTGACTGGGCCCTTTGTCTGCTGAGTGGAGAGGTGTCAAGTTTCAGAGAGCAGGGAGGTGGAAAGAGAAATGAGAGAGGTCAACTTCCACCTGGAAGTGCTAGAAGGTGCCTCTGGAGCGGCGGTGGGGTGTGAGACAGGCAAATAGGGGTTGGGGCTGGGAGAGGGGTCCATTGCTCCATTTCACCAGCAACCTCACTGACATGCACCAGGATTTAGAATTGAATTTATTTCCCTCCCAAACACTGGCAGAGGCCCCATGCCTGATTCTGGGGTCAGCTCTCCCCAAAGAAGTCAGAAGAAGCCAGGGCTACCTCCCTTTTGGGGAAGCTCCTGGAGTATTTCCAAATAAGGAAGTATTAAAATAGGATCATAAAGATGTTGGTGTATTTTAAATGTATAAATTGAAGTGATAAACATGCTTACACACACAAATAGAATGTAATTTTGTGTTTTTCTGAGAAGCTTACGGGATTTAAAAAATGATATTTTTTTGTAGAGACCACTATAAGTGCAGGATTTATAAAAAATAATATTAATTTCTAGAGGACTATTACTGGCCTAGTAATGGGGGCCAAGATTAAAGTTAAGTGTTGAGTTTTCATTCACCAAGATGTGTGTATAACCTTATCCTGATGGTCTATTTCTTGAATTTCAGGACCCCAAACAAATGGCCCCACGGCTATTTCTTCCTTCTCCATAAGCCATGCCCAGGGAATACCCAAGGAGTCTTGGAGGGCCTCCACGCAGGGCTTGTCCTCTCTTGGAGGTAGAAAGATAGCAACAAACATAAGTATGGAATATCAAAAGGCCAGTGTAACAATACCATTAACAAAGAAAACAATAACATCAAAATGTACATTGTTGTAGAGTTTTCAGAAATTATGAGATGTAGCTAAAGCTTTACCCAGAGGTCAATTTATAGCCGTAAAGGCATTTGCTAGTAAACAAGAAACAGTGGAAATCTCCTAACTCTTCAAGCCAGAAAGAGTGAAAAATAAGTTGGCCCCAAAGAAATGTGGAGTATGAAAATGAAGAAGATGACAAAAAGTCAAGAAATAGAAAACATTGCTGAGGAGGCAGCAGCTCAGGGACAAAACAAGCTGCCCAAGGTCTCAATGCCAGTGTCTGGGTGAGTCTTTGCCCTACACTGCCTCTCCCAGAACCTGGAGCGCACTGAGTCTCATGCCTGAGTCTTGCCGGCTGGTCCGAGTCGACTTCTTGGAGGCTTTGGGGCCACCAAGAATTCAGAACGCAGAAGGGGAGTCTAGAAAACTTGCGAGAGTTTCCATAAAACCAACCCAGCGTTTAGAAGACTGATCAGTTTTTGTTTGTTTGTTTGTTTTAAATTCGAAGTTGGCCAGAGTTTATTAGCTATTTTTCTACTCACACCAAAATCGTTGGCTGATAGTAGTATGAAGATATATTTGGCCGAATTTCTTTTTAAATTAAATGTATACATCAGAGCTGCTGGGAGGGGGCGGGTGACGAGCTGGTAGTCGTCCCCGAAGGGAGCTGGGCTCGGGGCTCCGGGCGCGGGGCGGCGGGGCGCGGGGCACGGGGCGGCGGGCCCGGCAGGCGGCGCCCTCCGTCCGTCGCGCCCTTCCTCCCTCCCGCCTCCTCCCGCGCCCCCTCGCGTCGGGCTCCCGCTCCCCCTCGCGTCGCAGCCGGCACTTTGCAAAACTCCTCGCCTGCCGGTGGCGGCCGCAGCTCCGCGCCCTGCCCGCCCCGGCGCGTCCGTGGGGCAGCGGGCGGCGGAGCGCGGCGGCGCGGGGAGCGCGAGACGCGGAAGCGCCGGGGGCGGGCGCCGGCGGAGGCGGGAGTCGAGGCGGGGCCGCGCCAGCCCCGCGCCGCCGCGCCCCCCGGGCCGAGCCAGCCCCGCGCCGCCGCGCCCCCCGGGCCGAGCCCCGCGCCGCGCCGAGCCTCTCCGTCCCCGCCGCGCAGCCATGGCCGCCCCGCCGCCGCCGCGGCCGCCGCCGCCGCCGCCCCGCCGTCCGCTCGCCTGAGGCGCTGCCGGCCGCCGGGCGGGGGCCATGGCCAGCGCCGCCGAGACCCCCGGCAAGGCGGCCGAGTACCTGCAGGAGCTGACCCGGATCGTCGCGGCGCAGCAGGAGCTGCTGGCGCGCCGGCGGCGGCGCATCGAGGAGCTGGAGCGCCAAGTGGCGCGGCTGAGCCGCGAGAACGCCGGCCTGCTGGAGCGGCACCGGCGACACCTGGCCGCGTGCGCCCGCCGCCCCGACCCCGGCCCTCAGCCGCTCGGCGTCATCCCGGAGCTCGGTAGCCGCCGCGACAAGTAAGCGGGGACCGGGGACCGCGGGCGTGTCGGGGGTGCGCGAACTTCTTGGGGGGCTCTACTCGCTCCCCTCGGGGTCGGGCGGGGAGGCGGGCGGAGGCGGGCGGAGGAGGGGAGGGGCCCCGGCCGGAAGGCGCACCTGGGGACCCCCGAGCTGGGGCCGGACCTGGGGCGGGTGGGATTGGACTCCCCCAGGAAACCGGCTCCGCGGCGCTGCCAGGGCTCCCACTGGCTGGGCTCCGCAGACGGACCCCGGGGCTCGGTTGCGGGATCGGCCTCGCCACGGGATGCTGTCCGCGCGCAGACCTGGGGCTCTGGGTAGCGCTGCCAGAACTCTTGACCGGGAGAACCCAGTGGGAAGGGGGCGCGGGAGGCGCAGATCCCGCCCTCGAGCGGGCCTGGGTCACTTGCGGGTCGCCGTGCCTCCGGGAAAGACCCTGTGGTCCCTCTAGCCCGGGAAGCGCCGAGCTCTCCTCCCTCTAAACGCCTCAGTCTTTCCCTTCCAGGCTCGGGTTTAATACCCCGCCCGCCGCACCCTGGGATTACCCTAGCTATTTCGGACCAAGGATTAAGCGGGTGACAGGATGGGGGCGGGATTGCCCCGCCGCGCTGGCCCCCAGCGTCCCGGGCGAGCTCGTAGATCTCGGGCGGCAGCCCTTTCGCTTTCCGGGAGTGCCCAAGTCGGGTGCGGGGCTCCTCTCCGCAGAAGTCCGGGAGCCCATCTGGGGCGAGGCAGGGGGCACAGGGGGCTTCAGGTGACTCCAGGCTTGGGTTCCTGGGTGCGCTGAGCCTGTCTACGCTCGCTGTCCTTCTGTCTTCGGGACCACCGGCCACACTCCATGGTTTGAACCCGCGTTAGAGGAGAAAAACACCGTGTGGTGGGGGAGGGATGGGGGGACTGGCCGTGGGCAGCTTCCTGAAGGTTTCCTCGGGGTGGGAGGGGGGATAGGCAGGGGTAATGGGGGAGGAGTTGATCCTGACTCCAGAATTCTGCTGGGGTGGGGGCGGGGGAGAGGGGGAGGAGCTCCTGATCCCGAGTCCAGGTACAGTCCTCTTAGACCTGGTGTCTCGCCCACCTTGTGGGACTATGCCAGGCTGTGGCCATGGGACAGAAGCTCCTGCCTGCTCCCCTGTGTCTTGCACCGGTTCTGGGCAGTGCTTCTGGGCTCTGGTGGGCTCTGAAGAAGGAGGGCTGTGAGGGTGAGGTCAGGGCGTGGGTCAGCCTCAGGGCTCTGTGGTGGCAGGCCCAGTGGCAAACTCCCGCTTTCTGTTTTTATCGGAGAGGGAAGAGGGAAGCCTGTGGCTAGCTCCTCGCTGGTGTCACTGAGAGAAAGCAGAGACCAGGCTGCTACTTCTTGGTGCCCCGCCCCTGGCTCTCTGGTGTCACTCCACCCCTCCCACAGTGGTTGTACATTACCTGGTGTTACCCAAAGGGTACTGAGCTCCTATCCCCCACACAGGGGCTGGAGGGAAAGCTGGGAGCTGCCCAGGTGAAGTCCTCAGCAGCTTGGGGATTCAACACAAGGGCAGGAATGCACGTTCCACTTTCCTAGGCAACAGTGACACATGCTGTTGGCAGATGCCTCCCAGCACCGTCCTGGGGAATGCATTCCTTTCTTCTCTTCAAAGTCACCTCTCTGGTGACCAAGTGTGGGGACGGGAGGATTCGGACTCACTGTGAGTCCCTCTTGCTACGCAGAATCCCCAGTGTCACATCTGGGTGGTCGCCTCAGAGTGGGGGTGAGCCAGGCATGTGGCCGTGGGGTTTATTTCGCAAGTCTCCAGCTCTGTCCCACTGGCTTCCCTTCACTGAGACACAACCGGGGACTGTGATGCCATCCCTTTGAGAGGAACGGTGGCAACACCACCACCAGCCAAGTTCTAGGTCAGGGGAGTGTCTCCAGCTTGACGGTGCCCACCTCCTACCTGGGGATCTTGCTAAAATCCAGATTCTGACCAGCAGGTCTGGGGCAGGCTCATAAACTCCTAAGAGATGTGGTTGCTGCTGGCTGCCAGACCCCCCATGATGAATGACACTGTGTGGTACCAGAATATTCACAGAACAGGGGGCTTGCTCAAGACGGAGCACACTGGGCCCATTTTCCAGCATCCACTTCATTTCCCTGCCTTTCAGGAGGGAGAATACTGGAGCCTCTCTCCTTTCATGGGAGACTCTTTGGGCTGGGGGGTGGGGGGTGGTATCGTACTTGCCATCTCAAATCCTTGAGGTATAGGGGGAATGAGCTGAGGGCTCCTTTCCTGCACCTGGATTCATGGTGTCGGAGGCCATCTGTATCGCAAAGTGATTGATGCCCGGGGAGCATGGTTTAACCAGCCTCCTCGAGAGCAGCCAACTTTTATGAAGTGCCTACTGTATGCAGAACCGTTAGTGATGTTCTTGGAGGGAGAAAAAGCAAGAGCAGAGAACAGAGGAAGAGAAAAACAGCTCTACGTGGAGAAAGGGACATGGGCAGACTCGGGTCTCCTGGCTGGCTCTGCACTTACCAGCCAGTGACCATGGGACAAGTCACGCTCCCCTCATGTAGACTCAGAGCTCTTTCTTAATGCACACGGGATGATCACAGCTGCCTCCCATACCTTCTCTGGTAGGTAAGGGAAGATAATGGGCATGGAAGAGACTGGTATGCAGTAGGTGCTTAACACGTTTCAGCTTCTTCATCAATCAGTTTCTCCTTTCTTTGGGGCCAACTGTGCACAGGCAGGAGCTGAGTAAACTCCTTTACAACTCGGTGAGACCTCCTGGGATCCAGACTTCAGGGTGAAGTTGGGCTTGGCCACCTGTGTTTGAGCCAGGCCACAGCATCGGGATTATTTCCTGCTTGGGCACCTGGCTCCACTTTCTCCCAGTGCTGGTGCCGCCTCCCACCAAGGGCACTGCCAGGGTCAGCCTCTAGGCCCTCCTGCCTGCAGATGGGGGTCCTTGTAGGCAAGAGTGCATTGAGCGTGGCAGGCTAAGGCAGGGCTGGCTAACCTTTTCTTAAGCGGCCTTCGGCTGCTCTAGCTCAAGTCAGGAGCCCCCTGCTACCATGGAGACAGGCTGTCCCCGAATATCCAGAAGGTGCAGTGTCCCTCCCCTCTTTCTGGGACACAGAGATGCAGGTGAAGGTCATTGACAGGGTTCATCCTGGGGCAATAGCGATCTTGTACCACCTCACCCAGGCACGGTAGAAACTTTCAAGCCCAGAACTTTAAGCCCTTTCTCCGAAGTCTTCTGCTGAAAGAGAACACTGAGTTTCTCAGCTCTTGGGCCAATAGGATGATAACAGGGAAGAAAGACGGCGGCTTTGGTTATGTTGGATTATTTAATTGATTTTTTCTGACATCAAAATTCATACCCAGTATTTAGTTGGCTACATTCTAATGATGTTTCCAGAACCACCCTCTCCCACTAGAGGTTCGGGCACATAATACATGCTCAATAGATATTTGTTGAGTGGATGAAGGCTAGTGGGATCGATTAGAACTGCTGTGTTTTCCTTCAGACAGTCAGCTTGAACTTGAGCAGGCACCATTGGTGTCTGAACCTGCAGAAATCTCTGGTTAGCCAGCGTGAGTGCACTCTGGCCCCACCCCCTGAAGGCCTCGCCATGTGCCCTGCACTGCTCTAGGGCTTCACATTCACCGGTTTACTGCATGGCCACGTACTGCATGGCCAGGTACAGCAGGACCAGTCGCTGCTCCCATTTTATGGATGTGTAGACTGAAGTTCAGGTCGTGTGACTTGCTCAGGCTTTCCTACCTACCTAGTAGTAACGCCAGGATTGGGACTCAGGTGGTCTGGCTCTAGCGCCCTGTTCTAATCCACCACCAGCCACCCTTGCTGCAGCAGAAAGATCGGATGACCCTCCCCTCCCACGCCCACCCCAGGATCCCGTGTGACTCCCGGCCTCCAGTGCCAGAGGAAGCCCAGTGTGCTTGGCTTTTGTCCTGTCATGTGGTATCCCGTGACCAAGTCCTGGTAGTCAGTATCCCCCGAGGTGGCAGTGAGAGGGGGCAAGGGTTCAAAGTCTACCCTTTCCAGCCTCTGATCTTCCAGAGTGTCCCAGCAGAAGGAAGACCCCCCCGCCCCATGAGGTTGGAGAGAGGGCCCTGTGCAGCAGCCTCCCTAGCTTTCTCGTCCCCTCCAGCCCTCAAGTGCTGTCACATCACTTGCAGAGGACGTTTTTCTGAAGCTTGGAGTCGGTGACTCACTCTGGGGGAGGTTTCCAGTGGCATTCAGTCTCTGTTGACTTACCAAACAAGCGCTCTCCTCAGGTCCGTGGTGACATTAACCGTGATGATGGTGGAGGCAGTTCGGAGGGGAGCTTAAGGGTGGCCAGTGCCGAGGGGGTGGCAGGCAAGAAGTCAACGTCAGCTGTACTCAGGAGGGTCCTGGCAAGATGCCTCTGAGAGCGTTCTGTTCCTCAGAGTCACTGAAAGTACCCAGCCCGTGGTCCAGGCTCTGCACACCCGAGAGCCTGTGTCCCTGTCCCCTCGTCCCCCTTTTAGTCAGACTGGGGACCACGTACAGGCCAGGAGAAGCCTTGAGGGCTTTTTCCTGATCCGAGAGGGCAGTGGCAAAGGTGGCAGAGGGAGATGCTGCGTTCACAGTTTCGTGAAAGAATGTTCTTGTTCTCCCCGCCAAGATAAAGTGGAGTATCCAATGCCGGGGAGGGTGTCCCTTGGCCAGGACGGGCTGCGACATGCTCTGGGAGGCCGGTCCTGCTTGGACAAAATGTTTCCAACTCCCAGGGCCCAGGGCGAGCCGCTCCTGTTTTCTCAGCAGATGGTAGAATCCGCAGAGAGATGAGGAGAGTGCGTTTCTCTGAAGTTCTCTCCCAGCCGTCTGACAAGCTAAGCAAATGATTATTTTACAACCTAGAAAATAAATCAGGAAAAGCTTCTTTATCTGGCTTGGCTCGAGAGAAACAGGGAGGAGCCCTGAGTGTGAGATGAAGCCAGGACCTCCTCTTGCTCCCACCTCCGTGTCCACCTCTGCCCTCTGCCTTCTGACCTCCTGGAGGCTACAGAGATCTTGGGGCCAGGCCAGAGTGAAGATGGGGGATGCCACCCTGGGAGTTTGGGGGCATCAGCCTTTTTTGTCGGCTGGATGGCTACCTGTCAGCTCTTTCATCTCTGACAGTGTCCTGACAGCTGATGGTGGTTTCTGTTCTTGTCTGTTTCTGCACGAAAGAGCATGGCTTTGCCTAACTTGGGAAGGGTACCGCTCGGAGCTTGTAAGGGTAAGCACCATCTGAGTAATTGCCATGGAGCCGCAGGAAACACACATACAGGCCGGGTGGGCAGCAAGACCTGGACTGGGGCAGGTGCAGTGATCTAACTAAAATGGGGCAGAAGCCACACATATGGCCAGGCGGCAGTTCTGGGACCCACTTGTAACCTGGAAGTCCGCCCTGGGCCTCAAGTCTGCCACTCTGTGCCCAGGGCAGACCCAGGCCAAGCCAGGCTGCAACCACCCCAGCTGGGAGCCAAGCTGTGCTGGCTGGTGACATCTCCGAGTGGCCTTGGGAGTCTGAACCCTAGCCCCTCCGTAGGGCTCTCGTTTCCAGCAGGGTACACACGACCAGTTCTTAGAATTACTAAGTGCTTCCGTTGTAACAGGTGGAGAACTGCGGTCTTGAGGGTTTCAAATGCTTCCCCCATCCCAGCTGCCCTGGCCTTGCTCTGCCGGCCCTCCAGGCCACTCGGTGACCATCACCTGGAGTTCAGCCCTGCCCTGGTGGCAGGTGGGTGCAATCCCTGCTGTCCTGCCTTGGCCACCTCCCAGTGGCTCAGGTTTTCCAAGTGAGGCAAAGCAAAGCCCTTGGCTTCCTGAGGCCAGTCTCACTCCACCCCACCTCCCTGCCATGTAAAGTGGGGAGGGCTGCTTCTGTTCAGGAAGATCGGAGTCAGGCGTTGTATAATAGGCCTGGCATTAGGGAACACAGTGAATGGTAGCTCCAGGGGCAGGAACAGCTAGGGTATTGAAAATGCTTTTGAGCCTTGTTTTCCCTAATTTTTGTTATGAAAATTTCCAAATATACAGAAAAATGTATACAAAGCACAATACTCTCTCCAGATCTACAATGTAAATTTTGCCCTAATTGCTGTATTGCCTGCCTGTCATCCATGAGGGTATTTGGAACCGTGTTCCACTTATGGAGCGCTTGTTGTATACCAGGAAATAGGCTGAGCACAGCATGGAGGCTATGCTATCTGCATGTCTTTTTATTCACTAACTGTTGAATCCTGGGGCAGCTCAGCCTGATTTTTGCCCTTGATCTGCTTGGACACCCGTGGGGATGGATAGAGGCCTATAAAGAAGGTTGCAGAGATACTGGGCCAGGATAGGAAGTGGGGTCAAGTGGTGTGCAGCCTCAGAGCAGGAAGCAGATGGCCACCCTTGGGTGTCAACAGGGGCTTCCTGGAGGAGGTGACATTTGAGCTAGGAGGAGGAGGCTGGTATCAAGCTAGGAAATAGCACAGAAGAAAGAAGAGGTGAGAGGCACCTGGCAGGTTTGGGGGTGGGAGTGGGAGGTGTTGTCAGTGGTCACACCAGGCCTGTGAGTGGGGACACTTGGGACAGGCGAGTTCCAGAAGATAGGGACCAGCCCGGGGCACTTGCTTAGTACCCAGATTTCAGCTAGGTCAGCGGTGGGGTTGGGGGTTGGGGGCTGGTGAACAAGACTGGCTCATTGCTCCCAAGCTGTGCTCTGTCCGAGCCCTGATTGTGAAATGCTTGGCTTTCCTTCTTAGAAGAGACAAGATTCACAGAAGGGCAGAACGGAAATCCTGGGTTTTTTTTTTGCACCTCACCTTAGAACACTGATTATAGACAAAACGCAGTGACAGCTGAGCCCATTCCGGGGGCCGAGTGCAGATTCCTCCTCCCAGTGGTCTCCATTGGCAGGCTTTCCCAATGACAGCTGTGAGCTGTTATTAGCCCATTTCGCAGACAGGAAAACTGAGGCTCCGAGAGGTGAATCGGGTTGCCTGCAATCACCCAGTGTCAGAGGTCACTTGGTACCCAGGGCTGCCCTCCTTGAGAGGCCACGTAGTTCCCCACCGTGCTGTATAGCTTCAAAGCTGCATGCTGCTTTGTGTCAACGCTTTATGAAACATGGTGCCATTTCCGGATCTGTGTGGGCAGCTCCCCAAGACAGCCCAGAATGAACTCCTGCACCATCGCCCATCCAGGACAGCTATGGCTCTTCCCTTTGGGTGTCAGAATGGGCACCTTGCTCTTGTGGTCGCCTTGGAGGAATGACTTCACTGCCAGGAGCCCAGGTCTCTTTTTTGGCAGGATGATGATGGAGTGGTAGAGACCAGTGGGTGTGCACGTGCAGGGGAAGGGATTCTGGGACTCCCAAAGCTGGCAGGTGCCACCCAGCCCATGCCAGGCATCCCACTTGGAATGCCCCCCACCCCCATCCAAATCTGTGGGCATTTGCCAGCCTGCTAGGAAGCTGGCCATGAAGCCACCTCGGGCCTTTCTCCAGGTGTCCATTCATCAGGACACACTGGGACACTTGGTCCTATGAGAGAGTTGGCATATGTGCCCCTCTTCTGGCTCTGACACTCCCCACCCCCCAAATCTCTTCTTGATTTGAATGGGTCATTTGCTCTGTGTGCACCCTGTGTGCACCCCTGCCTGAAGAGTGTCAGGCCTCACAGAGAATCAGGGCACCTGGGCCTGGCCCTCCTCATCTGAACCACAGGGACTAGGGCATCCGAGGAGGGTGTCCTGGATTGGCAGGTCTGAAGGAGCCTCTCACGGTGGGTCATTTGGAACCTGCCTGCAATATGTCTGATGTGGCAGGCCTTGATAATGAAGGTCTCTTAGTGCTCAAAGTGCTCTCCAGGCTGTATCCTACGTACTGGGACAGCTGCTGGAGACCCTGGCTGGGATGTCCTCTAGTCCAGAATGTAGACTATTTGAAGATAGGTTGTAGGAGTTTCTGGACAGCCTGAAATTGAACGTGAATGGGCTTTTGGCCATGTGGTCAGCTCAGATGTAAGATTCTGATGGGGCTAGGGCTTGGAGACCAAGCTCTTCTTCCTCACCCTTAGCATATAAAAGGCACCTCCATGAGCCTCAGCTTCGTTTTCTCTAACAGCGGACAGTGGATCCAGGAGGACAGCCGGATCTCCCTTTTGGGGTTGTCCTGAGAGGGGAGCACACCTGGCGTGGTCGAGGCACAGTGAGGTGACAGGTGTGTCTGGAAGAGAGTGAGCAAGGGGACAGACAGGACAGCAAGGGAGAGGAGTGGGGTGGGGGATACATAGGGGGTGGGGGGGTGGGTAGGGCAAGCAGAGCTGGAGAGGTCCAGAGGGACCTTGGGAGACAGTGTTCCTGGGGTTGCTGCACAGAAGAGGGCCAGGACGGCACTCAGGTGTGGACAGGACCCCTGTTCCTGGGGGGAGGCGGGAGCCAGTGAGAAGAAGGTTGCAGGAGATGCTACAGAACTTGGGATGTGGGGTGCCAGGAGCTTGGCCCGGGGTGCTGGTGGAGCTGAGCAGAAGCTCATGAGTTATGGATAAAAGGAACATGGTCCCTCCTATCCCCTTGCCCAACAACTCCCTATCCAGACCGGAAGGAGAGAGCATTGCTTACCCAGAAGGAAAGGCTCCAGATGGTGGAGTGCATGTGGGTCTTTGTTGCCTGCGGTGTTCTCGGACTGACAAGAGAGTGGGGGACCGGCTGATGTCCCTGGACCCTGCCTCTAGCTCCCCTCTCTCACTCACCCCTCTGGAGAAGCAGCCTGAGCAAGGACGCTCAGCTCCCCCAGGGCGGCTGGGGGTTCTAGAGGGCTCTTGGTCAGGAGTCACAGTCACACTCAGATGCTCCTGGTCAGGAGTCATGGTCATACTCAGACACAGTCAGGCACGCAGCATGGGGCCAGACCACTCCCTCCACCGCAGTCTGGCTGTGTTGCCTCTGGCCAGTCACCAGTCACTTAGCCTCTCTGTGCCTCCATGTTTTCACCTGTAAAATGGATTATAAAGCATTGCCTCCTTCAGAAAGGAACTGTGAGGGTTAAATCTGTAACACAAGTGAGCTGAGCACCCCTCCTCCCTGACAGTTTTTGCTGCTGTTGTCCCCTCTTTCCTAGCTGGAGAAGAAATTTGACGTCAGAGGAAAGTCACGGGATTCAGAACTCAGTGACCGGGACTTGGCGTTTATCTCTGTATTGTCTGTCTGACTTCTGCATGTTTAATGTAGCTGATCATGAATCCAGTGCATTTGTAAGATGTGCCGTCATTATCCCTTCAACCTGCAGTTAAAGGGGGAGACGTACATTGTTTCAGTAGGATGGAGGACTCCCTACAAAAAGGCAGAGCCGTCTAGAATGTTCTGCCTGCTCCCCCTTTTCCCTGCCCCAGCCCATTATAAGCTCTCATCTCTGCCTAGACATCTCTTCCAGGCTCTGTTTTCACCCAGCAGAACCCCTCTAGACCTGGAGGTATGTAAAATGCTCCACCAGCAAGGGGTGTGCGGGGAACTGACCACCCCGACTCGATGCCCACCCGTAGGCCAACCTGCTCCCTTCCTGGCACCTGTTGTGAGCCAGGCCCTGGGCAAAGGACTCAGAAGATGCTACCATGCTGGGGCCTCACCACTACCAGCTTTTTCTCATGTACCAGGTGATCCTGCAGGGCCGCAGTGAGGACCGAGTTAAACAGTGGGCGCCAAGGTGTTTTGAAAATCTTAACCCGTTGTATGAGGGGATGCCTCTTCACCCAGAGATGAAATGTAAGAGATTATTGTTACCACCCTCCATCGATGACAAGTAATAGTTATGATAGCCGAATGGTTTCTTATCAACCCTTGCTGCGGCTCTGTGAAATACTACTCTTGTGCCCATTGCACAGCTGGGGAAACAGAGGCACAGCAAGGCGAGGGAGGTAGGGAGAGTGGTGGTTTGAACAAGGATGACTCCAGCACATTCCCCTGAGAGCTGCCATCTAGCCCTATTTAGGGTGCTCTAAATTTCAGCCCACTGTGTTTTGAGAAGATACTTCATATGATTATTATGATTATAGTCTTTTTACATGAATTGAGACTAGTTTTTGGTTTTGTTTTTGTTTTTTGAGAGAGAGAGAGAGTGAGCAGAGGAAAGGGTGCACAGAGGAGGAGAGAGAGAGTCTCTCCGGCGGACCCCAGGCTGAGCGTGGAGCCTTACCCGGGGTTCCAAATCACGACCCTGAGATCATGGCCTGAGCCCACATCAAGAGTCATACACTCAACAGACTGAGCCATCCAGGTGCCCCAAACTCAGACTCATTTTAAAGTCTAAGTAAGATATGATCTGTCCCGGAGAACGTCCCACGAACCCTGGAGAGGAATATGCACCGGCTCCTGGGAGATGGTCTGGGCCTGGCTGTCGGGTCTGGTTGGTTTCCAGTGTCCAAGTCCTCTGTCTCCTTGGTGACCCGCTGTCTGCTTGTTCTCCCTGTTATGGAAAGTGAGACACCGATGCCTCCAGCTGTTCCTGTGGAACCACCCATTTCTCCCTTTATTGCTCTCCGTTTTTGCTTCATGGGTTTTGGGGTTCTATTGCTTGGTGCATGTGTATTAAGAAGTATTGTGTCTTCCTGAGGGCCCAACCCTTTTGTCCTTAGAAAACATCCTTCTTGGTCCACAGAAGCAGTCTTCATCTTCAAGTCCGTGTTTGGGGTCTGTGCGGCCCCCCAGCTCCCTTTGGCTTCCCAGTCGTATGGTGTCCCCTTTTACATCCGTTCATGTTCATCCTCTCGTGTCTTTGAATCTAAAGCAGGTCTCTCAGCACATGGTTGGATTTTGTGGTTTTAGTCCATTCTGCCAGTCTCCCCCTTTGGACTGGAGTGTTTAATCTACTTACCCTCAATATAATTGTTACTAAGGTAGGATTTCCATCGGCCACTTCGTTATTTACCTTCAATATGTTTTCTATCTTTTTTTCTTCCTCTGTCCCCCTCTGACTACCTTCTTTTGTGTTAGAGAGATCTTGTCCAATGCAACATTTAAATACCCTTGTTGTCTTAGTACACAGGTGGTTTTTTTCGAGCATACGAAGGCCCATTTGAGAAATGGAACGTCCTGCATGTCCTCTCCTCACCCAGAGAGAATGAAGGCAGGGGCAGGAACCAGACAAGAGTACGCTGGTCAGTTGTGGAGCCTGGGAGGGATGGGCCCCTGGGAGAAAACTGCCAAACAGGGAGACAGGGAGAGACCCGGGCTAACTGGGTGGGCACTGAGGATCCAGCCTAGAAGCACCCATGGGGACAGGGAGAATGAATTCTTTGTCTCTGGGATGCCTAGAAGAGGCCCTGCCTCAGGGTGGATTTTAATGAATGTGTGGAAGGAAAGAAGGAGGGACAGATGGATGAACAGATGGACGGACTCAGTCGGTCTGCCAGTCAGTCTACAAACTCTGGTCCCCTGTGGCCATGTTAACAACTCACGGTCCTGAGACTCTGCAGGTCAAGACTTGGGCTGGGCTTCACTGCTTGCGTCTGCTTCTCTCTCTGCCAGTGGAAGTTACTCAGTGGTATTCACGTCCCAGTTGAGCTGGTCCGGAGTGTCCAGCATGATTCCCAAATCCATCTGGGAACTTGCAGACAAGTCTGGAAGGCCGGGCACAGCTGGAGCTGCTGAGTGCATAGGTGGCTTCCCCAGCATGATGGGCTCGGGGAGTCAGTCTTCTTCCTTGGAGGTGCAGGGATCCCAGTGCCAGTGTTCCGAAAAGTCCTGGGGGAGCCGTGAGGCTTTGTGTGACTTGCCTCTGGGAGTCCTGGAAGCCATTTGGCCACTTCCTGCTGGTCTCAGTGGGAGAAGGAACAGGGGTCTGCCGCTGTCCTTCATCTGTCCCCTCGGGTTAGCTCAGGCCCTGTTATTGCTTCTCCACCCTGATGCTGGCACAAGTGTGTCTCGCAGCTTGCCCACAGGCCGGGCCCACATTGTGCCTCGCTCTCAGCATGGAGTGTGCAGCCTGTCCCTCCCCATTGTGGTGACCTGTCTCTGTTGGGTAACTTAGCTGTGGCCATGTGTCCTGAGGGCCTTCTCATTCTATAGTGCATTTGGAGACTGGCTATGAGGAGCCTAGGATGTCTGTCCCCAGCGCTGCTACCCGGCCAGGGACAGGAGCAGGGGACCCAATCTGGCCACAGCCCCCCACCCAGTTCCTTGGCGAATGCTTGCCCACTCTTGCTAGCAGCCCTGTCACTCTGAGCTGTATTTTTAACTCCTGCCATATGGAAAAGCAGCCAAAACATCCAGGGAGGAGAGGGGGGTCTGGAGGAAATCATCACCGCTAATGGGTTTTGGATAACTGCGATCATTAAGAGTGCGGTGTTCTCATCCCTGCAGTGTTCCCCCGCATCATGGGCCTCAGGAGCGCGGCATTCCTGCAAAGGGGAGCCTGTCGTCCATGCGGGCAGGTGGGGCTTCCCACAGATGTGCACTCCCGTCTTGCTGGGACCCTCAGGGGACATCCCGGCCAGGACTGTCACACACAGGCCTGACCCAGGTCCCTGGAAAGGACCCTCCAGAGTGTGCTGAGCCCTAAGCTGCTACTCGGGGAGCACGCAGGAGGTGGACACCCTCTCCCTCTTCTTTCCATTCCTTCCTGGGCCTGTCCCTCTCACCTCACACAGGGATTTCTCCTGCTTGGAAACCCGTCCTGGGTTGGGCGACCAGGTGGCTGCGTGTCCTCGGCACTGCCACCCGCCACGGACCTCTGCTTTTGTCCCACCTCGGTGCCTTTGCCCATGCTGTTCGCTCTGCCTGGCATGCCCTTCCCACACCTCCATGCCGGCCTCATGACCTTTTCCTCTCAAAACTTTTCATGATTTTATACACTTTGGAATCAGTCCTCTCTTTAGGTTTCTCCTTGCAGGCCTGGGTCCTCCAGGGGCCTCCCGTCTGACTTCCCACGACCATGCCATGCCACAGTGCCTGTCTCTCCTCCCTCTGGGGCAAGCAGCAGCCAGGTCCCCATGCCTTTGGGTACCCTCCCAGAAAACTGCTTATATTTAAAATCAGACCCTTTAAATCCATGACTGTTACATGGACGAGCCCAGGGTCTCTCAAATGGAGTGTGCACACCATGGAGGCAAAGACCACCATCCTTGGAGGCACAGGAAGAAAATGGTAGGCCTTCTATTTCCCTTGATTATTTAATTTCATCCCTCAGTGTCATTTTGGTGGTCTCCTTGATGATATGCATATTATCACTGTAGTGGTGCCTCCATTTACTGTGCGGCTGTGTGTTCAAACTCATTAAAATGTTTCGTGGCTGTTCTCTTCAATGCAGCTACTTTTCTAGCACTGGAGGTCTTCACTATGAGATTGGTTGGAATAAGCCTATATTGAGCACCTGCTGTATGCTAGCTGATCTCTTCTCCTGTGCCCCCCCCCCCTTTTTGGGAGAGAGAGAGAGAGAGAGAGAGAGAGAGAGGAGGGGGAAGGGCAGAAGGAGAAGGAGAGAGAATCCCAAGAAGACTCCCCCATTGAGGCAGAACCTGATGCAGGGCTCGATCTCAAGACCCTGAGACCATGACTTGAGCTGAAATCAAGTCGGATGCTAAACAGACTACGCCGCCCAGGTGCCCCCAACTGGTCCCCTTTTTTATGTGCATAGCTCCACTTTAGAGATGAGGAACCTGAGCTCAGAGAAGTAAAGCATCTTGCTTGGGGTTGCACTTGGGGGAGTGGTGGGAGGGGCCCAACATGAGCTGTGACTCCCAAAAGTATTCCTCTTTCCATTCTGCTCTGTGTCTGGTGGTCCTGAAGCCCACCGCTGGCCAAGTTCTTGGGCCCTGCCTGTGGTCGGGCAGTAGCAGTGATGGGAGCTAGCCTCCCCTCTGTTTCTGTGGCCTCCAGAGCAGGCAGGCCTGCTATGCTCGGGCTGGACATGACCTGCAAAGTCTCCTCCCTCGTGGCTAGGACTCAGCAAGCCTGGTCTCTTGTCTACCCAGAAACCTGAAAGCTGCAGCCCAGGAGGAGAGGATGTGGATGGATCTGGAGGCCACCGGCCCAGTAGGAACAGTACGGCCCTCTTGTTTAAGAGCATGCAGACGCTGGCCCCCGGGAGCACAGCGCAGCATGGGGGTGGGGTGGGGGGAGCTGATTCATCATCATCTTCCCAGCTCTCCCTTCACCAGATGCCAAAAGTCCCGTCCCCCTCAGCTGGAGGAGACCGGAGGGATGGGAACGGCGGCTTTTATTTTGTCAGAAGGTCAGTTCCTCTTCTCGGCAAGGGCTGCTTTTATTGTAAAAGGTAGTGTCTTTAATCTCTCTATTGAACTGGAACTTCAGGTCCAATCCAGTAAGTGGTTATGGAGCCTTTTGTGTACAGACGTGTGCCAGGGAAGGGGATGGGTCCAGGGGCACAAGGAGGTGGCCTCTCAACCTGGTAGGGAGGCAGGTGCCCCCTGGCCTCTCCCCTGTGCAGGGGGATGTAAGAGACTGGAGAGACTGCTGGGCTGGGGAGGTGAGAGAGGGTGTTATGAGGGACAGGGAGCCCCAGACGTTCTCAGTACCCCCTTCCACACTACTCTTCAGGGACTTCACGTCCTGGGTTTTTCCTGTGTCCCTCTAGGAGGGGTTGGCTTTCTTTTTCTTCTCTAGGTGATAGCTTCAGCTGAAGCTCACGACCTTTCTCCCCGAATGGTTCTCCTTTGCTTTAATTTGACTGATAAAAACAACTTCCTCCCCCACGCAGGAGCTGGTGGCCAGCCTATGCACCCAGGTTTAATGGAAAAGTCCCCAGCTGGGGTCTAGTCCTCTGGGGCCAGTGGGCTCAGCCCAGCCCGGCCACAACCCATGTAGAGCTTGGCTTTTTGTCTGGAAAAGGCCAGTGTTGCATAGTGAGACCCAGGTATCTGCCACAGTTGAGACACAGTCTCGGGCTGTGGTCTAGACGTAGTCTCAGTTGCATAGGGAGGTCACTTCTGTCACTTCTCAGGCCCCATTTGCCAAGTGCAGCTTGATAGATAAAAATTGCCAAGGTGGTGAATGTACACAAGTCTGGCTTTTGACTGGCTCTGTCCTAAGCAGCCAGGGCAACTCTCCTCATCTGGAAAGGGGGCATAAGAATAGGGAACAATGCTTTCCCCGTGGCACAAGGCCAGTAAGTCCAGCACTGGCTGTAGGGAGGCTCACTCTGTAGCACCCCACAGTCATTATTATTTCAGAAATTGTGGGGAGTACAGATTGCATTTCTTAGCCTCCCTGGTATTTAAAGATGGACATGTGTCTCTGTTCTGGCCATAACTGTGGTGTGCAGCTTCCAGGATGTGTCTTTTAAAGAAAGGGTGGGTCTTTTGTCTCTTGCTCCTTCCTGTTCACTGGAATGGGAATGTGATGGCTGGTGCATAGGCAGCCATTTGTGGACTGTGAGGACAGAGCTGTCTCACAGGGTTGCAGTGAGCTGGAGGGAGCCTGAGCTCCTGTAGCCTGGGGAAACTACAGCACACGCCATCTCCAGGCTCTAACATGAGAGAATAAAACCATGTCTTTAAGCCCATGTTAGTACATTTGGTTTTGGCCTTTCTTAATTGATCCTAAGGTTACAGTGAAGGTGGTTTTACAGCTATGATTTGAAGATGTTTGACTACATGTCTGGGAGTCTGAAGCCTCAGAGTTTGAATCACTGGGAGTGGAGGTGGGTCCCCTGGGGACCCTAGTGTTAAGATTGTTGCTAAATTTAATCTTATTTGGTGGGTGAGGGCCAATTACTTCATACAATATGAGTCACAGAGGCAGAGAATTGGCTGATTCAGGCCCCCCAGACTCCGACACTAGTGGATGATGGCACCCAAGGGAAGTGATGGGGCCAGCAGGGTTCTCTCAGGGGAAGAGTCAGTGGGTTGGCTGGGTGGCTGCTGGCTCCAGCCAAGAAGAAGGGGAAGAAGCTGATCTTTGGGAAAGTGGGAAGGGGGTGCCTGGGTATCTCAGTCAGTTAAGCATCCAGCTCTTGTGCTGCTTTCAGCCCAGGTCATGGTCTCAGGGTCATGAGTTTGAGCCCCACATCAGCTCTGCACTCAGTGGGGTGTCTGCTTGAGATTTTCTCCCTCTGCCCCTCCCCCTGCTTGCTCACACACACACACACACACACACACACACACACTCTCTCTCTCTCTCTCTCAAAATAAATAAATCCAATCTTTAAAAAATATATTTAAAAAAGAAAATAAAATGGGAAGGTACCCAGGTGGATAGACCAGGGAGAAGGAGGGGCACCCCAGCGGCAGCTCAGAGTTCCCTGGTCCTTCCGCTCTCAGCTGCCCTCGGAAGACAAACAGACCTTGATGGGTTGTGTTGGGGGTGCAGAAACAGAGACAGAGGGACAGAGGGAGACCCAAGGAGAGGCAGAGACAGAGACGTGTAGGCAACCACATGTCTGGGACTCTCCTCTCCCTCTCTCTTCCTTCCTTTCTTCCCACATGTGTTGAATTAGTCATTGATTTATTCATCTATTCATTCACCTAAGCAGCATTTGCTGAGCCCCCTAAGTGCCAGCATGGAGTCCGGTGTGCTGGAGGCAGCCCTCAGGGGGATGCCTGCTGGTGTGCAGGAGGGGGAGGGAGGGCGGAGGTGCACCCATCAGAAACAGTGTCCGCATTAGAAGAGTGGGGGTGAAAGCAAGCCCAAGTCCCAGACGGGGTAAGGCAGACAAGGGGATGCACTTTTACTGTCTGCCTCCAGCCCTGACCCTTCCCCTGTGTCCCAGGTGTGCCTCAAAATGCTTCCCTTCCACCCGCCCCCCCACCCCTCCATCCTTACCCAGCAAACCAGATGCTTTCACAGGCAAGGGAGGGGCCTGCTTTGATCTAAAAACCAATTTGAGTTCAAAAAAGAGGAATCGCTGCCTTCGGCTCAGGTCATGATCTCAGGGTCCTGGGATCCAGTCCCACATCGGGCTCTTTGCTCTGCGGGGAGCCTGCTTCCTCCTCTCTCTCTCTCTCTCTCTCTCTGCCTGCCTCTCTGCCTACTTGTGATCTCTGTCTGTCAAATAAATAAAATGTTTAAAAAAAAAAAAAAAAAGAGGAATCGTGACAGGTAGTGAGGTGGGAGTTGGGGCACAAAGCCTGAACCTGGGGGCCCTCTGAGTCCTCTGCTGGGGTCTGTAGGGGGCTGCTCTGGGAAGGTGTTTAAAGCCAGGCTTACCGGGGTTTCCCTGGCCTGCCGGGCCGGTGCCAGGCTTAGCGAAGCCAGAGCTTTGGGGCTATTTATATCCACTCCAGCAAATCTTTTGATCTCTATGATCCTGCGCAAAGCTCAGTCGCTTGCTTTTGCACGCGGTTCCCCTGGGTCGGCAGGCTCAGGGACAAGGGCTGACTTCAGAGAAGGGCTGGGCTAGAAGGACCTCCTCGTCCAACCCAGACTCACGGGGGGGGCGGCTGAGAACGTGGCCAGAATCACCAGTTGTGTGTGCCAAGCCCTGTGCTCTTGTCTCTGTGTCCTGAGGAGGTCAGAGGTAGCACTGGCAGGAACCAGGCCTCCCTTGAGCACTTACTAGGTACCAGATCCTTTTTTTCATCCAGAGGAGTGTTGTTTATTTTATTTTTAAAAGTCATAGCAGAGCCAGGGGACGCCTGGATGGCTCAGTCGGTTGGATGTCTGGCTTTGGCTCCTCAGGTCATGATCCCAGGGTCCTGGGATTGAGCCCCGCATCGGGCTCCTTGCTTAACAGGGAGCCTGCTTTTCCTTCTCCGTCTGCTGCTCCCCCTGCTTGTGCTCTTTCTCTCTGTCAAATAAATAAATAAATAAATAAAATCTTTTTAAAAAAATGCTGTGGTAAGGGGCACCTGGGTGGCTCCGTCCATTAAGTTTCTGCCTTTGGCTCAGATCATGATCCCTAGATCATGGGATTGAGTCCTGCATCAGGCTCCTTGCTCAGCAGGGAGCCTGCTTCTCCCTCTCCCTCTTCCTGCCCCTCCCTGCTGCTTTTGCATACACACATGCTCTCTCTCTCTCTAATAACTAAAGTCTTTAAAAAAGATAAAAATGAAAGTTCTGGCAAATACACATAACATGAAATTTACCACTGCAGCCATTTCCAGTGTCCGGTTCAGTGGTACTAAGTCCCTGCCCAGTGCTGCACAGCCAGACCCACCAGCCGTCTCTAGAAACTCTTCTTGCAAAACCGGAACTATGTCTCCATTCCCCACTAGCTCCCCACTCCCCTTCCCCTGACAGTCACTGTTCATTCTGCTTTCTGTCTCTGGGAACTAGGCTGCTCTAGGGACCTCATATTAGTGGGATCCTACAGTATTTATCATTCTGTGACCGGCTTCTGTCACTGAGCATAATGTCCTCAGGGTTCATCCTTTTTGGAGCCTGTGTTGTAGTTCCCTTCCTCTTGAAGGCTGAGTAGTATTTCATTGTAGGAATAGACCACACTTGGCTTATGCACTGATGGGTGTGTGAGTTGTTTCCACCTTCTGCTTATTCCAATGAGTGCTGCTCTGAACACGGTGTGCAGACATCCCTTCGAGACCACACTGGCAATTTTTGGGGGTGTTTGCCCCGGAGTGGAGTTTCTGTGATGTGATGTGCCAGAGACTTCCAGAGAGAGGAACTCAGCTGTCACAGAACTACTGAGCAAAGTGGTACTGTCTGTGTTTTTTACAGATGAGGAAACTGAGGCAGAAGAATTGGAGAAGGTGGAGATGGGAGGGGTTGCAATGCAGCCACATGATCCTCTGTGTCCTGGCTCTTCCCCAGTTCCTTCCATTCCTTTTGGGGGTCCCCCTTTCCTCAGAACCCTGTCTGAGACTCTGGCTCTCCCCCGCCGATCCTTCCTTGCCTGTTTTCCCTCTTGGCGCCGACCCACTGACCCCACACTTTGGATGTATTTGCTGCTTTCCTGCCTCTCCCAAAGGAGGCTGGCTTCACAGGGGCGAGATTTGGGGTGTTTGCTCATTCAAGCTCATTCAAGCCCCAGCTGCTGCACACAGTAGACCCTCAGGAAAGACTCACCGAGGGACTGATGGCACATGGCCGGCATTCTCTCCCTTTCTCGCTGCTTCTGCACAGTGCTGGCCCTTGCTAGAGGCCCCACTGAAGCCTGCAGGAGCCCAGCTGAGGGGCCCTGCACCTGCTCCCGGCCCTGGCCTCGTCTCCCCACAGACAGAGCTCCTCTCTCTGCACCTGGAGCAGCTGCCAAGGGCAGCCCAGGCCTGGTGGCCTCACTCCCGTCCCCACCTGGCCCCGCACTCAGGGCTGACAGTGACGAACGTCCCTCTACCGCTGTAGTTACTAACTTGGCTTCTGAAGGGCTCTGGCTGCTCCAGACTCAGGGGCCGGGAGCATCTCGTGATCCCGTCTGCAGCGGGCAGGCGTCCCCTCCACATGCACTGCGCAGACGGCGGCCACAGCCCGCCCTGCTCTGTGCCTGACCTCCCGCCAGGAGGGTGACTTAATCACACGCGGCAGGTGTGGTGTGTTTTCCGTCGCCGTCCGGCCAAGGCCTCCCTCCGCTCCAGCCATTCATCCCCCCACCCCATTCCACGTCCGACCGTTCCCTCCCCTTGGCATGGTGGCCGTCCTCTTGGGCTCTTCTAGGTCCCCGTTCCTCTGTGTCTGTCTTCAGCACGCATAGTGATCTGTGTCCCCCCCACCCCCCTCATTCTCAGGGGCTGGGGCGGGCCTTCCATGGAGAAATGCCCTCAGCCAATGTGGGGGGGCCTCACCCACACAGGCACCCGTCACCCCTGTGGGGCCACACAGCCAATGGCTCGCCTCGAGACAGGACGTTCTGGTGAGTGTACACTCCAGACCCACGGGGTCAGGCGGGGACAGCCCCTCCTGGAGCCCCTGCCCCCTGAAGGGCTCCCCCTGAGAGCAAGTCCCTGCTGACACGGCCCCTGCTGCCAGAAACCCACATGGAGGCATCTTGTCTTTCTTGTGTCACTCAGTTCTGTGTATTGAACATGCATGTCAAGGCTGATGGGCACCCCATACGTCACTTCTCCCTGACCAGAATCCTCTGGGGGCAAGGCACTAGCCACTCCCCTGGGGACAGGCGCTGGGCTGCCTCCACAGCAGGTTACCGTCACGGAGCTGCATCCTTCTGCGCGTCCCCTTGGGGGCCCCATGAACGTTTCAGAGGTCACCATGCTGGGTGTGCTTACTGGTCGTAGGGGGTACAGTACCCTAACAGGGAGAGGCTGTTCTCCAGAGAGGCGCTCCGGGCTGTGCTCCTACAGCAGGGCTGTGTCTCCACGCCCACCCCAGGCAGTGTTTCTCGACCCTCCCAGGTTCAAAGCCATCTTTGAGGTGTCCCTGCTTCTCCTTCTGCCAGGTGCTCAGTGAAGGTAAGTGGCCTTACCCCGCAGGGTTGGAAGGAGGACCTAGTACGCTGCTGGCAGTCAGGGAAGCCCACTGCCACCTGACCATGTAAGGACCACCCAGGTGGGTCCACCATCAGGTAGGCGGCCAGGCTGGCATTTGTTTCCAGGACAGTGACTTAATGGCTTAATAGTACAGGCTATTCCTTGTAGCCAGACTGCCTGGGGTCCAAGGCCAACTGTGTGACCTTGGTGCACTTAACTCTTCTGTGCCTCAGTTTCCACATCTGTGAAATGGGGGAGGACTATGCTTCAGAAGATGGTCGAGGGTAAAAGCATGCAGAGCGTGAGCACAGAGACCCTGGTGTGTAGGGAGTGGTCAGCACACACTTGTGGATCTTATCACTGCTACGACTTAGTGTCACGGCCCATGTCTGTGATGGACTCAGGCTACCTAAGGGGATGGGGACAGGTGTGGGGGCTCATTGCCCCTGATAGCCACACATGGAGGGGCTGGCCCATTCCAGACCTGGTTTTATGGTCACAGGTAAAGATCCTTACCCCGTCACCTGAGTTCACAGCTGTGCGCACAAAAAAGGCTTCTTGTAGTCATAGGAGCTGCTGACTCCCCTAGGTATAGAATGCACTGGTCTATGAAATTTGCCTAAGAGAAAACAGAGAAGATACTTTACAAACCCATAATGCCCCAACATGGGGCTTTTTGACATTGGCTCCTGGCTGGACCCACCGAAATGACCAGGGTCACATCTAAAGTCTTGGAGCACCGAGCCCTGTAAATTACCAGGGAAACAGAGCTGCCTGCCATGAATTCATGGGTATGTTGCCCTGGGAAGATTTACCTTGGACCTTCAGGGTTAGGCTTTGGCAATGTCAGCCTTCCTGGGGCTGCATGTCCTGGGCCTCTGCCCCCTGACCCGGCTCTGCCGCAGGAGCCCAGGGGACAGAAACACCAGTCACCAAGTGCAGGAGGTTACAGAGGGCAGGGAGGGCTGGGGTGAGGTTGGGTGTGACATAATCCAACAGAGGCCTCCCTCAATGGATAACAGTGAGCTCCCCGGAGCTGGCATGACCCTGCAGAGATGTCACTCATCGAGGCAAAGAGATGGTCCTTTGTCACTCTGCATGGACCAGATATTGGCTGTGGCTATCCCAGATAAGGGAGTCGTAACCTCAGTCCAAGGTGGCTTGCAGAAAGGAGCTCAAGTATGGGATCCGGGCCCCCAGCCAAAGGGGGACCTTGGTGGCCACCACAGTGTCCACTCTGTGTGGTCAGGCAACTCTTTCTGTGTGCAAAACAGAGGGCATCCCTTCTGCTCTGAAAGCCCCTCCCATGTTCTCTCCCTCTGAGTGGACAGATCGGGCTCCTCGGACTACACCCAGATGACAGATACATATTTTTAAAACGGGGATTAGTTGCCAATGTTTATGGATCAGCAGATCTCACATGAAGCCTGAGATTTCCAGCTTCTCTTGAGCACTGAACAGGGCCCCCTCCCTCTCACGGGGGGAGCTCTGGCTACAGGGTAGCCTTCCCCGTGCCTGGACAGCACGGTTCCCACAGCCACAGCCACCGCCTTCCCTTGCCGGAGGCTTTGCAGTCACGCCCCTGTGGGCTGCTGATGGCTTTTCTGCTCTGTTCCTCACTACTCGTAACTCAGCCCATGTTCAGGGAAGTAGGGGGAGTAGGGGGGCAGGGTTCTGACTGGGTTCCAGGCTCTGCACTGTTGCCTGGATCCCATCTACTAGAGAACTTGTGTTGGAGTGGGGAGACAGGCACAAGGAGAGAAGCAAGTCAGTGTGGGTTGGAATGTCCAGCATTGGGTGGGGGCTAGACAGAAAAACTCAGCAGGGCAAGGGGGTGGAGAGTGATGGGGTGCAGTTTTAGGCGGCCTGGTTGGGGAGGGCCTCTAGTGGGTGACCTTGAACAGAAAGCAAGGGAAGTGAGGAGTGAGCGGTGTCGGGGTCTAGGGGTGCCACACCACTCTCAGCAGCCGGCCCCTGGGAACCGGAGCCAGATGGTCTGGACGCTCTCTGCACCCAGCATGCGGCTTTGTGCTGCCATGTGCTGGCTGAGCCCAGAGACCCCGTATCCCCTCAGCTTTGAGCGTCCTCCTCTAGGAGGCTTCTCCTTTGGGCCTTGCCCCCGGGTCACTGGGCAGGATGATTGTCTATTTCTATGCCCATGTCACCCACATAGAGGACCTTGGGGTCAGGGTCAAGGTCAGAGCTAGCCCCTGAGCATAGTCTCTATGTCTAGCGCAGTATAGGGACGGGAGTCGGACATCAGGTAGGAGGCAGCTTCGAGTCAGGTGGGGCAACATTAGATGCAGACATCACTGAGGGACTCTGGTTCTCCATCTGCTTAGGACTCCACGACTGGGGCAATCCTTAGAACTTGAGCTTTTGGCCCCCTTTGGCAGATGTTCCTGTTTTTTGTGGGTTTTTTGTTTGCTTGTTTTAAGATTTTTATTTATTTTTATTTGAAAAAGAAAGAGAGAGAAAGCATGAGCCGGGGGAGGGTCAGAGGGAGAAGCAGGCTCCCCACCCAGCAGGGCTCCATCCCAGGACCCTGGGATCACAACCTGAGCTAAAGGCAGATGCTCAACTGAATGAGACACCCAGGCGCCTCAGAACTACCTGTTTTGACTAAAAATGGTCCCTCAGGGAAAAAAACCCAGAAAGTCCTGCCCCTTACCGGGTTTAAGTTAGTGAGGGTGTCGTGGGGACAGGAGCCCACGGGTGATTAATGCCAACTTTTACATACCCTCCGGGTTTCCGCATCACTGAACAAGTTCCCCTCCTCCGGCTCCCTGCAAAATGTCAGCCCAGGGAATTAGGCAGCCCATACCTTTCTGGTTGGCTTCCAAGTAGCAGAAAATGTCAGGCCAGAGAATGTAGTTAACTAGCATCATACAAATGAAGGCTCCTGGGTTGAGGACGGCACCTTGCCTTCCCTCTGCCCTCCTCCTGCCTCTCCCCTCCCATTTCCTCCCGCCTTCCTTCCTGAGACCCGGCACCTGGCTTTGCCGCTGGCGGGGGCAACTTTTGCTAGAATGCTGTGCGTTCCTTGCAGAAGTCTCCCTGCCAGCACGACTGTTCTAATTAGTCATATTTTGAAAGCAGATTTGCTTAATTGCCAGCAGTACTCAATATTGGTATATAAATAAAGTCATTAATAACTCTATATGCCGAAACGTCCCCCCCGAACACCACAGCAGCCGGGCCCCGCTGACCAGTCTCTTGGGATGGTCTCGGCTGGACAGTGGCGTCTGCTGGCCCCTGTTGGCATCTATCAATAATCAGAGAAGGACAGCGGGGGAAAGTGAGGCAGGGAGGCTTCCCGCAGGAGGCGCAGCGCTGAGGTGGGGTTGGGGTGGGGGCTGGACAAGAGGAGGTTTCCAAGGCCATGAGTTTTGAATGGCAGCAAAGTGGTGTAATTGGTCTTCTGATCATCAGGGTAATAAACACTTAGTAAACAGTTGGGGCTTAAACGCTCCATTCGTGAGCTTGCCTCCAACCCCCAGGGCGATCCAATGGTACTTCCCTGATTCCCCGTTTACAGAATACAGATTATAACATCTATCCAGCACTTTGCGGGGCTGTCACCTACTGTGTGCCAGGTCCTGTCCTAGTGCCAGTGATACCTAAGGTGTATGTGCCCATGCCCACATGGTGGAGGGTAGTACAGGTGCAGGAGAGAGGTTGGCAGGGCCTTGGGGCTGTTGGTGTTTTGCTCTGGTTACTGTGGAATGTTAAGGTCCAAGGTATCATTCTAGAAGACCTCCCTGGCCGGGGTAGGAAACAGACCACAGGGACACACGGCAGGGACGACAGCTGTGGCCCAAGACAGAGATGATGGGGCTCTGGCTAGGGAGGTGGGGGAGGGGGGTCAGAAGCCCAGATTTGGGGGCTGCTGTGAGGCAAAGCCCACAAGACCCACAGATGGGGTATATGGGAGTGGGGCAGTGATGTTTGGAATCACGGAAGTCCCCCTAGGTTTGAATGACTGAGAGGATAGTTGGTGGGGCCACTGTGTGTGGGGTGGGGGGTGGGGCAGTCCAGGGCGTGGCGGGAGGGGCGTGTGAGAAGCTTCACTTCCCCTGGCTCCAAGCCCCTGCCTCTGTCATCTTCTCTGGCTTCTAGATATAAAGAAAAAAAAAGGACTTTATTTATTGAGAAAATTTTAGGCTTACAGGAAAATGCAGCCATCCATACAGGGTGTTGGACTCTTGCCAGTACCTCCCCCTCCCGCACCCCCCTTACCCCTGCCCTGTTCCCCCAGCATTAACAGCTTGCATTAGAGTGGCACGGTCCTTACAGTGGGTGAACAAACGTGGCTGCATTATCGGTAACTGAAGTGGGTAGATGACGTGAGTGTTCACTCTAGTGTTAATCCATTTGTAGGGCTGGACGTGGATAACGACAGAGATCCAGCGTAACAGTATCACACGGGGTGTTTTACTGCCTGAAACATCCCCCAAGCTCCGCCCATTCATCCTGGCCTCCCCTCAGCTGCTGGCAACCACTGATCTTCTCACTCCTTCAAGAGGATGACACAGCTGCGTTTCCAGACGAGCTTCTTTCACTCAGTAACATGCATTTAAGGGCCCCCCAGCTCTTGTCACGGCTTGATAGCTCATTTCTTTTTAGTGCTGAGTAATATTCCGTTGTCTGGACGTGCCCCAGTTTCTGTATCTGTTCCCCCCACTGAAGGACATCGTGACCGCTTCCAAGTTTCGACAATGATGAATAAAGCCGCCCTGAACACCCACGTGCAGGTTTTGTTGAGACGGACGTTTTCAGCTCCTTGGGGTAAATACCACGGAGCGTGATTGCTGGATCATATGGTGAGAGTAATTTTAGTTTTGTAAGAAACAGCCAAGCTGTCTTCCAAAGTGGCTGTACCGTTTGGCACTGGTAAGGTTCTAGAGTTTTGACCCCCTTTAAGGGGTTGTATGGATTCTGAGAACTTCATAGACCCTAGTGCATCCCCCAGCCTACCCCCAAGGCTCGTTCCGCTTCTCCCCAGCCTTCTCAGCCCATGTGGATGGCATGGAGAGCAGTGTGTGATGGTCTCGTGCAGGCACCAGTAAGGAAAATGTGCCGGGTCTCTGAATTTTCTTGGGTTCCATTGGGCTGGGAGCAGGGAAGGTTGTAGGGAAAATCAGCAAGTGTTGGCCTGTGTTTGGCCTGTGTGTGGAGGTAAGCCTAATGTGCGTGAGCAGTTAGGGAGCTAGATAAGGCAGAACGAGACAAAGTACTCCCTGCACGTGAGACCGCAGCACAGGGGCTTAGTACGGTCTGAGAAACAGGGGCGGGTGTCCTTGGAAATGCCTGGCCTTGCCAGAAGGTAACGTCTGTTCATCTGTCGTACACACGCAAGGTGGAAGCTGCTCACAGACAGCTCATATACACATATTGTGGTAAAAGACAACACTTTTGGGGATGTTGGTTCTGAGTCCCCAGCCGTGAGGGGCTGTGCCTCTGCAGGACGATGTAATTGTCGCTCTTGTCCTCTTTTGATGACTTGGCGTTGTGGCCCATGAACCCTAAGCATACCAGTAAGGTGTAAGCAGTTACAGCCCTCCCATTTAAGCCTCACAACACTGACTGATAGGTTTTATTTTCTATTTTAGAAACCTAAGAACAGAAAGGTGAAGGCACTTGCTTGTAAATGCACAGCATGTTGGTTGGGATCTGTGCAGAGAGGCTGCTCTCGGGTTGAGGAGCAGAGAAGGAGGGAGGGGCTGCTTTGGGGGTGGGGTTGGGTTCCCTGACCTCCTGCGGGGCTTCCTGTGGCTCTGTACCCGGATGACACTTCTTGCCCTACCTCAGGGTTGTTTGCCATCTCCATGCACTTGGTTTCTCTCCGTGGTACTTACCAGCTGACGTGCCTTACAGTGTGTCCTTATGGGCTCGGTTTCTGGTTCATGTTCTGTCCCCTCACCTTGGCCTGGCTCCCTGAGTGGGGGGTGTCTAGATGTCTCCTTCCTTGTGCCTCCCCAAGGCCTGGCGCAGAGCCAGTGCCCAATGGCTGTTGGCCGAACCAGCTACCGTGAAGGCTGCATTGGGCTTGGTAAGGTCAGCTCAGTTGAGAACAGAGCTCCAGGAAGACAGGCCTTTCCCTGAGCAACAGGCAAATGCCCGCATCCAGAGCCCCATTCCCGCTCAGTGGCCACGGACAAGTCACTGCACACCCTGCACTCAGCCCTCCCAGAGGATGAGGGTGGGACAGAAGTCACGGGTTCTATGGGAAGTCATGGGTTCCTTGACATTCTTGCATAATTATAATTATGTAATTGTATGTAATATATAATTATATGATATAATTATGTAATATAAATTATAGGGTTTTTATTGTGGTGAAGCATGTAAAACAAAATGCACCATCTTGGGGAACGGTCGGTAAAGCATCCGACTCTCAGTTTCAGCTCAGGTCATGATCTCAGGGTTGCAAGATCGAGCCCTGCATTGGGTTCTGCACTCAGCATGGAGTCTGTTTCAGATTCTCTCTCCGTTTGCCCTGCCCACCCTCTCTCTCTGAAATAAATAAATCTTTTTTTTTTTTTTAAATGGACCATCTTAACCCTGCCATTAAGTACCTTCACACTGTGGCAACCATCACTGCCATCCGTGCCCAGACCCTTTCCATTGTCCCAGACAGAAGCTCTGTCCCATGAAACATGCATTATGTGTATGTGTGGTATTGTCAAGGTGTACACTTATTTTTTTCCGAGACAATTTCAGCTCAGGGTCCACCTGTTTGGGACAAAGGTTCTCAGCCCAGGCTCCCAGAACATTCTATACCACATAGTTTGTTGTCAGATCCATCTGGTGCACCATAGGATGTGGGGCGGCGTCCCTGGCTTTCACCGTCACTGTGGACGCTGGTGGTGCCCCCCTTCTCAGTCGTGACACTAAGAAACATCTCCAAATGGTATAAAAGTACCAGCAGTGTGGGCTGAACGAGCCTAGAGATCTACGGTAGAGGGATGATGACTGGCCTGAGTGACGCTACACACACTGGACGCTGGAAATATACCAAGGGAGGGCATGTCAGGGGCTCTCAGCGCACACACACACAAATGGCAGCGTTGGGGCTGGGGGTCATGGTAACCAGCTTGGCTATATGGTCATCATTTCCCTCTGCATCTGTATGCTGGAGCAACACATTGTACTCTTTTGTTCATATCCTTTTTTTTTTTCCCCTGAAGATTTAAATTACTAGAGAGAGAGGGCACACACACACAAGCAGGGGGAAGAACAGCAGCAGAGAGAGAAACAGACTTCCCACCGAGCAGGGAGCCGGATGTGGGGCTTGATCCCAGGACGCTGAGATCATGACCTGAGCCAAAGACAGATGCTTAAATGACTGAGCCACCCTGGCATCCCTCATGCATGCCATTTTTATTAAAAATAGGTAAGTAGTGAGAAAAAGAATGCAGATAGTGGCCAGTGCCCCCTGGGTTGGGTTGGAAGTTGCCTCAGACTGGGAACCATCGGCTTATGAACTTGAACCTAGTTGGAAAGCAGAAGCCTTATTTTGGGGAGCCCATCAATTATGAACACATTGCAGAGTTTTGTCAATCACCGAGAAGAGCTCTTTCCTATATGTTTGGCTCCTCAAGCCCTGTGTTGACCTTGAGGCAGCCACAGGCTAGGGGCACTCACATTTGGGTACAAGTTCTTCCTTTCAAATACCAGCACAGGCCACGGGCTAGGGCAACTCAGCCCCTACCCATGACTACACACCCCTTGTTCCTGGATGGGCAGGGACAGGTCTCTATCCCCCACAGCAGACCACTCTTGGGACCCAGGCTGTGGACACAATGCAGTGACCTCCCCCTCCCTTGGGCCCAGCATCTCCACCTCCCTCCCACCTGCCTGCTGTCAGGTGAATCCAACTGGTTTGGAAAGAAAATGACTGGCTTCTGGTTTTTTCCCTTGTGATTGGAAAACCAGTCTTTAATAAAAATGAAGGTAGCCCCTAGAGCTGCCCGGGGTGGAGGTTTGGAATAGCCCTTCTAGATGTTTCTGAGAGCAGGTCAGCTGTCAGGGGCAGTTTTTTGTCTGGTTCTGGATAGTCGTGACTGGAGCCAGGGCAAGGGTTGTGCGGATCTGACTGCTGTGGTGTGGAGCTTTGTTGGGACCTCGGGTGACCTAAAGAAGGCTGTGTGGACTTGTAACAGGCCTGCCCCAGGGCTGCGGAGCCCACGTGGTCAACCTGCAGCCTGAGAACGCGGAATGGCCCTGGGCCTGGTGCTCCTCGTCTCCAGGGTGTGGCACATGAGGTCGTGGAGAACATTCCAGGGTGCGGGCTTAGTGCACGCTAGCAGAAGCTCTCCCTGAGCCACGGGGATGAGGGAAGAAGGTATGTGGGATCCGCCCGTAGAGGTGTGTCTTTAACTGCCAGAGTCTGTGTTTGGCTCCCGGCTCTCCAGCCTGTCACTGTGCTGGGCTCGAACTTGTCCTTCCTCCCCACCTCCAGTCCGGGGTTTGCCGCTGCTGGATCCCACCTCCTGTCCCCTCTCCCTGCAGTGATGTCTTCCTGACACCTTTATTCAGAGCCATTGGGACTGCCTCTGCCCAGCATCACTCCAGGCACAGCGGAGCCAGGAGGAGAGGCGGCTGAGGCAGTGGCCCAGGGGTCCACTGCGCCCCCAGGGCACTGCTGGGGTGTCCCCATCTGCACGTTCCTCCAGAATCAGCCACTAGCCCCCGTGGCTGGAGTCCACCCGCCCCCCTCGGAGCAGGTGGGTGTACACCCATGCTGTCCTATACTGTAATGTGGGCAGATCTGCCAGCGATTAGGAAGGATACAGACAGGACCCGTGCAGCCCAGCTGGACCTGTCGGTGAGCACGCGTGGGTAATCGCCATCACACGAAGCTCCTCACCCCAGACAAGAAGCCGAGAGGTGGGCTACAGTCCTGTGTCAGCTGGAGCTCGGATCCTCGGGTCACCTGGCAGCTGGAGGCAGAGGGCGGGTGGGGGGTGGCAACCAAGGGTGCGTCACCCTGTGTGTCGGGATGGTTTTCCATTTCCACTTCCATGATCATTCATTCCCATGCTTGGAAGCCATGGTATTGGGTTACCTTTGAGTTTCTTACTCACCCTGACCCTTGGTTCCCTCCCCTCAGGCTCTGGTCTCACGGCAGTGTTGTGAGCGTCTGTGCTTCTCCCACACATACTGAGCTACCCAGAAAATGAGGCTATCGATACTTCAAAAATTGAGTTAAGAGGATCATTACATTTATCGCCCTGTGTGTGCTCCCATTTTGTATTTTAGAAATTAAAGGCTGCCTGTTCCTTATCTAATATTTTGATGGATGCAACTTTTATGAAAATGGAGTTGAATTTAGTTCTCTCTATGGCAGCCTTGAGATGCATTCACAATAAAGTAGTGCTGAGGCTTCATTCAACCTTGGTGCAGGTACTTCCAACACCCTCCTTAGGGTCACTGCACCGCCCAGTCGCCGCTAGCCCAACTCAGTTGGAGAGATGTGCCTCTAACGCTGTTGAAGAGGTGATTACTTCAGGGAGGAGTCAGCTGCCCTTTGGGTGCCTTGCCCCTTCTCTGGACAGCTTTGTATGCTCTGTGGAGTCTGACATCCTGGGTTCAAATCCTGGCTCTGCTACTTCCGGTGTTTGCTTCTGTGCCCTTTGGCAAGATATTAAATATCTCTGTTCCTCAGCATCCACATCTGTAAAATGGGAGATAATCATGGTCCATACCCTATAGGATTGCTTGGGGCTTAAATGAATATTTACTAAGCACTTAAAATAGCATCTAGTTTGTAGTGAGCAATGGGTTTCCATTTGCTACTGTTGTTGTACTTACTAAGCTTCGAGCTACCTGAAGTCAGAAATCCCCATCTTGGACTTTGTGGTCTCAGCACTCAGCAGTGAAGGGGTGCCTTTGTTGTATCTTCTGCCTGGTTTCTAATTTTGGCATGAAGTGCAAAAGTCATTGCTCCAACTTCCTTGGTGAGGTCTCCTTGCCTCTTGAATCAGTGATCGTTTGCAGTCCTTATCAGGACCTTTGTTTTCCTTAGCCAGGCTTCAGCTCTGAGCTGGCATATTTCACTCTTGCAGATGCTGGTGTGTAAACACTGTTTTCTGTCCTCTGAGTGATGTCTGTGACAGCTATTCAAGGTTTTTCTCTGCATTTTGCTGGCCGCGAATCACAGCAACATTTAAAGTATTCCTGAGTGCTTGAGTTTTTTTTTCAGCAAACGTCATTCATTTGTTCACTTAAGAAATACTAAGCATTACATGTGCCAGGCATTATTCCCATTGTTGAATAGTTATAGCAGTGTACAAAACAAGAAAAGTCCTGTCCTCATGGGTTCACATTTCAATGGGGAGAAACAGGTAATTGAGATAAACATGGACAATATTTAGTGTGTTCAAGAGAAAATGTGATTAGGAGAAAAAGAAAACGCTGGCAGGGAGAGCTGGGGGTGGGTGGGTGGGGTGACATTGGAATTGTGGATAGAGTGAGCAGCAAAGGCCAGAGGAAGCGAGGAATGAACTGTGTGCATCCCTGGAAAGAGTGAGCAGGCAGAGGGTGCAGCCAGTGCAAAGGCCCTGAGGCTGAGAGTGAGCAAGGGGAGGAAAGTGGAGGTGAGGACACAGAGGTCAAGGGAAGGACAGTCCTTCACACAGGGCTATGTAGGACTCTCTGGCTTTTACCCCAGAGAAGAGGAGCCACAGAGGCATGAAACCTGATCTAGATCTAGACTGTTCTGGATACTACATGGAGAAGAGACCAAGGGGGCATGCAGGTAGAGGACAGGAGACCGAAGAGGCCGTAGCAGTAATCCAAGCAAGCCATGATGGTGGCTGGCAAGAGGGGCATCCCCTCCGTGCTTGCTCCGAATCCAAGGACCTGGCTTGTCTTCTTTGAATCTGCAGACCTTTCGCTGTTTGCTCTGTCCCCTGAAAGCTGGTGACAAGCCCTAGAAAGGCTAAGAAGGAAATGCCCCTTCTGTACATTGTCTGGGGTGACGTAGAGCTGCTGTAACTGGTAATCATGGTGGGAACACACAGGATGCTACACATCAAAAAATCTCCCAACCTCCCAAGTGCAGGAGGCCAGAGGGACCTTTCTGGACAGACTGAGAGATGGCCCCAAAAAGGCTTTTTTGGGGCCAAAGCAGCCCTTGAATCCTGGGAGTCTCTGTCCTGACCTAAGAGAATGAAGGCAAGAGGGGTGGGCATCTGCTTCCTCTGCATCGGGGTCTCCTCACATCCTCGACTTCCCTGGAACCTAGGCTCTTCCATCTGGAGAACGAGCCCCAGACAGAGAAAGGAAGCTGCCTAGGGCCACAGAGCAAGAGCGGAGGCTCAAACCCAGAGCTGGCTGACCCTTCTCCGCTGTTCCATGCTGGCTCCTCTTGTTCAACTGAAATAAGTGAGAGTAAGCTGACGACAACGACCGAGGAAGAGAAATAAAATAAACTCTGTTCACTGAAGTGGTGACGAAGCCATAAGGAAATTCCCCCCAGGAAATGCCCTTCTTTTCTCAGAACCAGGCATTGAAGTCTGACCTTTCTGGAGGTGGAGTCAGGACCCACCAAGTGATTCTAGTGATGAGCGAGACAGCTGCCCACAGTGTGGGGCAGGGGGAGACTTTACTCAGGGCAGAGGGGCTCAACAGGACGGATGCTGCTGCCTGAGCACTTGGGTCCAACCCAGCTCTGAATTGACCAGCTGTGTGACCTCAGTCAAGTTACTTACCCTCTCTTTGCTTCAGTTTTGTGTGTATCCTATGGGGATTATAAAAGTCTCCACGGAGTCACAGTGAAGATTAAAGCTCCATAAGTAAGATGCTCAGAACAATGCCTGGTTTGTACAGAGCACTCAGTAAACCTTGGCCATCATCATTGCCAGGGTCAAAAAACATCTGAGGATGCAGGACACAGTGTGTGGCTTGAGATATCAGGAAAGGCTTCCTGGAGAAGGGGAGAGTAAGGACGGGCCTAGAAGAGTAGGGAGGAGCCCAGCAGAGAGACAGGAGGTTACTTCTCAGGGGAAATGGGAGCAGGTTTGGAGGGGAGTGGATGTGGGAGCTTGATTGCCTAGGGTCTGGGCACAGGGGAGGTGAGCCAGAGGGCCAGAACAGGGCAGCCTTGAACACCCTTGAGAACTTTTTCCGGCACACGGTGATATGGCGAGAGCCATTGTTAAGAAGTTTAGAGAGAGGGGGTGCCTGGGTAGCTCAGTGAGGTAAGCCTCTGCCTTCGGCTCAGAACATGATCTCAGGGTCCTGGGATCAAGCCCAGTATCGGGCTCTCTGCTCAGCAGGGAGCCTGCTTCCCCTTCTTTCTCTGCCTGCTGCTCTGCTTACTTGTGATCTCTCTCTGTGTCAAATAGATAAATAAAATCTTAAAAAAAAAAAAAAAAAAAGTACAGGTGAGAAACCTGGTTTCCTCCCGAGCTAGTGCACACTGACTTTTCGGTGGCCTTTGAGGCATGGTGGGGAATTTGGAAAGAATAGCAGTTTCTCAGTGCAAAACACTCCCTTCCCGAGCTTGTGAAAGGCAGATGGAGAAGGGGGATTTACCCCCCCCAACCCTGGTGATTCCAGGGGGAGACTGTTCCCCAACCTGGGGCATTAGGACATCCAAACCCCCCATGGTCATGAGCTGGCCTTGACCTCAAGTGGGGCTCTGGAAAGGACCGTGAACACCACAGGGTCCATGAGAGCCCCTGGGGCCTGGAGGATGGCCCCTGCAGGTGCCTTTCCCCAGGCGTCCGCCAGACTGTAATGTTGGTCATGCCCCTGTGGGACAGCTGGGACTAAGCCTTGTGTGGTTCTGGGGGTGGCTGACCCAGCCCAGAGGAAGCCCCCAGAACGCACCCCCTCCTGGCCCTGAAGCCTCTCCAGAGAGATCCAAACGGAGACCACAGAAGCTCATTATCAAATTTGCACTTGACACAGAACTGAGAAGTCTGCTAATGTGATGGAATGAAGACTGTAAGTGGTTTTGACACCCCTAACTGCTGGGCGAGAGCTCATGTAGTGAAAATTATTGGAGATAAATATCTGGCCCAGCTTTCGGTTAAAGAAAAGAAGTGAGCCCAGGGCTCACTTGACACAGTGAGGCCAGAGAGCCCTTCATCAGGTGAAGCAGGGGTGACCAGCCGGAGAGCGACCACAGCTTAGGGGGACGCCCAAGGGTGGTGAGGCCACAGGAGCCTGGACGTTCATCCCAGGGCCCGGGCATGTGCCTTGGGGGTGAGGACAGGGAGTGAGGACAGAGGGTGAGGACTTGGTGTGGGAGGTCCAGAGGCAGAGCTGGGGCCGGGGGAGGAAGTGATGGGTACAAGCTACCCAGAGGTCACATTATCCAAGGGAATGGAATGGAGTCCCAGAGCATCTTGGGGGAATCTGGGAGGGGCGGGGCCCCAGGCAAAACCTGGCTGGGTAGGTATATTGATTAGGGAATTTTTCATCCATTTTGGAGGTCAAAATGGCTGTGAATGAATTAATAGCCTCCCCTTGCGGATTTCACTAGCAGGTTCTGAAGGGAGGGGATGTTTGACCAGATTCTGCCCCCACGTAGGCACTAAGAGCAGTACAGCCCACTTTGGAAGCTCAAGGAAGTCCTTTTGGGTATTTGGAACCCACTTTCCAGAAAGGCTCACCAAGGCAAGCAGGTCAGTGTGCCAGAGGTAGGATTTGCCTATTAGCCCTCTCCCTGGGTCAGCAAAAGTGTGAGACTTCTCCCTATTCACCCGCTGTCAGAGTCGGGTCTGTGTGAGGACCCAGCTGTGTACCCCGCTCAAGGACACCAGTTTCTTGCTGGCTGTTCATGCTTTTTCATACAGTGAAAGGGAGGGCATCTGCAGGATTCTGGTGGGAGTGCCTTCCCTGGGCCAGTGAGGGCCCATTCCCACTGCAGCCATGCTGATGAGCAATCCGCTGGCTCCATCTGTGAAACCCTGTTCCTGAGAGTGCCTCCGGCCAACTCGCAATGCCTCTGGACTTGACTGGGGGTGCGGAGAGCTAGGCACATATGGAATTTGCCTAGGAAGTGCAGCCTGTGGCTGCAGTGGGGCTGAACACGCTGGCAGCAGGCATCTCTGAGTTAGTGCCCTGATGGCTCCCTGGGGCCTGACTTCCGAATGGTAGGATGTCCAGGCTGAGGACTTTAAGGTCAGTTAAAGGCTCTGTAATAAGGAGCTTCTAAAAACCTCCTTCACAATCTTTGCCGATCTGTTCCTCCTTTGCACTACTAGTTCTGTTTGGTCTTGTTTTGGTCTTTTAGATTGTGACAAATACATATAGCATAAAATTTATCATCTTAACAATTATTTTTATTAAAGATTTAAGTTTTTATTTGAGATAGAGCAGGAGTGGGGGAGCAGAGGGAGAGGGAGAAGCAGGCTCCCCGCTGAGCAAGGAGCTCAATTCGGGGCTCAATCCCAGGACCCCGGGAGCATGACCTTAACTGACTGAGCCAGCCAGGCACTCCCACCATCTTGACCAGTTTTCAGTGTACAGTCCAGTGGCACTAGTGTGCTCACAGCATGCAGATATTGCTATCCTCTGATTCCAGAATATTCTCATTTTGCAGAACTAAAACTCTGAATCTGTTAAACAGTAATGCCCTGTTCCCGCTCCCCGGTCCCTTGCAACCACCATCCCGATTTCTTTCTCCATGAGTTTGACTCTGAATCATTGAACCTCAGCTTGTCCAGGCTGGCCAACCTCCCTCGAGGCCTGGGCTGACCACAGCGCCATGACAAGATGAGCACAGCCCAGCCCAAGACAGGAGGCCAACCCGTAGACTTGGGAAAGATGACAAATGGTGGCTGTTTTAAGCAACTAAGTTTTGGACCATTTTTTTGTTGGGCAGCATCATTGTAGCAACAGGAGCTGATACACCTGCTCCCCAAGACTCTGGACCCTGGAGTATGTCCTCATTGAGGTTCTTAGGGTACTTCAATAGTGTGTGAAGCTGGGATTTCCAGCTGGCACAGGGTCACTGACCCTCCCTCCCACCCCCAGAGCAGAGCAGATGAGAGGGCCAGCTCTGTGATGCCTATCTCTGTGCCGTGTTATATGGAGTTGCTGGCCTGCTTGATGGGGGTGATGGTGGGGAGGCCAGAAGTCATGGAAGTCTTCCTCAAAGGGCCGTGCTCACCCTTAGACAGTCCTTTGTCTCTGGTTGATCACATGTCTGAGACTGGAAAGACAGATCTGTGTCAAGTGTCCGGGCTGACTGCTCCCAATTGCCAGGAGAGGTGGGGGTCCCACACTTGCCGAGGTCAGTAGGCTAGTTGTGCGGTCTTTGGGGTTACATGATTCTGACGCCGTGGACCTCCCCATTCATCTACTCAGCAGACATTTATTTAGCACCACTGTATGCCAAACCCAGGACCTGACGTGCAAATGATTAGATGATTACACTTCCTGACGATCACTGGGATATGGTATATACCTGTCAGTTTCACCTTTTCCTGCACTTTTGCAGATAATGTTGTATTTAATTATCAGCTGCTTTAAAAAATTTTTTTAAATCAGTTGCTTTTTAGAAAGCAACAGCATGTTATGGAGTCAGGGCCAGGGAGGAGGCAGTCTTCAGCTCTGCTTGCAAAGTGGGGCCGCCCTCTGCCTAGCTCAGCACTGTCTCCCCAGTACCTGGAACAGCAGCTGGCACAGAGCAGGTGTAGCACGGATGTGTGCAGAGCAAACCAAAGGACGTAACACGCCATTGAATTTTCCTCCTCTTTCCCTGTGGCCTGTGAGGCTTCGTGGGCAGACAAGGAAACTCTGGCCCAGAGGGACAGTGAGGCTGGAGAGGCAACAGAGGGGGAATCCAGTGCCCCGGGCTACTTCCCACTCCGCCAAACTATCTCCTTAGAAATACAGAGAATGCCCAGAGAACAGCTGCAAATCCAGACAATTCTAGGGGGAGGGGACCACCCACATTGGTTTCGCCTTTGCAGGAAGTGGATCGGCCCGTGATGGTCAGATCTGTTCTTAGAACTCGTCTTGGGTCCTCTGGGGCCAGCGCTTGGGAAGTGGGGCTGCCCAGCTGTCGGTTCCCAGCCTTCTCCCTGCTGAGCACATCTGCTTGACTTCAGCTCCCACCGGCTGCGGGTGCTTCTGTGAGGGGCACAGAGACAAGGGTGGGCGCCAGGCCAGCCACCCCGCCTTCCAGCCATCTGGAGCTGAGAACCACCCACAGGAGGAAGGTATTGCTCCAGAAGGGTCTTTCGGAAACTCCCTCTCAAAGAGGCTCTTATCTGGCCTTGGACAGGGGTGGGTGGTCTGTGGCTGAGGGGACCCCAGTGGGCTCCAGATGGCCAGATGACCCTCTGTCCGATTGTTGGCTGGCTGGCAGCCTTCGGTAGACATGCTGGCCCTTGCTCAGGGGCAGCTGAATCCCTTTCTTCCTCAAAGCTGGCATGCTATGGTATCCTGGGTCCCCTGCCCCAGGCGCAGTGAGTTCCACTGGGCAGTGGAGCTGGCAAAGGAGTGTCCCTAGGTGGGCGGGCAGGAAGAGGTGGTCACCGAGGAAGTGTGGCCCTGTGAGTTGAAGACGCAAGTCAGAAAATGTTTTTGAACAACTCTGTGTGCCCAGGCCTCCGCTCAGGGCCCTTGCCTGTGCTTTCTCTTGAGCTCCTCACAGTGCTGAGACTAGCTCTGAGCTTCTGTGCAGGGTGGTTTTGAGACCTGACTCACCTAGAGGGAGTCAACCATGCAGGCCAGCGGGACACTTAGATTCTTTCACCATCCCCATTTGCTGAGATCCAAAGTTTCCCTTCAGGCCCCAATACCTACCCGGACACAGGCCCTTCCTGCTCGCCTCCCAGCAGGTCATCTGAGGAACTGTCAAGGGTTCTTGGCCTGTGCATGCTTTCTATCTCACGCCTGGGTGTTAAAACCTGGCATTCTTCTCTGAAGAAACCCCAGCCCAATCTTGGTGAGTAAGACCCCTGAGCAGCTTGATCAAGGCAAACGCTGCATTTTTAAAATGAGCTGCTATGGAAGAAGCAGAAACGCCCATCAGAAGTGGGTGAAGGGTTGTCACCAAGTGACTGTGCTTGAGTAGCCCCCTGAGGGCGAGGAGAGAGTGCAACCAACATGTCCCCCGCCACGCCCCGAGAAGACACTGTGCAGGTGCATTGACCCAGGGACATGCGCTGGGATGGCTGGGTGTGGTGACGACCTACCTCGTGCAGCCAAGGCACCCGCTGTGCCCTGCTGGCAATGTGACGTCCCTCAGCCAGAGGGGCACCCCTGTGCACCCATCTTTCCGGTCAACATATGCAGCACAGCGCCTGAGATATGTTCTGTAAAATTTGCATCATAAAGCTCAGCAAGTAGCCTGGTGATCATCTTTGCCAGAACTAGACTGTCTCCTGCCTCTTGTAGTCTGGGGCTCCAGAAAGGCTGCGTAAGTTACTCAGGTCACGAAGAACTGGAGCCCAATTGCACCCCAGCTGCTCCTCACACTTCTTTCCTTCCCTCAATATTTCTTGGGTACCCAAGTGCCCGACCCCAGGCGGGGCCAGCCGAGGTGAATGTGACACTGTCCCTACTGTCACACAGGGGCTGTCTCTTTGCCCCATGTGGGTAGTTTTATTTTTAAAATGTATATATATGTATGTACACACATTATTCTATATCTTATTGTGGTGACACCTACATAACATGAAATTGACCAACCATGTTAAAGCACATGGTTCTGTGCCATTCACACTGCTGTGTAGCCATCGCCACCAGCCATCTCTAGAACCTTCTCAATCTTCCCAAACGGAAACTTGGTGCAGCTTTCATTTTTAAAAGTTCTGTTCCACAGCTGCCTCTTATCTTTCGAAGGTCTCAGAGGCTCATGCAGATTAATGTGTGCGTGTGCATGAGAGAAAGAGAGAGAGCCGTGTTCATACATCATGGTTGTACAGAGGGACATTAGGCTCTTACTTGTGTCTTAAAAGGCCCAGGACAGGAGAGCCACTTGTAGGCAGTGCCTGTCTGCTCAACTCCTGAGGCAGGTCAGTCCCTGGTTTCCCAGAGGAGTCCTGTCAGTGCAGAATGTTCTGGCTGGCTGGGCCACTCGGGGTACAGTAGAAGCCAGGGGTGACGTAGGCTACCCTGATTGCAAAACACGGTTGTCTTCTCTACACGTGGACACCCAGCTCAAGGATGCGCGGGGTGCCCAGGGACACAGCTCAGCATTCCTCATGGCAGGTCTGGAAGGGGCTGAGGAAGCTTCTGCAGCCTGGCCGAGTGATGACAGGGCTGTCTCTGCAGCTGGGGGCTGCTGTGGAGCTCCTGGTCTCCTCTTGAAAGCTGAGTTGGGGTTAGAAACATCTGCCCAGACACCAGAGGGAGTGCAGTGTTTGGTCTGATTTCCACAGAGTGCTTTCCGGGCAAGTACGAAGCCCATGTTATAGATGCAGAAACAGGCCCAGAGGGAAGCGACTTTCCCAAGCACACACATCTCCAAAGGCAAAGCGGTGGCCCAGACATGGCTCTGCTAGTATGAAATCCTCCTTCCGTCATGCTTCTGTCACGTTCTGCCCCACTGCCTTGGAGCAATCTTGCCCCAGAGGACTCTGCTGTTCTGTGCTTGCAGTCCAGCCAGTCCAATGCTGCATCTAGGGTGGCCCAGGCCCCGCAGCTGTTCCAGAGCTCCCCTAACATTTGTGCTCCTTGGTCCACTATTTTGTCGTCTTGGTGCACTCGCTTGGAGATGACTGGAGGCAGATGGCCAAAGGGGTAAACAAAGATTGTTGGAGGAAAAGTTCAGAATGGGGAACATTTTGCATTTGGTCTGTGAGTCCTGATGCTGGAAGGAAGGTACTCGGTTGTAGGTAGATCAGACGGGGCGGGGGGTGGGGGGCAGCTGGAACCCCGGGAGGGTGAGGGGTGCTGAAACCATCCTCCATGGGGCAGTTATTGTCAGCCCAGTGACTCTGTTCTGAATGACCCTTGACTCAGGGCTATCCCACCTCATACAAGCGGATCTTTCATGGAAGTCATTTTCAGACCTTTTATATTTTAAAATGTTTATCAGTAGAACACACTCTCCAAAGGTATGGAACCAGGAGGTAAAAATCAGCGGACAGCAGACACGCTCTGGGACAGGGCTAGGGCAAGGCCTCCCATGAGGCCACCCCACCCCTGGACCCAGCTTCTAGGGAAGTACAGCAGGACATCCTTCCACCTCCAGGAAGCTCCTCCTTGGGCAGGAGCATCAGGGATTGCTAGCAATGCATAGTGCAGCCTGTGACCAGGTCAGGGCCCTCTAGACCAGGCCCTTAACCTCAGACAAGCAAATTGATCCTCAAAACCTGGTCGGGGGGTGTTTTGTCATATCTACAACATAGATTCTCACCTCAGGATATTCAGGGAGTGGGGGACAGCATGGGCTACCTCCAACAGAGGTCAGAGGCCCCAGGTACAGAGAGCCAACCCAGGCGGCTGATGGCGGCAACCCTATTCCTTCCATTGTATCTCTCTCTCTGCTCTAAGCCCAGGCCCAGCACAGAGTTGGTATCTCCATAGGCCTACATCTTTGCAGGGTGGTCACAACAGAGGGAAAATATGTGTACTTCCCCTTGAAAAGATGGGTTGGCAGGGGACTATCAGCTCAATGGGAAAAGGTTCTACAATTTGAAAGCACCTGATGATGTAGCGATGTTGGAGCCTATTGTATGGTAGTGAGCCTCCCATCCCTGCAGTGTGTGCGAGCAAAGCCGCATGTCCACAGCACAGAGGAGTGCAGGCTTAAATGGTATTTGCCTGAGTCTTGGGAGGCCTGGCTTCCCTGCCCTTCTCATCCACTTTTTTCCACCAAATTCTTCTCCGGAGGTAGCGTGCTGTGGTTATTTAGAACCCGGGTCTGGAGCCAGTCGGCCTGGGTACCAATCCTGGCAGCACCCATACTGTGGCCTCAGTTTCCTCATCTGACAAATGGGGGGTAAGGTTGGAACCCACTGCATAGGGCTGATGTGCAGGTGGAAAGAATGAATGAATCCAGGGCACTAGCTTTCTTCTTTTCTGAAATAGCTCTAGACTGCCTGGGTGATGTGAGGAGGGAGGGCAAATTTAGGGTGCCCTCAGCACCGTCTGGAACCGAAGCCCCTCCCACTGGCAGAGGGACCACCCAGGCCCTGGAAATGTCAGCTGAGCAGAGGGAGTGGCCATTTTCATTTGGAAAGCTGGATAATGGGGGTCATCAGAGGGATTTCTAGTACGGCTTAGCCAGACTATAAAGGACTCACCCCCAGGGGCCAGGGGGCTAGAGACATCAGCCTTCATGGCACCCTGCTACTGATCTAGACTCTGACCTCTAAACTGCCCTGACCCCTCTGAAGGGTTTTGTATCGACTCTCTGACTACGAGCTTGTAGTGAGGTCTCTTGTCCTTGAGCTTTGCAGCGGGAGCCATAGAACAGCCATGAGTGAATGTTGGCAGTGCCTGGTCAGGTGCAGGGCTCTCTGTGCATGGTCACGTCCACCTCCACCAGCTCCTGGAGGGGGAGACCCATTCACCCCATTCTGCAGGAAGCAAAGGCATAAAAAAATTATATCTCTTGCTGAGCGCCCCTCCAGAAGGCAGTGTGATAGGACCAATGTGCGTCCCCACAGAGACCACACCAGGTGGAATGGCCTTGCAAGGTCACTTTATTTGTACAAATAAGGAGATCACAGGATGATTTCCCAAGCCAAGACTCACCAGACAAGGGAAAGCAGGCTCCTCTTGTTAGGGCTTGGGATGAATATTCAGAGGGGGATTTTAACATTATAATGAGATGGGGCAGGTTCCTGAACTTTCTGATTCATCTGCACAGGCAGCTTTTTCAAATGTTTCTTTTTCTGTTCTAGTAGTTCCTTAGTTTATAGAAGGTAAGATTGACAGGCAGAAGGTTCTAGGAGTTTCCTGAGTTCAGGAGGTCAATCCTGAGTTCAGGGAGTCAGTCCCGAGTTCAGGAGGTCAGTCTGAGTTCACAGCGTCAGTTTGAGTCCAGGGGATCAGTCCTGAGTTCAGGGGGTCAGTCTGAGTCCGGGGTTGGGGGTGGGAGGGGTCAGTTGTGAGTTCAGGAGGTCAGCCTGAGTTCAAGAGTTGAGTCCTGAGTCCAGGGGGTCAATTCTGAATTCAGGGGGTCAGCCTGAGCTCAGAGGTTCAGTCCTGAGTCCAGGGGGTCAGTCTGAGTTCAGGGGCTCAGTCTGAGTCCAGGGGTCAGTCCTGAGTTCAGGGGGTCAGGCCAATGACAGTGGCAGGGCCAGGCGTAGACCCAGGCCTTTCTGCCTGTGGATCCCCTGCTCCTTCTGTTCCAGCCCGCTGTCTCAGATGTGCCAGTCGCCTCAGAGGAGGGAGAGGCAGTGTGAGAACAGGATGGAAAGACCAGACTCACCAGGGCTGTCCTAGGATGTGCACAGGCCTCTCCCTGCCCCCCACCGCAAGGTTACTGCCCCATACCTTCAAATAACTAGTACTCTGCATTAAACCCATAGTGTCAGGGACTGAAGACATTTCACAGACATAAGAATAACCTGCTCAGACATTTGTCACCATGACAAGGAGCTCCGTCCTCAGCTGCACAGGACACTTGGGGTCCTGGAAGAATGTCCACAGGCAGGGATCAGCAGGCTCTCCAAGCCTTAGGAGAGGGCCTGGCCTCCATGGGGACTTTTGGACAGAATCCCCTCTTCCTCTCATATTTTCACACCTCCATTGGCTCAGCAGCCAACCCCATTCACCCAACTGTCAGCACCCGTGACCAGCCTGGAATGCTGGTTGACTCTGGAGATACAGGCCCAGGAGCAGGGGACGTGTACCCAGAGAGAGTCCTCCAGGGCTGTGTCATCTGGGGCTTTTGTTTTTTGGGGGTGGTGTGGGGTGCACACACCCACATTGTGTATAGGGTTGTTTTGGACAGATCTGGACTCTCCGTACCTCAGAGCCCCTGGAGGCAGGTGCCTTAAGGTCTTTGCAGTCCAGCCCTACTACTTCTTTTTTCTTTTTTAAAGATTTTATGTATCTATTTGACAGAGACACAGTGAGAGAGGGAACACAAGCAGGGGGAGTGACAGAGGGAGAAGCTGGCTTCCCGCTGAGCAGGGAGCCCGATGCGGGACTTGAACACAGGACCCTGGGATCATGACCTGAGCAGAAGGCTGACGCTTAACAACTGAGCCACCCAGGCGCCCCAGCCCTACTACTTCTAATGGAGGCATCCCTCTGACTCCTTCTCTGGTTCTCAGATCCCACAGAGGAGCCTGATGGATCTTATCCCTCGAAGAAAATAAAATGCACACACAGACTGCCTGTACACCTCGACGGGTCTCCAGAGCCTGGCCCCAGGCCTGTGGTCTCAGAGCCCCCCATCCACACACGGGACCCCTTCTCCTCCCATCTTCTCCCAGTGCCTCAGCAATAACCCATTCCTTGTAGCTGACTGCCGGCAAACTCCAATCCTATTTCAAAATAAACACCGTGTGCGATGGTCGGGGAAAGCGAGCAGGAGAGATTTATTAGCTTTCGTGGGGTGAGAAACAGCAAGAAGTGGAATAACAGGATACATTTCTCATTAGTTGTAAATGCCAGAAAAGAATTAAGGAACACTAATATTTTCTGTCTTTAATCAAGCACAACAAGAATTGCGAGGTGCAGGGGAGGGGGAGGAAGGAGAAGTGGATTTCACTGTGTGTGCTTTGGGTCCTGGGGGCCCTCTGGGCCATTTCACTGTACCCCCGCCATCGCTGAGGCACCAACAGCCTGGGGGTTATTTCCTTTTTTTTTAAATCTGAGCCAGCCCAGCCTCTGGAAGGGATGGTTTGGGGGTGCCACAGTCATCCCTCCTGTCCAGCTGCAAGAATGTATTAACATCACCAGCAATAGGACAGGATGACAAGGAGAGGGATGTCAATTCAGAGGAAATTCAGTGTGCTGGCTGCCCCGAAGGGAGGCTGGGGAGGGGCTCCTGGAGGGAAGAGAAGGTCTGTGGGCTTCCTCTTGGAGACCTGCACCCCCACGCGGCTTCCGCTGTTGTCTCGTGTCCCTTCTTATGGAGTTGCACCTCAGGTGCTCATGTTGGGGGGCGCGGGGTTTGTGATGCAGGCAGCGTGTGAGGTCGCGATGCCCCAGGGGAAGCAGGAAGACAGGGATGACTCTGCCAGTCCTTGGCTGGGGCACCTACACCCCACCCTGGACGCAGGGTCTCTCTGGGGGCCCCCCAGCCCTGCAGGGTGGTGTGGAAGGCAGAGAGCGCACCTGTCCTCCGAGGAGGGTCTGTAGGTAGGATTCGCAGAGGAGGGATATGTAGGGAGTGCCCCCGAGCGCGGAAGGTGCAGGCAGAGCAGGACTGGGGGGGTCCATAGGCACCCTGGAGGTTGTTCTGGGAGAGTGAGTCAGGATCGTCTAGGGGACTGAGAAAAGGGTCCTCATTAAGGGACAGCACAAGCAAAGGCACAGAATCTGATGGTGCCTGCTGTGTGGAGTGTGTGGGATAGAGTAGCGCGGCGTCTGGGACGTAAAGGGCAGACTCCTGGAGGAAAGGTGAGCTCCATACAAAAGGGCAGACAGGGTGTGCCGGTAACCTTCCTGTCACAGTGACATCTTCCCTGGGGAGAGAGCTGTCATCACATTTGTAGAAAGATCACACACAAACACACATATGTGTAGACAGATGCAGGGACGCAGAGACATAGGGACACACACACACACCTCACACAGGCGCACAGACACAATCTGTGCCCAAGTCTTGAAGCATCATGTTATGACAAACTGAGGATTCCAGAGCTGGAAGAAGATGGTATTTTTTTTTTTTTTTGAAGATCCCAGAAGTAACATTCAGTGAGCGTCTCTTTCACACTGTCAGTAATAATAACGGCAGACACGTAAATAGCACTTGCCCTGGTGCCAGCCTCCGTTCTGAACACTCTACACACTTTACCTCACGTAACCCTCCCAGCCACCATGTGTGGGTTACTAGGTATTAGAGTGCTTCCTTTTTCACAAGGGAGGCACAGAGAGGTCAAGGGCTTTGCCCAAGGCCACACAGCTTGGAAGCAGTGGAGTTGAGATTTGAACCCCAGTGGTATGCCCCAGAGTCCGCGGTCTTCCCTGGGGAGTTGCATGCCTCTGGGCTTTGTTGCTCAGGGAGAGGACGAGGATTCTTTAAAACAAGACCTAGAAAATAAGACAGCAAGCTACTCTGGGCTAATCTGTGAGGATTTTAATGAGAGGCTGAGAGAAAAGTCAGGAAAATGGAAGGAAGGAAAGGAAGGGTTTTTTTGGCAGAGTGGACAGGGACTAGGTGGAGCTGGAATAGGGAAGAGGCTGGGCCATTTGAACCATTTTTAAGTGCCTGGTTCAGGGACACCAAGTCCCTGGGACTGTTGTACAACCCTCCCCACCATCTGTTTCCAGAACTTTCTCAACTTCCCAAACTGAAACTCTGCCCTCATTAAGCACAAACTCTCTACTCCCCTCCCCCAGCCCCTGGTGGCCACTATGCTGCTTTCTGTCCCTGTGAGTTTGACACCCTCGGAGACCTCACGTGAATGGAATCCTACACGGTCCCGTTGGGACTGGCTTCTTCCATTAGTGCCGTGTCCGCACGGTTCATCCGCATTGGAGCACACACTGGGATGTCCTTCCTCTTTAAGGCTGAATACTATTCCGTAGTCTGTGTAGACCATACTTTGTTTCTCTATCCACCTGGATAGGTTTCTCCTACCTGTGGGTTGCTCCCACTTCTTGGCTCCTGTGAACAATGCCGCCATGAACGTGGGTATACAAATATCTCCTCAAGTCCCTGCTGTCGGTTCAGATAGATAAATACCCAGAAGCATCATACCGTAATTCTGTATGGTTTGCTTGTACAATAATTCTTGAAATTCTTTAGTTAATTTAGGAACCACTTACTGGCCGCTAATGTTCGAGAATCTCCTTCCCTCCTCCCTTTAGGAACCTTGTTCTTGGTGCTGCTGAGTCTAGCCCCAGGGGTTCTTGCCCTCCATCTCCTCCCCCCAAGGACCCTGGCAGGACAATCTTAGTGTAGTTGGATCTGGAAATCCAGCTCTGAGAGCTGGGGCCAAGCAGGGCAGATTGGTTGCCCACGAACAAGGTCCCGTCTCGGCTCCAGGGACCCTGGCTGTCTCAGTCCTGGGTTTTGAGATCAGGGTTCTGGCTGGAAGTGAGTGGAGGGGAAACGGGGTACCCCATACACCCCATTCTGCAAGCCCTATCACTCGGGGTCTGGCTCATCACTGGGCTGAGGCTGATGGTGATGTTGCTGGGATCAGGTCATCCTGGTAAATGGCAGGAGGGGTCTGCTGGCCAGGGCAGATGATGAGGAACATGGGAACAGGTTGCTCAATGCGGCAGCGCACTGGGATCGGGAGAGCAGTGATCAATTTTTTGCATATTCTCAGTGGGCCAGGGGGTTGGGGGGGGGGTTGTAGTCTCCTGAGTCTGTGGTTCTTGGGCCCAGTGGCTACCTCTAGATTCACATGGGACCTCTCCACTGGCTATCCACAAGCAGACTGCACTGGGCATGGCCAGGAATGTGCTCATCCTCTTCCTGAGATCTGGGCTTCCATGGGGTCCCTGCCTCACCCACCCACTCATCCAGGCCAGCCCCAAGGAGTCATCAGATCCGACCCCCGGCCCTCTCTCCCCACCTTAACCATTTGCCGCTGGGTTATGGGTCCCTAAAATATCTCCCAACACCCCCTGCTCCTTCCCTGTGTGTTACCTGGTACTACTTGTAGTCAAGACTCTTTTATCTCTCACCTGAGTTATTCTAACTACCTGCTCACCTGTCTCCCTGCCTCTTACTTCATCCCTCACCAACCCTTTCCTGTTCCCAGGGCACTGGGGGAGAGCAGAAGCCTCAGGATAGCCATCAGCCTCCATTACCTGACTCCTGGTAGGGGGGCAAGTCTTGTCCCTGCATGGTCCCCATCACGGAGGTGCTGGCTGGGGTGATTGCCCGCCTAGGGCCTGGGGGTGGCTGGCATTCACAGGGGTGGACGTGCTGGACATACAGCAGTGTCCCCAGAGTGGAGGGAACACTCCTGTATGCCTCATGACTTTTGAATATCCCATCAAACCCTCATGAAGGGAACCCCTGCCCTTAAGCCCCTGAGCCTGGACCCTGATTTCTGCCTCAGAGCTGATTTTCGCAGGAGCACAGCTAGTCTCTAAATGGGGAGAAGTTGTCCTTTCTTTAGCTTTGATCTTGACCGAGAGCTGTTCATGGTTTCAGAAAAATCATATCACCTTGGCAACAGCCTGACCATTGTGGGAGCCTCCATCAGACACCTGCCCATTCCCAACCGCCTCTCTAGTGGCCAGGTGTAGATGGTGATGTCACTTCTTTGCCTTGTCCCACAGCGGGGTCCTGTTAGCCCCAGACAAGTTGTGCTGACATCCTAAAACCCTGTATTACTTTTGTCATAAATCCTTTTCCTTTGATTTCTACTTTATAGTATGGTCAGAATGCTATATTGGTTTTTGCAAAAGTTATTTGGTGGGCATGTTAGGCCAGCTGTGATTTTCATTTCAGGATATTAAAGGAGGGGCATAAAAATGTTTTTGCTACCCTAGATGGGCACATCTGGTTGGGCTGAGACCCGTGCAGAAGCCTCTCAGTCCTACCACTGTCGCATGATAGAATGGGGAAACTGAGGCCCAGAGAGGCCAATAAAATGGATCAGGTGCCCAGCTTGCTGGGTGGAAAAGCTCAGGTGTGAGGACAGCAACGCTGGGTGCTTCCCACCGGTCACCCCCGGCTGCCTGCCACTGCCCGGCCTCACTGTTTGGGAGCGGGTCCAGCTGGCCCACCTGTTCTGCCTCTCCCTGGGCATGCCCCCTCCCCATGGCCTCAGCCCCTGTGGTGGGAGGCTGCCCCATGGCCCTGAGAAGGCAGGAAGGCAGTGTGGGGAGATCACTGCTCTCCCTGAAGGGGTGCAGGGGTGCAGGGAGGTGACCGGTCTGATGGTGGAATGGCCGGGAGAGATCTCAGGCTCATCGCCTCTGCAGACAGGAGAATATTGAGAGTTACTGGTACATGGGTGACCCAGTCTGCCTGCCCTCAGGACGTTGCCGCAGGTCTGCTCCAGTGGAGATGGCGACAATGCTGCGTCTCCGTACCCGGTGTCCTGCCCATTGCATGTGCTCCATAGCAAAGGATTTGTTCCTGCCATCCTGGACAAGGTCTGAGAACATATGGCTGGCCAACGTCACGTCCCAGATCTGACCCCTGACCCCTGGTGCTATTCCTCTGCTCTGTGTGATGGTCTGCTTGTCACCACCTCCTGGCAGGGTGGGGGGGGGCACCAGACCTCCTGAGCTCAGGATCGGGAACAAAAGAAGTTTGAGGGAAGAGTGAGTGGATGAGTCCATGAATGTGGGTCCTCTGTCACCTCTCCTCCTCTCCAGAGCCGCTGCAACTCTCAGCCCTCTCCCCCATGTCCCCTGCACAAGTCTGTAATCGCGCACGTTGATGGTCAGTCCCTGGCGGCCTGGGACAGCTCAGCCGCTGCCTTGACTCCTCACTCTTCTCTTGCTCCGCAGTAAACGTTTCAGGGCTGAATAGTCCTTCTGTGCTCAGTCCTATGAACGACAGTTTGCCCTTGTGTCGCAGGCTGTATGTACCATGTACTTATCAGAGCATACAGTCGTGGTACAATATTGTGAGGCTGGGCTGCCGGGGTGGCTTAGTTGGTTGAGCAACTGACTTCAGCTTAGGTCATGATCCTGGAGTCCTGGGATGGAGCGCTGCGTCTGGCTCCCTGCTAAGTGGGACGTCTGCTTCTCCCTCTTGACCCTCCCCCTTCTCGTGCTCTCTCTTTCTCTTACTCTCTCTCAAATAAATAAAATCTTTAAAAAAACACAAAACCCGATATTGTGATGCTGAGGTCCCAGCCAACCAAAACAATATTCCAACCTTAAGATGGGCAAGAAACGTATCTAAGGGCTTTTAGGGCAAAAGAGGGATTTGAACCTAGGCACTCTAGAAACTGACCCCACTCTATGCTGTCCTATGTTGACTGTGTGAGCGTGAGCATGGGCATGCATGCGTGCATGCGTGTGTGTGTATGTGTACACACATGGTACCAACTCACAGCACAGGTTTATTGATTTACACTGTGTTTTGTAATGGGTACCTACCTGGTGTCAGGTAAGCAGGCTGAGCTCTACCAGTAAAAAGAAAAAGCCAGACAGACAGATACTCTTAGAGAGAGTTCTCAGATGAAGCTGAAATTGTCATAAGTGTCAAAAGAAGAAAATCGAGTGAGATGGTAGGGATGGAATTGTCAGCATGGAAGGCCTTGCCAAGGGAGTAGCATTTACACGGACGCCTGAAGAAAGAGAGGGAAGGAGTTTCCCGGTATCCAGTGGAGGGAACATTGTTCCAGGCAGAAGGACAGCATGTGCAAAGGCCCTGAGATGAGTATGAGTCTTCTTGTCTGGAGAATTTTTAATAGGATGGTGAGGCTGGAGCATGCAGGGCAGGGGTAAGAGAGGGGAGCTAGGAAGGGGGAAGTTAGCAGGAACAGATTACTGGGCACCTATAGGCCATGCAAAGGAATTTGGTAATGTTTTAAAACAGGATTTCAATTTTTTAAAAGATGTTAAGATCTTTGCAAGTGAAAATAAGATTCTGGCTTTTCAAAGTTCCAAGATAGTTTTCAATATAAAATCCATAAAAAATAATTGTTGTAATTGTCCATGTCGACTCTTTATCGAGCATTTTATGCACATTGTCTTTCCCTCTGCCCACACCTGCTCAGTAGAAGGTCTTTATTGTCTGCTGTGTAGGGATGCGAAAGGGAGGCCCTGAGTGGGGCAATGAGTTGCCCACAGTCCCACAGCTGGGCTCCGGGCTGGGACAGACGCATTCTTCCAGAGCATTCTGAATGGAAGGACTTGAGGAACGAGAGGCTGGCTGTGGGGTGGGAGTGGTGGGCTGGGCTGTGCAGGAACCAGCTCAGGTTCCAGCCCACCCTACCTTTTTCGGAATCTGTCTTTCTCTCTGCTCCTTTGTTTCCTGTTTATTGAATGGGGATCTTTGAGGAACTTGCAGCTCTGGCAATCTTACACCGATGTGATCCTAACTTACACTTATATCTTACACCACATCTTTTTTTTTTTTTTTTTTAAAGATTTTATTTATTCATTTGACACAGAGAGATCACAAGTAGGCAGAGAGACACCACATCTTACACTGATGTGATCCTGCAAAGCCTTGTTAAGGAAAAGCAACTCTGAGCTCTTTAGCAAATGGCATCGAAACATCAGCTTGTTCCCAGGCGATGGGGTCTGGGACCCGCAGGAGGCCCGGGAGCAGAAAAGATGGACTTTCAATTCATTTATTTGCGAGAACCAGTTTGGAGGGGAGCACAGGCTGCATTCGGAGAATGAGGGGAGCCTGGCTGTGTGCACACAGCGGGGCTGTCAGGGTCAGGGTCGGGATGTCTTCTCCTGGCCTTTATCCCTTTTGTAAACTGAGGCCAGGCTCCAGGTGAGGAGCAGGTGGCAGAGGGAGGGCAGCCCAGCTGGGGTTGTTGGGCTTCAGGCCTCAGCATGTGGGGCGTTGGCCCCAGCTGCCACTGCAGCCCTGGAGGGGATCCCTGCCTGACACATGTGTCCTTGCTGCTTCCAGCTTGGCCTGTGACCCCTCCTGTTCCCGATGCGTTGACTTCTTCCTGTGAAATGCTATCTTTGAGAGACCTGTGGCCATTGACCTGGACAGCCTGGCCCCTGGTCTCACCCCTGCAGGCCTGTGCCCGGAGCTGGGCTCCCATCACAGCCTGCACAGAGGCTTTCCCTTTGCCCCTGGATGGAGTTGTCCCACTTCCTCTTGTCCTCATGTAGCAGCACGCCTGGCACAAAGCAGGCACCCTGTAAATATTTTCCTGCTATGTCCTGGGGGTTCACCATACCCCTGCCCTGTTTTGTCCTGTGTGCTGTTCACATATTAACTTACGTCATCCTCTGAGTGCCCTCAACTGCTCTCTGTCCCTCACACACTCATCTCATCCATCAGTGAATCCTGCTGGCTTGCTTCCAAAATCCACCAGAAATCTGAGCCCTCCCCACCCTTGCGTGACCCCCACCCCGCAGGCCACACCACCACCAGCTCTCACTTGCATTGCAGCCTTATAAATGGTCTCCCTCTCTGCTCTCAGCCACAGGAAGCCTGTTGAAACTCAAGTCAGCCCTCGTTCCTCTCTGCTCAGCACATTGTCATGACTGCTGCCTTATCCAGGGCAAGTGGACATAGGCCCTACACTGTCTGTCCCTGTCACTCCTCTGACCTCATGTCCTCCTCCCCTTCCTTTTGCTCTGTCTACTATTTCCCACTAGAATGTGAGCCACAGAGAGGGCAAGAATCTCTGTTTTGTTCCCTGAAGGGTCCCAAGCCTAGGACAATTCTTGGCAATAGGACCTGCTCAGTAAGTATTTACAGAAGGAATGGGCAATGATCTGAGGTAGGTACAGTTATTATCATTTTGCAAATGAGTAAATTGAGGCACAGGGAGATGAAATAACTTGGGGACATACAGGTGCTAAATGGCAGTCTTGAGATTCAGACTTAGCAGACTGGTTTTAGAATCTGTGTTTTTAATTCTAAGCTATATTGTCTAGTTAAAAACTGGTGAATTCGTTTCTAGATTATTCTTAGACCCTCTGCACTAGATCATCAAACCTTTTCTTGCTTTTGATTCTCTTTCCTACCTCCATTCTTTGGTCATGCTGTTGTATCTTATTACAATGCCATTTCTTGTAGAGAACTCCTATTCATTCTTCAGAACCCAAGCTAAATTGCTCCTGTCTCTACCAGGCAGTTAATTTCTCTCTTCCTTGCTTTCATTAGCCTGTGGACATACCTTGGTCAGGTTCCTTAGAACCCACCTATTTATGGGATTTTCTGAATCTCCATTTAATTTGAGTCTCTTCATGGCAAGGGACTTGTTTTTCTTTCTCTCTCCCAGCCTGGGTCTAACACATTAGGGGCCTAATAAATATTTGTTGAATGTGTGACTAGAAGTGTTTTTGGCACTTACCACCTGCCAAGTGAGGATATGCATATTCAAACCTATTCATGGTGAACTTTCATGTTAACACCGTCCATATGTTTGTAAGAGAGAAAAATGGGCCCAAGTCATAACAAAATCGAATAAAATTGTATCTAGTGACAGCTCTTCGTGTCATTCATTTAGAGGAGAATGCTTCTGCTGAAATACTGCTCTGTCTTTGGTGTGTTAAACACAAACACTTAACGTTACCTGATGTAAAGTTATAATAGATCCCCACAATTAAGAGGTATTGTGAGGCCTATAAAACTAATTGGCCATAAACAAAGTCTACTTGGTTAGGGGATAAAGGGACAGTAATATCCCTTTGGGGTACTGGAAATACCCGATAGTCATCAAATGCACTACCTTCTGGGAAAGGTGTTCACCAGAGGTCACAGTGTGAACAGCGGGTTGCAAAACCCTTTCTCCTATGTGACAATTTGACCTTTGGTTAACTTTCTAGCCATAAACAAAGTCTACTTGGTTAGGGGATAAAGGGACAGTAATATCCCTTTGGGGTACTGGAAATTCCCGATAGTCATCAAATGCACTACCTTCTGGGGAAGGTGTTCACAGGTCAAAGGTGTGAACAGCGGGTTGCAAAACCCTTTCTCCTATGTGACAATTTGACCTTTGGTTAACTTTCTAGCTATTGCCCTGGGAACAGACAACAGACAACAGACTCTCACCTCTGTCGCTGGGCAGCATTGCTTGTGGTCCAATGTCTCCTGCTGGGTAAATTGCATCTGCACAGGCTGAGGCTCTAAACCCCTGATGGGCCCCCCACGCTGTGGCCTCACTGAGCACAGCAGCTCTTGTGTTGGCTGAGTCCCTTGCGGGGAACCCGGACACTTTGCTAATGGAATTATTCATAGGGGTGATGGCTCCGGTCGGCCTGGCCCCGAGGAGGAACACTTGAATCTATCCTTCTGGCAGGCCCTGTTTCTGTCCCGTGCCCTTCTCAGTGGATAGAGGCATGAGATAATTGTGTGATTTCCAAATGCTGAGCTGCTCTCCAAACACTCTGGTGGGTGTTGCCAAAATCTGCTCTAACATTTACCTAATTCAGCATCAGAGAATAAGTAAGCAGTGTTTTATAAACACCTGGGAATCTACGTGAAAATCAGTTTGGCTGCATGGGAGGTCTGAGGCTGATTGGCACCCATGTTGTGTCCAACTCCCTTTGCCCCACCGTGCCCCAAACAGGCAGTCCTTGCCATGGCTGAGCCCTGGACCTAGCAGTGACGAACACCTGCTGTTTTGGCATTGACACCCCCCTAGCACAGAAATAATTCCCCTTATAGGCCTTTCTGCTGTTCCCCTTGGAGCCTGCTAACTAGATGGGGTGAGCATCCTTCTTCCGGCTGCACCTAGACGGGATCGGGGCAGACCTCTGTTTTCTCCCTCCCTCTGCCTGCACCGGCTTGTGGAGGGAACTCCCAACCAGGGTGGGGAGCTGGGCATGCTAGTTCTAATGGACACCCTCTCCTGCTGTCACGCCAGGCCAGCCCTGGATTGCATCGTTTTTCCCCAGTTAAGCCTTCCCATGGCCTCAGGGGGTCTTCTACATCCTTACTGTCTCCATTTCTCAGATAAAGACCTGGAGGTTGAGAGAGGTTAAGTAACTCACTCAAGGTTGCTCAGTGGGTATGTGGCCAAGTGAGGACTCAGCCCCAGCCATCCAGCTCCAGAGTCTGGCTCAGAATCCCTGCGTTGTGCTGACCTCCCATTCTCGTCCAAAGCTAATTAATGTCCCGTGATTCTAAATCAACATGCCTTAGTAGGTGGCTCTGGGCAGTAAATTTCTAGGGCACAAGATGTCCCCCTTCCTTCCTCCTGCCTGAGTCTGTCAGTTCAGAAAAATGCTGAAATGGGCCAGGTGTCAAATCTGGAATGGGGCCCAAAAATTAATAAGTTTTTCCTCTTCCCTCTAATGCCTTTGTTTTGACTTCCTTTTACAGAGAGCCATGGTCTCCCTGGTGTCCCAACATATCTCTGGTAGACAGAAGCTTGGATTTGCAGATCCAGTGGAACCTGTAGACAGAACAGGGGTGGACAGAGTGGGAGGCTGGTTTGCCCATCCTTCTGTGAGGACGCTGGACTCCGGGCTGGCCCATCACTCTGGTCCCTCCCAGCTTCTCTCTGAGGTGGAAGGCCTGCCCGCCCCAAGGGATTGGGCCACCAGCAGTCCCCATGTGCAGAGAGGGTCTGACTTAGTGTGCAGGAAAGGTTTTTCACTCATGGGTGCTCGAAGATGCTGTCCTAGGAGGTGAAGAGCTCTCCTTCCGGACAGGCAGGGAAGCAGAGGCTGGGCACCACTTGGCTGTGAGACTGGAGAGTTTTCATCTTCCCAGAAGCCTTTGAGACTTTAGGGTCGGTCCTCAACCTGAGCTTCTGTCCTTCTGTGACTTCCTCCCACAGTCCATGTCTCTAACCCAGAAGAGGCCAGTTATGCAATGAAGCATTCATCTTTCCAGTAAGAGATAACATTCTGGGAAATTATTTACAAAATAAATAATTTACAACGTAAATGGAGAACCAGGTAGAGGAGTGAACCACAGCATATGTAGGTGGAAAGCCGAGGGGTCTGGGGAAGGAGGGGGGCTTGTACCTTCCCCTATCCCCTGCCCAAATCTCTGTAACAGCGTCTTCTAGAACAACAGTACTCAACCTCTGTCTCTGAAATAAGCATCCCTTGTTTTGTTATCACCAGTCCATTGCAGTGGATACTTTGATCATGTACAAGATCCCACACTGGATGTCAGGACACTGGGAAATGGCTGCAGCCATTCCTGAAGGCTGACTCTGTGTTTCTGGACTTCCTCTGCTGTGGTCCGGGTAGTCTGGAGACTGGCCCTCCCTGACAGCTCTGAAGAAAGCAGAGTTTGGAGCAGCTGCACTCATCTCATCCCTTGTCTGGTCCCTGAGTTCAGTGGCATATTGATAGTTCTGAGGAGCTCTGTGGGAAAGACACGTGCTTACCAGTTCCCAAACCTTGTTGGTGTTGGAATGCTTTTCCATGGCCTGTCACAACTCCTCCTGTACCTCAGAATTAGCTTTGAGAAAGTCGTCTCTGGTTGGTGAGGCTGTGGAGAAATGGAAACCCTTGTGTGCTACTGGTGGGGAAGCAAAATAGCGTAGTCACTGGGGAAAGTGGTATGGAGGTATGGAGGTTCCTGAAAGTTGAATGTAGAATCACCGTATGACCTGGTGATCCCACTTCTGGGTTTGTACCCCCAAATAACAGAAAGCAGGGGTTCGAACAGATACTTGCACACCCATGTTTGTAGCAGCATTATTCACAACGGCCAAAAAGTGGAGACAACCCAAGAGTCCATCAATGGCTGAACGGATCAGCAAAACAGGGTCTGTCCACCCAATGGAATGTTATTCAGGACTCAATTCTGAGGGAATTCTGACACAGCCTATGGTGTGTATGGCCCTCGAGGACATGGTGCTCAAGGAAATAAGTAGTCACAAGCAGTGAGGAGGTCCCGAGAGGAGTCAAATCCATAGAGAGAAAAAGAAGGATGGCAGGAGCCGGGGCTGAGGCACGGGATCTGGGAGTTTGTGTTTAATGGGGGAGAGTTTCTGTTTGGGAAGATGAGAAAATTCTGGGGATGGATGGTGGGGAGGGTTGAACAGTAGGAGTGTCCTTAATGCCTCTGAACTGTGTGCTTAAAATGGCAAATTTCATGTTGGATATCTTTCAACTACAATATAAAAGGAAGGAAGGAAGGAAGGAAGGAAGGAAGGAAGGAAGGCCTGCCTCTGGGTTGCTGGGCTGAGGACTGGGCGAGCTGCTCCCTCTCTCTCCCACTCCTCTGCTCCTGGGGCTCCTGTCCTTGGGTAGGGTCTGGGCCTGGCTGAAGAAATTCAGTCATCTCTGGAGCACACTAAATTGCGAGACCAGGCAGCTGCCTGGCCCTGGGGTCCTTTAAAATGAATCTGGTCACCGTGGGCGCCGAGTTTCATTTTCCAGATCGCTAATTGAAGGTGGAACCCCCGTCTCGTGGCAGATGCTGGTGCCAGCAGTTCCATGCGGAGGAGAACTGGCCCCTTTGATTCAGTCCCCAAGCCATATGCATCCCTGGCTGCAGTAGCGACCGTACCCTCCAGGGCTCAGGGGGGGCCACCAACCCACTCCGGACCTCTGTTCCCAGAAGCTTTGGGAGCCCAAGTTTTATGAGCGAATTGGGGGCCTAGACCTGACATTGCACGGGGACTCAGGGTGCCAGGTGGCCACAGTGGGGGGAATGCCAGCTCTACTGCTTGTGACAAGAGCAGCCCCTCCACCTGGGTTTGCTGGGAAGCTTCCCCACATGCTTCCCAGAGGTGCTGTGAGGTGTGAGGGAGGGATCTGTGTGGAGCCTCTGGTCTTTTTTTGTCCTTTCTCTGGTTCCTCCCCCAGCTGCAGGAACAGTGTCATCCTTCTGGTTGAGCCAGGTGGGCATGCAGAGAGGTGGTGGGCCAGAGATCAGGCAAGCATGGGACCCCCATATTTACCCCCAGGGGCCACTGCCAGGCAGGCACAAGGTGAGCCCCCCACCCAATCTTGACCAGGTTGGGAAGGCCTTGCTTCTGCCCATGGCAGAAGCACCTGCCCCTTGTCTCACCACCTTAATTGATCTCTCCCCACTGGGAGCTCCTGAGGTGCTGACATCACAGGGTCATTCCAGTGGCCGATCCTGGGACATGGCGATGAGCATGACCTCGGAGCCAGACTCTCTGGGTTTGTGCTGGCTTCCCCAGTTACTGGCTTCCCTGCCTCCCTCAGACTCATCACTGACTCTCTCTGCTCCTTCTCTTCTCTCCTGAAGCAGGGAGAAGCAGCTCACGATGTTGTTTTGAGAAATAAGTGGAATAAAATGCCTGTGGAGCATTCCCATAGCTGGTAGCTATTAATAGTAACAGGAGTTTGGCAGCCAAACTCCTTCCACGCAGATCTAGATGAAGGGAGACGTGAGGAGTGGTTTGGCCAGGCTGTTCATGAGGCTGACAGAGCCGTGTGTCCCAGGATGTGGGCATCCAGCTGGGCACTGCCCCTCATTCCTGGGGAGGAGGGGGTTCTCTGCAAGGGTTGATACTTGCCACGGGACATTTTCAGGCACTGCTGCTTTTCAGGGAACGGCTCCTGGGGTGAGACCATAAACCAGAAGCCGCTTTTGCTTTAAGGCTGTGCCTTGCTCGAGGCCAGAAAATAGGCTTATTAGTCATCTGCTTCAGTGGGTCATTATAAGGGCCTCTTCCTCCTTGGACACCCAGAGGCTGGGGGAATGCCACCTACCTCCTCTGCGATGTCTTCTGGGTTTGCGATTGAAGGATGTGGCACGGGACTGGAATAGCACTGTCCCTGTGGAAGGACCAGTTCGCCCCAGGCCCCAGCTGGCCTGGTTCTCTCGTCCACAAACACGTTTGCATCCCAAAGTCAAGTTTCCCAGCTGCTTTGGGCAAGCCTTAATGAAATAAGCCATGAGCGGCTCTGGGGGTCTTGCTGAAACGAATGCTAATCTTTAGACAAAGAAAGTCTCACTGCCTCCTTACTAAGGGTGCCAGTCCTCTCTTGCCGCCCTATGACAGGCATGGATGGTGCCCCAGGCCAGGCGGGTCCGGCAGTGGGTGGCTGGTCCTTGGGCAAGCTTTGGGGCTATGGCCCAAGCAGAAAGACTGCCGAGCATTTGGCTGTGTCTGCTTGCTATTGAATTATTTAACATCTTAATGAGTCCATTTTTCACGTCCTCCACTGGTTCCCTCTGGGCCCACTGGGCAGGCGGGCGGGCAGTTGGTGAGGTGGTAATGAATATTAATGAGGCAGCATTATGTTTGGTGTGTCTGCTTAATGTTCCTTCCCACCAGGATGGAGCTGGGTTGGGGGGGGGTGGCACTTCTTCAAAGGCCACATGGCCATGCCATCTTGAAGTCACCAGGAAGTTCTCCAGTTTGGGGAAGTCCTTGGGGAGCCTGAGGTTGGGGGAGATGCTTACATCACTATGAGCAACTCCAGGGAGGGATTCCTGCCCCTGGACAAAGTGGGCGCCATGACTGTGTATTTAACAATCCATTCTTGAGCCTGCTGACCGTCAGCTTCCTCTCACTGGTGAACCTGGAAACAGGTGTTACGAATGTCACTCCGTTCAGAGGTGCTTGGGTCTGGCGCCGCTTGAACAGGTGTGGAGGTGCCCCTGCTCTGCCCTTTCCTGCCCTCTTGCTGGACTTCAGGGTTCCTCTTCTGGGGGTGGCTTCTAGGGGAAATGCTCTGGGAAGTGGTATAACTGGATAAATGGAATGTGGTTAAGTCTACCCCATGGAACACTACTCAGCCCTGAAAAAGGAATGAACTACTTACCAAGCCATCCTATGTCATGGGTGAAACTTTGAAAATGCTATACTCAGATATGTCTCCAAAGGCAAAGGAAACAAAAGTGAAAATAAAAGAAAATGTTATACTCAAGTGAGAGCAGCCCGTCGCATGAGGCCACTGTACCTCAGGACTCCATCCTCAGTGAGGCCAGGATAGGCAATTCCGTAGAGACAGAAGGAGGTTCCTGGTTTGTAGGGACTGGTGACAGGAACAGGATGGGCTATATGTAATTAGGTACGAGGGGTCTTATTGGAGGCAGAGTGTTTTAAAACTGACTTATGCTGGTGGCCGTCCCACTTAGTAAAGTTCCTGAAGAGCACTGAACTATGAAACCAAGCCAGGCAACCCACCAAACAACCTGAGTCACACTCCCTCAGTTTGGTTGGAAAAATACAGAAAGTCACTAAGAACAAAATAAGGATTAGTTGTCCTTGATGTGGGCACACTTCCTCCTGAGCCTTTCTGCCAGGCGAATGCTTTGTCCCCACGCTGAGTGAGCTCACGTCGGCATCAGTGAAGTCCGGGGGTCTGTTTGCTTTGCCGACTTCATGATATGCTGCATCTGACACTAGCCCTTTTCAGTCAAGGTGAACCAGAGGCCCCAGGAGAAAAGGTCAGGAGCTTTGGGAAGAGGCTGGAGGAAACAAAGCTAAATGTGTGTGTGGAAGCACTAATGAACGCGCGTTCTGATTCTCTGAGGCCAAGAGATGTGTCTATCTACCTGGACCCACTCTGCTCACTCCCTACCACCATGTTCCGGGCCCTGAAGGACGCCCTCTGTCTCGGGCTCCCGTGCCCGCTGACCTCCTGCTGGGCACACCCAGGGAGGCAGGGACAGGAGATCAGTGGGCAGAACGGGAAAAGGCTGGAGTAGTCATTCTGCTGGGCCAGGGATAGGCTGTGGCTGTGACCCTCTGTCCACAGCCACAGCCCCCACTAAGAGGGTCTCCCCTTGCCAACCTTGCGGGCTCTGTAAATGCTCCCTTCCCTCCCCGTCTCTTAGGCCTCGGGGTTTAGCAGCTCCCCAGTCGTGTCAGCCCTAGGAGTTTCAGCATCTCTGTTTGGCTCCCCTAACCCGAGCCCTTCATATAGTTTGCTCAGTGACCCGTTTCGAGGGCCTCCTATTCCCGATGGGTGGCATTCCCAGAGTGTATTTGACCTCGTGGTTCTCATGGAGGTCACGGGGCTGGCGGCGTGTAGGACTGCCAGTTGGGAAAGGCCAAAGCAGGATTTTGGGGACACACCATTCCCCATGTCACGTATATGTTATCGTTATCTATTTCATCTGCCGGTGAGCAGCTGGTCACCGCCAATATTTTTTTGCATCTTTGTGCAATGATTATGTGCTTTGGATAGATTCCTAGAACGTCTGAAGGATTGCCCACGGAAATGTATTTCCAGTAGATATTGGACAAAGCTCTTGAAGCTGGCCTAGCTCCAGGGCCCTGGACCCAGCCTCTGGGACATTTAGGAATCCTTAAGAAAACAGCAGTTTGGTTTGGGAGACCACTTTATTCCAGAGCCCTGATGATGCCTGTTCTGTGAGCTCACAAGTGGGTTCTGCCTTGAGTGCCCTGGGCCAGAAATTACAGGTGTGGTTGAGAAACGTGGCAAAGCCCATGTGGAAACAGGGCCAGCATTGGCTGTCCAGGACATTGGCTGTCCAGGACTCCCTCTGAGCTCCGAGCCCTTGGCCCAGCCATACCAGGGGGTCAGATATAGCAACCGTGTCTGTGCCTTTTCTCAGTGGTTGACATAGCTCCTTATCGGTGCCACTGAGAACGTTTCATAGAATCCCAGCCTTTTGTTACCGCTGTAGCTTTGCCTCTCCCCGCCCCAGCCTCAAAGAGCCATTTATTAACGCCCTCACAAGTGCACAATACTCTGCCTGCTCCTTATGACTCGGAAGACATTTGGGCTTAAAATCATTTGAAAATAAAAATCTTGCCGTTTTCTGTCCTTCGCTCTTTCGAGGGAGCCCGAGGGTGATCACAAGTCCCTCAGAGTCGCCCAGTGGGACTGTTGTCACTCTGTGTGTGTCAGGAGCGCAGGCCTTGGGTGGTTGTTGTTGTCCTGAGCTGATGCTTCTCGCTAACCGAATGGGCATCCTTGTTGAGTTCACCGGGCAGCCGCGTGGGGCGTGCTTGGCCCTCTGGGCACATCTGCGAGCCAGCCCTTCTGTACCAGGGTCCCAGCTGATGCTTGCCCAGGTTGAGGGGTTTTCTTTCATCTTTCTCCACGTTGCTGTCTCATGGGCTGCAGGAGGGGAACAAAGCCTGTGCTGCCCGCCCCGTGGAAGTGCGAGTGAAAGTGACGGCGAGTCAGGAGTCACCTTCTCTTCGTTGCCAGACGACGAATGAGGAGCTGAGTCCCCGCCATCTGCTCCTCGTCTTCTCCCAGCCCTTGGGTAGCTTCCCCGGCGTCAGCTGCTCCTAACCTTGCGTGGGCACTCTCGCATTCCTTCTGCCAGCCCTCAGATGTGTCCTAGGGCTTCTCTGTGCCAGGCGCTGGGGCTCACGGGGGAGTGAGGTACCCATCCGTTCATTCAGCTGCTCACCCACTCATTCAGCCAGTGTTTATTCCAACTCTGCTTTAGTCTCAGAGCTCAGTTACAAACGACAGAATTTGTTCTTGCAAGTTTAAGCAGAGAAGTAAGTTACTGAAGGATGTTGGGTGCTCTGTGCCAGCCAGGAGACCCAGAGAAACTAGCTGCGCGGTCAGGGACAGCACCCAAACGAGACCACAAGTCTGCTCCCTGGGGCCCTGCTCCTGGCAACTCCAGCCAAGCCACCATGCCTCGAGCGCCAGTAGTCTCCCCTGCCATCGTCCGTCTGCCTGTCGGGATGGCTTCCTCACCTTGCAGGTTTCTGGCCCAGTTCCTGTCCAGGGGTGCCCGACTGGCAGAGCGAAGCCCCTGTGCTGCACTTGAACCATGGTGGGGGCTCTGAGAGCCTGTTTCTCATTTGTGCCTTAGAGAATGGAAAGCTGACAAGGAGAGAAGTTCCCCAAACTTGGCAATGGGGTGTCACAGCCAGAAGCCACCATTGGAGTTTGCTGCCACAAACAGGGGCACACGGAGCTAAAGACTAGCCCTTGCCCTTGGCAAATGTGGTATGGGCAGTAGAGAGCTGGGTGGGATAGGCCTGGTTGATCTTCCGAGGAAGGTCTGTGTCAATGATTTAGGGGCACAGAGCATAACTCAGTCCACCTTACCGGGGACCAGGGGAGGATGGCACTTTGCAAAATAAGATATGCAAATGCATAATAAACAAACAAAATGTACTTGACCTCGTCTGTAATCAAGGAAATCCACAATGGAGGATACTCACTAAGAATGCCACATGTTCTAATAGAAACTTGTAATGCTGGGGAAGGTGTTTGGCATTTCCTACTCAAGGTAAATTCACGGCTGCTCTGTGTCCCAGCAGCTCCACCCCTGGGGTTCGTGTGTCTACTTGTTAGCTGTCTTCCTTGCTAAAATGTCATTACCGTGAAGGTGGAAACACTTTTTTCCTCCCCACTACATCCTCATTCCTTCCCATGTCTGAATCAAGCACTCCATAAGTATTTATTGAATGTGTACGGAAAGCCTTTCAAGTATGTAATAAAGGGGGTGGGGAGCAGTATCCAGAAGGAAGGAAAAACGATCTCTGAGAGAGGTGTTTGTCTGATCAGGGATTTGGGGCTGTTTGGTGGTAGGGAAAGGGACACTGGAGCAGAGGAACCAGCACAAGCAAAGCCAGAAGAGTCAAATTCCTGTGGCGGGGGGCCTGGATCATCCCCACACAGGCTGTGGGGAGTGACAGCGTAGACTGAGCTCAGTGGATATGGCGGGAGGTGAGGACATTGTGACAGGGGGAGTCCCGGGGAAGGGCTGGTGGGGTCTGGGCTCTGGATGGAGGGAGGGTCTTACATGAGATTTGGGGGAGGTAGCATCGGCAAGGTTTGGGACTGTGGGCATCTGCCATGGGGCTGGCCCCTGGTTTGGGCACCTGGGGTTGGGGAGAATGGTGACAGCCATCCCTGGGACGGTATGGGCATCTCTTGTTTCCCATCCAGCCATCTCTTAGAGCAGAGTTCAGTTCCTCACGGGGAACCTGGTCATTGCCAGGCGGGTTCACATGGCATCCGTCACTTTAATTTGCAGTCTGGTAATTACTCAATGTGCCGATTGATTAGATTTGATCAGGTTTAATATGATTTTTTATGGCTGAAAACTTGACTCCAAGTGAAGGACATGAAATATTAAAGGAGCTCTGGGTAAAATCCTTCCAGCACATTCATGTTGATCTAGAGAAAGGATAACAAGCAGACCCTATAATTCACATGAAATTGGAAGGGATGCAGGGTAGTCACAGCAGTCCTGAGAAAGAAGCACAGAAGGAGGACCCCCACTTCCCAATTTCAAAACTTACTACAGGGGCACCTGGGTGCCTCAGTCGGTTAAGTGCCTGCCTTTGTCTTAGGTCATGATCCCAGGTCCTGGGATCAAGCCCCGCATTGGGCTCCCTGCTCAGTGGGAAGCCTGCTTCTCCCTCTCCCTCTGCTGTTCTCCCTACTTGTACTCTCTTACTCTCTCTCTCCTTCTCTCTCTCTGTCAAGTAGATAAAATCTTTATTAAAAAAATTAATACAAAGCAATGGTGATTTAGGCTCTATGGTACTAGCGTGGCCAGAAGCCACGCTAGCCCCTATGGTACTAGCGTAAGGATGGACACGTAAGTTAATAGAATAGAATTGAGAGTCCAGAAACAAATGGAGAGATCTGTGGTCAGCTGTTTTCCTCAGGTGTTGAGATCATTTAGTGGGAGAAAGGGCAGTCTTTCCAACAGATGGCCCTGGGACAACTGGATATCCACATGCTAAAGAATAAAGTTGGAACCCTACCTCACACCATAAACAAAGACTTCCTGAAAATGATCCAAGACCTAGATATGAGAGCTCTTACAAAGAAACACAGGGAGTAGATCTGTGTGATCTTGGATTTGGCAAAAGAGTCTTATACATGATATCAAAAGCATGAGCAACTGAAGAAAAAAAAATAGATAAATTTAACTGAACTCCATCAATATAAAAAACTTCTGTGCCTTGAAGAACACTATCAAGAACGTGAGAAGAAAACACACAGAATGGAAGAAAATATTTGGAAATCACATAATCTCATAAGAGACTTGTATGTATATAAAGAGCTCTTAACAATTCAATAATAATAAAAAGACAACCTAACTAAAAAGTGGCCAAAGTAACAACAAAAAGACAACCCATTTTTAAAATGGGCTAAAAACCTGAACAGACCTTTCTCCAAAAAGGATACATGAGTAGCCAATAGGCACAGAAGATGTCTGACATCCTTGAGCATCAGGGAAACACAGATCAAAACCACAATGAGATACCACCTCACACCCAACAGAAGGGCTCTAATCAAAAAGACAGGCAGTGGGGCACCTGGGTGGCTCAGTGGGTTAAGGCCTCTGCCTTCGGCTGGGGTCATGATCCCAGGGTCCTGGGATCGAGCCCCGCATAGGGCTCTCAGCTCAGCAGGGAGCCTGCTTCCTCCTCTCTCTCTGCCTGCCTCTCTGCCTACTTGAGATCTCTGTCTGTCAAATAGATAAATGAATAAAATCTTCAAAAAAAAAAAAAAGGCAGTAACAAGTGTTGGAGAGGATGTGGAGAGATCAGAACCCTCTTACACTGCTGGTGGGACTATCAAACGGTGCAACCACTCTGGAAAATAGCCTGAAAACAGTTCTTCAAGCAGTTGAACAGAGCCACCATAGGGCCCAACGATGTCACTCCTAGGTATAGATCCTAGAAAAATGAAAACCTGTGTCCACACGACAGCTTGTACACAAATGTTCACACCAGTGTTATTCCCAACAGTCAGCACATGGAAACAACTTGGGTGTCCAAGATGAGTGACAGATGAATGGCTAGAAGTGATGTGGCCTATCCATACCATGGAATATTATTCAGCTTTGGAAAGGAATGGAATGCTAGCACTCTTCACTCACCATGGAAGGACCTAGAAAATGTGACACCAGGTGAAAGCCAGACACAAAAGTCCACATATTATCCCATTAATATGGAAGTCAGAAGAGGAAACCCTATAGAGACAGGGGTAGATTGGTGTTTACTAGAGTCTGGGTTGGGGGGAAATGGGAGAAATAGGGGAAATAGAGGGTTTCTTTTTGAGATGATGAAAATTTGGCAATGGTTGCACAACTCTGAATCCACTGAAAGCCACTGACATGTACATTTTAAATGGGTGAATTATATGGTATGTGAATTACACTTTAATAATGTTGTTTTTTCAAAAAAAAAGAACAAGGGTGAGCTGCTCATCCCTAGAAGTATTCAAGAAGCATCTCATGGCCATCTCTCAGGAATGCCGTGGAAGAGATTCCTGACCTTGTTGGGGGTTGGAAGGATGACTATTTTAAACGCCTTTATTGGGATACAACTTTCCATCTCTACTACCCTGTGGGACTCGGCTTTCTGTGGTTTTCTTGAAATGCCTTCTGTGTTGTGGGTTTGTAGAGGCAGCTATGGCCGGGGGTAGGGGCAAATAAAATAGGGGGATTGCTGTGGCCTTGACCTCTTTGATTGATTTGCTAACCAGTAGATCAATGGGAGTAATAATGTATTCAGGGCATAAACACCTGCTGGATTTTGCTGAAGCTGGCCTTGGGGACCTGGGGACACCGATGTGGATGGGTCTCCGACTTCCTACACCCTGCAGCCCAGAGCCTGGCTTTCTAAAGTCCTGGAACATTGGTCTCCTTGTACGTAACAGTGAGGTTGCTGAGGGCTTCCTGGAGGGAGCTGCGCAGAGCCTATTAGCTCTCAGGTGGCCAGGCCCTTCATTTCACCTGGTGCCCCGTGCAGGGACAGTCTTGTCCAGTGGAGCCATCGTGAGGGCACATGGAATGGCCCAAGCCTGGCCACTGGGCCAGGAGTCGCTACTGCGGACATGATTGTGCTCTCTCTGGCACCTTGGGCAAGCCAGATGAGGCCCCCTCCCTGCCCCAGCCCGTTGATATAGAAGCTGGAGGAAAGGCCTGGATGGACACTCAATGAGCCATCTTCATGATGGCGGGCAGAGAGACCCGGATGCCTGGCAGCACAGGGTTGTGTCTCAGGTGAGCTACACACAGCTGCAGAGGCAGTGGGAGAGAGAGATGGGCTGGTGGCCAGCTTGGAGTTGGAATTCTACTACCCATTCCAGCAGAAGGAGGCCAGGAAGACAGAGGGAGAATTCCTGGTCTGGGGTGGGAGGGCCTCACAGAGGAGGTGAGCGTTGAGTGTTAGTTGGAAGGTTCTCTGATAGAGCTCCAGCCCACCCCCATGGGGAGCAGGTGCCCAGGCTTGGGAGCTGGGGGAGAAGGGAGATGGAGGGGAGGCCTGGGTGGGAGAGGCTCAGGGAAGGGGCAGACCAAGGAGGTTGGTGGCCTGGTCATGGGAATGCCACTGCCTGTGCAGATTCTTATAAAAGTGAGTTTTACGTTGACTGTGTTGGGCTTTGTCCTGAGCAGCAGTTCCCGTGAAATCATGGCTACAGTGGGCCTGCTGTGTGTTTTTCTGAAATGGGAACATAAATACAGCAACATAAAACGTTCACCTGTGTGGGGGCCACCTGAAGCCTTGGGGGTGCTCTGAGTGGTGGGGGCGGGGAGGGGGGCGGGGAGATGGGTTCTGAGCTTCGAAGCTTGAGAAGGCTTGGTTTTCCTGTGGTTTGGGAGTGCACCCGCATGGGAGGGGGGCTCAGTGTCTTAAAGTCTTTGGGCTTAGCCTGACCATCTTCCCAGCATTCCTCCACCCTGGAGGCCCTGGCCAGGAGGGCCCTGACGATGGGCCGACTATGCAGACCAGGGCGGAGCTGCTGGGACCGGGGCTGTCTGTGTAAACCCCGGGCCTCGACTCTGATGGGCTGACAGGGCTCCTCATTGCCTCTGTGTCCCACACACGTGGACCAGGATCTGTCTTTTCACCCCAGACTCTGGTTTGCCTGAGCTGCTGTCCTGAGGTCTTTCTCAAGCTGTGTGATTCACTTATATTCGTTAAAATCTGCTAGAGGCACATGGAATAATCTGGTTACTGAGCCTGTTAGTGTGCACAGGTGCTACTTATCAGAACCTGTTGTGTGCGGGATTCTATTACCTCACTTAATCTTTACAGCAGTCTTGTCAAGGTTCAATCAGCCCCACTGTACAGATGAGAAATCGAAGGCTCAGAGAGGTTCAGGAACCTGTCCCTGAGGTCACAGAGCACAGATGTGGCTAAAGTGGCATTCAAGTTCTGGCCTGCCTGATTTCAACAAAGCCCGTGCTCGCAACCCTGCCCCACCCCCCAGGGCCTCTCAGCCCTGCCGGATGCTCTCAGGCTCCCCAAGGAGCCCAGGTGTGGCCTCTGCTCAGGCCAGATGCAGAGACGTGGGAACATGCAGCTGGGAGGGAGAGGATGTGGCCATGTGGAAGTCGTTCCAGGAGGAAGGACGTTCAAGGGCAAAGGCCTAGAGGTGAAGCAGCCTCATTTGGGTTGAGAGTGGTTAGGGAGCAGGACTGGAGTCGTAGCAGAGCACTGGGACCCCAAACTGGCCCTCAGGATGGCCCTCAGGAAGGAGATTAGTCCTTCTTGGGGGGCCCTGGGAGAGCCAAGGAGAGTGACTTACTTATCCACCGGCCCTCAGGTCTCCTACTTTGGAGAGGGACTTGTCAGGGGAGATGACTGAAGACCTTATTTTCTGAAAAGGAATCAGAGGATGGACACCAGACCCAGAGTCAGGGTTTTTGTGAGATGGCATTGGACAGGGAACAGGTGGGTCTGCGGGGGGCCCAGAGAGCAGAGTGGGGACCACTGGCACGTTATCTACTCCCTTCCTACCTAATTCAATGAGTTTTCTGGAACACACGTTATTAGAAAAAGATGAAGAGCTCACTGCTGGGGAGCATTTCCTTGATGAGTGCTATACAGTAGGGAGGGAGGTCCCTGTCACCACAGGCATGGAAGCAGGAGCTGGATCCTCACTTCTCAGGCTATGCTTTTCCAGCATGTCGTGACCACATGGGTGTACACTGCTCTTCTGTCTTTTCCTCGGACTGTGAGTCCCTGAGGGTGGAGATCACTCAGTCATTTAGCAAACCTACACTGCACACCTACTATGTGCCAGGCACTGTACTACCACGGGGAGCAGAGCACCCAAAGTCCCTACATTCTGGGGCACTCTTGTCTTTTTGTCCCCAGTCTCAAGCCAACCAACCCCCTTGCTGGGAACATTGCGGTCATGTTTGTCAAGTCCGTCGTTCCAGGTGGATGTATCTGCTGTCTGTTCCACTGTGACTGGAGATTCACAGCCAGCTCCCCTCCCGCCAGACCTCCTGGACCTGCCTCATTAACCAGACAATTGTCATTTCAGTCCAGAGCAGGCCAAGCCCTCCACATGGGCAGCATTTGTCTAAAGGGCCTTGGGGCCATCTTCTCTACCTTCTCCTCCCAGGAAGGTCTCCACTGGGATGGAAAACTGCAGAACCCTCTCACACGATTCCTGAGGATCCCTGAATGTCCACTCTGCCTCTTGGAGATCTGCCACCCAGCCCTCTCGTTGTGAGGCAAAGTCAGAGCAGAGGCGCCTGGGGCCGTTAGAGGACTCTGGACACTGTGACATGGTTGGCCTGCGGTTTCCAGAGGCCAGACTTCATCTTCTAAATTGGAATCATCTGGAGTAGTTGCTGGGGCTCCCAGGGTTAATCTACCCTGGCGCTGATTAGCTCCTTCTCCCTAGGGCTGAGAACAATTATCCCAGGGAAGGAGCAGGTGGTCTGGCAGCTCGGAGCCTCTGCAGGGCTGGAGCAGGGGGCTTGGGGGTTGGGGCTCCCCTTCTTCCCAAGGCAGCACGGGGAGGGGCAGACCGCACCAGCTTCATGCAAGACGTCCTACCATGAGCATGTAGGAGACTAGAGGGACTGAACTGGGGTCCTTGCAGGTCACCTGGGGACAAAGGCAACTTTCCTTAATTGAGAATCTACTATGTGCCAAGCACTTGACACATGTGTGCTTCACTGGATTCCCCAGCTAGGGGGTGTTAGTAAAACCCCCATTTTACTCAGGGGAAAACTAAGGGCTGGGCAGGTAAAGCCACTCTACCTGCATCACAACCCTGTCATTTGATGGAGCCAGGATTGGAAACCCAGCCGAGGGGGACACTGACCGCACAGACTGTGCCGCCTCCCACCCTGGCTGAGGAGCCAGGGCTCAGAAGGGTGAAACAACCCGCTCAAGGTCACACAGCCATCGCATGACAGTGCTCCGTGAGCTTCAGCTGTAGGATATCAAGTGAAGCCTGGATGACGTCTCTGCCCCATTCCTTTGCCCAGAGATGGCAAGAGGATGGGAGCCGTGGCCCTAGGGAGTGTGAGGGCCAAGTGGTTCCAGTGCAGAGTATCTGGAAAGCAGGAAAGAAAGTTCTTTTTTTTTTTTTTTTTAAAGATTTTATTTATTTATTTGACAGAGAGAGATCACAAGTAGATGAAGAAGCAGGCAGAGAGAGAGAGAGAGGGAAGCAGGCTCCCTGCTGAGCAGAAAGCCCGATGTGGGACTCGATCCCAGGACCCTGGGATCATGACCTGAGCCGAAAGCAGCGGCTTTAACCCACTGAGCCACCCAGGCGCCCGAAAGAAAGTTCTTGATGGAAAGAACATAGTGGTGTCCAGCACAGGCCCACCTTCCCTGGGCTGTTAGGAGGACTTGCAGAGGACTTGGAAAGGCTCTGCTGCAAGTCTGCTGGAATGAGAGCCTCCCTCCCCCAGCACAGGCCCCCCAACCCAGAGAGACTTCCGTGTGGTCCCCCAAGGAGCTGGGGAGGTGGGGGCAGTGGCAGGCAGGGCCCAAGCCCTATGCAGGATGGGCAAGGAAGGGCATGGGGGGGCGGCCCAGGCTGCCAGAGCCGATGCTTCACTGGGACCCCAAACTGAACTGGCCTAGAGGGTCCAGCCCAACCGGCTCAGGGAGGCTGGCTCTGCCACAGAGGCCTGGGGCATGGTTCCACGGGCCTCCCCGAATCGCGGCCGGCTGCTTCACCGGCCCCAGAAAGGAATGCATAGCAAGGAATCATAGCACAGGCCTGGTTAGTCTGTGCTCCTTTAACCACACTGGAGAGAAGGGGAGGGAGGGAGAGTGGAGAGAGGACAGAGAACAGCAGGGGACCCTGTTTTGCTTCACTTCTGGCCCATGCCTGCCCAGAGTCAGGAAACAGGATCTCTAGGTTCCGGATGCCTCGTGTTGCAAGCTTGTCTCCTGCTGAGTGTCACTCCGCTGTCTGACAACACGTGCTCTGGCCCCTAAACAAAAGCTGATTGTTTTTTCTGGGTTCACCCAGAGACAACAGCCACCGCTGCTGAAGACCAGTGACCCTGGCAGCTGGAGCATCGTTTACAGGTGACTCACATACTGCTTCCCTAGAGGGCTGGTCTGGTTATGATTCTTGTCCCCCAGCTGCCATCTGGTCAGGTGTGGCCCTGCTCTTCGGCCTTTGTCTCCTGGGATGGCCCCCTGGGCACTCGATGGGCAGGGCGATAAGGGCTCAGAGGGCAAATCCTGCCAGCTCCTCCTCCCAGAGCGGGGTGTGGAGCAATTGGAAAAGCAGTTTGGGGTTGGTGTGGGCAGTCTGGGGAGAGAGGCAGGTACAACAGGGGAAGGGAGAGGCTCACCTCAAGTCAGCACACTGTTCAGCAGTGAGGAAATCTCAGCCACCCACTTCCCTTCAGAAACTGTGCATTTGTTCCCTCACTTGAAATTATTTACCTAGCCCAGGCTGTGGGTCAGGCATGAGCTGATCTGGAAGGTAGGTGTGCAAGTGAACCCATGTAAGAAATCATGCATGCGGGGACCGAGGCACAGGTGTGTTTGAGGGGCTTATGCTGGGGGAGATGAAGGGAGAAATCCCTGAGTGGGTTCCCCAGCGTGGGTTGTTAACAGGTGAATAGGAGTTCACCAGATGGACAAAGAATGAGCAGAGGAAACAGCAGGGGAGAATAAAACAATGAGGTTAGGGTCTTAGAAGGTTCTGGGGCTGGGGGTGCATAGGGGGAGAAGATGCTGGTGGCCACATCCTGAAGGGCCGGACCTGTGTACCTTCCACATCTGGTGTTTTACCAGCAGCAGTGGGAAGCTGGGAACCTAGAAGGATTTCTTCCCCCAGCCAATTCTCCAGCCTGACCTGTTCCATCTAGCCTTGAGTGGCTGTTCCAAACTTAGTTAATAGTCACTCTTGGTTTTGCTCGTATCTCTGTCTGACCACCAACCCACCCAGACTTCACTAGGTTCCAAACTACTCGATACTTTTAAAACCCTGAACTGTAAAGATGCGTTATTTGGCAAACTGTTTAATGAGCTGGAGAAAGATGTTCTTAATACAAATATGGTGATTTATTCTTCATTCAAGATGTATTTATTGAGCACCTACTGTGTGCCAGACTGGGAATATAGTAGTGAGAAAGATCTGTTCTCTCTGGATACTTATGCTGTAGGTAAATGCAGTCAATAAATAAGTAAAAAATCAAAGCAGAGCACATAGGGGTGATATGACAGCATGACTGGGGTGGCAGGGACTGTTGATGGTGGTCAGGAGGGCTTCCTGGGAGAGGTGAGGTGTGCACGACAAATGGCAGGAATTTTGAGAGTATTATCCCTAAGTTTTACCTCCCCACGTGCTCCTCCTCATCCCAACCTTCCCCCTCCCCAGGTGAACACTGTCCTCCATCTTGTGTCTAACCCTCACCTTGGTTTTGCTTTATTATATAGTGCATGCAAAAGTGTTTTTTCAAGAGTTTTCTATGATTTTAAAATGTGTTATTGAGGTATATTTATAGAGGAAAGGCCATACATCTTAGCGGCACACTTGCTGGATTTTCGCATTCATCCACACCCAGGTGTATACAACGTAGGTGAAGACTGACAACCTCTCCCCTACCCCAGAATGCTCTCTCGGATTCCCCCAGTCCCCTGCCATTGGCTCCCCACCCCAACCGCTGTCTTGACTTATATCAGCATAGATAAGTTTTGTGTGGTTTTGTATCTTACAGACATAGAGTCGTAGGGTATATAGTCTTCTGTCTGGCTTCTTGCACTCAACTTTAGGTGAGAGGCACACATTTTTCTGTATAACTGCAGCTGGTCCACTTTCACCGCCCCCATCAGTATCTCGTGACTTTTGTGGCCGCACGTGCGTGAATCTGCTGGGTACGCCCTGGGGGTGGAATTGACAAGGGCTTTCACAGAAACAATTTTCCAGCCAGCTTTCTGCATTCCCACCAACAAAGAACAGGGTTTTCCAGCTGTTTCCCAGTCTCAGCACCAATTGGGGTGGTTGGCCTTTTGGTTTTTAGCCACTGGGATGGGTGTGCAGTGGGATCTCTCTGTGGTTTGATTCGAGCATCGTGTCATAGCTGTCGCAGCTGTTAGAATTTCCTCCTTATGAAATGCATGACTGAGTCTTTTGCTCATTTTTTTTCCCCTTGGGCTGTCTTTTTATTGAGCTGTAGAAGGTTTGAAAGTATATGTATTACGGATGCAAGCCCTCTGTGAGATGCGTATATGGTGAATGTCTTTACCCACTCTGATTTGTCTTTCTTTCTGTTTATGGTGTTAGGGTGAACAGAATTTCTTAATTTTACTGAAATTCAATGTGTATCTTTGCATAATTCTTTATCAGTGAATTAGGTTTCTCTGGACACCACCTGCTTTTTCATTGACTTGGAAATGTATTTTGAAGTACGCATCAGGCACTGTGCCAGGCACAGAGAGGGTGTGGCGAGAAAGACCCAGTTCCTGCCATTCAGACACTGGCAGCCTAGCAGAGGACAGATGCATCATTCATCAATGACGTCTCAGGTGATGGGGTGCTGACAGAGAAAACCCTTAGGATAGTGGGTATATAGAAGCAGATCCCCTAACCCAGTTTGTGGGAGACATGGAGGGCTTCTTGGAGGAGGTTACATAGAAAAGGTGAGGCAGGCAAGGAGAGGGTGAGAAGGGAAGATGGAGTCCGGGCGGAAAGAATTACTCATGTAGAGGGCAAAAAGTTCCAGAATGCCCTTTTCTGGCTATTTCAGCCCTCTGCAGGCAACCGGGGAATGACTCAAGGTTGCTGCACTGGGCCAGAAGATGACTTGGGAATTTGGTTCTCATTCCCTGTTGCAGACTGAGCACAACTTGGGTCTCCTAACAAGGATGGCACACAGTCTCCCTGAGGTGTGTGCTAAGCCTTCCAGGCATGGGAAGAGGGGGCGGACCCTGGATCCTCGGCCTTCCCACTGTGCCTGGGAGAGAATAGCAGACCCTTGGAGAGAGACCAAGGGTCCATGCCCACCACAACAGAGCAAATGCAGCGTCTGCACCGAGCTGCCCAGACACGTATGAGATGACAGGCGCTGTGCAAACACATTCGAGGATAAAATAAAGCAAGAAAGATGGAAGGAGGGGAAGACAGAGGGAAGGAAGGAAGGAACAGATAAATAACCCAACACAGATTCGTGGCTTTATAGGGCGCGGTTCTTCTTAGGAGAATCCTGCTGAAATCTTTAGGAGTGAAGTATCATGAGCCTGGAAACTTATTTTTTAGCAAAAATACAAAGTGCACAGATAAGTATTTAACAGGGTGTTCAAGGTGTTAGGTTGAACCATGAAATTACTACATTTATAGGTCTAAAATGGCCACATATCAGCAATTTCGTATGGTTCAACCTAAAGCTATTTTCCAATCACACTCTCTAAAAATTTTTGTGATGTGAGGTTAGGAAAAAAGAACCTCACCTCGAAAAAATGAAATTTTCTTGTAATTGCTTCATGCTGTAAAGCAACTTAATAAGATCCGCAGTTGAGGAGCTCAAAAAAAAAAAAAAAAGAAAAAAGAAAAAAAGACTAAAAAAAAATTAGGGTGAGATAAAAAGGGAGATTGAAGGACCTAAGGAAAAAAATTGAAGATCAAAGCAGGATTATTAAGGACCAATAAATAAATTAGGAGCAGCAAGGAATAGAAGATAGACTGCTGAAAAGGAGAAAATGTCAGAAGCGGAAGACTTAAGATAACCAGAGCGAATGCAGCTGGGAAGGAGGGAGAGGAAGAGATGAAAGCAATCAGCAGAGAGCCAGCCGGGGTGGAAGAGGAGCCCAGGATGCCCAGAAGTACAGTCTGCGCTCCCGGTGGGGGCGGCGGCTAACAATCCGAAGGAAAGAACATTCAGCGCCGCACTATAGAATCCAAGGTCCGACATGCCCTCTGTGTTCTAGAAACATCTGATCAGACATAACCAAATTCCGACAAGAGGAGGAATTCTCCAGGAGTCAGAAAACATGCATCACCTACAAGGGTGGAGATCTCAGGATAATGGGGAGATGTCCATGAAGTTTCTGAGTTGGAGGGCACCGGGGATGGAGGGCGTGCTACCCCCAAGAATAACATACACGCGGCCTCTCTGTTGTGTGTGTATAAACGCAACAGGCAGACCGTCTCTAAGGTGAACACGGGAAATGCATTCAGTTCACGGATGAATCAGAATGAAGAATCCAGGAATGGGGAAGCTGATGAAGGGCAGGGGGTGACTGTTTATTCCATTTCCATACAGGGTGACGACGAAATCCAGTTATGGACAGAATGTGAGTTTGAAAACGGGATGATGTAAAAATAATAGTGGAATTCAGGGAAATCAGGAGGTGGGGGAGGGGCGTGGCATGGTGTGAGCCTTTGAGTGTCCTCATCTTGTCCCTGCTGTGTGCAGTGCCCCCAACTCACCCCACTGCGTTCCCTTCTGCAAGGTGGGGGCTCCTCTCTGTCTTGCTCATTGCTAGTCCACGTTGCCGCAGAACAGGGCTTTGCACGTGGGTTGTTGAACCGATAGATGGTTGGATGGATGGACAGACAGATGGATGAATGGATGGACAGGCAGACAGGGTGGCTGGGAGGTGCCTCCTATATGAACAACAAACACTGGGCCCGTTTGAGCTGTGTGCTCTCAGCTTCATGGTCTTGGTACGTGCTATGAGTGTTTATCTTCCAGCCCAGGGGATCTGGGATGGGTGGAGTGGCTGAATGTGCCTGACGTATGCCACCTGCGGTGGACTTGTGGCACAGAGTGGTCAGTCCCTCGTGTTTTGGGGAGTCCAGTTCTGAGATAGATAGACAATAGGTTGCCTTTATGCTATGGTCTTATTGTTCAGGCCGGGAATGGGAAATGCTGGCTGGCCTGGTTCCTCTCGGGTGCCGGGAAGAGCAGGGCTTGGGACTCGGCTGGACGTGAGAGATGGTGGGGTACAGAGGAGCAGGGAGAGGGACAGGGAGCCGCCTCTGCTGAGCTGAGCTCCTGCAATGGGCCTGGCACAGCACTAAGAGGTTTTCACGCCTCATTATGCCCCTGGGGCTCACAGAGCTCCTCGAAGCTGAGCTTCACTGTCCCCATTTTGGAGCTCAGAAAAACCAAGGCTCGATGTCAGTCTCCTCTCACTGGCTCTGAGCTGCCTGGGGGAGTCACCTCGCCTCCTGCAGACCCAGTGTCCTCATCTGCAAACCCGGGATGAGAACAGAGCCCGCGTCATGGGATGGGGGAGGGCTCCGCACATCGCACAGCCCGCTGGGGCCGCTGCGGCTGTCTGTCGGGCTTTCCCAGCTCCAAGCTGCAGCGGGCACAGCTGCTCGCTGTAAGTCCCAATTCCTTGCTGACTCAGTGGCCCCGCGCGCCCTGCAGCGGCTCTGTGGCCCAAGCGGCTGGCTGAGGGCTTTCCTTATCACAGTCCCCGTCTGCAGCCAGGGAAGGGGCTGGAGACGGCCACCATACTCCACAGCCCTGCACCAGTTTTCTTTGGGGTTTGTAATCTTCCCTGACCAGCAGGGACTTATTGCTGCGACTATTATGGTGGAAAATGCCAGCTCCTCACTTCTGAAGACGGGACAATACCCACCCTGGACAGGCTGTCACAGATGGGCAGGGGGAGGTGGAGCAGGAACACTCTTGGCCGGGATTGGGGAGGGAAGGAGCCCGGTTCCACTGTCAGCATGACCTAAACACAGACCCAGGGACTAGGACAGGAAAGCTGAGCACGGGGGCCGGGAGAGGCCCAAGCCCCCACAGACAGCCCTGTCCCTGCCACCGATTCCCTGTCTGCTCATGGGCATGGGTGCCGGCACGTCTTGAGTGAACTTGAAAGGAAGGATGGGCAGAAGGAAGGCTTCGTCTTTGGACCTGGGCCATATGACAGAGGTCATTGTGCCCCTGTTAATGGGCGGGGTCTGCTGTCCCTTCACTCGGACTCCATTGTTACCCACTTACCATTTGCCAGCAAATGGGACCCCAGACTTAGTTTTAAGCCTGGCAGATGGTGTCTGTGCCTCTTACGAATTCGCATGGCAAATTCATTTTGTAACTGCTGCCGAGGTGGGGTCTGTTCGCTCTGGCGACAGCCAACCCTTCTACTCCCGCGTGCTTCCGGGGTCCCACACACTCTGTTCACACCCCGCTCCCATGGCAGGCCTGGAGCGTGGGCATCGCAGGATCAGGAGCCTGTAATCTGCGGGCACCCCGGCTAGAAATTTCTCTTGGGCTTGTGGTCCTAAGAGAAGAGACAGGTATACAGGGGTGCTGGGAAAACTGAGGCACCCTCACAGGGAAGCTTAACGAAGGACAGTGTGCAGAGGTATGAGTAATCTCAAGGAAGCCAGCAGGGCCGGTGCAGCAGTGGGGTAACAGCCATGTGCATGCATGTAGGCGTGTGTGAGTGCATGCGTGTGTGCAAGTGGCGTGCGCACGTGTCTGTGTGGTGCTAATAGAATCCAGTGAGCACCACAGCTCCAAGACAGGGCCGCCCAGCGGGCCCCGTGTGCGTAGGGAGGGAGCAGGGGACACATACCCCAGGCAGCCTCTTCTTTCTCTGACTTGCAGTCTCTTGCTGAGCCACCCCCCCAAGTGGCTGAAAGAGCTCAGCCAAGAGTAAGAGGAGGTTGGCTGATTTCGTCTGTGGGAATGAACCTCCCGGGGATGGACCCCCAGCTCCCCCTCAGACTGAGCAGAGAAGTCATCTATAAAATGGCCATAGTAAGAGCACCCACCTTACAGAGTGCTGCGGGGAACCAGTGAAACACAGGCTATAATGTGCTTGGAATGCTGTCTGCCCCCCGTGACACACGTAAGTGGTCAATCCTGCCGGCAGGACTCCCTTTATATCCGTATAGAAAGCATCCAGCATAGGGCACCTGGGTGGCTCTGTCGGTAAAGCAGCTGCCTTCAGCTTAGGTCGTGATCCCGGGGTCCTGGGATCGAGCCCCTCCTGGGGTTCCCCGCTTAACCGGGAGCCTGGTTCTCCCTCTCCCTCTTCTGCGCCCCTGCTTGCGCTCTCTTTCTTTCTATCAAATGAATAAATAAAATCTTAAAAAGTATCTAGCACAGAGTTTTCTGGTAAAATACACTTAACATAAAAATTTACCAGTGGCCTCAAGTATGTTCAGCCGCCAGCCCTGCCAGCCCCGCCACCTGTCTCCAGAACCCTTCCTCTCATCTTCCCCAACAGAAACGTTGCCGTCACTGAACACTGACTTCTCATTTGTCTCTAGGAAAGTGACCACTCCAGGGACGTCAGGTTAGTGGGACCCCACCGTAGCTGTCTTCTTGTCACTGGCTTCTTTCACTGAGCACAGTGTCCTCAGGGTTTGTCCATGTTGTAACCTGCGTCAGAATTTCCTTCCTTTTGAAGGCTGGAGGATATTCCATCATATGCGTATTCCACATTTTATTTATCTTTTCATCGTTAGTAAAAGAAAAACTAATGTTGATGGACCCTTGGGTTGTTTCTGCCTCTTGGCCGTGGGGAGAGATGCTGCCATACGCGTGGGTGTGCAAAGGTCTCTTCAAGGCCCTGCCTCCAATTTCCCCACATTGTCGCCACCACTTGTTATTTTCTGGGTTTGATTTGATGGTAGCCATCCTAATGGGTGGGCGGTGTCAGCACAGACTACACAGTGAGGAAGAGTGGATGGATGGGCGGATGGAAGGACAGACGGATGGGTGGGCGGGAAGAGCAGATCTTCCCTGAAGCAAGATTCCTGTTGGCTACCACGTAGCTGGAGTGTCTCTTTGGGATGGAAAATAATATAATATTTCTTTTCTTTTATTTTTTTTAAAGATTTTATTTATTTATTTGACAGAGAGAGATCACAAGTAGGCAGAGAGGCAGGCAGAGAGAGAGGAAGAAGCAGGCTCCCTGCTGAGCAGAAAGCCTGATGCGGGACTCGATCCCAGGACCCTGAGATCATGACCTGAGCCGAAGGCAGCGGCTTAACCCACTGAGCCACCCAGGCGCCCCTATAATACTTCTTTTAAAGTGCTCAGTAAGAATGTCCCTTCTTGGGGCGCCTGGGTGGCTCAGTCAGTTAAGCGTCTGCCTTCGGCTCAGGTCATAATCCCAGGGTCCTGGGATTGAGCCCCGTGTCAGGCTTCCTGCTCTGCGGGGATCTGCTTCTTTCTCTCCCTCTTCCCCTCCCCCCTGCTTGTGTGCACGTGCTCACTCTCTCTTAAATAAATCTTTTAAAAAAAAATGGAATTTCCCTTCTTTCCCCATTTGTCCTCCTAGTAGAATCCCAAGAACCACAGCATTTGTGACAACAGGTGACCAGACTTAGCAACACGGGTGCATGGCGTTGAGGCCGAATTAGTGGGTCTTCGCTGTAGTTGGTAGAACCCACCCCATCTGGTTACAGTGCTGGAGATGAGTATGCTGTCTCCCTCCTGAGAAAGCTTTGATATTAAACTATCACCGGGGAAAAGTGTGGTGCTTCTTGTCCAGGATGCCTCTTGTGATGGTGAGGGGCTAGATCTGACCTTTGCACACAGAATCCTTTTAACTCAGCCCTTCCCTGTGTCCCCTCTCCTGGCCTCCCACCTGGCTTTGAAACGACAGACGAGAATGGCCCATAGGAGCGCAGGGGGAATTGGTGGATGCAGGGGGAAGTCTCAGAGCCCTGTGTGTGTCTTCCAGTCACCTCCCTTCCTAGCTGTGTGGAAGCTTGGGCAAGCTGATTTCTGTCTCTTTGCCTACCACCAGTTCTGTCTATGGCAGAATGAGAACAGTCTAACTCATCTAGAGGTTTGTTGTGAACATGATATGAGATCATATCATATCACCCCCCAAAGGTGATTTGAACGCAATAGTGCACTAAGGTAGGACTCAGGGAACCTGGAATGTGGTCTTGCCTCGATCCCCATTTTGTACATACTTTTGTGTCTTGGCCCGTGTTACAGCCTTTTTTAGTTAACTCCATCACTCTGATTGTCCCCAAAAATCATCACCTCCAGTTTAGAAATGAGGACAAGGAAGCACAGAAAGGTCTAGTAATTCGTGCAGAAGGACACAGCAGAGCAATAAGTAAAAAAAAAAAAAAAGCAGATGACAAAAATCCCTATGCAGGATGGGGCGTGAGGGTGTAATGTGGTAGTGTCGGCTGGGGGACTGTGTGCTGATCTGTCTCCTTGCTCTACCATCTTCCTAACTTAAACCATCCCCCGTCCCCAGAGAGGGAGCCAGGAGCCTTCTTACTCCCGTCTCTGCCCCAGAGTCACCTGTCAGCTGGGAGCCAGACTTGTTTGGTTTTCCTCCTTCCCCTGCCAGGCCACAGCTCTGTGACCTTGGGCTCTTCATTTAGGGGCTCATCTTCCTTATATGAAAAAGGCAGGGCTTTGAATTCTGACGACGGTCCTCTTTAACAAGTTATTGCTGGTGATGACGAAACGAATGCCTTGTCATTGTTTCAGATTTAGAGGGTCTGGGAAAACAGAAAGAAGAAAGCAAACCCTGCAGGGCTCCCTGAGCGGAAGCGAATGTCCTTCCAGTCTGCTTTCTACACAGTTTTAGTTTTTTCTGAGTCAAAACAACTTGGTGCGTTCCCCAAAAATAGGGCTGAGTAATAGTCCGCTGGGTGCATATTCCGTATTTTCTCTATCCATCCGTCCATCAAAGGACACTTAGGTTGTGGGTTGTTTCCCTATCTTGGTTGCTGTGAATGTAGCATTTCCTCCATAAAAAGGAGGAAAGGAGGAAATACTGCTATTTGCGACAATGCGGATGAACGTGGAGGACATTGTGCTCTGGGAAATAAGCCTGACAGAGAGAGAGGCTGTCACTCTCCTGTGGGATCTGGAACAAGCCGCAGACCCAGGAGCAGAGAGAACAGTGGTTGGCAGGGGCCGTGGGTCGGGTGGGGGAAATTCGTGATGTTGGTCAAAGGACACACACTTCCCACTTCGAGTATGTTCCGAGGATCTAACGTACAGCATAATCCCTATAGCAAAGAAGACCATGTTGTATACTTGAAAGTTGCTAAGAGAGTAGATCTTAACTGTTCTTGCCCCAAATAAACAAAAAGGTAATTATGTGGGACGATGTGTTGATTAACCCAAGTGTGGCAAACATTTCATAGTGTATATGTGTCTCCATTCATCACATTGTCGTGTCCGTGATGCCTCAATAAAGCAGGGGGAGAAAGAATTCTGTAGGGTTGTTTTTGCCGTCAGTGCCATTTCCTTGTAGGGAAAGGGGTCATCGGGGGGAGGCTTCCTGATGACACCCTTCCTGGTTCATGATCAGCCCAGGTGCCTCGGCTGTGGGGGACACAGCCTGCTGAGGGCAGAGAGATCTGGGAAGGGGGTGTCATTCTGGATCAGCATGTCCCTAAGGGCGCAGGTGGGATTCCAGGTGACCCCTACAGACTTTGATGAAGGCAGCCTATGTGGCCCCCAGAGCAGAGGGCGTGGGGCCACCCATTCTGGGGCTGCCCAGAGAAAAGAGCCGAAGGCCAGAGTTGGCACAGGCTGGCATTTGCAGTTGAAAGGTAGCCTCGGGACAAGTGATGAAGGACAGCCAGTGCTGGTGGCCCACAGGTCTGGACTGGATCTATGCCTTGAGTCAACTTAGATAAGCCCCTGGAGTGTTCTGAGCCTCAGTTTCCCCCACTATAAATGGGGGATGAGGAGACCAGCCTCACCAAGCTGTTGGGGAATCTGAGGTACTGCTCATGAAGTTCCATGTGGAGTGCCTGGCTCGGAAGGGGGTCATGGCTCTGTGGCGAGGCTTACGTGTGTTTCTCAACCCCCGGGTATCCCCAGTGAGGAAGTTGGGGGGTGCTTGGTCCATATCTTACCATGGAGGTTTGACATGTGTCACATTTCTTTTTCTTTTTTTTTAAGATTCTATTTATGATGGGGCACCTGGGTGGCTCAGTTGGCCAAGCATCTGCCTTCCGCTCAGGTCATGATCCCGGGGTCCTGGGATGGAGCCCCACATGGGGCTCCCTGCTTGGTGGGGAGTCTGCTTCTTCCTCTAACCCTCCTCCCTTTCATGATCTCTCTCTAAATAAATAAATAATCTTTTTAAAAAAGATTTTATTTATGAGAGAGAGCACCCATGCAGCGCACGAACATGAGCAAGGGAAGGGGTGGAGGGAAGGGAGAGGGACAAGCAGACACCCCGCCAAGTTTGCAGCCCCACACCAGCAATCCCACGACCCTGAGTGTAACCTGAGCAGAAATCAAGATTTGACGTTTGGCCAGCTGAGCTACGCAGGTGGCCCCTGTGTCCCACTTCTGAGTCCTAATAGCTGAGGCCTGAGGCATGAGCCCTCATGTCTACTCGTGAACCTCTCAGGAGGACCACATCAGGGGGCTTTCATCCCCTAAGGAGTCAGACATCATTTTCTCCAGCTAGCTTTCTTCCTCCCCACCCCTCTGCCCCCTCACCCTGGTCCAGCGGTGTCCTCCCACCCGCTAGCTCCCTGTGATGCAGGGCTGATCCCAGTCTGTCTTGACACCTGCCCCCGGCAGGTCTCTCCCCACCGCCACCAGTGGACTATGGCTGTTGATGCCCAAATGATCAAACGCACTATCATAATGTCAGCATGAATTTATTGTCAAAGAAACAGACTGTGTTACAGAAAGTTTGGAAAAGAAAGGCAAAAAAAAAAGGGGGGGCCATCCTCCTTCCCCGAGCCTGGCTATGATTACTTTGTGTATTCCCCTCCTAGCACATTTTTTCCTCTGCGTGCTTTTTCTTTCCCAGTAGCAGAAAAATTGGGGTTCTGCTTTTCTTCAGTAGACTAATAACCCCCACTCCGTGGGTATTAAACTCTCAGCCAGGTGTGGGGCTGAAGCTTTCACATACCCCAGGTCAGAATGCTTAGGGGGTCATTAGTCTTCACCCTGTGCTGTGGCCGAGGAGCACAGGCTTGGGCAATTGATGTGATTTGCCCAGGGCCACACGGGAACAAAGGGACACAGCCAGCTGGTGTCAGAGCTGGAATGGAGAGCCAGGTGGCTGAGTCAGGGTCTTGGCTCTAAAGGTCACAGAGCCACACAGAACAAGGATATTTTCCCGTGCTGCCGAGAACATCAAGAATAGGACTCCCCATGGCAACAGAACATTCCAGCAGGTGCCGAATTTGCTTCTGACTCTGGAATGACTGACTCAGGAGTGCCTTCTGTGGCACGCATGCCTCGGTTGATAGGTTCTTGGGCTGGGTGTCCACCAAGGCCACACATATTTTTCAGTCCTCGTCGTGAGCCACACAGAGCCTCCAGGAAGATGGTAATCGGTCAGCTTGAACCTTGGAATTGCTGTTTAAATGTTTAATTTCACAAGGATGCAGGGCTTATTTTGGTTGGGGGGGAGCCCACACACGGGCCATAACAGGCAGAAGGAGCAGAGAGTAAATTAACTTTTAATGTCTGGATCAGCTTGAAGACTGTAAGACTAGATTGCAGCGGTCCTCTGTGGGAAGAATTTGTGGAAATTGTTAGAATCAAAGAAAACAGACCCCTTGACCCTCGACCATTCTGGATGGGCTTCGCAGTTCTCCCTACTATTCGCCTCCAAGCCGGAGTCACACTTCCGTCATTTCAGACTCGTCTGCTTGCAGAGTAGAAGCCCTTCCTGGGGTGCAGAGCAGACCCCTCCCAGCAGAGAAGCCGGGGGAGGCTGGGACACCTCTGCATTGGGACGCCAAGCTGCAGCCACCACACTCTGCTCCCTGCTCCATGACCTTGGGCAGGTCGCTCAGGCCCTCCAAGCCCAGGGTCCCCCTTTCTGCTGACCAGGGCTCACTCCTACCAACCTCACAACCAGCCTTGGGCTAAAGCTTGAGGAACTGGCCTGTGGTGAGAGGTGACAGATGCAGCTGGCTGGCAGGACAGTCCCCTCTTCCCCAGAGCCCCTCTGTGTGAACTATGTGTGTGAACTATGAGAGTGGGGCTGTTCCAGCAGGCTGGGGCAAGGTGATGAGCCACTGGGACGCTCGCTTAAGCTCAGAAGCTGGATCTTCATGGCCTTGATATGACATCAGAACACCAACTCCTTTCAGCAAACAGCTGCTCAGAACTTCATGAGACGGTGTGATCTTGTTCAGCCCTCTCTGGACTGCAGTGTCCACCTGGAAGAGGAGCATACAGATCCCCTAGCAGATCGGGATGTGTCACCTCTTTGAACCTCAGTCTCCTTATCTTTAAGATGGGTCCCTATCTGGTGACAACCTCATGCAGGCATGATGACCTCAGGGCCTTGAGTCTGGTTACTTGTCAAGATGCCACTGACTAGGGTGGCTTCATCATGGAGGCCCTGGTCATTCTCTAGCCAGTCACACTGGAGGCCCCAGGGACCCTCTGGCCAAGTGGGAAGCAGGTCCCTAAGTCCCGTCTGAAGCTTCGCCCTGAAGGCAGATTCACACAGAAAGCTCCTTCCCCCAGCGTGAGGGAGGGCAGGCGTAATCTAAGCCCCCAGTGCCCCTTACCATCCATCCTGCCCCGACAGCAGGCCGCCCTTCATGAACATAGCTCCTTCATGCGGCTGTAGGAACTCTGCGTGGGTTGGCAAAGTTGATTTTTTTAAATCCCATTTGTGTGCAATGAGCAAGCATTTCCCATTCTAATGAGGGAAGACAAGGGTTCATTTGCATCTCCTGGATCTTCCTCCAAGAAAACCCATTAGGATTTCTGCAGGGTCCCCCTGAGAGGTCGACAGATCTCTCTAGCACCCAGAGGAGGCTGCCTTTGCAGTTCTTGCCATCGCAGCCTGGGAGCCACGGATGCCCAGGCCCCGGGGGCCCTCCAACTCCAGGTCTGGATGGACCTCAGGAACCCCTTGGTGACCCCTGCGTGTCTCTGCTTGGTTCTGGGCTGGGTCTGCAGCCCTGCATCACCCCCCACCTAGACTCTTGTTGTGGCTGTCAGGTGGAACAAAGTGAGTGCAGGTGAGCAATGTGTGTAAGGCCTTGAGGACAGCAGGCCTGACACCAAAGCAACAACTTGGCCTGGGGAATGAGGCTCCCAAGCCTTCATGCCTTAAAACGATGGCATTCCTGGGGTGCCTGGGTGGCTCAGTTGGTTAAGCGTCTGCCTTTGGCTCGGGTCATGATTCCAGGGTCCTGGGATCAAGTCCCACATTGGGCTCCTTGCTTGGTGGAGAGCCTGCTTTTCCCTCTCCCTCTGCCTACCTCTCTGCCTATGTGTATTCTCTATCTCTCTGTCAAATAAATAAATAAAATCTTAAAAAAAAAAAATGACATTCTTGTATTCTCTTCCACAGACCTCGCAGGTCAGGATGGCTTCAGCCTCACAACAGCTGGGGCACCAGCTGGAGGACGCAGAGGCCCAGGGTGACTTGGTCCTGAGGCTGGGGTCATCTGGAGGCTTTGTCACTCTCGTCTTGCTGACGCTGCTGGTGTCATCTCGGGTCTAACTGAGGCTGTTGTTGGCTGGGACACTGACACCATGTGGTGTGAGCTCCCTTACAGTGTGGTGGCTGGGTCCCAAAGGCAAGCGTCTCAAGATAGAAAATCATAGCCACCATCACAGTCAAGATACAGAACAGTTCCATCCCCCAGGCTTGGTTCCGCCCTTATTATAATCACTCTCCTCTCCCTCCCGCCCCCTTCACCCTTGGCAACTGCTCATCCGTGCTCCATCTTTACCATGTTGTCATTTCGAGAATGTTCTATCCACAGACTCATACAGAATGTCACCTTTTGGGATTGACTTGCTTCACCCCGGATAACGACTCCAGGACCCATCCGAGTGGTCGTGTGTCTCAATAGATGATTTTGACTGTTGTGGAACGTTCCGTGATATGGATGGACCACGGCTTAAGCATCAACCACAGAAGGGCAGCTGGGTGGTTTACGGTTTGGGGCCGCTGCAAAGTCCGCTTCTGTGAACATCTGGGTAGAGGTTTACTTGTACACGTAGGTTTTTCGTGGCTCTGGGCGAAATGCCCAAGAGTGTCATTGCTGTTTTGTAGGTAGTTGCCCATTCAGTTTTGGAAGAAATCGCCATCGTCTTTCCCAGGGCGGCCGCACTGTCTTACCAGCACATTCCCTCCAGCGTTTGGTGCAGAGCTGTTGTTTGTTACCATCATTACCTCAGGCACGTGTGGATCTCCCACTGTGGGGTTAATCCGTGCTCCTCTAAGGGCTGGCGATGGTGGCCGCATCCATGCACTCATTTGCTGTCCCAATAGCTTCTTACATGCAGTGTCCATTCCTGCCTGTCTTCCGCTTGAATTGTTTGGCTTTGTCCTATTGCAAATGTTCCAGACTGCCAGTCCTTGTCAGATGTGTGGTTTGGGGGTACCCTTCCCAGTCAGCACTTACCTTTTCACCCTCTTCCAAGCATCCTGCACGAGGTAAAGACGTGCAGTGTTTCTGAGGTCCAGCTCACCGACTTTCGGGCGTGCTTTCAGTGTCAAGTCTAAGAATCCTTTACCAAGTTCTGATTGAGCTTCTAGGTCCAGGTTCATAAAATTGAAAAGTTTTATAAACTCCGTTTCCACTTAAGCCCATGACCCATTTAGAGGTCATTTTTCTATAAAACGTGAGGTTTAGGATTACGGTTCGCTTTTATCGCCTGTGAATGTCTTAGTTTGAAATTCCGTCACTCGGTGACCTGATTTCCACTGGTCAGGGCAGCCTCGAGCCAAGGGATGGAAAGTGGGCAGACAGTTATCACTCAGGGTTTGGGCAAGGAAGAGCCCGCACAGTCAAGGGGAAAATGGAGAGAGGTTCATGAAGGGATATGTTCCAGAGATGTGGTGGTTTGGGTGGAGCTGACAAGGGACACCTGGGGCCAGACGGTGGCCGGAAGTCATTGCTTCTTCCAGGCTGAGGGGGCTCAGGAGCGGGGCATGCTACCAGAGCTCAGTGACTGATCCAACTGTGTTATGGGCTCAACTGTGACCACTCCCCAAAATTCATCCACTGAAGCCCTAACTCCTAGTACCTCAAAATGTGACCATATTTGGAGACAGAATCTCTGAAGGGGTAATTAAGTTAACATGGGGTCATATCAGTAGGTCCTAACCCAGTCTGACTAGTATCCTTAGGAAAAGTAGAGATTAAAACATGAACAGCACAGAGGAATGACCATGGGAGGACTCAGGGAGAAGATAGCCATCTGTAAGCCAAGGAGAGAGGCCTTGGAGGAAACCAGCTCTGCTGATACCTTGACCTTGGATGGCCAGCCTCCAGAACCGTGAGACAATCCACGTCTGTTGTTTAAGCCCCTGGTCTGTGGTCCTTGTTATGGCAGCTGGAGCTAATACAGACCGGAAGCCTGTTGGCCGTGAAGTGACTTGGTGGAGTCCCATGGTCGGGCCCCGGGTGCAGAGCAGGTGCACAGGGCATGGGCTGTGGGACAGTGTCTAGCACAGGAGGTCAGGGAAAGCCTCGCTGAAGAAATGGGGTTCAAGCTCAGACTCAAGCCCTCTTAGCTTGGGGCGAGTGTTCTAGACACCTCGGCCTGGCATTTTCTCCCTAGCCTGCCCAAAACCTGCGTGCCTTCTCTCCTCCCTCTCTTACCATAAATCTGCCTAACCAAGTCAGCCCTCCTGACCTGCCCTCTCCTTGCTGTCACCTCCCTCCCCACTGAATCACGGAGCCCTGCCAGTTCTTCCAGATCTCTCCAAAGCCTCCACGACCCCGTTCCAAGTCATGTCGTGGGGCCTCCGTCTCCGCTGTCCTTTGCCACCACCTCTGTTCTGTGGCCTGAGCGATCTTTGGAAAACCGCACCCTCATCTTTCCACTTCTTGTGCATGCTCACCAGTGGATTTCAGCACCCCGTCCCCCACTGCTAAATACATATCCAAAAATGGAAAGGGCAGAGCTGCTCTGCAAGCAAGGACAGACACTGCCACGGACTAGACACGGTTCGGAAACACAAGGTTGTCCGTGGGCCTGAAGGGGTGGATCTGCTGAACTCCGGATTTAGATGCAGCAAGAGGACGCTGGCAGGTGGCTGGGACCGGAGCGGGCCCATGACAAGTGGGGCACAGGCACCAGGCCCAATGAGGGAGTCCTGGGCACAGGGGGTCCCACTGGCTCATAGGAGGAGACTGAAAATAGGTGCTCTTACCATGCTGCAAGGATGGGGCGTCTGTCCGGCTGCCAGAGGCTGAAGGTAGGGGTGCAGCCGTAGGGCCAGGATGGGCCAAGCTACCTACTGGCCACAGGTACAATCCGTTGATGTCACTGTGCAGCAGGGGTCCCACGTGTCAGCCTTAGACCAGTTCTAGCCCTGTCTCAGGCTTCATGGGATGGGGAAGGTGCTGGTTTTGGGCAGCACACTCTGCTGGCCAGGGAAGGCTGAGCAGTGTGGGGAGCAAAAGCACCCCACTTGAGATGTGTCTGTACCCCAGAATTCCTAAAACGGACACCACGAAAGGCCACCGCAAAGCCACACAAAAGGTCCTATGTAATGTCTGTGAAATGAGGGTCGTGTGGGATCTGCATGAGTTTCCTGCAGCTGTCATAACCGTGTGTCCCAGAAGGGGGGAGGTAGGGCTAGAAGCCACCCAAGTTTGTTTTCTCACAGTTCTAGAGTCTGGGATCCAAAACCAGCTGGTCAGCAGGGTTGGTCATTTCCAGGGCTCCGAGGGACAGCCAGCTCCGTGCCTCTCCCTCCTCTTCTCTGGTGGTGCCAGCATGCCTCAGCGTTCCCTGGCTGGCAACTTTGTCACTCCTGCCTCATCCTGGGTCTTCACACGGCCCTCTTCCTGTGTCCGCACATCATCTTCGTTCTGGGCATATCTCTGTCCAAACCTGCCCCCCCCCATAAAGACACCGGTCATATGGGGCTAAGGGCCCACCCAGATAACCTCATCCTAACCAATTACATCTGCAACCATCCTGTTTGCAAATCAAGTCCCAGCAGTGGTTCTGAGGGTAGGACTTCAGTGTGTCTTTCTGGAGAGATCAACCCTTAGCAGGATTCTTTAAGAGGAAAGGAGGAATTGCTTCCCCCTCTCTCTCTGCCTGCCTCCCTGCCTACTTGTGATCTCTCTCTCTCTCTCTGTCAAATCAGTAAATAAAATCTTAAAAAAAAAAAAAAAAAGAGGAAAGGAGGAATAACATCCAGGAAAAGGACAAACACTTGTGAAATCCAGATAGAAAGCAGAAAAGACGGGGATGGAAACACATGAAAAAGGACCAGCTAGTCATCCTAAAAATTAAAAACCCCTCATAGGAATGAGAGCTGTAAGCCACTGTAGACAGTCAAATGCAGGAGATCATCAAAGAGAGAACAGTAGCTTTGAAATGAGTCTTGAGGAATTCACCCAAAACACAGCCCTGGGTATCTCTTTATCTAAGAATGTTTCTCGAGGAATTAAGAATAAATCTCTGAAAAGCCAGGTTAGGGACTTGGACGCCAGGTTGAGTGGTTCTGATGCAGCAGTTCCAGAAGCTGAGACAGAGGGAGGAGTAGGAGAAGCCTCGGAAGGGATCGTGTCCCAGGATTTTTGAGACTGAACGCAAATCACAAGCCCTCCTTAGGTGAAACACACACACACACACACACACACACACACACACACACAGAGAGCAGAGTGTAATAAATTAAATCTTTCTGTGGCTTCCCATTGCCTTGTGGTAAAATCCAAACTCTTCCACACAGCCTATAAGACCCTTTGGTGCCTGCTCTGGGCCCCCCTTACCAGACAGAACCCCCCGGAGCTCTGAGCTCCCAGCCACGCTGAGTAACTCCAAGTTCCCCAAATGTGATGTGCTGTGCCCACCTTGAAGCCTTTGCTCATTCTGTTCCCTACTCCCAGGAATCCTTCTGGCTCTTCTCCCTGGAAAACATCTACTTCTCCTATCCAGGCTCAACAGAGAGGCTGCCTCCTCAAGGCAGCCCTCTGACCTCCTGGGCTGAGTTAGGATTTAACTTTTTAGCTCTCTATTTAGATCCATTAGTTTTCAAACTGTGGAATCACTTGTCTCCCTAAGAGTGAGCTGCTTCTGGGTTTCTCGGCTGCAGCCAGCCCATGTTTTGTTTATAGTACCAAGTATTACTAAAATGCAAGTTACTATTATAATAAGAACGGTAATAATAATTATCATTATTACGGTCTTGGGCTTTGGGGCTGCTGGCGGTTTGTTTATAGGACTTGTGTTTGCCTGAAGGGCCTCTTCCGTGCCAGTTAGAAATGGATGGTTATTACAGACAATTGGTCTCCTGCCTGTGCATGGTTTTGTTTTGCCTTGTTTTGTTTTAATCCTTGGAATGAAAGTTAGACCCTGTCTCGCCCATTATGGGGACGTCCTTATGCCATCAATAGTCCTCGAAGTTGCTTGTTACGAAGCAGAAAGACCCGTTCGCAGGCATTGCCAGCAGCACACACCGCTTCTCCTTGATGCTGCTCTCCTCCTGATGGCAAATGCAATTAACAGGGATGAGCGATGGGAGGCTTTAACAGCGTTTTGGCAAGGCTGGAAATGTGTGTGCGTTTGCGATTGAAAGAGGACCCTGACAGCCTGCGTTAAAGCAATGAACTGCACACGGGCTTTCTCCAGAGGCTAACGAAATGATCCCTGGCATCCTTCATAGGCATAGAAAATTCTGCAGTTCCCACCTCTTTGTGAAGGGGATTTGTGGGGGGCAGGAGGATGGGGAGTTTGTCTCTGCTGTGCCTATCCAGCTGGGGAGGGGGCCTGCACTTCGCTGACATGGTTTGTGGGGCCCCGTGTGGGAGATGAGGCTGAAGCAGCACCCCCAGGCCAGAACACAGGGTCACATAGCCAGCAAAGGTGGGGACAGCCAGGAAGCCTGGAGCTGGCATTTCAGGGTGAACGGCCTTGCGTGGGTGGGGCGGCGGGGCTGAGGGCGGTCCCCATCCCTGGACAGGAAGAGTGAAAGTGATTAGCAGCAGCTTAAAGGTTATCACGTAGAAGCACACTGTTAGTTTTTGTTCTCAAAAATACTGACTTTGTAAAGTCCGTGAGTCCAAAAGGATGTTGAAGCACCCAGGGAGGATCAGGCCAAATGACCTCAGGGACCTTCCAGTCCCCAGCGTCCAAGATTCTCAGAGATTTAATAGAAAAAAAGGAAAAACGTAATAAAAGGGCCGAAGCATGTTTGCACCGTCTTGGAAATAAGAAAGATAGTGCTGTGCCCTTATCTCTGGCCCCTGGGACGTAGCAGCTTCTGGAGCCTGTAATGCCCTGGGGTTTGTGGGTGGGAGGGACTATCACCAAGTCAGTCCTACTTAGAGCATCGCAGCCACGAAGAGGGGTCTCCCCGAGAGTCAGGTGTTTGGGGGTGGGGGGAGGGTCGTTCCGTGGGCTATACAGCATGGTGATGGGAGTCCAGGCTTGCCCTGAGATAGCTAGCCCCCAGACTCTGCCTCCCCAAGAGCATGCCCCTGGCCATGCTCCAGGACACCGGCCCATCCATGCGAGTGTGTCCTCAACACAGCCTGCCGTCAGACCTCAGTGCGACCTAGGAGAGTCCTCTCACCCCAGGCCTACCAGAGGTCAGGCGCTCAAAGGATGTTTCCGGAATAAATGCAACTCAGAATAAATGCAGCTGGGATAGAACGGCCCTTTGAAGGTATTTAAAGCATTCTAGAGCACGGGCCATTTACAAAGGCCCAGCTGTGGCTCTCCGCTCCAGGGCTTAATTCTGAACCATGGGGAAGTCCTGGGGCCCCCAGGGGAGGGGTGCCCGAAGGGCTGGAGACAGCTGGTCTTTATCTACTGATATGCTAGTGTTTCTGGATTTCTATCACCAGGACTGCTGTCCTGGAATATACGGCTTGCCCTGGGGACCAGAACCTTCAGGACAGTCGATGAGGATGTGCTCAAAAGTCCAGATAGAGATAGCACCGGAAACACAGCTGTAGGTGTGCCCCGGGGCTCACACGAGACAAAACCAATAAATCAGATGATTTATGTGAAGAGGGTGGTCCCAGAACAGGCCTGGCTCTAGAAGGGTTTGGGCTCCGGTGTTGGGGAGACTGCATGTCTGAGCTAATATATGAGGAGGCCGAGGAGAGAGTAACAGGCTGGAATCAGAGCAGGGTTGTCGTGTAAGGGGGCCAGGAGGAGGGGCACGGTTTGCTGACGATGCTCCTCAAACTACGTGCTCTGCTCGGCGCTGGGGCATAGTGGAGGACCCAGAAACATCCCATCAGGGCCCAGCCCAGGAGGTGTCTTGGTTCTAGACAGGCTGTCCAGGGACCAAAGATGCAGCCTAGGCACTGGAGGTCTGAGATAGGGAGTCTGGGAAACTGTGTGTGTTCAAAGTGTATATCTGTCCTTGATTGCTGGCTCGGGTGGTCAGGGTAGGCAGGGCTCTGTGCCTCCCGGGCAGTTTCAGAACGGCTCTCAGGGGCAGTCAAGGGCAGAAGGGAACAGCAATGAAAGGCGCTGGGAGTTCGCAGCAGGGTGAGGAGCCCGGGAATTGACTTAGAGGAACAAGACCAGGTCCTCGGGTGGGCTGCCTGGGGAGGGAGTGAGGCAGCTACAACCGGGCTTGCGTCCTGGGCTTTGGCATTTGGGGGCTGGGTTGGGACTGCAGACAGGGCCCTGCGTCAGCCCACTGCTTGAAACCCCACTGCCTGATCTCCCAACCTCCTGGGATGGTGGGTGTGGCCATCCCGAGAGCTGGATTTCCCAGGTTGACCATTCAGCTGTTTTTGGCTTTTGCTTTTTGTTTTGTTTTGTTTTGTTTTGTTTGTTTTTGGCTCCAGCCACCAGCTCATGGTGAGATGAGTTGGGGTCACTTGGTTGCTTCCAACAGGAAGACCTGTCGAACCCCATTAAGGGTGCCCAAAGGAGATACTCGACCTAGCCTCTGTGGGCTGTTCCTTTCCCAGTCCACGGTGTCCCCCAGGCTGCAAAGCTCCCTCGCCATGTGACCCTGGTGAGCCACGCCCCCTCCCATCTCTAAGCGGGAACAACCGTGGTCCCTCTGTTAGGACTATCGAAGGGCCCAGTATGTCCAGCTCTGTGTCTTAGGGCTTTCTGGGTGGTTGTTGCTGTTTATGTGGCTCTTGAGGAGCCCTGGGCAATCCAGGAAGTGTCTAAGGGTCAGAACCTGTGAGCCAGGCTACTAGACCACATGCAGCCTGCCCTGGGGGTGGGCTCACCAACTCAGAGCAGTCTCCTCCTTCACTCAGCAGATACTTATTGAGTGCCTACTGTGTACCTTACCGATGCTGGGCTAAGGCACTGAACAGGGCACATAAGATTCCTGTCCTCAGAGGTCAACATTCCAGCTGGAGAGAGTGAAACTATCACTGGTGCACAAATTAAGAGTGAAACTATCACTGATGCACATTAGTGCAGGCGCGGTGAGGAATGTCAGCCAGAATCTGGAGGAGGATGTCTGGGTGCTGGTGTTCTGGGGAGGTGGCCTAGGAAACCTAGGTGGGAGGCCTCGTCGGGGGGTGGGGGAGGAGCAAGACCTTCAGAAGGTTCCAGACCAAGGTGTCTGTGGAGGGAGGCAGGTATGGGCCCACTGGCTTGGAGCAGGAGTCTAGGCAGCATCTGGTGGGGTGGGGGACAATGGGGCCCACTCCAGGGCAGTATCTACAGGTGACCCCAAACCCAGGGGCAGAATTTCATTAACACAGAGAGAGTCAGTATCATGGGGTACAGGCAGGAAGTTTGCAGTGTGGGGAACTTGTGGGCTATAGGGAAACCCACTTAGTAATTTTGGGCCCCCTCAGCCTACTTGGAGGTAGGGTGGGACTGCTGCAGGGTGGGCTTAGTCCTGGAAGGGTTTTGCTGGGCTAAGAAATGGAAGGAGCTGAGAATACCGATGAGAGACAAGGAGGAAGCCAACATGCAAAATCTAAACCCCTCATGAGAGGATGGTTGCAAATTCGGGTCTCCGGCTTGAAGCACGTGGAAGTGATCTAGCTTGTCAGTCCAAACAGAAACCCAACTCAAATAGCCTTAAGGCCACTAAAATTTCAGTAGGGGAATTTGGGGCCTATAAAAATTAAAATTCCGAACCTCCTTCAGGTATTGATGGATCCAGGGGCACAAATGCCAGCCCTGTATCTCTTTCCCTCTCTTACTCCTGTTTGTCTCTAGTTGACTTCTTCCTCTGGACCTTCTTTCTTTGTCATTCTGATAGCTCTGGGCTTCAGTGAGGAAAGGACTTTGTCAGCAGACAGAGCCTCAGTCTGGTGACCAACATGGCTTTGGCCTTTGTTCAAAAGATATGGTAGTTTCAAGTTTGAACTCTGGAGCCAGACAGCAGAGTTCAGGTCCTGGCTTTGCTACTTTAGAGCTGTGTGACCTGGGGCAAGTCACTTAAGCTTTCTGGGCCTCAGTTTCTTCATTTGCAAAGTGAGGATAATAATAGCACACCCACCTTATAGAGGTATTTTGTAAGGATGGAAAGAGCTAGCAAATGAACATTTCTTCAAACAGTACCTTATCTTTGAATGAGGCAGAGTGACCACGAGGGTAGGGCTCTGATTAGCTGAGCTGGCCAGTGCCCATAGCCAAGCATGGAAAAAGGGAGAACCATAGGGAGTCCAGTTCCAGATCCTACAAAAGCTCTGAGACGCTGGTCTGCAGACCAAGAGTCGTTGACATACTCCAAGGCAAAGAGCATGGCTGAAAATAGGACACAAAGTTGGAGTCGGGAACCAGAAAAGACATTTATTTAAACATAAGCATTTATTGAGGACCTACTATGTGCCAGCCATCATTCTGAGTCCTGTGGGTTAGCAGTAAACATAGACAGGAACATTTACTACTCTCCTGGAAATTATGTTCTGGTGGTGGGAGAGGGCAGGGTAGTGGATGGTCAATGAACAAGATCACAAATAAAATATATTCATAATTTCAAAAATTTATGTTCCCTGTTTCACATTAAAATCATATACAGAACACATTCAAGACTGGTTAAAACAAATCCATTCATCAGGTATCTACCAAGGGTTTGTGCTGGGCTAGATGCTGGATATATGGGCCTCACCCGCCTCAGTGGCACTGCTATTCCCTCTGCATCTGTCTGTCTCGTGACGCCACCCATGCTGCAGGAGGAGTAGTCTGTCTACATGTCTCTTTACTTCGGTAGATTGTACGCTCCATGAGGGACGTAATCTGAGTATGCTGAATATGGTGCCTCATCCATAACAGATGCCCTGTATGGGTTTGTGTGATGGATGGATGGGTGGGTGGATGAGTGGGTGGATGGATGAGTGTATAAATGATGGTGGATGGACGGGTAGATGGATGGAAGTTACAGATAAATGAGTTCCTGGGTAGATGGGTGTAAGTGGATATATGGATAGTTGATAGGAGGATGGATGGGTAGGTAGAAGGAAGAAGGGAAGGAAGGAGGAAAAGAAGGAAGGATGGATGGATGAAGGAACTTGTCCACATACTCCATTTGCCAACCAAACTCTTCCTACTACACTTAGTCTATACAACAAGTCCACGGCATCTTGAGATAGGAGATTTTTATAGCATCTGAATATGTTTACCCCGGATCTGATGCCTTCAGGGGATTTGGAGTCTATTCCTGGTTGTTAGGTGTCTCCTTTGAAGTTTGGGGGCAGGTCTTGGAAAAGACTGGATACTCCCTAAAACTTAATCTCCAATGGAACTTGGGTCTGTTAAAGGGCTCGAGTCCTTCCCGGGTTCCCAAGCCACGGCACCATAGATGGGGAAACACCACTCAACCTTGTGCTGGGGCCCCACCTCCTTGTTGGAATCAACAGTGTTAACTTTTTGGGTTAGCTCTGGCATATCCTTGGGTCATCAGAGAATTGGCAATCCATTCTCCAGACACTTACTCTGTATGTGGAAATGCCTGAGACATTTCAGCTGGGCTGACGAGTGGATCCTCTCAGCGTGCCAGGAGCCTCCAACCCCAGCTATGGATTCTTTTTTCAAAGTAAGAAAAGTAGGCAAGTCTTTAAAATGTAAAAGAGCCCAATTTCCCAGCTTTTCCCACCCCCAAATGACTCCTTTCCAGGTGTGGGGTATTTTAAGCAGTTGTAAACACCATTTTTGTCAGACTTTTCATTTCTGGTAATGATCGTATTTATACAAATTCTGTCACTGTTCCTTCCTTGATCACAATTCATGGTCTAAGAAAAGATCTCTTCCAAACTCAAGTTTTAGGATATTTATAGACCTTCCATCTAGAGGCAGGCACAGTGTTGGGCCCAGCGGGGATGACACAAGCCTGGCCTCCCCATCAGGCACTGCCATTTCAGTGGATGGCAGGTAATCTACCAGTCATTTCAGGTAGTGCGAAGTGTAATAAAGGAAAACAAGCCAGGGTGGGGGGCATAGGAGTTACGGGCGTTGAGAGGTTCTCTAGAACCCACTGTCCAGGAGTCAATTTCTTCATGAGTTGATATTTGATCAAATCTGATGTTTTAAAATGTTTTAAGAAAGGGAGCAGGACACATGAAAGTCTGGCAAAGGGAAGAGCACTAGCAGAGGCCCCGGGAAAGGAATGTGCTCAGTGCATTCAAGGCCCTGCTCCAGGAGGAGCCAACAATAGCATTAGAAATAAGGAGAGGATTCCCTGGGGGGCAGAGGCAGGAAGATAGAAGGTTCAGGGAGAAAGAACAGGATGTAGGAGGTGAAGAGTAAGTAGATTGTATGTTCTCACCTGGAACCAGAGTCCAGAAAGAAGACACATGGGCTAGCTCTACACAGGCTGCTGTGAGAACTCTGTTGCAAGCGACAGAAAGGCCAACTTCAACAGACTTTTAAAAAGATGGGGAGGGAAATAGATCAATGTATCAGTTCATGGAACTGAGAATTCTAGGGCAAGGTCTGGCTTCAGGTGTGGCTTAATCCAGGTCTCAGACAAATTCATCAGTATCTTGTGTCAGTGTGTCTATCTCTTCCTGTCTGGGCTCACTTGTACCATGCCGGTGGCTTCTCAGTCAGATGCCCACCCTGTGTGCTCAGCTCTAAGAACGCAAAGATGTTCTAAAGTTGGCCGTGGGGCTGACTTCTGTGTTTGAATTCTATGAACACGTTTTGTCCGTTTTGACCAGATTCAGGTCCAAGTTGGGCCATGTCACTCCTCATGCTGGGGCCTGTGGACGGTGTTTAAGATCACTCTGAGCCTCAGTTTCTCCCAGCCCTACCCGTCAGTGTCACTGGCAGGAGCAGATTAAACTACATGTGTGCAAGCTCCTATCTGGGGGAACCAAGGGACAAGGGCAAAATGAGTCCTCCATGAAAGCAAGTTTCCTTTCCTCTGAGAGGGAGGGAGGGAGGGAGGGGGAACTTGATCCTTTGATACAAAGATTCACATTTTAAGAAAGCAGCTCCTTCTTAAAGTTACATGTAGGGACAAAATTGTGTTAGTCTTATGAAAGAATACTCATATTCTCGAAACAGAGAACAACTTACACAGTAAGTTGTACTGTGGTGTGAACTTCCTCTCCAGAAAGAGTTTAGCTGGGGCCCTGCCTTCCAGACCTCAGATGTGCTCCGGGTGGCTGCTTGGTGCTCAGGACCTGGCTGTTAGCAGCCTCTCATGGCTTCCTGCCTGGTTGATGCAGCTGGGGGAACCTTCCAGAGAAGATATACTTATTCTCCTCTGGGCCACTTGGGATGAGGAGAACAGAGCCTCTCCCATCAGTGCTAACAAGATTTGCTGAGCACCTCTTTTAAATCCTGCTGAATGTGTCAAACTGGGCTAAAGAAGTTTACAAGCGAGAGTAAGTTATGATGTCCAAGCCTAATGTCCACTATTTCCTCTGCAGGATGTTCCTGATGGGACTTAGCTCACCTTGGGGCAGGTGCCCTGTAGCAGTTCTGTCCTGGAAAGGAGCAAAGAGGAATATGCCCAGAAAAGTGGGCCAGGCAGTTGACCTCTAAGCCAGCAACTTAAACATGCCTAGTCCTCAGAGGATAGGTTTCCTGGCAGGTCAAAAATGCTTTCCAGCAATTAGGATGTGGTGGAAACAACATTTGACTCTAAGGTCATCTCTGCTGTCCTGTGACCTTAGATAACCCCCTTTCCTCTCTGAGCCTCACTTTCCCCATTTGAGAGTCCTCCCAGCTACAGTAACATTTCAGCCTTTATTTTTGGATGTATCTACCTGTGAAATGGGCTCTCTCCCATACGTAATGATCTCCCTGTTTGTGGAAGAAATCAAGCTGCAGTTGCAGCTGTGATCATACATTGTGTATTCATAATCAAATAGTTGCTGAGGTGGTCCAGTGCTGGACCATATGGTGAGTAAGCACAGGGGCTCTTGTCCTCCTGGAGCTGACATTAAGGTGGTAGACACAGAATAAATAAGTACACAAAGAAACAAGAGCATTAGGTAAAGCAGGGTATGACAGGGTGTGACAAGAGAGGGCAAGGGTCAAAAAGGCTTCTCTATATCAAGACCTAAAGGAAGAGAGGGTGCCAGGGTGCCCTTTAAACAGCCAGAGCAGAACATTCTAGAAGATAAGTTCTCTTGCAAGGTCCAAGACTGAGGAAGTGCTGGCTCAGACGAGGGTGGGAGAGTGGGAATGTGAGGCTGTGAGCTGCAGGTTTCTGCAGAGGTCCTTTGTCATGTTGAGAAACTCTCCTTCTATTGCTAGCTGGTAGAGAGTTTTTGTCACAAATTAGCGTTGAATTTTGTCAAGGCTTTTTTCTGCATCTATAGATATTTTTTCCTTTAGTTTGTAAACATGGTGAATTCCACTGATTAATTTTCAAAGGTTGAACCATCCTTCATGCTGAATTTTATTCACTTGATTTTGTGAAGGATTTTTGTGTCTTGTGTTCATGAGGCATACTGGTCTGTAGTTTTCCTTGTGGCAATGACTTTGTTTGGTTTGGGTCGGGGCAAATGTTAGTCTCTTAAAATGGGATGGGAAGTGATTTCTCCCTTTATATTCTGGAAGATTTTCTGTAGAATTGGTGTCATGTCTCCCATTCATGTTTGATGGAATTCACTGAGTTGTGGATATAGGACTACCCATGCTATCTATTTCTTCTTGGGTGAAGTTGGACAGTTTGTATCTTCTAAGGAATTCACCATGATATCTGAGTAGTGTAGGGTTTTCCCTAGTACTCTTTATTGTAAGTTATGTGTTTTCTCCCTTTTTTCTTGATCGGTCTGTCTAGAGCAGTGGTTAGCACACTACAGCCTTCTGGTGAAATCCAGGCCATGGCCCAGTGTTAAAATTAAAGAAAAAAAAAAAAAAAGGAAAGAAAGAAAGAAAGAAAAGAAAGCACAAGCAAAAACATGTGATAGGGACCATATGTTGCCAGCAAAGCCTAAAATATTTATTATCTGAATATAGATTCTAGGTTGTCCTCTGGATTGCATGATTTTCTGTTGAGAAATCTACTGTGACTCCTTTCTTTGGTCCTCTGTCATTACTGTAGTGTTGTCTTTTTCACTCTGACAGCCTTCAGTACTTTGTCTTTCTTTATCTTCCAGAAGTGTGAATATGATGTGCCAAGGTTTTTGTTTTTCTTTTGTATTTACCTGCTTGCTGCTGTCTGAGCTCCTTGGCTCCATGGTTTGGTGAATGCCATTCACTGTGGATATTTTTCAGCTATTAGGTTTCCCAATGCTTAAATAAGCCAGAGCTCACATCTTCTCTCTTTTTGGAGGTGCCTACCTTGGATTTTGAATTTATTGGTCTCTTGCAGCCTGAGCTTTCTGATAAGTGAGGAAAAGTCATGAATTAAAGTATTGCCTGGCTTGCCATCATTATCTTTTTAGGGTGACCTCTTTCTAAAACTCTACATTGTAAGCAGAAGCTGGACATCCTGGCTTGGCTTTCCTTAACTTTTTTTTTTCTTTTTTTTTTTTTTTTAGATATTTAACCTGTGTATTGTCTTCCAGAACTTTCTTTCCTCATTCCTGATTAAATAACAGAACTATATCCAGGTTATTGCCCATAGCTATAGTCAGTTTGCTTTCACTGCTGCCGAGTATGCTGTCGTGATTTATTCATCTGTTTTCCGACTGATAGGAACTGAGGTGTTTCCGTTTCAAGGCCCTTTTGAATGACATCATTCTGAACGTTCTCACACACACTTCCCAGTTTACATAGCACGTTCCTGGGAGTGGAATTAATCATAAGATAGGAGGCTTTTCAACTTAAATCCACCCATCCATGGTGATGAGAGTCCCTGCCAGCACTTGGAATGACCAGACCTTTTATTTTACTGGTCTAGTGGGTCCCAAACAGCATCTCGCATGATGTCTGGACGGAAATGACTCCAATGGCTGGGAAGGTGGGGCATCTCCTCATGTGTTTACTGACCATTTGTTCTCCCTCTGGGCTCGTGGATCTTCTCTGTTCCACATCTGAAAGCCCAGACCTCCACCTCAAGGGTCCATCCCCCTTGGCACCTACATGGGTAACTTACTCACCTCACGTTTTCCGTAACTGTCACCTTCTGAAAATTATCTTTTAGGGCTCAAACCGAGTCCTCAAGATCCTCTCTACCACCCCACCCCACCTCATCTTGTGGCATGTCCCAGAGTCTAATGACCATTTGTGTATTTGTCTGCCTGTTGACTTTAATGCCCAGGATGCAAGTTCCCCAAGAGCAGGGACCGGGTGGCTGTCTAGCACCAGCATCTCGCACGTGGTCATCCCTCAGATATTTATTGATAGGAAGAAATGAGTGAATGCATGAGAGCGAGAGAGACTAGCCAGGACTCAGGAGGCCTGGGGACTCTCAGAGATTGCGGGCATCCAGGGTCTGTTCCCAGGGCCTCGTGACCCAGGCAGGGTGTGTGTGACAGCATGGACATTCCAGCACCATCAGGGAACATGCCCATCACCCAAGTGGTGATGGCTTTCTCCCTCAGCCCCAGCCCTAGTAGGACACAGGCTCCTGCTGATCACACAGTGAGGGTTGTGTCTGTCCCCACTGGCATCAGCTGGCCAGTTTTGTCTGGGAGCAGCTGTGCAGTACATGGAGGCCCCTGCTTTCTCCAGATGAGAGGCCCTGTGGCCAACAGCATGGCCAGCAGTGCGGTTGGTCTTGTGGACTGCAGAATGACCAACAGCACAATCAGCAGTGTTGTCGGCCGTGCGCACCGACAGCTGGTCAACCCGCAGAAGGGCCGGCAGGGGACTCACGCGGCACAAACCGGGCACGCGCCGCAAGGTGTGTCATACTTCTCTGCTCAAAGATCGTCAGCAAGGGTCCTCTCTCATCCCACGCCGGGGCCGCAGGGGCCACATGGAGACCCGACAGCTTCCTAGGGCAGGGTGGGAGTACGTGAGCGGGAGGGACCCACATGGGCATATTCCACAGCCCTAAGTGCCTGGCTCATGTCTGGCATTGCAGTGTTAATGTCCTCAAAGGAGACAAAGCCATTTCTTTTCTGTCCCGAGCCCTCAGGTCCGTGGGAGGAAGGGCTCCACACCTGGTATTATTCCTGGCCCTGTTCTGCCCCATTCCGGGCCTGTCGCATCTCTGCCATTATGAATTCTCACGGGAGATTTCTGTTTTTCCGTCTGATCAGGATGGAGATAGAGACAGCAGAGCAGCTTTCCTGGCTGCTGGCTCGCTTCACAGCCCTGCAGGTGTGTTGCCTGGGGACCTCAGCTGGGTGGGCCTCCTGCTGTAGCACCCTCCTTGGTGGGGACCGCCAAGGCTGTCGCTTTAACAGCCTTACCGAGAGACAGCTCACAAACCATAACGTCAACCTACTTAAATGTATGAGTGGTACTCTGTGTATTTGCCGAGTTGGGCAGCCATCACCCACTACCTAACTCCAGAACATTTTCATCACCTGCAAAAGAAACGCCCTACCCATCAGCGCGCCCACTCTCCACCCCAGGATTCCTCGGACGCTGGCAACTGCAAATCTACTTTTTGTATCCATAGATGTGACAGTTCTGAAAGTTTGACGGAAATGGAATTACACTATGTGACCCTTTGTGTCTGACTTCGTTCACCCCACAGAGTGTTTTCCAGATTCATCTGTGCTAGAGCTTGGCAACGCTTCTTTCCTTTTTACGGCTGAATAATATTCCATTGCTTGGATGGAGCATATATATTTTTTTAACCATTCCTCAGTTGATTTGGTTTTGTTTCAGTGCTTTCCTGAATTTTGAGATCACTCAGTGATATGACATGTTTGAAAATGAGTCTATGTACTTTCACTGATTTCGGGCAGCACAGGCGCCCTTGGGTTCCAGGTCTGTCTACTTTGCTTTGGCTTCATTCTCCCCCTGCTTCCTGGTCCTTCAGGATATCCAAGGGACTCACACAGCTCTATGCAGAGCTGTACCCTGCCCTGCAGGTGTTGTCCTGGGCCCTGGTGCTTATTTGGGGCTTACTTCAGAAATGAGGGGGGTCCTGGGTGGCTCATTGGGTTTAGCCTCTGCCTTCGGCTCAGGTCATGATCTCAGGGTCCTGGGATTGAGCCCCGTGTTGGGCTCTCTGCTCAACAGGGAGCCTGCTTCCCTACCCACCTGCCTGCCTCTCTGTCTACCTGTGATCTCTCTCTCTGTCAAATAAATAAATAAAATCTTTAAAAAATTAATTAATTTTTAAAAAAAGAAAGAAATGAGAAGCTGAGAGCCATATTGAGCATGTTTCTTTCCTGCTACTTTGCAGGCTGCTCAGAGAGCTCACTAACAGTTCCCAGTTACCCCAGCTGATCTCACAGAATGGCAGAGCTCAGGCTGGGGCTGGGGGTGCAAGGAGGGGGCTCTCATAGGGGCTCGGGGTGTCCAAGGGGAAGGGGCTGTATTGTGGTCTACTGATGCTTTGCCGGTTACCTAAACCAAGAGACTTAGAACCTTAATAAACATGTACTGTGCTCCCAGTGTCTGGGGTGGCCCAGCTGAGAGTCTCCACGGGGCTGCCGTTGAACTGCTGCCTGGGACTGTATCATCCGAGCACTTTCCTGGGGAAGGAAAATCTGCCTCTAGGCTGGCTTACCCATGTGGTTGTTGGCAGGAGGCCTCAGTCTTCCCCCTTCTGGCCTCTCCCACAGGCTGTCTGAGGGGCCTCACAAAATGGCGTCTGGCTTCCTCAGAGTGAGCAAGGCAAGGCAGCAACATCTGTCGTGACCGTAGACTACCTGCCACTACTTCCCCCACATTCTGCTCATTAGAAACAAGTCACTAAGTCCAGTCTGCGTCCCCCTCACCCAAAAAGTGGAGGGACATTTTTTTAATCATTATTATTATTATTAAGATTTTATTCATTTGAGAGAGAGAGAGAGTGAGCAAGCGAGAGAGCACAAGTGACAGAGGGAGAGGGAGAAGCAGGCTCCCTGCAGAGCAAGGGGCCCGAGTTGGGACTCGATCCCAGGACTCTGGGATCATGACCTGAGCCAAAGGCAGCTGCTTTATGACTGAGCCACTCAGGTGCTGCCAGGGACAGGTTTCAGCCCTCAGGGGCTCAGACCACTTATTGGCTAAGCTCCATATTTGGCAGCTATAGGAAACGACATCTAGAGGAAGGGACTTGCCTAAGTAGGGCAGTAGGGGCAGAAATGGATGAGAGCCTAGTGATCAAGACCCTTGGCCCAGAGTGAAGATACATTTCACAGAGGGAGAAATGGAGGCACAGAGAGGTTAAGTGCTTTGCCCAAAGTCACACAGCTGGTATTGGGCAGAGCCAGGATGCTAGCCTCACAGGTGTTTGGTGGGAATGTGTTGCATGCAGGCTGACTGAGACCACCCAGGGCCGACTCTGGGGTAAGGCCAGAGCAGGGGACGGTAACCAGAAGAAGCAGGACTGGCGGAGGTACGGCCACGAGATCAGTGGGGGAGGGATGCTGAAGTAATACATTCTGGGCAATTCTGCTAGCAGAACCTCCAGGATTGGTGGATGAGATGAGGGTGCATGAGACGAGAAGGGATACAGCCTGATTGACATTTGGCTGGAGCACCTGGAAAGGCAGGCAGGTGCCCAGCTGCGATGGGAAAGCCTGTGGGAAGGTGGTGGGGGATTCAGCCAGGTCAGTCTGAGATGTCCACCAGCCATCCTAGCGGATGCGCCAATGCCAATGGACATGCCATACTGGTCTCCATTGGGGGAAAGCTCGGGCTGGCCATGTACATTTGGTTTTTAGCCCATATTGATTCTCACTGGAGGTGGAAACCCTCTTATTGAAATAGGAGGCAGGACCATGCTGGAGTTCGGCAGGGATGAGGCATCTGGCAGGGTGACAGCACAAGGCTCCTGGAATTGTCCTCAGAGCCCTCAGGAGTGCCCCACAAGCTGGCTTCAGCCTGGGAGGACCAGCAAGCCCACCCTTACCATGAGTTGGCCCTCCCTCAAGAGCAGGAGGCCCCTCCTAGGCAGCCAGGCAAGGCTGCTCTGGGTCCTTTCCCCAAGGACCTGAGACACAGGGACTAATGTGGGGACCCACATGGTGCCAGGGTCAGCAGGAAGGGCTGCAGGTGCCCCAGAGCTGGGAGGGCCCAAAGCACCCCTCTGTCCTGGCCTGGGTCTTTGGGGACAGGGGAGTCTCAGCCACTCAGCCATGCCAGCAGGAGGGGACACAGAGCGGGGGTGTCTGTCCCTCTTCCCCATTCACTGCTGCAGCATATTAAAGATTCCCCGCAAGGTGTACAGTCAAAAAGAGTATTGGATTTTGTTTCAAGGTGACTGACTGATCCAGAACTGAAATGGAAGTGGAATCCTAAAGGCCTGGGAAGGTTCCCAGATTTTGACAACACTAGATAATTCCTTCCAGATTCTTCTCAGGGGGAGAAAATCAAAATGCCAGCCAGTTGGGTTAAAACTGGCCTTTCAAGGAAATCATTTAAAAGGTTTTTTGTTTTTTGTTTTCCTTCTTCCTGAAAATGCATGTGAGGCTTTCTCCAAGGGTGGTCTCCGCCTGCCCCGCAGTAGGCACATCACACATAGTCTTTGGGGTAGGAGAGAACTGCGTGGAGAGAAAACCATCTATGACTTCCAGTTCTCAGATGGGGACACTGAGGCCGGGCGTGCTGAGGAATGCCCCAAAGAGGGCAGGGCCAGGAGACCGCAGAGCAGACCACCCTTTTGTGGAGCTGGTGCTGCTGCATACTTGCAATGTGACCCCAGGTGGGTCACGGTGCCACTGTGCAAAGGGGACCGTGGCGCCGCCACCACCCCACCCCTGCTGTCCCGCAGAATGTGGTAACCAAGACATGGCACTCAGAACATGCCGGGCCCCTCCCCTGCTCTCAAGGAGTGCTCTTTCATTCTGATCATTGTTATTTTCATCCCTGTTGTATCTCCTGTGCACACCACTGCCAGATGGCTCACGTGTTCTTTCTGGAGCTCCATTTTTATCCTGTCCCTCCTCTGCTCAAGATCCTGCTTGGGCCATATTGCCCAGACATTCTTTTTCAGCACTCTAAGTCCCACACATGGCATCTCCTCTCTCCTTCCTTCAACAGCCGCTTATGGAAGTCAGACCTACTGTGTGCCGGCCCTGCTCCAGCCAGCACCTCCTGGCAGTGGTTGCAATGGCTTGCCAGCTACCACCCTCTCCCACCCGCCTTGGCAGGCTGGAGGCAGAGACCCTTGCCATCCGCGGAGGACTCGGCTGGGGAAGGAGGGAAGAGGAAAGTGGCAAACTTTTTTTCCCCCAGAATGCCATTTGGACAGTAGGGTGTGTCCTACCTGCCGATGTGGCTCCTGTTCAGGAGCAAATGCAGACAGTATCCTTGCCTGCAGACAGCCGGGCAGTTTGGGACCTGCATATCCCACCCTGGCGCTTCTGGAGGAGTGAAGACATGTTTTGTGCTCTCTCCGATAGGCGGTTGTGCTTAGGTCTCTTCCCAGAAACCTCTGATTCTTCAGCCTGGAATGCTTGACTTCACCTTGGCCCCCTCTAGGAGACTCGCACACCCCAAACCCCGAGTAGGTGGCTCTCTGCTGAGCTTTGCTAATCTCCTTCCCAGGGTACCCGGCATGGAGCTGGGCTTTGCATATCTCATGTGAGATGGTGAGCAGCTGCCAGCAGAAGCACGCGTGATGCAGAATTATTTTACCTACAGGCCACAATCCGTTCTCAACTGACTGGCACTGGCCAGTGAGGAGGTTTCTGCACGTGGTCTACCAGGGAAGAACAGTCAGATCTTTGCATCTGGGCACCTCCTGGTGGCCAATGAGACCCCAGTAGACAGTCTGGTCCCTCATCTATTCTGCGGGCCCTCTCCACCCACCCAGCCTCTTGCAGGGACAGGGAGCTCTGTTTTTCAGGCACAGCATTCCATCTCCAGGTAGCTATAGTGATTTAACCATTTCTGTGATGGAAAACCACAATTTCTGTTTCCTGTGGTGGGGTCAGTGCCTCTCTGGGGGACCCTCACTCTACCTGCTCCCCTCTGCCCTTGGGCAGCGGTGCTGAGACAGAGGGGCATTGCCCCCGGGCACTCTTCACTGGCTGGGGGTCCCCACTGAGCACCCTCTGTCGTCCTCCCTGCCCACCTCCCCCCCCGGCCCTGACCAGTGTCATATTTCAGGCACGTGAGAGAACTAGCTTTGGGCTGGGCTCATTTTGGCAGCTAAGAAAAAAAATCCCTTAGAGAAACACAGCCTTCCGAATCACACGCCTCACTGACACGGCCCCATCCCTGGTGATTTACTTGACGACTGCGCAGCCGGGAATTTGCCGCCGAGAAGCCCCTGGACACCCACAGAGGGCCTGATACAAAGGGCATGCAATCAGCACTGTTGAAGATACAGCTTTTGCTCAGGCTTTGATAGATCCTGTTTGAATATGTAATTCTTATTCTAAATCCATGCTCCCTTTCCGCAAACCATCTTGTCCAAAAGAGTTTGTAATTCCCACCAAGGGGACCGCAGAAGCAGTTAGAGAGGACAAGGGGCTTCGATTGGGCTGTGTGTGAGGTTCCAGCCTACTGCCTTCCCCCGACCCAGGCCATATCGATCGTTCTGGCACAAATACCTTTTACAGTTGGACATTTACAGAAGGAAACCTTTTGGGCTCCTGACCGCTGGAGCAGTGAGGCGGCTGGCCTTGTGATTACGCATGCTGGCCTGAGCACCTGCTGTCTCCGCAGTGGCTTCCGGGCACCGCACGTCTGTGGACTGTGGCCTCGCTGCTCGGCCCGGCCCTTCTCTGCTGGCGGTGTCCCGATTCAGAATGCTCGATCTGCCCTCTCCTCTCCCCAGGAGATGGAAGCTTTTTGGAGATTTTTAATAAGGGCAGGAGATGCCATCTGGACTCATTAAAGCATTCGCTGTGATACAAGGGGAGGGAATGAGATGTGGGGGCGGCCATTCACTCATTCATCTCCGCCTTCATTCAGAAACGTTTCGTGTACCACCCATCTGTGTCAAGCCCAGGAAAGGCGATCTGCTTATGTTTTATTTACACCCATCTTAGTCCAAAAACCCCTTCGCTTGTTCCTTCTGTGTTTTTTCATATCCCCATTTTGCAGACGGGTAGCTGAAGGCCCAGAGTGTGGAGGATTTGCCAAGTATCACAACAACAGGATGGGGCGGGGATGCTCTGGAACTCCTATCCAACGTCCTGTCTGTATGTCACTGCCCAGCACCCGCACTACCTGCAGAGTCCCCGCAGGCGGCCACCAGCAGACTGGAAACTGTTCTTATGGGAGGCTTTCCCTATTGACTGGCTCTGGGACACAGTAAGCAGCACTGTCCAGAGAGATGTTGAGTTCTGCTCTTGGGGGTTCTGCTATTCTTTGGAATGACAGTGCTTAGGGTCCTTCCTGTTTCTCTGTCACCTTCCACTGGCATTCATCCTGGTGGCCCAATCTCCAGCCCTGCCACATCTCACCTTCTGCAGTGCCCCCCCAAGGTACAGGCCAGCCCTGCCATGTCCTTGCCCTTCCCGTGCCTTCCCTGAATCCAGGCCTGTTGACATGAGACTTCCCCCTGTTCCTTCACGCATGGCATCCCCTCAGCCCAGCACAGCCTGCCCACCAAGGGAACACATTACTCATGGAACACTGTTCACTGAACACATGTTCATCCCATGTCTGCTGTGCACCAGTGTGACAGTGGCAAGCCCTAGGATTTACCCAGGGGCTCCAGGGGCTCATTGCTAAGTAAGCTGGGAGCTGGAGGGGGAAAAGGTATTATCCAGGCCAATCGAGGGGTGAGAATCAGGGAGGACCTGCCTGTGCAAAGGCCCTGAGGTGGCTGGCCAGTTTGAGATACTCTCACATGTCCATGTGAGTTCAAGGTGGGGACAGTGACCATCCTACCCATTGACTCAGGGCCAAACCCTGCCCTTTACTACCCCGATTTCCTTCTTGGGCTGATTTATACTTGGAGACCTTGAGTCTACACCCTGCTTTGTCACTACTTATGGCTGTGTGGGCCAGTGGCTTCCCCTCATGATGCCTCAGTTCCCTCATCTGTGAAATGGGAAAGAGGCTGTGCAAATAATAGGCTCTGGGGAAGTCTAGATGAGTATGTATAAAGCACCTGAAATGGTATGTGATTGCTACTGAATGTGCACTATTTCCTATCCTTACAACCATTATTACTCCTTTTGTTCAAAGCTGCTAGGACTTTTGGGGGCAATATTCACTAGTGGAGAAGGTCGCAGGCTTTGCTGTTAAATTTGGGAGCCAAGTTAAGTGCCAGCTCCTCCACGTGCCTGCTGTGTGACCTTGGGTGAGTCACTTAACCTCTCTGAGGCACATTTTCCTCCTCCACAGAATGGGGAAAAAAATTCTAAGAAAGCCTCCCAGTATGTGCTCACACACGTTGGCGTAAGCACAGACCGTGTCCCGGAGACTACTCTCCTTGCTGATGCCAGGGGAGAGTAGTGGAGCCGGGATGAAGGGGAGAGAGTGCGGGCACAGGGGACACAGCGCACGCGCTCTTACACACCTCTGGACAATTTGGTTTGCTCCACTGAGCCGGTGTTCCTTTTGTAATTAAAACAAAGGAGCCCCAGAGAGGGGAAATGTTAAATGAAATAAAGGTACTGCCTACCTCCTGGGACGTCATGTGGATTAAATGAGCCAATATGTGTATATGATTGGGTCTGTGGGGTTTGTTGAGTAAATGTTAGTTGTTGTAACAATAGTAATAATAATAATAATATAAAACAAGATAATCATTATTATTACTAGAACTGTTCCTTTTCAAGCAGCTCTGCAAAATCATTAACAGGTTATATAACTTCAGGAGAGATGGGGGTCCCTTTCTTACTAGGAGTGCAAGGCACTGAGATAACACTCTAGGAAGGAAGGTGAGAAGCCCAAGGTGGTTCTGGGCAAGGGTCCAGGCCCCTCGGCAGCCCCCACATTCTTGTCTAGTGCTGCCGCCTTGGGGGCTCCTTTGCACTGGGATGGGGAGAGCAGGTGGGTCCCTTCAGTCTTAGGGTTGGGATGCCCTTGGAAGTCTGAGAAGGCCTGAGGGGCAGGATGGGGATTTCTGGGTGGAAACTGAGTCAGGGGCCAAACAGGGGAGCCTGCAAGTGTTGCCTCCAGCCCTCGTCCAGCCTTGACAGGTTAGAAGGCAAGCGACAGAGCTCCCTGAGGCCAAGAGATGGGGATTGTTCTTACAAGAGCCAGGGAGCGGAAGGCTGGGAGGCTTCTCCCTTCCACAGACTGGGACCCCCGGTACCGGCCCAGGGAGAAGCAGGAGGATTTGGTGTTATTTTTAAGATGAAGAAGGCCTTCAAAGAGCCCTGTAAGCATTTTGCGGAATGGGTCTCTGTAGATGTCATTTGCATAACAAGTATCTAAATCATCAGTAATGGGGCAGACGAGCCGGAACATTCTGGAAGCAGAGCCTTTGAGTACCTATTTCAAGTCTCTGACAACACCCACCCGGCCCTGGGTTTGGGGTTCTTGAAAAAGGAGGGAGAAGGGAGGGAAACAGCCTCGGGTGTGGTTGGGGATTGGGGCTGATCCATGCCTTGTGGAAAACTTACATAGTTTTGAGTGGTACTTTTTAAGAAAAAGAACCCAGACTTATTCGTCAGATCGAAGGAGGGGCCGTACAAGTGAGGGCCCTGCGTTGTCAGCCCTGGTGGCTCCCCAGGAAACCCGTCTCTGATGGTGAGTCAGACCCAGGCTTGTAGTAGGAAGATCTTTGTCCACGTCTGCTGTGCCCCAACAGCTCCTGTGACCTTGACCCAGCTGCCTGTCCTCCATAGATCCCATGACAGGATGTATCTGAGGTCCCTGTTTGTGCACAAGAAAGAGACAGCAGCAACACTGAGGATTTCCTCCTTGGGGAGAGATAAATGGCACACAGCTTTTTAAAGACTCCGAATAGACTGCTGTACCCTATTTAAATGCTGTTTTGATTCATGCACCCATTAAGCTACTTTATAGCTGACTAATGCGTCTCTTATTTTTATTCTTGTTTCGAAGCTAATTGTGTATTATACAAAGAGGCCAATAATGTGGTAAAACCACCTATTTGACTTGAGCAGTCCTCCTCTCCATTGACTGTAAGCCCTCCCCACCCCCACGATGATGCACACTAGTCTGGCCTGAATTATGAGTGTGTTGTGTGTGTGCACGCACACTCTTGGGGTTTCTCTTTCAGCAGTCTTCTTCCCTCTCTATAGCTTATGCCAAACACATTGACAGGCACAAGCATCAGTGCTTGAGCTAGGCTTTGATCATAGCTCCACTGTCTAAATCAAATCAGCTTCAGGTCTGGCTTAACCCATGGGCTCAAATTATGTTATCAGTGAAAGGTCCTCCAATAATGGGTCCGCGATTAAAGGAGCGAGACTGATACAAAGTGAAGGTCAAGCAAAGCTTTATTTCACGCCAAACATCGAGAATCAAGCTGAACGTTCAGGGCCACGCCTCTTACAGTCTGCCCCACGGACTAGCCTTTAAGGGCAAAGGCCATGTGGTTGGGCCTGGCCACGCACAGGTGGCCAATGAGATTGTAACACACAGAGAAAGCTACATGGTCATGCTAGGTCACACATAAGTGACCAATTGAATTACAATTTACCCTATAGTAGACATTTGAACTAGCCTATCACCTTGGTCCGAATTGGTGCCCAAAATGTGGGGCCCATACTCCTTGGTAGCTAGGGAGACAGTATGCACCCCCACTGATTGGATACCTCCAACTGGCCTGACCCACCTTTGTATTTGGCCTTTGTTACCTGGGACTGGTTTCCCGGGCTTGTTTTTAAGTAAGTCTCCTGGGGTGAAGGGGGGCAGGGACAGTTTAAATTTTACTGCATAAACAACAAAATGACTGTTTAATCCAAGATGGAATCGCTCTGGCTAAATAGGCCCTTACAATCAGGAGTTACCTCAGCTCTACTTTCCATGGTGGTCTCCCTGTCTGGTGAGTTTGCTGCACATAGTAGCCATCACAGCTCCCCAGGGGGAGAGAGCTTCTCACTCAGAGAAGTTCTGTTCCAAGTCCTGGCATGGGTTTGCTTGGGCCCAGGTCTCATGTCCGGCCTTGAACCAGTTATAGAAACAAAAGGATGAAATCCACTGACTGGTCAAATATAGGTTATATGCTCCCCTTTTGATTCTGGTATTACAGAGAGTTAACATCCCCCCAAATCATATAGACTAGGAGGGGCTCAGGGGTAAGGTCTTCAAATTTAAAACAGAGATACTGTTGGCATAAGATGAGGTAAGAAAGGGAAGGCAGAAATATAGTCCCAGATGTCTACTCCCATATCCAGGGCAGTGGCGCATCCTTGGATCTGAGGAGATAAGTTCACCCCACAACTGGCAGAAAACCCAACTCAAAACCCCTAAGAACCACACATAACACCAGGTGTCACAGAACCTGGAATTGAGAACCAAGTGGAGGCAAGGGAGTGAAACCAAGCACAGGCTTTCCTGCTGGGGCTGCTGGCGTGGGTGGCTGGGGGTTGGACAGAGGCACAGGTGCCCAGGGCCTGGGTCAGGATGGAACCCAGACACCGGTAGGAAAAAGCAGGCAGGAGAGCATAACAATGAGAGCCTCTGGAGAATTCTCCTGGGAGTTTGTTAGAAATGCCGCATCTCGAGCCACGTTGCGGACCTCCTACCTCGGAGTTTGAATTTTGATTGGATCCCCAGCTGATTGATGTCTATACTAGTCTAAAGACCCATCTCTTATCTCTTAGCCCTCAAATTCAGGGTGGCGAGACCTACATTAGGTCTTTAATTCAGACTTTTTGGACTACAGTGTGGTCATGTATATGAAGGAGCCTTAAAAATATTCATGCTGTTTAAGGGAGCCAGGATTTCTACTTCTGAAGTTGTTGCTTAACAGAATCACATTATGCACCAAGATGTCAATTGCAGTGTTATTTATATTCAGCAACTACTACATATTCACGAGTAGGAAAGGGCAAAGTCAAGTGTGACGCATTAAACATTGACCAATATGTTACATTTGGAAATGTTGCTTTACAAGAAATTGTTAGGGAACAGGCAGGGAATATAGTGGCAAACCAGACAGACATAATGCCTGCCCTCTTGGAGCTGACATTCTACTGGGGAAGGCACATAATGAGTAAGTGGACAAATGAGACTATTTCAGACTGTGACAAGTACACCAAAGGGAGAATGTGGTAATGAGACAGAGAATCCTGGGTGGGCTTAGGGAGATATTTAAATAGGGCAAACAGGGAAAGCCTGTCTCCCAGGAGCTGGGATTTAAAGTGAAACCCAAAGACGAGAGCCAGCAAAACAAACATGTGGGAAAAGATCTTCCAGGCAGAAGGAACAGGAATCACCAGGAGCTCCACCAGAAGGTGGAGAAGGGAGCAGGCCCAGACTCCTCCAGCCTTGTAAGCTGTGGGTGGAATGTGTGTTATAGAGCAGAGTGCTATAACAGTAAATGGAGAAGGGAAGTGATATCGGTAAGATGGCAGGATAGGAGGTCCCAGCCCTTATCTCTCCCACAGAAACACAGACTTGGCCATCATCTACAGACAAAAATACCTTTGAGAGAGCTCTGGGGTTCAGCTGAAGGTACTAGCACCCCAGTGGACCACAAAAATCCAAAGAAAAGCCACATTGAAAAGAGTAAAAAGAGCAGTTTCACTTTGCACCACCCCTCCCTGAGACCAACAAAACTCAGAACCAGGAGAGATTCCCCTAGCCCAAGACCTCTCCCATGGGAAAAAGAGCAAGTGAAGGTCCAGCTCTTTGGCCTTTGGGGACAATGTCAAAAAGCCCTGCTTATCTTGGCACACCAGAACACTGAGAATATAGGTATGGTTGTATCATCAGGGAGCAGCTAAGAACAAAGAAGGGCAGAGGCTTGTAGCAACTAGCACATATATCCACAAACCACAATCTTCCTCAGATGGTGCCCCATATACTCCCCAAGATGGCATGCATATCTCAGCAGTCAGGCAGGATCTCAGCAATCAACTTCACTCTGCCAGATTGAGAGAAGGTGCGCAACTCCAAGGCTGCTCCCTCAGCACAGAGGGACAGAAGTGGAACCTGTACCCACCATCCTGGCATTTTCCTGGCCATGGAAAAGGGGTGGGTGACTCTTAGTACTTGACATGGTTGTGTAGGTTAGGGAGAAAGCACAAAATCATAAGACATACCTTTCAGAAGGGAGTAAAGAAGTAGAACTTGCATCCAGTGTCCTGGCATATCTGGGTCCTGCCCTAGGGAAAAGGAATAGGTAACTCTGAGCACCTGGCATTTCTCTGTGTGATTGAGAAAGGGCTCACAGTCCTGAGTTACCTCTCCAGGAGGGAGTGGGAGTGGAGTAGGCATATCCATAGTAAAGTTTTGGGATAGCAGCAGAATCTCTAGGAGGCTGTCTGGGAAGGTCTTTTCCTCTCAAAACCAGTCTATAAAGACTGGAAGGGATGACTGCTTCTTCAAATGTGCAGACACCAACACAAGCTATAAGGATCACAAAGCATCAGGGAAACATGACAGCACCAAAGGAAGAAAACAGGGATCTAGTAACTGACCCCAAAGAAATGGAGATCTCTGAATTGCCTTGCAATAACTTAGCAATCATCATCTTGAAGAATCTCACTGAACTATGGATAGAACACAGATAGACAACTAAAAAGGCAGAAAAACAGCCCATGCTCAAAATGAGACGTTCAACAAAGAGAAACCATAAAAAAAGAACCCAAATTTTGAAGCTAATGCATATAATGTCTGAACTGAAAAATTCAGTAGAGAACCTCAGAAGCAGACCTGAAGAGGCAGAATAAAGAATTAGTGAACTTGAAGACAGGATATTTGAAATTGTCTACTTAGAGAATCAAAATAAGAAAGAGGTAAGAAAGCCTATGGGACACCATCAAGAAAACCAATATAACTAACCAGTATACCTTCTGAGAGTTCCAGAAGGAGAAAAGAAAGTGAAGGGGGGGAAGAAATCTTATTTAAAGAAGTAACAGCCAAAAACTGCCCGAATATAGGGTGAGTAATGGACATCCAGATTCATGAAGTCCAAAGGATACAAAATAGGTTGAATCTAAGAGGGTCTATACTGAAGCACATTAAAATTGTCAAAAGTCAAAGAGAAATTCCTGAAAACAGCAAGAGAAAAGCAACTCATCATATACAGGAGAACTCCATTAATATTATCAGCTGAATTTTTAGCAGAAATCTTGAAGGCTAGCAAAGTGGGGAATGATATATTCAAAATGCTGAAAGAAAAAAAATCTTCCAATAAAAAATACTATACATGGAAAAACTGTCTTTTAAAAATGAAGAGATCAGGGACGCCTGGGTGGCTCAGTTGGTTGAGCGGCTGCCTTCGGCTTGGCTCATGATCCCAGCGTCCTGGGATCGAGTCCCACATCGGGCTCCTTGCTTGGCAGGGAGTCTGCTTCTCCCTCTGCCTCTGCCTGCCATTCTGTCTGCCTGTGTTCACGCTCTCTCTCTCTCTCTGACAAATAAATAAAAAAAAAAAAATCTTAAAAAAAATGTTAAAAAAAAAATAAAAATGAAGAGATCAAAACTTTCCCAGGCAAACAAAAATTGAGGGAGTTTGTTACCACTAGACCTGTCTTATAAGAAGACTGAGGGTGAGTTTGTCAAGTTGAAAGTACACTAAAGAGCAACATGAAAGTTTATGAAAGTACAAATATTACTGGTAAAGGTGAATAAATAGACAAATAACAATGCAATACTGTAATGATTATGCATAAATCACTTTTAACCCAAGTATAAAAATTAAAAAAGAAAAGTATTAAGGATCACCTATAACTACAAAGATCTTTTAATGGGTGCATAATATAAAATATGCACATTTTGGTATCAATAACATAAAATGTGTGGGGGAGTAAAAGTGTAAAATTTGTGTAAAAGTGTAAATGTGATTGAAATTAAGTTGTTGTCAGCATAAAATGGACTGTTATAACTATAAGATGTTATGGTAGCCTCATGGTAGCCACAAAGGAAATACTTAAAGAAGATACACAGAGGGGCGCCTGGGTGGTTTAGTGGTTTAAGCCTCTGCCTTCTGCTCAGGTCATGATCTCAGGGTCCTGGGATCAAGCCCCATGTCTCTGCTAAGCAGAGAGCCTGCTCCCCTGCCTGCCTCTCTGCCTACATGTGATCTCTCTCTGTGTGTCAAATAAATAAAATCTTAAAAAAAAAAAAAGACACACAAAAGAAAAAGAGAGAAAGGAGTCAAAGCATTTAATACAAAAAAATCATAAAATCACAAAGGAAGACAGCAAGAGTAAGAGAAGAACAAAAGAACTACCAAAGAGACAGAAAAGGATGAATGGAATATCAATAGTAAGTCCTTACCTATCAATAATTAAGTGTAAATGGATTAAATTCACCAATCAAAAGGCATAGAAAGATTGAATGGATAAAACAACAGATTTCAACTATATGCTCTGTACAAGAGACTCACTTTAGCTTTAAGGACACACAGGGCTGAAAGTGAAGGACTAGAAAAAAGATACTCCTTGCAAATGGTAATCCAAAGAGAGCAAGGGTAACTATACTTATATGAGATGAAATAGACTTTAAATCAAGAATGGTATAAAAGATAGGGAAGGTCATTATATAATGATAACAGGATTAGTGCAACAGAAAGATGTAACAATTATATACACACGCAGCATCAGAGCTCCTAAATATATAAAGCAAACTGACAGATCTGAAGGGAGAAATAGATAGGCATTTAATAATAGTGGGGGACTTCAATACCCAACTTTGATAATGGACAGAAAATCCAAACAGAAGTTCAATAAGGAAATCAGAGATTTGGACAACACTATAAACCAACTGTATGTAACAGACATATACAGAATACCCAACAGCATAGAATACACATTCGTCTCAAGCACACACAGAACATTCTCTGGGATAAATCACAAAATAGATCACAAAACAAGTCTCAACAAATTTAACAAGATGAAAATCATCCCAGGTATCTGACCACAATGAAATGAAACTAGAAATCAGTAACTGAAGAAAATGGGGAAGTTCACAAATACATGTAAATTAAACAACATATTCTTGAACAACCACTGGATCAAAGAAGAAACTAAAAGGAAAATTAGAAGATATTTCAAGACAAATGAAGATGAAAATACAGCATACCAAAACTTTACAAAAGCAGTACTAAGAGTTACCTAATAACACCTCTATTAAAAAAAAAAAAACTTAGAATAAACAACCTAACTTTATACCGTAAGGTAGTAGAAAAAGAACAAACACAACCTAGAGTTATCAGAATGAAAGAAATAATAAAGATCAGAGGAGAAATAAATGAAATGGAACATAGAAAAGTAGTAGAAAAAATAAATGAAACTAAGAGTTTGGTGTTTTGAAAAGAGAAACATAATCAACAAACCCTTAGCAAAACTAAGAAAAAAAGAGAGAGGACTCAAATAAATAAAATTGTAAATGAAGAGAAGACATCATAACAGATGCTACAGAAATAAAAAAGATAAAGTACTGGGAACACATACAAGCCAATAAATTGGACAACCTAGAAGAAATGAATAAATGTTTATAAATAAAAACATACAACCCACTGAGGCAGAATTAGGAAGAAAAAGAAAATTTGAACAGACTGATAATAAATACGAAGGCTGAATCAGTAACCAAACACCTCCAAACAAAGGAAAATAGGACCAGATGGCTTCACAGGTGAATTTTACCAAACATTCAAAGGATTAATACCAATCCTCAAATGCTTCCAAAAACTAGAAAAAGAAACACAATACTTCTTTTCTCACTTTATGAAACCAACATTACCCTGGCACCACAATTAGACAAAAAATTAAGAGCTACTGTGATGCCTGGGTGGCTCAGTCGGTTAAGCATCTGCCTTCAGCTCAGATCATGATCCCAGCATCCTGGATCAAGTCCTGCATCAGGCTACTTGCTCAGTGCAGAACCTACTTCTCCCTCTGCCTTCCACTCCCCCTGCTTGTGTACACATGCTCTCTCTCTCTCTCTCTCTCTCTCTGACAAATAAATAAAATCTTTAAAAAGGGGGGGGCTACCATATGTTTCAGCAATCCCACCTTTTAGTACCTACCCAAAGGAATAGAAATCAGCATCTCAGAGATATCTGCACCCCCATGTTCATTGAAGCATTGTTCAATAGCCAAGACTTGGAAGCAATGTAATGTGTATGACTGATGAACAGATAAAGAAAATGTGGTGTAGAAAAAAAAGAAAGAAAATGTGGTGTAGAATCTTAATGGAGTATTAGCCTTTAAAAAGAAAGAAGGGGGGCGCCTGGGTGGCTCAGTGGGTTAAGCCGCTGCCTTCGGCTCGGGTAATGATCTCGGGGTCCTGGGATCGAGTCCCGCATCAGGCTCTCTGCTCAGCAGAGAGCCTACTTCCTCCTCTCTCTCTCTCTGCCTGCCTCTATGCCTACTTGTGATCTCTCTCTGTCAAATAAAAAAAAAAAAATCTTTAAAAAGAAAGAAGGAATTCCCGCCATTTGCAGCAAGATGGATGAATCCGGCGGACATGGTGCAAAGTGAGATAAGTCAGACACAGAGGGACAGATGCTACAGAACACCATTTACATGAGGAAGCTAAAATAGTTACATTCATAGAAGAAGAGAGTAGAGTGGTGGTTTCCAGGGCCTGCAGAGAGGGAGAAATGGAAGGAACAGAGTTTCAGGTGTACATGATGAGTAAGTTCTAGAGATCCATGTGGCACAGTGCTTGTCACTAATAATGCCATTTTATATACATAAAACTTTTGATGAGAGGGAAGATTTTAGGCTGTGTTCTTATCAGAAAAAAATAAAGAAAGAGGGTAGGGGAGGTGATGGATGTGTTTATGGTGTAGCAGTCATGGTTTTACGGATGTTACTTATCTCCTATGTCATCAGATTGTATATGCTAAATACAGGTCAGTCATACCTCAAGGCGGTTAAAAAAAAAGAGAGAGAATTTGGTCCAGGTTGCTCAAGGCCTCAGGAATAAGGTCATGGGACACATTTATAAACCACATTCGGTGGTGGTAAAATCACCTCTATTGTTGTTAATTTATTATTGAACAGAGGTGGCTTAGGATGCCACAGTCTTTGGATTATATAAAAAGGTAGAAAACAAAACCTAGAGATAAACATGCAAAAATATGACAACCATTACCTCAAGATGATTTTTTGCTTGTTTTTCTTAAACTTTTCTGTATTTCTTCCAAGTGAGGGAAAAAAAAAAAAAAAGAAAAGAAAACACAACAATAGAGGTGATTTCAGCATCTGAATGTGGGCCAGTCTCAGTGTTTCGTTGCAGACACCAGAATCCAGTCTTTTTGGTTTGAGCAGAGTGAGAATTATTCTTGGGTGTTCAGACTGAGATTCTAGGACTACAAGGAGAATCAACTTTGATGCACCATGACCAGGGACGACATGGCCTGGACAATCACCTAACCTCACCCGAGACTGTTACCATGGAAACAGCACTGCCTGTGAAGCTCAGCCTGCTGCTGTGGGAGAACTAGATTCTACTCCCTGCCAGCCAGGCACCCCATCTTGACTATGCATGGTGCTCACATCCACCTTCCACACCTCGGGCAGGCATCTGCCCAGAGCAGCTGAGACCGCCTGCAGAGCCCCAGCTGCAAGGTGTCTGGGAATGTAGATTTCCGTTTTGTCCAGAGGCTGCCTAATGTCCACAAGGCATGGAAGGAGGGGATCGGCATGCATGTTTAATGAATCAGTCTGCAAGTTCCACCACAGAATCAAAACAAGAACAACAAAAATGGTCACTTATACCCTTGACCTTCTGAAATCCACCTGAAGGCTCAGTCATCCATTGTGTTGTCATAAGGACATCAGGAAGCTGTCTGTAGTCCTGAGAGCACCGGTCACCAGAGGCCCTAGCCCCAGCCTCCTCAGTACATACTGGCTTGACTTGCCTGGGGGTTTGCTGGAGACCTCTTGCCCACTTAGCGTGGAAACTTAGTGTCTCCAGGAGACTTCAAGCAGTGCCCTGGCTGCCTTGCCTCTTGGCTAGGAGAGCTCTGCTCTGGCTTCCAGGGCTTCCTGGTGGACCAGCTTCCTCTCGGCCACGGTTTTGGCCTTATGCATAGTGGGCCGCGTGATCAACAGCCATGATGAGCTGCCTTCTCTTCCTCGTCTCACTTCCCTACCCCCTTGCCTTCCCCTCCCATATAAACTCCTGGCACCAGAATCCTAACCTCCAGTGCATCTGGGGCAACACAAACGAAGGCATCATGGCCTGAGCATGCGCACACATAGAGCCTCATGCCGGCTCCAGGCGTTGGTTGAATAGGTGTGAGGCTGCGTCTGTTACCTTGCATCCGTTCATACCAATCTGTAACGTCATCCTGTTCTGGGTTCTCACCCTCTCTGGCAGGGAACCAGGGAGCTCCAGTATGCTGTCAACCACCTGCCACCTCACCCACGCTGATGCCATGGTCACACATGCCACAGGACCTCACCCTCCCCAGAATTCTGCCTAACCCCCCATGCGCCTTCTCCCCACCTCATGTATTACTCCTTCTGCCCTAAGACCATGATGAGATGCTGTGGGGTTCAAAGATGAACATGTGGTTCCGGATATGCCACCCTTGGTCTAAAAGGGGACTGCTGGGTGCTGCTGTTAGTGTGTGAGTTTGCCATCAGCTCCATCATGGTTTCTCGCAACAAACGTCCCCCTGCCCCCCGTAGCCTGCTGGGTGCCAGGCCCTGTGCTGGGCTCTGGAGCATGGGGATACATCCTCTACTAGAGAATCACCCTTCTCTCCTGCACCGTGGGTCTGCCCGTGAGCAGCTGCCCAGCAGCCTAGCGGCAGGAGCTCGAATTCTCAAATTATACTTCAGGCAGGTGGTGAGAGAAGCAGCTTTATCAAGCAACCACTTTGAGTCACGCATGTGCCTTGTCTCCTTATAGCCTCCTTGGGTGCTCTTATCATCCCCAGTCCACAGGTGAAGAAACTGAGGGTCATAAAGGTTGAGTGACGTTCCGAGGTTGCTTGGCAGCAATAAGGGGCAGCACTGGGGCTGGGACCAGAAAGGTCTGACTCAGGGTCTGGTCCCATTCCCTGGTATGTCCTGGCTTCTCAGACATAGGACATCCCAGTATGATGGGCTTTCAACCTGTCTGCGTCCTTGCAACTCAACCATTTAACCAGGACACTCTGCCTCGTCTTAACACCAGAGACTGTGCAGGGCACCTCACAAGTCCCTTGTCCTCGTGGAACTTCCCTTATTGAGGGAGACAGACACAGTAAACAGGCACAAATAAGAGCGCTTCAAATGGGACTGAGGGAAGGCTACCCAGTTGGGTGATGCGAAGGAGGAGGATTTTCTACTGCTGTGTCACAAACGACCCCAACACTTAGCAGTTTACGGAAGCAATCGTTTCTTATCTTGGTGTGTGTGGGTCAGGAGCTCGGGAGCAGCCTAGCTGGGTGGGTCTGACTCAGGGACTCTGAGATCGTCAGTAAGCCGTTGGCTGGGCCTGCACCAGCCGAGGGCCTGGGAAATGTACCTGTAAGCTCACTCGTGTGGCTGGTGGCAGCCGCCTCTGGTCCTCACCACGTGGGTCTCTCCACGGCTGCTCACAAGACAAGGCAGCGTGAGAGGTTGAGATGGAGATGAAGAGGGATACACACGCGCACACACACGTGTGCACACGCACCCATGCCCGTGGGCACTCGGACCCACGCACGTAGGCACACATGTGCACACACACACAGCCCCTCCTTGCTTTTTTCTGCCACGGCTCTGATACAGCGGAAAACAAAACAAGAACCTCGACCACAGCTCCTGGGGATCCTCAGTCCTCTGTGGCTTCCTGTGGACAAATCTGGAGTGTCTTCCAGCTAACAGAGCGCTTATCCGCACCTTGTTGCGTTCGCTGATGGGGGAAGCATCACACACTTCTCTGGGCCATTCTGGTCTCCATCACCTGCCAGCCACAGGGTGGGGGATGGGGGGTGAGGGGGGCGTGACCTGAGTTCCCGTGTGCTGAAGTCGCTCGAATTGCTGGGCAGGGAGTCCACAGTCCTTCTAGAACAAGGGGTTTACATTCAGGCATCTGGAACACACGTGGCTGGGAAATAATCTGCTTTTCATTTTACTCTCTCTGCTACCAGCAAGTGCACGGGGGAGTTTGGGCATGGAGTTTGATCCCCCCTATGGCCCCAGGCCTGGAGGTTTGAGGAACAAAGCAGGGACTCTGTCTCCACTTTTAAAATAACTCATCACCTTGTTGAACAGTTGTTCACGTTTCCCATTTTGAAATTGTGACTTACACATGCAGAGGACATACAAAATGTATATAGACACACGTGTGTATATGTGTGTAGGGGTCAGTGTAAAGACTCACTTCAATGTGGGCACCTGTGTTCACCAGTCATGCCCAGCAGCCTGGAAAGCACTTCCTCTGACAGCAAGTCCTCTCTGGAGGTGATGTGTGCCCTGACTTTTGTGACAGTCATGTCCCTGCTTGGCTTCACTGTTTAACTCCCAGGTGGGCACCTCTCAGCTGCAGCGCTGAGTTTTGCCTGTTTTGTTTCTGTCCGGGGGAATGTGACTGGGTAGGCCACTCCCCCTGCTGCTGGGGGACCGCCAGAGCTTGTGTGGTATCCTGGCTGCTTGGTGTCCCTGGTTTTGTGTGGATGGGCCACATTCATCCATTTTCCTGCTGTAACACATTCCAGCTTGGGGCATGTCTTGTGCCTCTTGTGGGTCAGGGGGTGCTCTTACTTTCCTGGGTAACACCATCTTTTCTACCATGGAGCATTTACGTGTGCCAGACCCTTGGATGAGCTGGGGAAACGAGAAGCAGTATTCATCGAACCATTATCCAAAGAAATCTTAGCGGCAAACTGACCCCTGCTGTGGGGGAGGGGCAGACTGCTTGAGAGGCCCAATGCGGAGGGAGGCCTGGCTGAGTTTGCAGAAGGTGGGCAGAGATGCCTCCCTGCCAAATGAGAGACACGGTGGTAGAAAGTGACCGATGGTCATGGGTACATAAAGCACTGCAGGTGGGAGGAAGAGAGTGTGCAAAGGCCCTGAGGCTGGAGGGGGTGATAGTCAGCTCTGGCTGCCATAGGACCATGAGACTGGGCGGCTTGCATGACAGATGTTGATTTTCTCACAGCTAGGGAGCCCGGAAGTCCTGGGTCAGCCTCTGGCAGAGTTGGTTTCCGCTGAGGCCTCTCTTCCTGGCTTGCAGTGGGCTGTCTTCTCATGGTGTCCTCCCACAGCAGAAAGTGAGCAAGCTCCAGTGTCTCTTCCTCTTCTGGTGTCGCCATCCCCGGGGCCTCACTAAACTTTACACTCCTCCTTACAGGCCCATCTCCAAGTATAGCCAGACTGTGCGTGGAGAGGGGAGGGTTCAACGTATGCATGTGGGGGACACAAACATTCGGTCCATAGCAGGGTTGAGGGGGATTTGAGGGACTGGAACATTCCTAGGGCAAGAAGTGGGGCAGCATTTGGGTTTTCACAGACTTAGTGATTTGAAACCACAGTCATCATTTCTTTACTAGGATTTCACAGTTTGGGCAGGACCCATAGGGACAGCTCTTCTGAGCTCTGTGTCACATCAGCTGAGGCTTTGCTCACAGTGGCCGGCAGCTGGAGGCTCAGCTGGGGCTGATGGCTTAGCGCCTTCCCCCTCTCCCTCCCCCTCTCCCTCCCCCTCTCCATCCTCCCCCTCCCCATCTTCCTCTTCTTCCTCCATGTGGCAGCTTGGGCTTCCTTTTAGCATGGCAGTCGGTTTCTAAGAGCAAGAAGGCAAAATCTGCCAGTCGTCTCAAAAGTTAGGGCTGAACCGGGCAGGGGCGTCATTTCTGCCGTGACAAAAGTCACAGAGCCCAGGTACAGCCACTGGCCACTCACATCACAGACCTTGTCTTTTTTTTTTTTTTTTTTTAATAAAAATGGCATCTATTTAAGGTGTACCACGTGTTTTGTTGTACACGTATACAGTAAAATGGTTACTATAGGCAAGCTGATAACCAGGTTTCCCCTCCTCACATAATTGTCTTTGCTTTCTGTGGTGCAGGCCCTGAAATTTCTTAGCAAATTTCTGGTATACTGTCTGGCATTATTACCTGTGGTTACCATACTGTATGTTCGATCTCCAGACTGGCTCATCCTACAAAAACTGTGTTTTTTAAACTTGTAGAAAATTTCAAACACACTCAAAAGTAGGGGAAACAGGGTCAGAACCCCTCCCCGCCCGTATATCCAACTTCACCAGGTATCAACTCACCGCTTATCTTCCCTATTCCCCCCTTCTCCTTCATGTGATACTGTCTCCAATTTGTGAACAAAACAGTACATATCCTGAAAACACTTGTGTCAAAAGTGTGCGGCAGGGTGGGTTTCCCCGCTGTGGGCCTCCCAGGAGAGATTCCGGTACCCAGTTCCAGCATGTGTGTGTGGGGGGCGAGTTTCCACAGTACCAAGCCATTCTCTGACACCAGCTGTGTGTCCTCGGATTCAGCCCCGTTCTGTCCCTCTCTACTGGGAGAGAGCCTCAGAGCCCCCAGGTGAGGTCCTCAGTTCTGCTCTCACCCCCACTTCAGACGCCCGTCCGTTGCCAGCTTAGCTTGTTACCTGTGTTTCTCACTGCCTGGCTATAAATCAGAGGTTCCCGTGACTTCCCCCTCGGGTTCAATTAATTTGCTAGAGTGGAACTCTAGCGTTAGAGCCTGGCTGCTTCTAAAAGAACGTGACTCAGGAACAGCCAGGTCGGAGAGATGCACAGGGCAAGGGGACGGGGAAGGGATGTAGAGCTTCCCTGCCTTCTGGACGTGCCACTGTCCCTGAATCTCTGTGTGTTTACCAGCTGGAAGCTCTTTGAACCCCCTCTGTTTGGGTTTTTATGGAGGTTTCATTACATAGACCTGATTGATTACATCATTGGCTGTTGGTGACTGATTCATTCTCTAGCCTTTTCTTCCCACCCAGAAGGTCAGGAGGTGGGACTGAAACTTCCAACCCTCTGTTCTTGGTCGGTTCCTCTGGCAACAAGCCCCCATCCCTAGGTGCTTTCCAAAAGTCACCACATTAACATGAACCTAGTTACAGTGCAAAGGGGCTTATTAGGAATGAAAAGACATTTGTTTCACCTGAATTGGTGTGCTCTGAAGTGATTTCAGGGACTGAGGACTAGAGACCAAATAGTAGAACAAAAGATGTTTCCATTGCTCTCATGGCTCAGAAATTCCAAGGGATTGGGGGCACCTGGGTGGCTCAGTCAGTTGAGTCTGACTCTTGATTTCAGCTCGGGTCATGATCTCTGGGACATGGGATCGAGCCCCAGGTCAGGCTCAGCACTCAGTAGTGAATCTGCTTGAGATTCTTTCACTCCCTCTCCTTCTGCCCCTCCCCTCCAGTGTGTTTTCTCTCTCTCAAATAAATAAATAAATAAATAAATAAATAAATAAATAAATGTAAAAAGAAAGGAAGGAAGGAAGAAATTTGCAAGTTTTGGGGTGAGCGGGGAACTATGGACCAAGACCAAATATATATGAGAAATACATTTTGGTGATCTGAGTGACCAAATATATATTTTTTATTAATCATTATTTTGCACCTGGGTAACCAAGACCTGGATCAGGACCCAAACATGAGCAGCACCCGCAAACCCCCAGAGCCCCCTTCCATCACCACCTCAGGAAACTCCATCCTGACCTCTAACGGGATGGAAGGGTGTGGTTTGTTTGTCTCCCATTAAGGGGTGACAGGAAATAGCCTCCTCCATGGCTGGTCCTGCCACTGAGCACTTACACTGCCTCTGGGAGCCTCAGTCCCTCTTCGGCAAATGAGGACCATGCCAGGCCTGCCAGCTTGCTGTGAAAATCAGTAGCACACGTCAGGGCCGGGCCCTGGGCTTGACACTGCGTAAGGACCGAGTGCTGGTTGTCTCTGCTCTTATTTCCCGTTCTGTACTGGCTGAGTGGGGAGATGGCCCATGGCCCTGGCAGGTGCTGCGTAGCTGGCTGAGAGCTGGGGACAGCTGGAACCTCCCAGACAGCCAGCAGCTAGTGATGTTGAGGACCCTTTATGGCATCCTGGAGAAACGTTCCGGCGCCGGGCCATCAGTTAGCTTGAAAGACAGCCTGGGTAGAATCTGTCATTGACACAGCAGACATAGGAAAGGACACGGGATGGTCTCGTAAGATCAGCAAGTCCAGCTCCGTGAGAGAAGCCGTTCCTCTGGGCTTCAGTGCTGATGGGGCCGTATGCAGCTAGTCAGTAAAATTACTGAAAAGGGCAATTTGAAAAAAAAAAAAAAAAGACTTTGGGTTAAGTGTGTTTTTATTAGCTCACTGGCAGTAAAATCCAATTTGGGACTTCCAGGGATTAGATTCCCGAATGTGCTTGCTCTTAGCCCTCTGCTCCATCAGACCCTGGGAGCCTGGCTATGGCTTTAAAGCTCTTCGCTGTGAGCAGTTTAATCCCCAAGTCCCTTTCCTTTGGTTTGCTGAGCGCAAAGGCACCACTGTCAGTGGATGCCGTGTATTTCACAGTCTCCGTGAAAGTTCAAGTGTGCGCGATACGATCTAATTGTCCAGTTCCTTGACATTCAGGCTTGTCTCCTTTGTAAAGTGGTGTAATTGATTTCTGGGTACTTGAAAATGGAGCCGGAAGTGGGCTCTATGCTGGAAATACCAAGTAGGGGACGCAGGAAAGCCGGCTGCGCCGTCCCCGCTCACTCATTCCTTCCACCGCTGCCTCGCAGCGCCCAGGGCACAGAGTTTTGGAGCCACAGGCCTCGTTCTGGGGTTGCTCCCTAACTTCTGGGATGTTCTAATCCTGGGAAGACAATTATAATCAAGGTGATGTGCCCTGGAGGAGGTTGGGAAGCCGCAAGCTTCCAGGAGGAGGTGGTTTTCAGGGTGGAGTTGTAGGTCAAAACCTGACAATGGGACGCCCTGGGGGCTGGACCTGGGAGCAGTCTGCTGAGGCTGGAGAAGGGCTCCCAGGGTCCTGGGGACCTCGTGGGTTCCCACATCTAACGTCCTCATGCGGATCCCCCATAGTGGAGGGTACTTCCTTGCATTCTAAGTGTGTGTTCTCTCTCTTTGCAGGTCTGAAGGAGAAAGTTCCCGGAGCGTCAGGTATGTGTTCATCAGCCTCCACTTGTGTGTCTGTGTCCGAGGAGAGGGCGGCTTCCAGAAACCATGTGCTTTGATTTCTCTCTGATGAGGTCTCACCAGGTCAGAGCCCTGCTCCCTTGCCGCCCCCGGCCCTGGTCTGCCCCCCACGGACCTTGGCCATGCTCTGTCTGCTGGCTTCGTGTGCTGGAGCAGCAAGAGCCCTGGTTTACGGTGCTGATTCTAGAGTGACCTTCCTGGGGGAGTCACCTGGCTTTGTGGTGGTGCTGTTCCCTCAAGGGCTATGGCGGTGTCTGGTTTGGCTAGACTGTGACTTATCTAAGACAGGAAGCTTCTCAGCTCAGACAGCCCCCGGGACCTGACTTAGGAGGTTTGGTGGAGAGGCGGGCTCCTGCCAGCCTTGACTGATACAGTGTATCTCCATGGCACATGGAGAAGATGACACTTGCAACTGAGACATGTCTCTCCCCAACCCCACCAGTGGAGGGTGGTGGGGGGTCATCATGGAGTGGGGTCACAGCTAGGGATACTGACTGTAGGACTGGTAGGAACCAGATCCCCCGGGTGCTAGTGCCTCAGCCAGGGGGCTGGGGCCAGGCAGGTCTCAAGGCTTGAGTTGTGGGACCAAGGAGGCCATGAGGGATGGGAGACGGTGGGCTGTTGATGAGGGTGGGAGAGGGGAGGAGAAGCAAGGAAGCCACTAAAGAGCCACAGGGACGCCCAGGCCCATTGGCAGCAGATGGGATTTCAGGTTGCTGGCTGGTTTGAATAGTACTGCGAGAGTGCTGGGAAGACAAGATGCTCATCCTGAGCCTGGAACTGGGAAATTCTGGCTTTAGTGGGGTGCTCTAAGCAGCCTGGGGAGAGAGAAATACAGATGGGTGACCGTGGCCACATCCTGGGGAAGTTCCGGGAAGCAACATAGGGAGGCCCCATTCTGTACCCGTGCACTTAGCTTTGGCTTAACCCAGGAGACATGCGTGGTGGTCCCAAGCCAGGGAGGCAGAATAGGGGGCCGTGGGAGAGCAGGGTCCCAGCAGGAAGCAGAGACCCATTCAGGGTGTGGGGAGGGGTGCTGAGTAGAGTGTCATATGAGGGCTACCAGTGGAGTGAGGGCAGATCGCCACTGTTCTGAAAGGGGAGAGGAGATACATGTAGAGATGGAGAATGGCTGAGGCCAGGAGATGCTGGAAGAGGGGCAGCTGGGCATTCTGGAACCATTCCCCACCCCCACTGCCAAATATATGCAGCTGTGAGAACCAGGGAGGGTGCTCTTGGTGGGCTGATTGGGGAGGAGACCCCTTGAGCAAAGCAAGGGGCAGGTGAGCATGTACCTCACATTATATTTTGGGTAATGAAAATCAGATATAAGAACATGCTTTCTTGCTTGTCATGTTTGCGTAAATAAGCAATGGCAGGAGAGGCAAGCAGTCATTAGAATGGTCCCTTGGGTGATGAGGAACAGGGCGGGCAGGGACAAGAGTGGCTGTGAGCCTTCTGCAAGCGGGTACTGTGCTGTTGCTTGAGCTTAGAACCATGCAGATATATTCCCCACCCAGAATATTTGGTAAAAATAAAGAGCTGTCTTAAGACAGGGTGAATTACCAAGATGGGGTGAGCATCCTGTCACTGGGGTATGCACCAGCATTGGAAGGGGATTCACATGGGGAAGGGGGAGGAGAGGGCCCTCAGCCCCTTGCCTCTCTCGGCTTCAGGATCTGCACTCCCCCCTCTGATACACTCACCTGGAATTTTCTAAGACTGGTGGGCTTGCACCAGCAAACTCAGCCAAGTTCCTAATTGAATGGGTGCTAGGAGACGTGTGGGGGGGGTGGATGTTTGGCCCTAAACACCCCGCCCACCCACCCAACCCCCCGGGGCTATCAGGAAGCTGAGTTTTGTAGGATAGGTATTGGAAGACAGCCCTGAAGCAGGAGCGTGATTCCCCCATGGAGGGGGAAGGGTGGAAAGGACATTTTGGTGGGGGGAACAGCATAGGCAAGGATCTGTGTAGTGAGAATAATGAATGGCTGGGAACGGGAGCAGGGGACTGTCTGCAAATTGGAACATATGTTTGTAGCTCGAGCCAAATGGTTCTCGGCAGGACATGCAGAGATGAGGCAGGGAAGAAAACTGATGGGAGTCCAAGCAGAGAAGGCTGCATCTAAGTTTTTCTAAAGGCTCCAGAACCCAACCCCACAGTGACTTCTACTCTGCTGTGTAGACTCTTGGGACAGGCCCAGAGACCTTTAGGACTCATGGTAGAAGCCACTGCTGGGACTTTAAGATGATGTTGTCAGGACTTGACTGCGTCTCTGTCTTGTGCCAGGCATGTGCTTTGCTCCCCAGGGAGCTGTTACCACAGGGGTCAGGCCTCGGACACATGTGCCACTCTCTGCTCACTAGCACGGGGTAGGCACAGGGGCACAGGATAGGAAGACCCCCAGATGGTTCAGATCTGACCCGTTCTCTGTACTTCAGCTCACTACCCTCAGACAGCTGCAAACTTTGTTTCCCAGGGAAGAATGACCATGAAGCCTCTTCCTAAAGGGACCCTGGTCTTCTGCCGAGTGTTCGTGGATGAAGTGCCCTTCCCCCTGCTTGCACTCCTTGGCTTTCTGTGCTCCACTCTGATACCCATGTTCACTTCGATTTCTGTCCTAGTGACTTGAGCACTAAACCCCCCAGGAGGAGTAAGGAACCCAGATGAGGCTGCCCCCCCACCCAGCGTAGAGCACAGAGCAGGCACCAACAGGCTTAGTGGACTGAATTCACCTTGGTCTCACTGGGAACCCCGGGCACAATGCCTTGTCCACAGAATGGGCACAAATTACTGTTTGCTTAATTGGATTCAGAACTCATAAATATTTTCAGGCAATAAACTGGAAGGGGAAAAAAAATTGGACCATCTACTCTGCTCCGTGGAGAACTCCCCTCTCCCCTTGCTTCATCCCCCTTTCCACTATAAACACCAAAATTCGTGGGGAGAGGGGCTACATTTGACTCAGAAAGGCAGTGCCTGGATTTCCTGATCCTAGCTGAGGTTTGGACAGACACCAAGAGCTGATGATCTTTGCTAAATGTTAAGGAAATGAACTTGAACCCTGAGAGACCCCGCCCACCCTGGGGTCCCCGCTGGGCAAAGTTTTTCTTTATGCTCCCAGGACACGCACTGCTGCTGGCTTTCTGGTGGGCTGGCAGAGCCTCCCGGAGCAGCAAGGAGTGGTCTTTGCCAGGAGAATCCTGTTTGCAGTTGCGTGCGTGCTACTTTTCCCCGAGGCAAAACATTTGCAAGATCAGATGTATTCATTTTCCACAAATGAAATGACTCAGTTTTGACCATTTTGCAAACGTAGGACTTTGCTCCCTTATTCCCAGGGTGCGTGTGTCTGTTTTCCACTGCATTCCGAGGGAGGCTGTGGAGGCCCTCCAGTTGGAACCTTCTAATGATTTATTGGCTGGGGGGAAGTGGGAAAAGAAGAGCTTTGCAGAGTTTGGAGTTTGAAAGAATGAATAACTGCAGGGAGGGCCCAGAGAGGGTGCTGATTCTGTGTCTGAGGTATAAGGACTTTGTTCAGCACAAAAGCTTTTTTTAATTTTTTCCTTTTTTTTTTTTTTTTTTTTTTTGCCTCCCCATGGTTCTCATCAACCCCCTGAAATGAACCCAGCCATGTTCACTAATAAGAGTAAGTACCAGTTAATGAGTGCTGGCTGTGGGTCAGGGTCTTACCTCACCAGCACAACCACCCCCCTCCTTCATGAGAGTTATGGTGAGCCCCATTTTTTCCACCCTGGGAAACTGAGGCAAAGAAATACTTGAACAGCTCCCCTAGATAACATGGTTTTCAAATGCAGACCCCTGATTTGACACCCAGACCTTTCTAGGTTGAATCACCTGCTGGTGCTTGTGGAATGGACAGATTCCCAGACCCTGTCCTTCTCGTATCTGACTAGGTAGAACCAGGGTGGGGCAGGGGACTCCGGATTTTAACCACTTCTTGCATGATTCTAACAGGCAGCCTGAACACACACAGCCTCCCTCCCAGTGTCCAGTGTCAGGCCGTGCCTGGCTTACAAGTGTGAGCTGACCGGTCCCTAGGAAGACTGAACGAGGCTATTCCCCTAGGACGCCTCCCTGGGAGGAATCCTGAAACACTGACTGGCATTTCCCAAAAGGTCCCAAGCAGTGAGTTTCTCAGGACCCTGAGCAGCCGGTGAAACCTGAGGGCTGCTCGTCTAGCGTGGGAGCCGCTTCTGGAGAAGGTGGGCTCGGTTACAAATGTCTTAATTAGAACTAAGACGTGTAAGTGAAAGCAATTAGTCAAAATGAATCCATTTTCCTGTGAACATCTCCCATCACTCCGCACCAAGGCGAGGCAGACTTTGTAATTAACCAGGCCACCCCCCCAACCCCAAAATGAGAATGTGCAATTTATTTTGTGTGCAAGGAGGTATGAAAATTGTCAAAGGTGGCAGACAAAGCCGGGCTGTTTGTGGGGCTGGGTAAACTGAGTTGAACTGTCACCTCCAGGGTGCAATGAGAGCTGGCTCCAAATCAGGGAGAGGTGCTGGGGACTTCTGCAGCTGGGTCCAGAGGTGCTGCGCTAAAGGCTGAGCAGATGGCCTTGGGAGGAGAGCAGAACTTTTTCAGCACCATGGACAGGAATACAGGCACAGGCTTCAGAGAATTCTAAATTAAATCCTTCTCCTCATTCATCTTTACTCTCTGTGTCACCATGAAGAAGACCCTGAACTCCAAGCCTCAGAGAGTTTTTTTTGAGCACCTACTGTATGTGTAAACGAACCCAAGTTCGTCTGCTTGATGCGCGGCAAAGACCGTCAGGGGGGCATCGAGTACGCAGAAACAGCCAAACGGGAAAATGGGGACCTCAAATCCACCTCAAATCCACCCTCTCCCAGGAGGAGAGTCAGGGATGCCTAGGGTCAAGGGAGGAAGTTCTGGGTAAAAAGCTGTAGTTGCCCTTTTTCGTCCCGTTAACCCTTTGGTTACTGGTTTCAGTCCCCACCATCTTTTGACCGGTTTTCATCCTTGAGTGTTTTGGAAAGATGACCACTCTGGTTAATTCCCGTTGCAGTGGGGTGAAGACAGGGGTAGAGGAATGGAAGCTTTCTGCTGCTTTCTTTCTCTGGACTGTTCTTTAGTTCCACATTCAAAGCCAGCATTCTGCATTACTGGGACTTTTGTATTATGGTCAATAGTTCTTGTACTATGTTCTGTCTAGGGTTTTAGTGGAGGGTGTTGCGACCAAGTAGCATGTTGAACTCACAGACTGATTTCTTGGACCAGTTCCCCCTAAGTAGTACTGGTTTCGGGTCTGCTCACTGGTCTGAGCGGGGCCCTTTCCAATGTTCTCCCTTTTCCCAGATAGGAAACCTATGCATTCTCGTGATTCTGTTGGGATCTCGAGGAAAGCGTATGACTTCCATTGAATGCCCAAGGCATTGGACACCACTCATGGGATTTTTTTACTCCATTGTCACTCTGAATTATTAGTAGCAGTCCAAACCTAGGAATGATTTTGCTTATAGGTGTTTTGACAACTTCTGAGGCCTTTGGGCCCTGGGTGGCTCAGTCAGTTAAGCGTCAGCCTTGGGCTAAGGTCATGATCCTGGGGTCCGGGGACGGAGTCCAGCATCAGGCTCCCCGCTCAGTGGGGAGTCTGCTTCTCCCTCTATCCTTCCCCCACTGCTCCTGATTTCTCTCTCTCTCTCAAATAAATAAAATCTTAAAACACACACACACACACACACACACACACACACACACACTTCTGAGTCCTTCTCTGAACAGCATGGAAAAGCTTCAACCCAGCTTGAAAAGGGATCTGCCAATATTAGCAAACACCAGAATCACTTGTTTTTGGCAACATGGTAAAGGCCGCCTGCCGGTCTTCTCCAGACGCGGTGGCTGTAAGTTGTATACCTTTTAGAACTGGTGGGCCCTAGTCTTTGGATTGTTTCTAGCACAACTGGCACATTTTTGAGCAGTTCTCTGAAGATTGGAACCTGCAATATACTTCCAGATCCATTGAAGAATATCATCTTTCCCCTCATGGGCGCTTTGGTGATATGGACAAATATGAACTATTTTTTCCATAAGATGTTCTGGGATAAGGATTCATTATATTTCCAGGCAGTATTAGTGCCAGCACGGTGTCCAAATCCCCATTACCTAGCTCCTCTATGGTCTGCCAAGGAATATTGGGGTTGATACTTAGTTAAACCTATGTTTGGTCCTATAGCCATTATGGAGAGTTTTGGAGTCTTTATATGGGCTATCAATATGGATCCGTTGGGCAGTGATCCAGTTTCTGGCAACCTTTACAGTGCGCAATAACTCATGGGTCACCCCTGCACCCAGCTCTGTGTTGTCTTTGATCTGTGAAACAGACCTCATCCATGTACATCTCCAAGTCTGGATTGTCCAATAGCAGATCGTCCAATCAGGGTGGCTGCAATAAGTTTGTTCAATGATCCATGTGTCTCCAATGATTTTTCCTAGTGGCCCCCAGAGCTCTGGCATGAAGATGGTTTCCACGTGGGCCACTGTGGCAACTTTCCTCTGAGATTTACCTTGGGTTTTCCAGCTTCAGTTTGTCGGGTTTCTGGAAAAAGAGCAGTTTTAGTTCTCAATGATTCAAGTAAAGACAGCGGGAGAGAACTGGAAACCTCAGTTTGGAGAGTCATAGTCAGCTATTCAAGGAAACCGGAAGAATTCAGTACCCAGCCTAGTTTTATGGACAACCAACCAACCCTCAAAGACACCAGAACTAGAATCCAGTGTGTTACAAAGTGTGTTACTGAAAGAATTTCTTTCTCTAAAATCACCCTTATTTCCACTAAAGAGAGCCAAATTAAGACAAATTCCTTTGTAAAATAAGTCCAGTTTTAATAAAGTTGGCCTATGTACATAGGTATAGAAACAATGGTGATTGCATATAGGTTCTTGTTTTTGTTTTTAATCTGCTTTTCTAGAACATTTTTTTAACACACTGTTTTAAGAATTTACTTATTTAGGGGCACCTGGGTGGCTCAGTGGGTTAAAACCTCTGCCTTCGGCTCAGGTCATGATCTCAGAGTCCTGGGATCGAGCCCCACATCGGGCTCTCTGCTCAGCGGGGATCCTGCTTCCCCCTCTCTCTACCTGCCTTACTCCCTACTTGTGATCTCTCTCTCTCTCTATGTGTCAAATAAATAAATAAAATACTTTTTTAAAAAAGAATTTACTTATTTAAATAAATTCTACACCCAGTATGGGACTCAAACTCATGATCCCAAGATCAAGAGTTGCTTGCTTTACTGACTGAACCAGCCAGGCACCCCTGATGGAACTTTATACCTGTAGATTTGGGTGGATTACTCTCTTCTCAAGGTCCCCAAAATATCCTAATGTTCTTGCCAGGAAGTGACCTTTCTTAATCACCTGGAAAAGCTGCTGGAAACTGTGTAAGCAAGGTATCCGGCAATTTTTCCAAAGGGCCTCATTGGCTCCATAAAGCCATCCTCAGTGCCCTAAAGCTGTCTGGTCATATCGGAGTCTATGCACATCTTCTTCAACTATGACATTTCCAGTCAGAGCTTTGGGAATATGACCAGTGTTTCTAATTGTGTCCTCTTACAAGGAGAACAGATGCTTTGACCTTATGCAAATAAATACATTGCCCTGAAAACCATAAAAAAACTCACTGAGAGTTTCTGAATTCTGATGGTATCAGGTAGAGAGAAGGAGATAAATGTTTCATATCTGTTTACAAATAAATTTTTTTTACCAAATTTCTGTAAGTCATAGACAGACTTAAATCCAGAAGAACAAATATTGGAGAACCAGCAGTGTTTTGTTTTGTTTTTAAGATTTTATTTATTTATTTGACAGAGGGAGGTCACAAGTAGGCAGAGAGGCAGGCAGAGAGAGAGGAGGAGGAAGCAGGCTCCCTGCTGAGTAGAGAGCCCAATGTGGGGCTCGATCCCAGGACCCTGAGATCATGACCTGAGCCGAAGGCAGAGGTTTTAACCCACTGAGTCACCCAGGTGCCCCGAATGAGCAGTGTTTTAAACAAGAGTCTGTTTGAATGCAGTTTCCCCATTAGTTCTGGAAATTCTTGCTCGGTTTTGCTCTACAACCTTAAAGGAATCAGAGACCTGTGTTTGTCAATACAATAGAGCTGACAGGGAAATTCTGTGACACACAGTTCTTCAGTAATTCAAATTGCAAATCAATTACATTATACCAGGACATATCAAAGCCTTAGGAATTGCATAAAATTTCTAGAACAGTTAGCTATGGCACTCACCCATACAATTTAGCCTAAGAAGGTTTATCATTCCTTGTTTGACAGTGCTTCCCATGTGACTGGACATAGCAAATGAACAAGCCTAATTAGCCAGAAAGACTTCATTTTGAAGTTGAATTTTTTTTTTGAAGATTTTATTTTTTTTGAGAGAGAGAGAGCTCAAGTGAGTCCACAAGTAGGCAGAATGGCAGGCAGAGGGAGAGGGAGAAGCAGGATCCTGCTGAGCCGGGAGCCTGATGCGGGGCTCGATCACAGGACCCTGGGATCATGACCTGAGCTGAAAGTAGATGCTTAGCCGACTGAGCCACCCAGGCACCCCTGAAGTTGAATTTTTGGAAGCTTGCCAAATATCAGGAGATTTTAAAGCACAGGAGTAAATCAGATTATAGATCATTATGAAACACGACACTTGACTTAGCCAAGGGGGCAAGAAAAGATTCCCAAGGTAAATGCAGAAGGTTTTGGAGCTGTTAACAAAGCTTAGCTCTCTTAATAGGGAACAGACTCAAATTTCCTAAGTATTCAAATAATTCACAGAGACAAGACATAGAAACTTTGTTTTTCTAGGCCGATTAAAGATAAAGAAAAACCTTTGTTTATAATTTAGACCAATAATCTAAGAAAGCCCCGTCATATGAACGGAGAGAAAACCCACATTCCAGTCTTCCACTGGTGTACTTCTGCTATTAAAACTCATTCATTGCAACAAGATGAATTTTTAAAAATTTATGCAGTCCCTCCTTTTTCCTCTGTGTCATCACCCACATTGATATTGACTGATTTTGACAAGGACATCCAGGGCACTACATAGATCTAAGTTTTCCTAATGGGTGTAGGGATATGCTGACCAGCACCTCCAGCTGGGCAAAGGTCTCCCAGCTGTAGGAATGCTGCCAACAGTCCTCAACTCTCAGCCGCCACCGGGGATGGCCTTGACTACAGACAGCTGCCTTGCCAAGGGCATGCCTCCTTCCCAGGTGGTCACATCCAAAGACCGTTTTGAAGATCCAACCCCTTTGACCTGAATTAAGATGTCTCTGAGGAGCAGTCCAACTTTTGGAACTCCTCATAGAGCCTTCTATGGCTTCTGTTGGTGTGGAATCACTGCTCAACTTCTGCCCCATCTTGTTCTCTTGCTCTCCCTTTGCTTCCGCAAATGTGCATCACTCCCTCTTAAACTCTATCTACGTGCTAATCTCCATAATCTCAGTCCTGATCATGCATAAAACTCCTTCCTAGAAATTCCCTTCTCATCAACCTTCTACAAATATTTTTATTCATTCAGATATGAAATATATAAATTTTATATTCATTCAGAGTTTGCCCTAGGTTTTCCCTCTTTAAATAACCAGTCTCACTTTCCTTGCATACAGACTTATTTCCCGTATTTTTCCCAATGGTCTCGATTACATTTATTAAAATTATTTACATCTGTGTATTTGCTCCTCGATTACCCATAAAGCTTCCAAGGGGATTAGACAAAGCTCTTTTTTCTTTTCTGGTGAATTTTGCAAGGGAGATGATATCAACTTGCTTGACTTTCAATAAACACAGGCAGAATAAAACTTTTATAACGTTGGCAATTCTAAGGGCATATCCATTTAATTAAAAAAAAACAACCTTAAGTGAGCTTTAATACCAAATATTTTCCAAGATCACATGAATCTGAGAAACAATCTGGGTTTGTTTCTATCTTTCTGAGTTTTAGAATGCCCAATCCTTATTTATAAGTGCTTGCCTTTAAACCAATTAAATAGAGCATGTTTACAAATTAATTTTAACAATCCTGGAAGTAGAGAAAATATCTCACATTTACAACATATATAGACACACCTACAAATACACAAATAAGAGGCAGCAAAATTTTAAAGACCCAATTTCCAAATAGCTCCCTTTTATAAAACATATCTAATTGCAAGATGGTATTATAGTCTATAGATCCATTAATTGGTCATTTTTCTCAGGAGTCTAATGAATATTGTGTCCAAGCAGAGTTGCAGAAAAAGATTGCCCAATTCTGGAGCTGTGGACCGAGGCTCTTAGAAGGGGTCCATATGTGTTCAGCCTGATTCTGGAGGTGCTACTGGTCCTCTCTTTACACAAGAAAGAGAAGGATTTCATAGGAGCCAAATTCGAGTCACTGAGCACAGAACTCATCTACCTAGATGTTTTATTTTAATATTTTATTTATTTATTTGACAGAAAGAGAAAGAGAGTGCACAAGTAGGCAGAGTGGCAGGCAGAGGGAAAGGGAGATGCAGGCTCCCTGCTGAGCAGAAACCCTCATGTGGGACTCCATCACAGGACCCCGGGAGCATGACCTAAGCTGAGGCAGAGGCTTAACCCACTGAGCCACCCACACACTCCTGGCCAAATATTTTACAGAAATCTTCTAGTGACTGTCTGGAAGTGGGCCAGAGTATCTGGGGGCGTCAAAGTAACACCAGCCTGATAGAATTATTTAGGTAGTGTTCTTTCCCTTGAATTTTTTGGAAGAGTTTGAGAAGACTGGTGTTAATCCTTTCAGTGTTTGGTAGGATCCACCAGTGAAACTGTTGGAGCCAAGACTGTTTTTCTCAAGAGGTTTTTGATGACTGACTCATCCTTACTAGTTTCTAATCCATTGCAGCTTTCTATTTCTTCGTGATTTGATCTTAGTTGGTTTGATATTTCTAGAAACTTGTCTGTTCTGTCTGGGTTCTCCAAGTTGTTAGAGTACACTACGGGTAGCCCCTGATCCTTTCTGCGTCTGTAAGCGTCCATGGTGACATGGTCTTGCAGCCTTCTCTGTGCTTCCCACAGTCCGGCTAGCAGTCTGCCAATTTTGTTGATCTTTTCCAAGAGCCAACTTCTGTGTTTATTGATTTTCTCTTTCGTTTTTCTATTCCCTCTTTCATTTATCTCTGCTCTAATCTTTTTTATTTCCTTCCTTTTACTAGCTTTGGCTTTTTCTAGTTTCTTACGTTGCATAGTTATGGTGTTGACTTGATGTCTTCTCAATTTTACTTTTAGAGAGTGAGGGGACAGAGGGAGAGAGAGAGAATCTTAAGCAGACTCCATGTTCAACAAAGAGCCCAGCACAGGACCCAGTCTCACGACCCTGAGATCATGATCTGAGTCGAATTCAAAAGTCGGACTCTTAACCAACTAAGCTACCCAGGCACCCCTCCGTCTTGATATTTTTTTAAGATTTTACTTACTTATTTGAGAGAAAGAGAGAGAGAGCACACGCACAGTGGGGAAGGGCAGAGGGAGAGGCAGAAGCAGACTCACCGCTGAGCAGGGAGCCCGATGTAGGGCTCGATCCCAGGACCCCAGAATTTTGACCTGAGCCGAAGGCAGACGCTTAACCGGCTGAACCACCCAGGCACCCCATCTTGGTTTTTAATGTAAGTGTTTATGGCTATTAATGTCCCCCATAGCTCTGCTTTGTTGTTCTCTGTGAGTTTTGTTGCATTTCATTTCCTTCATTCCTAAGTATTTTCTGATTCCCTTGTAATTTCTTCTTTGACACGTTGGTTCATTAAGAATATGTTTTTAGTTGTCACAAATTTTTTGAATTTTCTCCTTTTCCATTTGTTACTGACTTCTGACTTCATCTTATTGTGGTTGGAAAAGATACTTTGTATGCTATCTATCTTATAAAAGCTACTGAGGCTTAACCTGTGACCTAACACAAGGTCTGTTCTGAGATGGTCCTGTGTGCACTTGAGAAGGACGCACGTGTTGACGCTGGGTGGGGTCCTGTGCCAGTTGGTTAAATACGGTTGGGCTTTCGTGTTGTTCCAGTCCACTCTGTCCTTACTTACCTTCTGTCTGATTGTTCTGTCCATTATTCAGTGTAGGATATTGAAGGCTCCAACAATTATTTTAGAACTGTTTTTCCCTTCACTTCGGTCAATTTTTTCTTCATTTATTTCGATGGCCTCTCATTAGGTATGTAAATAAATGTTTATCATTTATCTTCTTGGTGTGTTGAACTTCTTAATTAACATACGGCCACCCCACTCTCTCTTTTGGTGACTCTTGGTGACACCTGCAGGGATTTCTGACTCAACTTTTTCAACTTTTTGTGTCTTTGGATCTCAAGTGTGTAGACAGCAGATAGTTGGATCATGTGTTTTTCCCATTCTGCTAATCTGTTGAATCTATTTGCATTTAAAGTTATTATTGGGGCACCTGGGTGGCTCAGTCGTTAAGCGTCAGCTTTCAGCTCAGGTCATGATCCCACGGTCTTGGGATCAAACCCCACATCAGGCTCCCTGCTTGACAGGAAACCTGCTTCTCCCTTTCCCACTCCCCTGCTTGTGTACCCTCTCTGGCCATGTCTCCCTCTGTCAAATAAATAAATACAATCTTTTTAAGAAAATAAAGTAATTACTGATAAGGAGGGACTTATCTCTGTCCTTTTGCCTTGTCCTTTGTTTTCTATTTGCTTTTTGTCTCTCATTTTCTGCATGGCTGGGTTTTTTTACATTTAGTTGATTTTTTCGTGTAGTGAAACATTTCACATTCCCTTCTCGTTTCCTTTTGTGTACGTTCTATAGCCTCTACGTATGTGATTACCATGGGATTACATTTACCATCCCAAAGTTACAACACTTCATGTCGATTTATACCAGCTTAACCTCAATAACATGAAAATTCAGCTCCTCTACAGCCCTGAGCCACGCCTCTTTCAGTTATGGATGTCACAAATTACATCTTTATGCATTGTGTGTCCAAAAGCATAGACTAATAATTAGGTTTTTAAATAGATCATTCTTGGGGTACCTGGGTGGCTCAACTGGTTGAGCTTCTGGCTCTTGATTTCAGTTCAGGTCATGATCTTCAATCTTCACTCATGAGATTGAGCCCCGTATCGGGCTCTGCGCCAGCATGTAGTCTGCTTGAGATTCTCTCTCTCCCTCGTCCCCTGTCCCTCCCCCTGCTCGCATGTTCTGTCTCTCAAATAAATCTTTAAATGTGTGTGTGTGTGTGTGTGTGTGTGTGTGTACATATCAGTTTCTTAATATAGAGAACAAGAAGTAGAGGTACAAACCAAAGTTATAACAGTACTTTCATAATTATCTGTGCGTTCATGTTTACCAGACATTATTTCTCCATAAAGTTTCGAGGTATTACTCACTGGCCTTTCATTTCAACCCAAAGGACTCCCTCTCCTGCAGGCCTGGCCCAGTGTTCAGGCCAATTCTCCTTGCTTCAGTTTATCTGGGAAGGTCTTCATTTCTTCCCCATTTTGGAAGGACAGTTTTGCCAAATGTAGGATTCTTGGTTGACACCTTTTTCTCTTCGACACTTGGAACACCTCAACCCAAGCCTCCTGACCTCCCAACCCAGCTCACAACCTTTTTGGTGAAAATACAATGAGAGCAATCTTCCTCTGAGTTTCATAGATAAATGTGACCCTTAATGCATTTTATGCAACAGAATGTCTTCCTGTACTATGGTGACGTCTGTTAAGTTGTAGCATCATTTTTATTTTTTTTTAAGATTTTACTTATTTATTTGACAGAGAGAGATCACAAGTAGGCAGAGAGGCAGGCAGAGAGAGAGAGAGGAGGAAACAGGCTCCCTGCTGAGCAGAGAGCCCGATGCGGGACTCGATCCCAGGACCCTGAGATCATGACCTGAGCGGAAGGCAGCGGCTTAACCCACTGAGCCACCCAGGCGCCCAAGTTGTAGCATCATTTTGACACCAGGGTTTAAACCAAAGAAACTAAGTATTTTAAGTGTAGACGTGATGAGGTCTTTAAACGCCAAAATTACAGTTGTTTTTTTCAAACTAGAAATGAAAAGGCCATGGAAATGTTCTATAGATTTTGATTTCTAATAAAGTAAATGTCAATCTTGAAAAACCCACACAAACACAAAGATCTTTAGAGGTCCTTTTTTTTTTTTTTTTTTTAATTTTTGAGTAAAGCGGTCTTGGGAACAAGAAGTAAGGAAACCAGTATGGTTTTATATCTAGTCGTGACTGGTCTGTGACTTAGCCTGGGTTTGTGGTCTGTGTAGCCTAGGAAGCCATGGTGACCTGACTGACTTTGACCCCAGTGAACTTGTTTCCTACCTTTTTTTTTTTTCATTTTATTTTTTTCTTTTTTCTCTACTCTTCTCAATTTTCTCTATTTTCCTTTTTTCCTCTTTTTTTCTTTTTCTCAATTTCTCTCCATTCTCACTTTTCATTTTTTTTTCATTTTTTTGTCTTTGTTTAGTATGAGCGTTTTAGTATGGTTGGCATAGTTCATATTGTTGGTGTAAGCATCGTATAGTTAGTATTGATAGTATGATATTATATTATTGTGTATATATATAGAGAGATTATATATATATACTAATTATATATTATAGTATAATATATTGATAGTATGATGGTAAGTGTCATATAGTTAGTATTATTAGCATAGTGAACATAGTTGGCACTGTTTGTATTAGCATATTTTGTACAGTCCGTATTGCTAGTTTGCATACTTAGTATTGTTAGTTAGCACAGTTATTATTGTTAATTAGCATAGTAAGCATAGTTCACATTACTATTTAGTACTGTCAGCGTAGTTAGCCCATCAGCAGCTTCGCCACCATGAAGTTGGCCCAGTACATCCCAACCAGGACAAAGGTGACTGTGAAGGTCATCGAGAACACCCAGCAGAATGCCACGGGCCTCTAGGGACTTCTCTGTGAACCCCCGAATACTGTAAAATCATGTGAGGTGATCCACACCAAGAAAACCTTACTCCTCATTGGAGAATATGTAAGCGGGGACACCTGTGTGACTCTTAAGTGCACCTCGTCTGAGTGACCCAGAAGGGGGCTCCAGGTCAACTCTGCTGGCTGTTGTCAGGCGGTCAGTGTGGCCACCAAAACAGTATCGTTGCCAGAGATCTGAAGCTGGAGAACATGCTTTTTGTCAATGAGTTGACTAGAAAATTCACCAAATTTGGCCTCAGCATCGAGTTTGCTGGCTACAAACTCAACACTTTCCGGGGTAACCCCCCCTTTTGCGGTCCCAAGACATACCCTGCACTGAGAACACGTTTGCCCTCCTCTTGGGTGTGTGGGGTCTGGGGGCGGGTTTATATTGTTTGGTCCCTGGATGCCAGCCTTTTGTGGGGGAAGCTTTCTGGGAGCCGCCAAGACTAATAACTAAGCAGGGAAGGCTACATTCTGGTATTTCTGTCCCTCAGATGTGAAAACTGCTTGATAAAATGTATGACCAGCAACCCCAGCCAGAGAGAAAGGCTAAAACATTATGGGGGACGTATGGGTAAATATGGGGCAGGGGAGCAACTCCGGCCTTGCACAGGGAGCCATCCTGGGATGACAGAGACCCCGGGAGTGACTCGGGTGATGATGAACATGGGCTATCGGTGGAACCTGACTGGAATGCTGGAGTCTGGCTTTTCCACTTGCCCCATCCTGGAGGAACCCCACCCCCACCCCCACCCACAGGAAATGGGAGGAGGCCTTCCAGATGCAAGGAGGCTATGCACATACAGGACAGGGGTGGGAGGAGGGGGGCTGGGGGTGGGGACCAGGCCACCCTCACTGGTAAATTTTGCTTGCATCTGCAAATGTAAATGTCTCCCAGCTCAAGGCCTGGAAAGCAGTCCACCCTGAGGCCAGAACATTCTGCCTGTGTGACTCTCTCCTCCTGTGAGTTCAGGGGCTTGGCCGCTGGGCCTCTGGTTGCCTCTGGTCTCATTAGCCCAAGAGGTTTCTCAGGAAGGGCCCTCATGGTCTAAAGAGTGGGTGACCTGTAAGCAGGGAGCCATGTGATCGTCTTTCACTGTGCAAGACACCTCTAGTTGCATATGCACGTGGGCTCTGGGTAGAGAGTCTCAGAGGCAGCAATAGGGTCCACCAGCAATCTGACACCCACTGGTGGGTTTTTGACTGGTTTCTGAATTACAGACTACTTAATGTGGCCTGTCTGATAGATGATCTCTCCTAAAACATGCACTTGGGGTAGGGAATGGTCAGTGGTGGGAGACAACATTGAAAGGGAGGTGGCAGACATGTCATGGGGCTCCTCATGGCACTGTCCACTATTCCAGGCAATCAACCGACTTTGACCCAAGTATGTGGCCATCAAAGGCTGCAGAGTTCCCAGCATCTTCTGAGGGCAGGCTGGTTGGGCGACCAGACTCTCTCTCTCTCTCCAGGATGAGAAGGGAAGTGATCTGTACTTCTGGGATGTTTCCTGGCAGAGAGAAATCAGGCCCTTTCTGCTTCTCCCCCTGCCCATCTGTTGGGAACATGCACTCCATCCTGGCCCATGTGGACAAGGGCAACTGGTCTGGGATGACAGGGCATCAAGGAGAGGAGCTTCCTGGAGCAGCTCAGCCCTGGACTATGAGTCTCTAGACCAATCAGGAGAGAAATGCAAAGTTCCATTCGCCATTCTCAAGGGGGGAGGGGAAGAAACCTTTGTTACAGCAGCTGAACCTGATTTTAACCAAGACAGCGGTCTTGAAGGGCACCCTTCTGTGTGGTTCCCTTGGGTCAGGCTGCTCCCTGAACCATGGCTGTCTGAAATTTTTTGTCCTTACTTCCAAGGGGTGACGCCTGAGCTCCGCTCCAGCCCACTCCCCTCCACAGGTGTGTCTCTGGAAATGCATGACGATCAATGCTCCCAACGAAAAAGAGTTGAGCTAATATCTTCTAGGGGCTTCATCTTGTTCTTTATTCCCACAATCATGCGTCCCCACGCTCTTCCAAGACGCAGCTTGTTTTGAAATACACTGTGCTGACTCTTTCCCTGCTAATATCTGCAGATTCTAATTAAATAACTCCGGGAACAGGCCGTCTCACGCATGGTGTAACTTGATTATTGCTAGAAAGATGAGCGTGGAACTGACAAGTTCCCCGCTAAGCTGACAAGTTTAAAAGCTGAATTTGAGAAACCAACCAAATTCCTCGCACAGTAGGGAGGTAGAGCCCGGGACTTGGCCTGAGCTCTCGGTCTGGGGAGACAGATCGTGATGATTTCTAAGGGGCCTGGTCTTGTCACTGTGATTTCTTACATGCCCTCCACTCTTAGGGAGCCTGCCATTTTGTGGGGAAAAGGAATTCTAATCATATTAACCTTGTTGAAGATGTCACAAGGTATATACCTTGTTTGTTTGTTTACTCTGAAGTGTTTACAAAGGGTCTTACAGGACTGGTTTAAAATAAAGTGTATTAAGAGAAAACGTGAGATTCAGTAAAGGTCTACAGATTGGGAGATGATGTCATTGTTACAGTCCCAAGAGGAGGGGCATTCCACACCCCACATGGTCCCATGGAGAAACCCCAGGAGAAGGGACTTTTTCATGGTTCCTGCAGGAAGGAACAGGCAAAGGCAGGGCTCGCAGGCTGGGGATCTGCTCCTAGGGATCATTTCAGGACTCTAGCGCATGGAGACCATACCGAGTTGTCTGGCATTAGGTCCTGGGGTGATTACAGCAGGTGGATAGTGGCCCGGAATAGGAGAGACTGATGGAGAAAGGAGGTGGTGGGGTGTGTGTCCCAGATTGGTTGGTTTGTATTTGGAGAGGGGGCCCCTAGAAGGAGGATTCTTCCTGGGTTGGGAGGAGGTGGTGACTAGCGAGAAAGGCCAAGTCAAATGACTCAGAACAAGCCATGTCAGGCATATGCGTGCAGGGTTCCCTCGGCTCACTTGTCACCTCCTCCAGGGGGCCTCTCCTGGCTACACAGTCAGGGAGGCTTGGGGCGGGGGGGGGGGGGGGTTGCTGCTGGGCAGCTGCCACTGTACATGGTGTCTCCCTAGCCATTACCCACTTCCTCGGTACAGGGCATTCGGGGTCCCGCCCCTGCTAGACACCCAGCCACAGTTCCCCCGGCAAAGAGATATGCAATCTCTTCACCAGCCACTGTTGCCCCAGCCCAGTGCAGGCTGGCCCCTAGCTTGCTCCAGCAACACGTGGCACTCCTGAGCTTCCTGAGTCCCCATGCTTCCTCTGTAGCATGTGCCCCTTCTCATACACCGTGCTCACTCTCTCCCCTCCACAGTGGTGATGCCGCAGGAGCAGCAGAGCTATTGGTTTTTGGCTTTTTGGGTGGCTTGTTTTTTGGTGGTTTTTTTTTGTTGTTTTTTTTTTTTTTATCTCACTCATTGTTGTTCCTACAGCCTAGGTCAGTGCTGAGCACATAGTAGGAGCTCATTAAGTATTGAATAAACAACTCTTATGAGTTCCCAGAATATTCTTGCTTGTAGTCTACAACATGCATTCACCCAGGGCAGGCTGGTTCAAGACACCGGGGTACAACAGTGGCTGAGGCCGGCAGAGATCTCTGTTCTCATGTAGCTGACAGCCTAGTGGGAGAGATGAATAAAAAAGATGTAAAATAGGGACGCCTGGGTGGCTCAGTTGGTTAAGCAGCTGCCTTCGGCTCAGGTCATGATCCCAGCCTCCTGGGATGGAGTCCCACACTGGGCTCCTTGCTCAGCAGGGAGCCTGCTTCTCCCTCTGCCCCTGCCTGCCACTCTATCTGCCTGTGCTCACTCTCTCTGTCAAATAAATAAATAAAATCTTAAAAAAAAAAAAAGACTTAAGATATACACAAAGCCAAATATATAGCAGCCAGCCACACAGTGGAGAAAAATAAAGTCAGAAAGAATGTTTGAGCAAACTCCTAAAGGCATTTAGGAGGAATTAGGAAGCAGGCAACGCACTAGGCAGTGTTCCAGGTTGCAAGGACAGCAAGTGCAAAGGCCCTGAGGCCGTAGTGGGCTGCTTGTGTGAGAGTCTTAATTATTAGTGTAGATTCTTAATTTTGTCTTGAGTCTATATTTTGTTCATTTGGTAATTCTTGGTTTCACCTGTCTAACTAATTAACCTGAGTCTGGGTTATCAATCTGTTGATCTTGGCAAGTTCTCTTCCTGTGGTTTAAAGTGAAAATGGGTGCATTTGGGTCAAGTTAGCACATGTTTACTGAGTGGCTTCCCTGGGCCCAGCTGTGTTGGGGATCAGGAAGCTGTGAAATAAACATGATGATCTCTGCCTTGACAACCCCAGTGAATAAATGTCCCCGATGTCCTCAAGGCCCTTCCATTCTGCCCCACCCCATTTAATCTGGGTCAGGGGTTCTGACCCTGACGTTCTTTGTCCCCTGTGTCCAGCTCTGCCTATCTGGATGACTGTGACTGCCTCCTCTCCAGGAAGTCCCTTTTGGTGAGGAAAGCCACCACCATCTGGATCCTCGAGCTGGAGGTTGCTTTCTCCACTGTACCCCTCCGATGCCTGCCACCCCATGATCCCACCACTGTGAATCTCCCCACCAACCTCTTCCTCCCACTTCAGCCTGGGGTGGCACACCAACTGTCCCCTCTTCATAAACACCCAGGAGGTGAATACAAGTACCTATGGGGACACTAAAGCTATTTAGAGGCAGTGTCCTAGAGCAGAGGACAGATAAGTGCTCCCAAGCAGCCAGCTCAGGCTATCATGGTAGTGAGAAGACCATAAAGACGGTAAGGCAGTTATCACACCATGACCCCTCCCGACCTCGGGTGCCCTTCATTTTCAGCCTGGCCTGGGCTGGCCACCCTTCCTTGCTCTGTTAGGTGGATGCCCATTCATTCATTCATTCATTCACTTATTCAGTCATCATATATTCCCATTCATTCACCGTGGCTAGATGATGGCTCATCCATGGAGACCCACTGCAGATGTCAACTCCTCCTTGAAGCCCTTCTTGATTCCCACCCCCTCCCACAGCCTCCTCTGGCCTCACCGAGATGCCCCCCCTCCCTCAACTCCGGGCTGTGACCACCCTCTGAGTTCCCTTTCAGCCTGTGAGCTCTGTAAGGGCTCTAGGCCAGATGCAGGAAGGGGCTCAGGAAAAAAGTGAGGACAGTTTAGACCCTGAATAGACAGGCCGCGTGTGGGTCAAGTCCACCCCTCCCTCCCTCTACGACCAGGAGGGTTCCATCATTAATGGGAACTGAGGGACCTGCTCTTATTCCCATGCTCATCTAGACCCTTCACAGTCTAGATTTTTTTTTTCAATTTTAATTTATTTTAAACTTTGAGGACATGTCATGGTGGTACCTCTCAGTAATGAGAAACTTAATTATCACTTCAAGGGCGGGAATCCATCTGTTGTGCCTGAACTGCCACAGGACAATATAGAAATGCAGGAGGTTGTGGAGAAAGCTGGGGGCTGGGCCTTGGGGCAGCAGGAGACAGATAGACAGGGCAGAGCTGCCGGGACCTGGGTCGCGAGCCAGGAGGAGGTGCGGGTCCAGGGGCTTCCACAGGTGGAGACAGGGGCTCCCAGTGTCACCTCTGTCACAACCTGATGCTCCTGCCTAAACGCATGAGCCCCATTTCCCACACGGTATCCCACCTCCCAGTATTTGCACAAGCTGGGTTCTCCAGTAGGAATACCTTTCCTCTCTCCACCAGGCTTTAGGACCCTGCTCTTTGCATCTGTTGCTCATCCTGCCTGTCCACTGCCCCCCACCCCGGCCCGTACCCTGACGCCCGGACCCTATCTATACTTAGCTCACCTGATCGTAATGCCCGAGGATAACTAGTCTCCTGCATGCCTGGTCTGCTCTTTGTGGGACAGCTTCATAGACTGGCAGACTGAAACTCTAAGACCTCGAAGTCTGTGTGATCTGGGCAAGTCCCTTTTGTCACCACAGATGGGTCTGGCCATGGCCACCTCACACTGCACTACAGGAGCTTGCGGGGCTGGACCCTTGGGCTGGGTGTCTGCTGCTGGGTGCTCTTAGTGCTGACCTTGGGACCACGGCCCCCCAGAGCAGGAGTCTGTTGCAGACGATGCCCAGGCCCACCCTCTCTACTTTCCCAGAGCCGTCATGACACATGTCAGTGTCCCTCAGAGAGGTGCCCGCTATCAGCACTGGGAGACTTCCCTGCCCGACAACCAGGAAGCCATAAAAGGGAGGACAGGGACATTTCCTGGGTGCAAGGCTGGGTTTGAATCCTTGCCCTGTCCTTGGGCGAGTCCTCCTGTCCGCACAGGGCTGAAATCAGCAGCTACTTCATGAGGCTTCAGGGAAGATTAAATGTGCCAATATGTACAGAACCCTCGAAGCAGTGCTGGCAGGCAGGGAGCACTGTGGCAACATCTGGACTAGACCTATTCTCTCTTCTCCCCTCTGCAGGCTGAGCAGGAGATGCAGTGGGGGAGGGCTTATGCTGATTCTCCCGGCCACTCAGAGCCCTACAAGCGGCAGTGCTCAGGCTGGGCCCTGTCCTCTGCCCCTCCTGGGAGTAATCATTCCCCGCTCCTTGGTTGCTAGGATCCCGGCTATGCGTGCACCCCCTTCAGGGGCCTCGGTGCCTTGCCCTGCCCACTCAGGGCTTGTTCCAGCATCCTTGCTCCCCACACCTGAGTGCCCACACTGAATGAATGCTGTGTGGGCTGTGAGTGAGGGAATTCTCACACTCTGTGTTTCCTGGACAGTCTGGGGGAGCTCCATATCCCATCCAGTCCCCGCTCTGAGAGCCCAAGATGGGGACAGGGTTGGAGCGTTCACTCACATGCTAACTTGTTCAAAAATTCTGCACACCTACTTTGCAACTGTGGTTACAGTGGGGACAGAGAGTGCAAGGGAACACAGGCGAGCTGGACAGAAAGTACACATTCGGGCTCAGCATGAAGAGGGAGTGAGCGTGCACCGGGTCTCATAGCCCTTCTCAGCCTTGCTTTTCTCAACTTTAAAATGGGGACAGCAAACCCTTCCTTACAGAGCTGCTGTGGAGGTGAGCGCTAGCCCAATCCACTGTCAAACACTGTCCTAAGTGTTTTAAACAAAGAACTCACTTAATCCTATGAAAATTCTAGGAGGTAGGTACGAGTAGGTACCCCTTTTCTGCAGAGGTAGGTACGAGTAGGTACCCCTTTCTGCAGATGAGGAAACTGAGGAGTGGGATCACAGAGTCCAGGCTGTCTGGATCCAGCGTCCCGGTTCTTGGTCAGTCTTTGCTGTGGATGTCCTGTGTCTCTGTTTACCCTTCGCTGTGACCTGTAGCCACAGCCTCACATCAGCATGGTTATTTGTGTGGGCCGCTGTGGGGGCTCAGGGGATGTTTTCTCTGAGTAGTGCTTTCCCATGAGGCTAGCAGCTCAAGGGACTGTGGTGTATACACAGCTGGACACCTAGGCCTATACCCAGGCTGGCCACCTTGCAGTCGATGTTTGTTGAGTGGCTATCTGAATATCTGCATTGTGCCCACCATCTTGTCTCCACTGTGCTCCTGGCTGCATGGCTGTCATCTCTACCAGGTCCCCTGCCAGTGACAGCCAAAGGGACTGGAGCTGCTAGGCGAGGGACAGAGAGCCTCAGGGAGATCTATGGCTGCCCTATGCCTCTCCTGGACTACCTCAGGCCAACTCAGAGGGAGGCCAAGCCAGCTTCTAGGAGGATCGGTGCACTTTCCTATGCCGGGGGGTACGCAAGTAGGTGTCAAGGGGGTATTTCCTGACAATGACTTTGCATCCGATGGGGCACTGGGAATGAGGCTGCTTTCAAAGTCTCTTCCAGGCCTGCACCTTTGAGCCAGCCCGTGGGGTCTGCATTATAGCACAACCCCCTGCTCTGCGAACTTGGGCAAGCAGCTCCTTCTCTGGGCCTCATGTCTTCATCTGTAATGGAGAGCTAATAACAGATGCCCCTCAATCTAGACTTTTAAGAAATGAATTTTCACATGTGTAAACTGGAAGACTTCAGATGAAAATCCAGGTATGGGATTTGTGGTTGCTATTGAGTAGGGCCTGAGAAGATCCAGCCAGTGGGGGTCGGGGGGAGTGGGGAGACATTCCCTCAGGCCGTTCTCTCCTGGCCAAGCTGGAGCCGACCACTGGGCAGGGCTTGAGTCCCCAGGCCTCCGCTGTCCCCACTGCTCCCTAGGCTTTCCCCTGCCTCTCCAAGCCCAGCCCCTGAAGGCATCTGAGCTTGTGGTCCTCGAGGTAGCCCTGTGGAACTTCATTCCCTCACCTGGGACACGAGCCACAGCTGGGTTCAGCTGATCCTGTAGAGGCAGCCAAGGCGGGTGGAGGTGGCCAGGCCTGGGACCAGGGGCACTGGGAATGGTCTCCCAGGAATACTGTGGCTTCTGACTTCCAAAGCTGCTACCTACCTACGTACCTACCTTTCTCCCAGTCCCTTAGACATGCCTCCATAGGCATTCTGTAGCCCCAGCCATGTGCCTACCAGTTGTGTGACCTGGAAGTTTCCCTGACCTCTCTGTGCCAGGCTTTCTAAACCTGACTCATAGGATTGCCGTGCTTGGCACACAGGCGGTTCTCCCTCAGAGAGCAAAAGCCAGTCTTCCCAAAGAGACTCTCTCTTATGTGCTCAGAGGCAAACCACGTGTGCGACGAGGCACCCAGAATTACTCCTTGAGCAGCGAGGCTGGTGCGACCCAGCCGGTCCTCCTGCCCCACTGCCTCAGGCCCTTCCCTCATCCATGGCAGTGATGAGGAGCTGGTCAGAAAAACCCAGGAAGTCTGAACTGAGCTTGTGTGACCTGAGTGCATCCCCTGTTCCACATAATTGGGTTTCTAGGTCGTTTCAATAGGAAGGAGAGTGCCCCTCCCTCCCACTCCTGTCTTAGCGGCAAGCCCCCAGGGACAGGACTTACCAGTTGCCCCACTGGTTTGGGGCTGGGAGATGTGGATTCCAGAGCACACTCCCCTCTGCCCAATGGCTTCAGGGGACTCATGCCCACCTACCCACACTCCTTCCCTCAGCCAGCCTGCTAGAACACACTTCATGACCCAAGGCCAAGTACAGCTGTATGGGAAAACAGCTCCCCACACAGCTGGAAACACTAGTATGAAACATGGAGGGTCCCAAGTGCCCGGAGCATTCTCACCCAGAAAGCAGGGCCCGAGAGTGCAGACTTACCTATGGCCAGTGTTGGCTTTGCCCCAGAACAGCAGAGCTAAGGAGATGGGATAGAGACAGAGACGGAGTAAAAGGCCCACTTCATGGAGAAAGTTTGCCGACCCTGCCCGGGAAGAGAGAAGCCCCCACCAGCTCCTAAGTTTATCTGGTGTTACCTCACTCAATCCCCGCACCTAAGCGGGGAGAGAGTTCAAGAGTTCTTTCTTACAGATAAGAAAACTGAGGCTCATTTTGTTTTTGATACCTAACCAAGGTTTCGAGCCAGCTTTGAATGCCAGTGTTCTGATTTCAAAGCCATGTCTCACCCCCTGGTTTCTAGAACGGATAAGTAGGACCAAACACTGGGACACTCCGTCTTTCTCAGCATACAGCCTTGCTTCAGGGCCTGCCATCCCAGCAGTGGCTGGATTAATCCACTTAATCAACTTACTCTAAACCCCCTGGACCCTTGGGGGCAGCTCTCCCGCTGCCTGACACTTTGCCGGCTGAGGAGTCCTGGGTGAATGGTCAGCGCCCGCCTACCCACCCTGCTTGGTCAGACAGACCCCTCCTGGCCTTGTTATTCTAAATCCTCAGCTCATAATCCTACAGAACTGCATTAAAAGAGGCCTGTCACCAGTGTGGGAGGGGGTGTTTGGGGTGGCCTCTAATGCTGAAGCTGACACATGAAAGGGACAATATTTATGTCCATAATGAGACTCAACTTAAGGTTCAGAAACTGGCCCCCAAAAGAAAAAAAAGCCAAGGCTGAGGGCTACAAGAAAGTGGCCAAGGCGCTCAACTATTGGTTTATAAATGTATAATTTAATTAAAACAAAAACCAGCCCCCTAGATGCCAGTTTGCACTTCAAGGACAGAATTGCCCAACCTGGTCGCCAGGATGTGATTGCCTGGAATGAGGGCCTTAACTAGGGACGCTGTCCTCTCAGTCATGGGATGGGCTGTGCCCCTGCCCACCTGTGCATCCCATGAACTGTGTGGTCCCTGCGGGTGCAGGGGACTCCTCCTGCTCAGCTTGGAAGGCCCCAGGGCATGAGAAATGGATGACACATTTGTGGGGTCGCATGCATGCATGCCGTCTGCATGGGTTGGCATTGCACAGAGCAGAACACTCCTCCCTCCCCTCCCCACCCCTTCTCCTCTTCCATCCCTTGCCCCTGCGTGCATCCTACCCCCTACCCCGAGTCCCCTTGGGTTGGGCAAGCACCCTGGTTGGGCTTGGAGGGGGTGCCCACTCTGAAGCCATTGAAGCAGCATGGTGGACTAGAAAAGGCAGAGGCTCTGGGTTCAGATCCCACCCAACACCCCACAGCAAGCCCCTTACTCACTTCCAGCCTCTGCTTTCTCTCCTGTAGAGTGGGACGCAGTTGGCCTCACCCTCCGAGCTGGGGGCGTGCTTTGTAAGTTACAACACAGAACACTGAGTCATTTCGGGCTCCCTGGGGGGTGTGCAGCTGGAAGCCAGACCGAGAACAGGTGGGACAGATGAGGGTCACGGGGTCGCAGATGTGACAGGGTAGCTGTGTAAAGGACCTGGCTGAGGGTGTGCGTTCTAATATCCAGAAGCAGGTAGCTGCCATTAGCAAATTCATTAATTAAGGTCATGTTTACTCTCTCTTGTCAATTATAATCATCTGTTTGAACGGAGACCTCCAGAGTTTTATTAGCAACATTATTGGCTGTCACAGAACAGCTCTGCTCAGTTCCTAAAGTACACGTCCACACACCTGCAATTTTCCATCTGCTCCTGAGCTTACTCTCTTGCTCGGCATCTCTCGGTAGCTCCCATTGCCTAGGGCCTGCCTCACTACAGGCCAAAAATGTAAAATGAGGCCCTGCCCACCTTTCCCACTTGTGTGGTGTTCTTGGGGACATGAACCACGAGTAAACCTGAGCACCCAGGGTGTCTCCCGCACCTCTGCACCTTTGCTTGTTCTGTTCCTACTGCTCATCTGTTCCCTTACCTTTGAACCCTCAGCTCCCTTGTCCATTTTTTCCCTTATGGCTGGGTGGTGTTGGATGCTCACACAGTAGCCTTTGTCCAGCCCACCCTGCCTTCTTCCTGCGGATGCAAAACTTGGAGGAATCAGGTTTGTCCAAGCCAGTCGTGGCAACCACTTTTCCTACATCTAGTGATTGTCTGGGGAAAGGGTTCAGAACCCAGTTCCTGCCAGTGAGATATTAGAGGGAGACTATAGAAGCTTCCATGGGAGATCTTCCTTCCCAAGAAGAGGTGGGTAGGGAAGAAGGTGCCCCCTTGCTTGAGTGTTAACTATGCAGATGTGATGGCTGGAGTGGAGGCAGCCACACTGCAACAATAAGGGGGTATTAAATGAACCAACATTCTGTTAATGGTAGAATAGAGAGGGGGGTGGTATCTGAGTTACTGATGGCATTGTTGGGCCACCAGACTACCTCCGGATCTCCCATCCCTTACATCATCATTAAATATTAAATGTTAGATGTCTTTGTAGTTTAAGCCACTCTTAGGAGGGTTTTGTCACTTCAGCCAAACATATCTAAAGATTCAGCCTTCTAGGGTGAGTTAAAACTTCTCTATTTTTAACTAGTTCCCCAGAAGACTTGGGTCTCTGCCCCTGTCCCTCCACTCAACACCCACGAGAGCAGGTTATGAACTATGGTGTTCTGCCTGGCTGGGTGGCCGGTTCATATTTGGTCTGTGAACACCTCTGGGCCTTTTCTTCTCTGTGCACCTTGAACCTGCACACAGTGAGCCTTTGGGAATGTCAGAGACCTCGCCACACCCTCCAACATGGCAAGAAGCCTCCATCCATCATAAAACCTTCCAGTTCGCTTTGGTCCAAGCATTACTTCTGGACCCGAGGGGCTCCTGCAGCCTCTTCAGGGCGAAATGCGAGGTCTTTTCTAAACAGAGCTTTCCAGCTGTCAGCTCTTGCTTCGTGTGTGCCTTCAAGTGCTGAGCTGTTGATTTATTGTCAGTTCAGCCTCTCCTGCAGCAGACACAGGAGGCCACTATGCAGAGAAAGGAGTGCATGAGCTCAGTTTCAAGGGAGACCTAGGAATGACAGTGATGGATACATCTTGTTTCAAACTGAGTGAGATTCTCTGCATGTTCTAGAAAAGACCTCTGGTGTGCATATGGGGAGTAGGGTCCCCCAAGGCCCCAAAGAAAGAGATGTCCCCAGGCATGGTAGAGGGTTGAAGGTTTTGGCCTCCCCTGTAACAGCTCCTGATGCTGGCTGTGAATGGGGGACTGTCCTATGGTCATGTGGGCATGACTCTGCCAAGGAAAGTAAGGGAAAGAAAGGGATTCTAAGCTTCAGGGAGTTAGTAGTGTGTGTGGTACTGGTGAAGGAAGTTCTTCTTCCTCCCTTCAGTGCGAATTGCTTTTGTGAGTCTTGTAACAGAACATGACAGTTACCAAGCCTCAGGCATCCACAGTATACCAGGCATGGGGTTGTGTACCCAAGTCTCTGTAACATGGATAAGCCACATCATGAGGCTTCCTGGAACACAGGCAGCAGAGTCGGGATTTGCAGTCTGGCTCCACACTTACAAACCAGGCATCTCCTTTCTCGGCGCCTCAGTCACATCTTCCAGAATGGGGTCCTCCATTGCTATCTTAATGAGGTCAATCCTGGGAGGATTCATTTGGGTAACGTGAGTGGCCCAGCCTGTAGCAAGCCTTCAATAGATATAGTTTAAATCCATTTGGGTCTCTAGCTTAGACTAGAATTTTGCAGTGTTTTCTGGAAATCCTTTCTTCAAGCTAGCCTAAATCCATACAATTCCAGGATGCTCCATTTAACCAACTGGAAGTAGGTTTTTTTTTGATAGCCAGTGATAGAAAACCCAAAGTGGCTTAAACAAGCAATCAAACAATGCAGGAGAGAATAATTTATGTAACTGAGAAGTCCAAAGGCAGACAGCTTCATGCAAGGCTGTTCCTGGGTGCTTGATGACATCATCAGTAATCATCTTTCTCTACCTCTTGGCTTTGCTTACTTTCCTCTGTGCTGATGTTATTCTCAGGTAGGCTTTCTGATTGGGATATCAAGATGGCCATCAACAGTCACAAACTGATAAATCCCTTCCCCCAACAAAAATAGAACTTCTCATTCCCTATGATTACAACCCTGAGATCTGATCCATTGGGATCTCCTTGGTCACATACTCAGCCCCAAGCCAATCACTGTGGCCAGGAAGGATAGAATATGCTGACTGGCCAGATTGAGGTCAGGTGATCCCCCTGCCTCCCAAAAGGAACCTCCTGAACTGTTCAACCTATTTTCCTGGGTGGGAGATTGTATGAAACCTGAGAGAACAGAGGTTAGCGTTCCTCTGTGCTTAAAGTCCTGGCTTATGCCTATGCACTTCCTCCCTTCCCCCACTGCTTCCTTCCATACCATTTCACCCATACCAAAAAAGAACAAGACTTCCTGTTTGAATTCAGGATTCGGGGTCCACTCCCAGCTTCAAGATTTTTTTTGTGTCTCACCATAATAATTTATTCAGTCAACAAATGTTCAGTGAGTACCTACTCTGTGCTACTATGAGTTTTCAGGACTTAATTATTCTGGGTAGTGGGCAACAGCCAGGAGCCTTTCTCTGAGTAAGCATCTAGAGGTCAGCTTCCAATACCACAGTTCCACTCACTGTGTGCTCCTGAGAGAATTCCTTCCCCGTCTAGACTTCTCTTTTCTTATCTGCAAAATGAGGCACTGGGAAAATTGAGATCCCAGAACCCTCTCAGCTCTGATATACTGTGGCTGGGTGTTAGAAGTTTCTTCAGCTGTGTCGGCCGGTCAGCACCATTGACAGTGACCACAACACTCCCTTGGCTGCGGGGGAGTGGAGTGAGGGGGTCGCTGTCCATGGTGAGCTGAGCTGAGTCCACAACCCTAACATTCTATCTCTGAATCTTCATTTTCTTGACCCAGGGCAGAGAAGGATCTGAGGCTTTCTGTGCTTGTGTGGATCCCAAGGCTCCTAAGTTCCTGGAAGTTTGTCTAATGCTGCTGTTACAAAAATTCTCTTTCAGGGATGTTTGTGAGTCCAAGCCCTCCAACCACTGAAGGTCAAGTTTGGAACTCTGGAAAGGAAGTGTAGGGAGGCCACAGAGGAGAGGAGAGGATGCTATAGAGGTTCCATGGAGCCCATCCTTCATCTGCCTCCCTGTCCCTCCCTTCTTCCCCTCCTGCCCATTCTCTATTCTCTGCTACAGCTGAAATTGGTCATGGCTTCCTGGAAGAAGAGAGATGCCTGATGTGTTGGTAGGGGAGGGAGGGATCCTTCTAAGGCATGTCCAGTGGGGAGACCTTTCTTCTAGTTGAGTCTAGTTTTTCTTCATTCTTTGAACACTTGGACACATGAATTAATCTCACCTGGTCACTCTGTCATTCATTTGTCAGTTCTCTTGGCTGCTCATCACCTTATTAATCCATTTGTTCCCTTCTTTATTTAGCTCAGGATTTTTTTTTTTTTAAGCAAGAAGGGAGATTTATTAGGAGGATACAGAGAGCCCAAGGACAAGTAGAGAATCGAGTAGCTGGTCTTCCTAAATGATGGGAGCCAGCACGTGGTAAGACATAAGAAGCCAACTCTGCTACATTCTTTCTGCATCCTGGGGTCACACATTCACTCACCCATGCTTCTCTTTGTACATCCTTAGAACTTCTCACTTTAAAATCTATTGGCTTCTCTCCATTTCCACTGCTATGACCCTACTTTAGACTAAATAGTCTGACACTAGTCTTTTTTTTTTTTTTTTTTTTTGGCTCAGGAAACTGAAGTATCCTCCTAATTTTTCTCTCTCAATCCACTCTTGCCCATTTCCAGTCTGTTGGCCTCACTACAGCCAGAGTGATTTGTTAGAAGTGAAAAATTTATTCAACAGATTCCATTGCTTCTAGGATAAACATCAAAGTCTTAATCATGGTGTGGAACTGGATTACCATTCCCCCACATTCAGTGCCTTTTACTGTGGTGTGCTTCTCAGATGGAGGATTATACAGCACTGTCCATATTGCTCTCAGGCATGGGAGAGGGGTTGGTAAAACAGTGAAAGAAATCTGAGCACACGCTTTACGAATCAGTGAGTGATTTACAATTTTCTTTTCCTTCTTCCATGACAATGGCAATACTCCAGATAGAGATTGTTCTGTCAGCCTGAGTCCAGAGGGGAAAAGATATGAAGGAAAGCCACATGGGCATGTAACATGAGACATAGGTAAACCTTATTGTAGGACACTGAGATTTTAAGAGTCATTTGTTACACAGCATGACCCGGCTTATCCTAGCTGATACACATAATCTATGCATTCTTGCTCATTACCACATTGCTTTGCTAAAGCACCAGTGGCCTTTCAGTAGTTATACAAATTGCTCCCTCCAACCTTAGAACATTTTTCTGTTACTGCTTCTCCTTGGAAAGTTCTTTACTCCCATTTTTGTGCAGTTGACATTTACTCACCAATGAGATTTGGCTTAGCTATGAAGTACTCAGGAAAGGATTGTCTGGTCTGTGTTCAGAGTATCTTGAGTTCACCTTTGTCATTAGCTCTCTTTCACTATTCAATAAGTTCCAGGAAGACAGAGCCCACATATTTAGGTCATGCTTTTTTGAGGCCCTACTCCATCCCCACAATGTGCCAGGGCCCATGTTGAGGGGCTGGAGGTAATGGAAGTAGCTCAGCCATGACACCAGCTCCCACAGACCTACCCGTGACCGGGGAGACAGATGTGTAAGCAATAGCATTTGAACCCATTATGATCATTCTAGCAGTATAAAGAGACCAGGGAGAAGGCAAGGGGACTTCCTGAAAGAAGGGGCATCAGAGATGGTTTTGAGGAGTATTTGGAATTGTCCGGGGGGGGAGCTTCCTGGGATAGAGAGAGATGGAGGGATCTGATGGAGGGATTGTAAAGTGGTGCCCAAAGTTTCCAAGGTTTGAAAGAGAATGAACCCAGGAGAAGCTGGAACCAGAAGTAAACATCTGGCACCTGTATTTCTGGGAACAGAAGTTGAGCATTCCTGTTTCAGCGCCTTTGCAAGGGTGTGCTGTTTGTTTCTCAGAGTCTGTGGATGGTGCTGAAGATAATAGCAGGTTTCAGGCCCTTCCACACAATGGGTGTCAGTGGCAGACTCTGATCTGAGGGTCTGGCAGGCCACGTGTGGGCATGTGCTGGCAGCTTTGTTCCAGGACAAAACAGTGGGAGACACCTTTGTCCTTACTCTGCTCATTGGACACATCACAATGCCTTAAATTCCCATCTTTGTTTTCTAAGAACTTGCCACAGTTCTTTCTAGTAAATCAAGACTTCCTGTGCACACAGCCCAGCAGTCATTTAAAATTTGCATACGATGAATAAAATGAAAGAGAGATGAATCACCAAGGCACCATGTCACTGAATATAATGTCTCTCAATATGATCTCGTTATTAAAAGAATCTGCAGGTAGCAGGATGAAACCAGATGCTCTATGATTAGGGGCTGTGGTCACTCAGCACTCCCCTGCTTTGGGGAGGGGAGGGGTTTCCACACCACAATGTGGTTTCAGGGTCTTGATGGAATGTGGCAGAAAAGCTTCCCAGCCTTCCAGAAGGTGGGAAGGTGGGCAGTAATGCTGGAAAAGTCACTCCCCTTTGTGGCCTTTGATTTTCTTGTTAGAATAGAGTGAAATGCTATCTCCCCCTGCCAACTTTCCTGGCTGTGAGGCTCATAGGATAGGTGGGAAGTGCTTAAAGAAGCCTTTTTATTCATTGGCATTGTGGCTGCTCCTGATGGGATTATTATTTTCATGCCAGTTTTTTTTTTAAGATTTTATTTTTTATTTATTTGACAGACTGAGATCACAAGTAGACAGAGAGGCAGGCAGAGAGATAGGAGGAAGCAGGCTCCCCGCTGAGCAGAGAGCCCGACGCGGGGCTCGATCCCAGGACCCTGGGATCATGACCCGAGCCGAAGGCAGAGGCTTTAACCCACTGAGCCACCCAGGCGCCCCTTCATGCCAGTTTTGAGCTAGATCCTGATAGGCTCCCCACACTAGAAGGACAGAAACCCACAAAAGCTGGACCAGACCCAGCACACAACTTCTCCTTGAAAAAGCTGACCTCTCTGTTGTGGACATCTAGAGGAAGGGATGTCACCGCTCACTGGGGAGGAAGGAGATGGAGCAGTGCAACCTGGGAGGAGTCTTGTGAGCTGAGGCCAGTGAGGGGAGGAGGAGGAGGACAGGCAGAGAAGAGCACGGGAACGAAAGCCTGTAGGACCATATAGGCAAAGGCAGTGAAAGCAATACCATACTCCTGCCTCAGAGGGCTATTTGGATCAGCCACAATGGAGCTGACTCCAGTACTCTCTGCACTAGAGAATGATGATAAGCTCCTGCCTAGCCCTATGTTAGTTGAGCTGTTTTTGAGTCTAGTACAGCTCACCAGCATAGGGTAGATACAAGCCTGCCCACCCAATAGATGGGAGCAAAAGGTCTGGTCAGATGGTGAGAGGGCAGGGTCCAGATGCAGCAGATTGGAGGCCACGGGAGTGGGCACCATGGAAGCTGAGGCTGCACACTGGCAGGGTCTGGCTAGAATCTGCTCCAAAGCCAGCAGTCTTCTCCCTAGGACCACAGGCTTTCAGACTAGCTAGTGCCTGATTGTGAGTCTTCATGATTTGCAGGCCAGAACTGGGTAGAGTCTCCTTGACAACACATAGGTATTATTAGTGTGCCATCTCAGTTTGACCGGCCTGCAGGCCCAGCTGAGAAGGAGTCCAAGTCTGTGTATGTGATCCCTGTGAAGTAGTACTGCAATCCATTAGTAATGTCTGCAGTGGGGGTAGAAAGGGAGACCTGTGTTATGCCTGCCAACAATTTGTCATTCCTTGTACACCCTCTTATTTTGCATATGGAGAAGCTGAGGCCCAGAAGGAAGAACGCCATCATCCAATTGCCAGTCCTTTCACCTCCTGGTCTGGCCTCTCCTCAGACTTCTTGGTACCCACTATGACACAAAGGAAACAGTGAACGCTGTGACAAGGAAATCTGTCTAGATCCATACCATGTTCCTCTTTTTTTTTTTTCTCCTTTTTTTCCTCCATTGCCTGTATCTGTTTAATATTTAATGTGTTTTGTACATTATAAAGGATAAGGAAACAACAAACATCTGTAAGCCCACAGCTCAGCTCCAGACTGGAACATTCCCAGTAGCTTGCATCCATGTGTTTGCATCTTATCCTACTCTGGAGGTCAACCCTTATCTGCAATTTTGTGTTTGTTCATCCTTCTCTTGCTCATAGGCTTACTGAATAAGTCCAAACATTATGTTGTTTATTCTTAAGCTTTGAAAACTTGTTTTCTATAGTTAGATGTCTAAAATTTGCACCTTTTTTACTCAACATTTTACTCTAAGCTTTAGCTATGCTGTTGTATACCTGTAGTTCACTTCCACTAGTGTGAAAATAAATTGTGTGAATTTTCTAGAATTTATTTTTGCATTCTCTTGTCAGTGAATATTTAGGTCATCCCCCCCCCCAATATTAACAGTGTTGCTATGAAACCTTCTTGTACATGCCTTTTGTAATACCAAGGAGTGAGTTTGCAGGATTTTAAGGTATGTATATGAATGGTCAACCCAACAAGAAAATTCAAAGTGATTTTCAACATGGCCAGACCAGGTGTCACACTCAACCACTAGGTATTCCAGTTGATCTGTATCCTCTCAAACCCTTGGTACTGTCATATGTCTTACTCACTGTGAATCTAACTATTATGAAATATTTCATTGTGACCTTAGCTTGCACTTCCCTGCATCTTAGTGAAGTTGAACAGTTTTTCCCATGCTCATCTATACACCTGTTTCCTCCTCTAAGACATGACTGCTGTGATATTTTTGCTCATTTCTTCTCTTGTTCCTATGGATTTGTAGGAGTTCTTTATGTATTTTGGATACTATTTCTTTGCTTATTGTACATATTCCAGATGTCTTCTTGCTTTTTGTGATTTGTCTTTTTGCCAGTCATTTGATAAAAATGAATTTTTAGTTTTACTGCAGTCAAATCTACCAATTTTTTTTTTTTATGCCTAGTGAGCTTTTTATACTTTGTTTAAGAAATTGTTCCCAGAGGTGCCAGGGTGGCTCAGTGGGTCTGCCTTCAGCTCAGGTCATGATCTCAGGGTCCTGGGATCGAGCCCCACATCAGGCTCTCTGCTTGGCAGGGCGCCTGCTTCTCCCTCTTTCTCTGCCTGCCTCTCTGCCTATTTGTGATCTCTCTCTATGTCAAATAAATAAATAAAATCTTTTTTAAAAAAATAAAGAAATTGTTCCCAACCCCAAGTTTGGAAAGATATTCCCCCAGAGAAAATTCCTCTTAGAGTTTTCTCTTTAAAATGGAGACTGTTGATGCGTCCAGAATTGGGGGGCGGGGGGGGGGGGGGGGGGGGGAATGTGGTGTGAGGTAGGGATCCAACTTCATTTTGCCATGTGGATACTCAGTTGTCCTATCACCACTTACTAAATGGGCCTCCTTTCTCTAATCACATATCAAGAAGCCTTCTTAAAAATCCTAGGTACTGAGGCCCTAAGATCTTTGATAATTTGTAGCACACCCTGCAGTCATGCCTGTTGTCCATGTATTCTCCCCTTCTCCCTCTTTACAATTGCAAATTCCGATAAATGCAAGTGTTTTAGTAAACCCTGTGTAGCCATCCATGGATGTTTTTGTGAGAATGAGGAAATAGGAGCAAAGAGGAGGGGCTGAGATTTTAATGACAACTGGAGTGGACCCTATGTGGAGTCTGGCTCCAGCTCTCTGAAGGTGGGTACTGTGTTCCTTCCACTTGGTATCTGGCTATACACAGTAGGACTGGTTGGTTGGGACCTGGAACCCTGGAGATGGCAGTAGAGTGATCAAACCTGACAGCCTGCATTTCCACTTATGTTCCATGGGCTCCACTGAGCTGGCATGAAAGCCAATTTAGCACATTTCTCCTAAAGGCCTGAGAAGTTCTTGCTGCTTCTGCTTCTCACCACTGTCATTTTGATGCTGAAGCACCTGAGGTTTAATGGATTGCTTTCTCTTACTCCCTGCCAGCTCCTTGCCTGTTAAGGGGATGGAAAACTCTGGAGCAGCACTCCATCACCCTTGAGCCTGGAACAGAGTTGTGCCCTTGCCAGGAAGGCTGCTCTTTTGCTCTGAGGGTGCAGAGTCATGGTCTCTGATGCTGTTAATGACAACTCACTTCCCCAGCACTTGTGGTGTGCCAGGCCCTGGTCTGAGCATTCTGCAGGGCTCAGTGCTCCTTCCATGTACAGTGCTCCTTAGAGCACTGCAAGGAGACTCTGTTTTTACACCCATCTTATAAATGAGGACGCTGAGGCTCAGAACCATTATGAAACTTGTCCAAGGTCATGCAGCTTATCAGTGAATGAGCTGGGATTTGAACCAAGGTAGTCCAGGTCCAGACTCTGTGCTCTTTACCACAACACCACACAGCCTTTTAGGACCCTGATGAGGCCCCCAGCTCTGCCCAAGACCCCAGTGCCAAGGGGGCCCCTCCCAGAGTGTAGAAGAGCTTTATCCCTGAACCCTGGATCCATGGTGAGTCTGGGCCTGTCCTGGGCTTTCCAGGTCCTGGAGGATGCCTTCCCCAGCTTCTGAGGCTAAGCCAGGCCACTTCTTACTTCTCATGCCTGCTGCAGGGGAATCCCAGCTCCCAGTTAGAGAATTCTCTCTTTTGCAGGCTCTTGCAATTCTGAGAAGGGCCCTAAATGCTGGGCCCTCAATTAAAGGGTTTCAGACAGCAGGAGCTCCCAGGTAGAACCTGCTTTGTGGAGCCTTCTGTGTCCTAGGGAACAGATCTCTGGGGCCACCTCAAGACAAGGTATTTTTCATAAACATGTGTCACCTGCATGAGGCTTGTAAGCAATTATGCCACAGCCGTAAATCTTGGCTTGTGCTGCCGAGCAAGTTACCAGCTCCTAGAAGTGGCTAAAGCACATCACTGCCAACAGTGTCCCTGGTGGTTGCCAGGCAGTGGGGGATGACAGCCTTCTTCAGGACACACGGGCTCCCAGTCAGTGGCTCTGTGCTATGAAGGTCCCACGGCTGACCTCTTTCTCACCAACCCCCTCCCTTCATAACCTTCACTGGCTCCCACCGAATATCTCACAGTGTGGACCTTACTGCACCAGGTCATGCTAAGTGCTCTGAAAAGAAATAAAGCAGGAGGAGGGCACCGAGAAGGACACACCATTTGGTAAGGAGTAATCTGTGGATTGTTTGGCAAAGCCTGTTGGAGCAGAGGCCTGAAGGAAGTGGGGAGGGAGCTGTGTGGGTATGAGGGAGAAGCATCCTAGTCAGGGGAGCAGCATGTGCAAAGGCCCAGAGGTCGGGTTGGGTCTTGGGGGTTGGATGCAGGTGTGCCTGACGTGCAGTGAGGGGCACAAAGCTAGGAGGGTTGATGGGAATAGGGAGCACAACGTGGGTTGGCAAGGAGTTTGGGTTTCACCCTGAGTGTCATGGGAAACCCCTGGAGGGCTCTGCATAGGATCAATAAGCAGTAGAAGTAGCCAGATGGCTTGAGCACAGACACTGCCAGACAGACTCATTAAAACTGTGGTCACTGTAGCTCAGGGTCCAATCTATTGAGCAGAGCCCAAATGATAGCAACAAGAGGGCCAGGTGAGATCTCTGCGGCCAGTCAGCCCATCTGTCTGCAGCCAGGTCTCTGCCTGTAAATCCTGCAGCCTATGCACCCAGAATTCTGGGGCAGCTATATCAGTTAGCTTCTGCTGCATAACAGCCACTCCAAAATGTAGTGGCTAAACAGCAGCCTTTTTACTTAACTGAGCAGCTAGCTGGCCAGGCAGGTCTTCTGGGCTGTCTTAAGCACATGTAGTTGAGGGAAGGCGTCAACTGACTGCCAGTTGACTGTTGGCTGGGCCAACCAAGGGTGGTGGCAACTGGGCTTTATGTATGTCATTCTTCTAGGAGGCTGGCTGGGCTTCTGCTTATGGTGGTGGAAGGATCCAAAGAGGGTGGGCACTTGAGGACACAAGGCTCTTTGAGGCCAATGCAAGGAATGGGTACGGCACTGTTTCCGTATTCCGTTGGCCAGGGCAAGTCATGGAGCTGGCACAGATTGAAGGGTGTAGGGGACGAGACCCCACCCCCTGATGGGAAGAGCTGTCCAGTCCCAGTGCAAAGGGTGTGGAGATGGGAAGGTGGAGAAATAGGGCTGTCTGTGGATCAAGCACAGTGTCCCTCATTCTTGAGGGAGGAGCTAAGGAGGAACCAGGGCCCCGGGACAGTTGGCTGTGGGCAGCTGTGTCTGTATTTCCCTGAAGACACCAGTCCCTGACTGTCCAGGACTAGAGAGAGAAGGCTCAGACCATTTGGTACTTTGTCATTTAAAGCCACCCAACCTGCAGAGTTAGACTCATCAGTCCCCACAGCAGCGTCTTTCTTTGGGATGCTTATAACCCAGGACTGCAGAGATCACATGGAACAAAGCCCACCTTTGGCATCACCTTTTCCAGGAAGTGCTCTGGCTCTCCAGGCTTCCTCTAGACTCTCCCAGGCTCCCCTGCTGGCCCCTGTCACAGCAGATAGTGCACTGTGTGGCCATCACGGGTGCATGTGTGAGTCAGAAGCTGGGGCTTCCGGACGGAGTTGTGTCCTGCTCACCCTGGATCCCTACACCTGGGAGAGATGCTGAGGATTAGGCTAGCGAGGTGTAGTACTGGAGACCTGAGTTCAGTGCTGACTCCCAGCTGGTGTCTCTAAGAGGATAGAAGGGGAGGGGAAGGTCTGTGCCTGGCAGCAGGCTCCCACTAACCCCGACCTGCAGTGGGGTTGGGGGCTGCTGGAATTGATGGTGGACACAGAGGGCAGCAGCAGGAATGCAGTGAAGCAAGGGCAGATCCCACAGTCTCCTTCCAGATGATCAGAACTGGGTCTCAAGCTTCAGGCACAAGCACCAGGGCAGGAAGGCAACCTGCAGGAGAGCGTGCAGAGAACCCACTTCAAGCGTTCAAGGGCAGCACTGGACAGACAGAAAGTCAGGGAGGTCCCGCCACCCCCAAAGAAAAGGGAAACTTCAGCCACCTTTGACAATAGTTAGTTTCCCCATACTGGAGTTTCTGTCGCCTGAATTCCAACTTATCCAAGATAAATATTATTAGCACTGAAAAAGAAAAACAAGTCAACTTGGAGGTCAACTCTGAATGCAGCGGGCTCTCTGTGCCATCACAGGGCAGGAGAAAAGTCATCATCACCTTCTCGTGCACACCGGAGACATGGAGTGGGAGGAGGTGGTCTTCAGGATGTCTCAAGGGTGCGCCTCACTGGGGCTCACAGTGGGTGAGGCTAGCCAGGCCTGCAAGAGTGCCAGTTCCCTCTGCCAAGCTGGAATCGGCACCACCGCCCCAGGCTGGGCCGGGCAGTCTCCCCTGGGGAGGGAGCTTGAGGTTTTTGCAGTTTGTAGCTGTCTGTTGTATTTAGAAACCCAAGCATCTCGGAGTCATAAATTACCTTGAACTAGTTTGCTAACCCGTGTGACTCCACGCAGCGTCTTTTCAAAGGCGGCCGGTTATGTAACTGGCTGAGGGAGGCCAGGGCCAGTCCCCTCGGTGAGGCAGTACATGCTGGGTCTGGCAAGGGGGCCGGACACCCAGGAGCGCAGGGCCAGCATGGGGAGATGCTGTGGGTCTACACAGTTCACCAGCATTTCTGTGGACATGCACTCCCAGCAAGGAGCCAGGTTTTGTGAACTCATGAAGCCGGATTCCCACTCACAGAGCATGGGTGCCCCATGGAAGGGGCAGAGAGCACCACCTGGTTCAGCACGGTCTGTAATATCCCTGCTAGAGGATCAGCTCCTACTTGCACCCTTCCAGGGACAGGGCATGTCACACTGATGGGAAGTTAGCTTCCAGCTAATTCCAGCTCTCTCTTCTGGGGACATGCCTGAATCCATGCCTGCAACAGCCTGGACAGAGTGGGACGCCATGACAGGGTGCCTGGACAGCTAGGATGGCTCTTCCAGCCTTTCCTCCATGGCCACAGCCCTCTGATCTGCGCAGGTGCTAATGGGGCTAGCTGGTTAGACATGCAGAGTGTTATCTCTGCAGTGCAAGCTCACTGGCCATGCCAATGTTGACATAAAATTTTAATATCAAATTATGCAAGGGAAACATGTCTCATTTTCTTATCTCTAAATAGAGCTCCAGCCTCCTCCCATTTTTGGGTTCAGAAAGCTGGGAGGTGACTCACACATTCTGGGGTCATACAGAGGAGATTTGGGTGTAGAGGGAGTCTCTGCTTGTAACATGGGATCAAATTCTAGGGTCCTCCAGGTTTCCCGGAAATCTGCTCGAGAAATAAGTCCAATCTGATGTTCAAAACCAGGGTTCAAACAGAACGGGACAGCTGAAACACCCCCCAAAATGGGCAAAATACATGGAATAAGTTGGAAAACACCAAACATCAGGCAACAAAGGATAGTGATCCCTGAAAGGAGGGAGAAGAACCAAGTGATCTCTGCAGTGCTTTGAGGATCTGCCTTGGGAGAAGGTCCTGGTCCAGCTTGGCAGGTGGCCTGTGTGTAGCTGGGGAGGGGAGGGCAGAGCCCAGACAACTCCCTGAGTTGAAGAGATGGAACTGAGGTCTGGGAAGGACCACAGCAGTTAGAGCACACCAAAACAAGTACTGGAGAGGACTGCACTGCCTGAAGGGAGAACTTGGGACATCTGCGGAGGATTCCCCTTGGGCATTCAGTGTAGTATTGACTAGGACATGTGCAAGAGAAAACTACCAGAGCCTGGAGAATTAGTTACCAAAAGAAACCAGAGGCAGCACATTGCCTGGCACCCATCTATGGACAAGGAATTATTCCTATTCTCACTAGCCATACTGGAAAACCTCATGATACCTGGGACATCGGCCAGAGGATTCTGAACAAACTTGCCCCAGTAGTGGGAAACTGAGCACTGCTGGGTCCCACCTAACAATCTTAAAAACAAGACACCAAAGGATCAAACTGTTTCCACATAATTTAACCATGACCCAGAACAAAACTCAAGATGATTTAGAGGAATACAAAAATATCCAGCAAGGTAAAATTCACAATGTCTGGCATCCAGTGAAAAATTTTCTGGCATGAAAAGAGGCAAGAAGATCTGACCCACATGAGAAGAAAAATTAGTCAATCAAAACTGGCCCAAAATAGATACTGATGCTAGAATGAGCAGAAAAGGCCATTAAAAGTTATTATAACTGCATCCTGTATGTTCAACAGTTTGTGTATAAATGCACAAAAAAATTTTTTTTTAACTTGTAGAGATTAAAGCTCTAATGCAGTCACAAAAAAAAATATTCAAATAATCCCAAAAAAAGCTTTTGGAAAAGAAGAAAAATAGAACAATGAACCAACAGGATGGAAAGAAAACAAATAGGTTTAAACCTAACCATTTCAACATTCATATTAAACGTAAATGGTCTAAGTACCCTAACTAAAAGGCAGTGATTGTCAGATTAGATGTTTTTAAGAAGCGAGAACTGGGTACTGTCTATAAGAAATGACTTAGGGGCGCCTGGGTGGCTCAGTGGATTAAGTCTTGGCCTTCGGCTTGGGTCGTGATCTCAGGGTCCTGGGATCAGATCCCTCACCGGGTTCTCTGCTTGGCGGGGGGCCTGCTTCCCCTCTCTCTCTGTCTACTTGTGATCTCTCTCTCTGTCAAATGAATAAATAAAAATCTTTTTTAAAAAAGAAATGACTTAAATATAAAGATACAAATATGTTAAAAGTGAAAGGATGGAAAATACATGACACACCAGCCACAAGAAAATTGGAATTACTTGATTAATATCCAAGTAGATTTCAGAGAAAAGAATCTAAGGACAAAGAAGGTCATTCCCTCGTCATTCAGGGATCAATTCATAAAGGTAAAAATGGCAATCCTGAATCATCACAACAGATGTTCAAAACACACGGAGGAAAAACTGATCAGAAATAAGTAGAAATAGACAATCTACAATTATGGTTGGAGATTTCAGCATCCTTCCTTTGACACTTGATGGAACAAATAAACAGAAGTCACTAAGGTTATAAAAGACTTGAGTGGCAGTATCACCAACCAACTCGAAATGTTTAGTAGTCACCCAACAACAGCAGATACACATTCTTTCCAAGTGCACTTGGAATGATTACCAAGACAGACAAAATCCTATATGATAGAATTAATCTCAATAATTTTGAGAGGATTCAAGTTTCAAATTATATGTTCTGTGAAATTAAACATCAATAAGAACTTTAAACATGTCCTTTATTATATTGATGAAGCTGTTTAAACACACATACACACACACACATACACACAACACACACACACAACACACACACACACAGAGGCTTCTGACGTTTCCCTTTAATATTAACAATACTAAATTTCATCTTTTAAAAACCTCGAGGACTTGTGCAGTGAGGAAATCTCCTTTTCCCCTCATGATTTTGTGTGAAAATGACCAGATTTTGTCCGAGGGAGATGAGTAGCAGAACCCCTCTCCAGGCAGTCAGGTACCTTTCAACAGGACCTCACTGACAGGGACACACGAGGCCTAAATTAGGACAGCATCTCTCTCCTTATTGAGATCCACAGACTGTTCTGGCAGAGCAGGGCCTCAGAAATCTTTGGGTATGAACCCCCTTTTATAGGCAGAAAAACTGAGGCTCAGGAGAAGTGCATGACTTCCAGTGGTTAACATTCTGGAATCCTAGAATTCCTTGCTTTAGGAGCATAGTTTGGTGAGCTCTGTAGGGACCATCATGACCCCCGAGAAGCTCCCCCTCCCCTTCCAGTAGTCACAGCTTGCTAAAGCAACCAAGTTGACCTTGTCCATGAATGGGGTCCTGATGCTCTGCCCTCACCACCCTCTCCCCACCCCCCAGAGGCTGCTCACCCTTGCAGCCTTGCAAAGGGGCCATGCACCCTGCTGTGAGCTTTCTCAGGGCAAAAAAGGGCTTGCCAGACTAGGGCACAAATGCACACTGAGCCTATGAGTTCTGACGGTGGCTGGGTCAGCTGAAGGGGGACAGGAGCATCCCTTAGGCTGCTGTTGTCTAAAAGCTGCCATACCCCAATATAGACAGAAGTAGGGTATGGCTGTGTTCTAGTAAACCTTGATTTGCAAAAGCAGGCAGCGGGCCAGTTTTGGCTCAAGACCCGTAGCTGGCCAGTCTTTGTTCTACATATGCCAAAGCCCGTGATAACCCAGATTCATGAGGCTGACCCCAGGCCAAGCTGCAGCCCGACCACTGAACCTGGGGCAGAGCAAGGCTATGGGCTAGGGGACACAGAGCTGGGCCTGGGTTCCCTGTCCCGCCTCACAGTGTGGTCCTAGCAGCTTTCTTCCCTCTCTGGTCCTCGGTCTCCATACCTGGAGCCTGGGTCAGGGCTCCTGGAGGTCACACCATCACATAATGGAGAAAGGTTGGTTGGATGGGATTTGGACCCATCTAAGGATTAAGGTGGCTTCTCTGTTCCCGGCCGTCATTGCTGGTAGAGACTCTGGTGTGGCCGTTTCGGGAGTCACCGGCCACATTTTGATATGAGCCCTCCCAGGTGTATGCTAGCCACCGACTCAGGCCAGCCGGATGTGTGGGGCCAACAGTGGCCACAGGCCATGTCCCTTTGCAGCCTCTCAGCTTACTGCTGTCTGCTTCCTCCCGCGTGGCCTTTGGTGATGCTTTTACTAGAGGACAGAGGAGACTGGCTTTCCCAACAGACACTGTTTTTAGGTACAAAATAAATTGCAGTGGGACACAAACATTAGAAATGGACTCCCTCCACTCCCCTGCACGCCTGCGTTCATTATCACCCGGTAATAACTTTACAAGGCCTTCGGTACTGAGCTCACGTAGCTCAGAATTAGCTTGCGCAAAGCCTTCCTGGCTGGGTTCTTCTTAATCATTTGCTTAGCGGGTGTATTATTTGACATGTAATTGTCTTCCTAGGGGAAATTAATTTTCAGGGCCTTGAATGGTCTTTATGAAAAGAGAGCAGTAAATCCCAGCCCTGCCCATGGGGCCTGCAGGGCACTCAGGAAACCCTCACCCAGGGAGCGTGCATGAAGACACTCCACCCAGCGGGACAGGTTCCCTAGGCTGCATCCCCACAGGTTCACCAAGCTCTCCTCCTTCACTAGATTGACTCAGAAGGAGCTCCTGGTGCATCCGAGGAGTGGAGATGCTGCCAGCCCATTGGGAGGATAAGGGTGTAGACCCACATCCTGACCTGTCTGGTAATGGGCCATGTGACCTTAGCAAGGTCCATCGCTCTCTGAGCCTCAGGGTCTCCAGCAGCAAAAGGGGAGCCACTAGCAGGGAGCTGGCGGGAATGCTTTTCTAGGGAGCCTGTGCTTGAGGCCTGGCTGGGAGGGCTCTGGCACACCTGCAGGACATGGTGAGTGGTGTGCAGTCCACATGCTGCCCCACCGCTCTGGGTCTCCTGAGTGTATAGCTCTCCTCAGCTCCTATTTCCCCTCACTCTCTCTCTCTGTGCATTCTTTCATTGTTTCTCTCAGAGACCATGTTCTCCCCATACCCTGCATGGTCCTGATCATCTGCCCTGTCATCTCTCTGCCTTCAGCTCTTCCCAGGATCCCTGTCCTTCACTGGGTTCCAGGCAAACTTCTGCCCCAGGGCCTTTGCACTGGCAGCACCTTCTGCCTGGCTCACTCTTCCTCCAGATGCCCATGTTGCTCCTAACCTTCCAGTCTTGACATGGTTTCATCTCCTGGGGGTCTTCCCTGAGTGGCCTGTTTGTATTTGCAATATGGACCGGTTCCCCTGAGATTGGTGTTGCCACCCACAGTGCCTGTCCCCGTCCCCGAGGATCCTTGTCCTCTCCCTCACTGGAAGGTGAGTGCCCTGTAGGCTGACCTGCTCCAGGGCATGAATGAGGAGCACTTGCCTGGCCCTGGGTGACCCGGATTATTCCCACCCAGTCCTGAGAGACATAGCCCTTTGGACTGAGAGCCCATTTCAGCCTGCAGCCTCCACAGTGCCCTGAGCCTGGGGGAAGCGGGGTAGTTCTGGAGGTCTGCACATGCCCAGCTCACCAGGCTGCCCCTGGTCTGTCGCCTCCGTGGTCAGAGCCAGGAGTTCCGTGGCCTGACTCATGCCCAGCCCCAGTAATGCTCCCCTGATTCAGTAGTCACGGAGTGGAGCCCTCATTTCCCGGGGGCCGGCCACTCCTAGCCCCATTCTCTCACTTTTGCTCTCTGTGGTTGGCGCTGCCCCCAAACCAGACCCCAAGCCTGTCATCCTCCAGAGACAATACCAGCTGGTTTGCACCTCCCTGGCCACCCCTGGTTGTGGCCTTGGCTTTGGATTGGCGTTAGCCCTTCTGTGGCCTGGCCGTCCTGGACCTTGGCAGGTGGCGTCTCAGAGCACATCAATTTATGGGTGCACAACTCTACTCAGAGCCTTGGTCCCTGGGGCAGGAGCCCCTTGTCCCCTCAGGTGCCAGGAGGGTCCCTGTGACCTCAAACTCCACGCCAAGTAGGGCCATTCATTCAAGTGATGTCCTCCATCCACATGTCTGTTCCTCCATTCAGCCTAGAATCACCAGGCAGTTGTTCTGTGCCCTGCCCTGCTGGGTGTGCTCAGCATAGGATGAAGCCCTGTCCCCATGAGGCTGGCCTTGACATCTCCCAGCCTTGCGGTCCTCCTGTAAAATGAGAATACTAATACCAGCTTCTCAGGAGGCTGTGAGGAGGAAATGAGACAGGCAGAGGACGGCATCAACGAACACTGTCTGTAAATGACCAGGTAGTAACTAGTTCAGGCTTGGTGGCCATACAGTCTGTCATCACTGCTCAGTTCTGCAGATGCCCCAGCCAGCGATGATAGGTCAACGGCGGGTGTGGTTGTGTTCCCGTGAGACCTTTGTCCCCAAAACAGCAGGGTGCGGTGTGGTCTGGAGGGCCATGGCCCGCTGACCCCTGAGGCACAGCATCCAGGCTGGGCACAGACAAAGGGGCAGGTGCTGCTGTGATGTTGATGGATGAAATGATGGTGACACTGCTGTCCTCATCTGGGACATAGGACCACAGGAAGCTCGCGGTCCTGGGGTGGAAGGGCGCTGGGGCTAAGGAGGAGCAAGGTGAGGTTTGCACAGAGCCCTCTTGTGTTTCAGTCTGAGGAAGCCTCATTTAGTCTGGGGTTCCCTGGAGCCGTAGTTAATCCCTAACACAGTGGGTTAAGACCTCAGAGAGAGGAAAGCTAGGACTTAACTCATGGCTGAGGTCTGCCAGGATGCCCTGTGGAGGCAGCCAGTTTAATCCTCTGGACCCTTGCTGGGTGCCAACTTTGAAGGAAGCGTGGGCTGGGCCCTGGGGGCAGCTGGGTGCAGGCATGAGCCCCACAGGTCTCCTGCATCTTGCTTAATTGCCCGTGAGACTGCTTTGCTGGCGCCAGCCTCGCTGTCTCCCTGATGCTCTGAGATCTCTCTGCTCATTGCTCTCTGCAGCCCCGTCTCAGATTGTGTCCTGAGTTTTTCTTAATTAAATGTTTGCCTCCTCCCTATAGACTGTGAGCAGCTCCTCCTTCGGGAAGGGAAGAGAAAGAATTAATGTTAATTGAATGTGTGCCACATGCAGCCTTGGGGAGAAGTACAGGGAGCCCAGAGAGGTTATGTGCCTGCCCAAGGGCACACAGCATAAAAGCCACAAAGCTGGGATCTGGAGTTGGGACCCTCCCTCGCTCCCCTGCTCCATCTGCCCTGTATCTTGTCCTCATAGGAGAGGCCAGGCATGAGTAACGTAAGCTGGAGTCAGAGGGACCGGAGCTGGAGAACGTCCCCTCCCACCAAGCCTCAGTTTGCCCATCTATAAACAGGCAAAGCGACAGTTGCTACCACACAGAATGGAAGGACGGGGGCAGCGGGGAGAGGGACAAAAGTCCTCACCCTGTCTTTTGGGACCTGAAGGTCACCACTGCTGCAGACTGCCCAGCCAGTCCGGTGTGCTCCCTTCTTTCCGAGCTGGAGTGGTTGGCAGCAGTCCTGTGTGCATTACGTCCTCACACTATCCCCATGCCAAAGGAATGTCTTCCAAGGAGCATGCCACTGTGGCCTAAGGAGTCCTCAAAGCCTTCCAGGGGGAGTAGAGAGCAGCTGGGGGTGGGGGGGGAGTCTGTCCTTTGCCCCTACCCCAGTCCTTGGCCATTTCCCCAGTGGGGCCGCAGAGAAACTAGGAGGTGATACTCAGCTCATAAGGCAGGGTGTGACAGCCCTCTGTGCTGACAGAGAGGCCAACAGAGATGCCTTGCTGTCCTGGGAAAACCAGAGCCCACACGACAGAGTGAAATCAGGGTTCCTAGTCCACACGAATCCCAGCACCGCCCCCCCCCATAGACCTCACTGCCACCCAACATGACCAGTATATCCACAGCCTCCCTCGTTCAGTGCCCACCAGGAGCCACCATCCAACGTGCTCCTCATCAGAGGTCCAGTTCCCTGGGTCATTTTTAAGGATGGAGTTGTGTTCCCATGGGCATACCCCCCCCCTTTTTTTTTTACTTTGTCTATGGTGGTAAAATGTATGTAACACAAAATTTACCATTTTAACCATTCTCAAGTGTGAAGTTCAGGGGCTTAAGTACGTTCACAGTGTGGTGCAACCATCCGCACCACCTGTCTCCAGGAATTTCCCACCTTCCAAAGGGAAACTCAGTCTCCATGAAATGCGAACTCCCCATTCCCTGCTCCCCCCACACCCCACCCCCAGCAGCCACCATTCTGCTTCTGTCTCTGAGTTTGATGACCCTAGGGATCTCTTATAAGTGAAGTCATACAGTGTTAGTCTTTTTGTGACTGGTGTATTTCACTTGTAGGAGGTCCTCAAATTCATCCATGTTATAGTGTGTGTTGGTTTTCTTCTTTTTAGGGAAGAGTAATATTGTATCAAGTGGATAGACCACCTTTTGTTTCATCCATTCATCCACTGTTGGACACTTGATTAGCTTCTGCCTTTCAACGATTGTTGAGTAACGCTGCTCAGAACATGGTGTACAGATGTCTCTTTGAGACCCTGCTTCCAGTTCCTTTGGCTATCTACCCAGAAGTGGAATTGCTGCATTGTATGGTAATAATATATTTAGTTTTTTGAGGAACCACCCTACAGTTTCCCACAGCTGCTGTACCATGCTGCATTGCCACCAGCCATGCACAAGAGATCCATTTCCCCCACATCTTACCAACGCTTGTTTGGGTAACAGCCACCCAGATGGTGTAAAGTGGTATCTCACTGTGGTTTTGATTTGCATTTCCCTAAGCTGAGCATCCTTTCATGTGCACATTGGTCATTTGTATATCTCTTGAGCCCTTCACCCATTTTTGAATTGGGATTGTTGTTCATTGTAGTTGATTTTTAGCAGTTCTTTACATATTCTGGACATCAATCTCTTATCAAATACATGATTTGCAAATATCTTTGTTATCCTGTGGGTTTTCTTCTCACTCTGTTGATGTGTCCTCTTGTGTACAGAAGTTTTTAATTTTGGTGAACTCCAGGATAACTACTTTTTTCCCTTTGGTGCCTGCATACGTTTTGTCTATGACTCCTTTGGTATCACATCCAAAAAAAAAAAAAAAAAATCATCGCCAAATCCAGTGTCATGAAGTTTTCCCCTGGGATTTTTTATAGTTTTAGCTCTTATATGTAGGTCTTTGACTCATATGAATTGATTTTGGTATACAGACCTGAGGTACAGGTCTGACTTTATCCTTCTGTACATGGAATCCAGTTTTCACGGCATCATTCCCTGAAGACTTTCATCGTGGAATGGTCCTGGTCCCCTTGTCAAAGACCATTTGACCATGTAGGCGAGAGTTTATTCCTGGGGTCTCTGTTCTCTTCAGTGTTTGTAAAGTTTTATTGGAACATGGCCACACCATTCACTTATGTATTATCTACCAAAGCTTTGGAGAGAAAACTGGCAGAGTCAGAGTTGTTGTGACAAAGAAAGTTAGGCTCTCAAAGCCAAAATGGTCCAGTCCTGTCTGCCTGCAGGGCCCCTTCCGCCCTTCCTGGGATGTGAGCTCCCTGGTTGGCTTCCTATATTCCCCCTCAACCCCGGCAGGCAGTATGAGGTCTACTGTGTAGTAGGTGCCCCTCCAGTGTCGTGGGTTCGTTGCCCTCTGTTGACTTGGGAGGGTTTTCAATCAGCTCTGCCCTGGTTCACCTGCAGAGACATAGTAGCAAAGAGGTTAAAGTACAACAGGACCCCTCATCCATTCCCTGGAGCCCTCATTCATTCCCTAGGAGGCCCTCATTCATTCCCTAGGGACCTCTCATTCATTCCCTAGGAACCCTTCATTTATTCCCTAGAGCCTCTCATTCATTCCCTATGGGTCCCTCATTCATTCCCTAGGGACCCCTCACTCATCCCCCAGAGCCCTTCATTCATTCCCTAGGAGCCCTTCATTCATTCCCTAGGGGCCCCTCATTCATTCCCTAGGGACCCTTCATTCCTTCCTTCATTCCTGAGGACCCCTCCTTCCCTATGGATTCAGCTAGAGAAAAAACTGAGAGGCATGGTTGAGCTATTTCACAGCCTCCTGAAGCTCCCTGCTGTACCAGATGTTAACCTTTTAGTTAGGTTGTGGGAAAGTGGGGAGCAGTTCTATGCAGGCAGCCAGATAGTGCGAGAGGACTCAAGGTGACAGATACTATACCAACAGGTGCTATACTGGTTAATAGCTCTCAGTGACTAGTACCATGACTAGCACTGATGCAAAGGACCTAGAGCGGAGCTTGGCCCACTGTTAGTGCCCACACCAGCCACCTGGCCCTGGGCATTTGTTGGGGTCACAGAAGCAGTCATGAGGGCCAAAATGTTCTGACAGCCTCCGGTCCAGCCACCAGTATGTGCATCAGCTAGTGAGACAATGCTTTATTGTCCCTGCTTTACAGAGAGAGGGGAAGATTTATCTAGGGTCACAAAGGGGATGGGGACACCCCACCAGAAGACCCAGACCTTCAGCAGACACCGTGACTCTCATCCTGAAATAGGGCCCAGCTGAGCATCAGGCCAGGTGGAATATCCCAGAGTGAGAAGGAAGAGGACTGAGCCAGCAGAACAGGAAAGGGGGTGCAGGAGGGGGTAGAGGAGGGGAACAGGCTAAGTCAGGCCAGACCCATGAAGGGAGCTACCAGATGCTCTAAGTGTTCTGTTGCCCACTCAACGCAGAAATCACCCCTGGCTCCTCAGGAACAACAGAAGGAAACCCAAATCCCTTGGTCCTACCTGCAAGGCTTCTCCTGAGCTTGCCAGTGTCTGCAGCCCACCTGCCCAGCCTCTCCTGTGAACCCCAGCCAGTCCCCTCCTGCTCCTCCCACTTCCCATGCAGCGTTCCCAGCCTCTCCAGCTTCCAGGGCACTGGGGAGCCCCCACCCCGCACCCCACCCTGCCGCCCCCACTCCTCCTCTGCGGATCCCCCCCAAATCCTTGGCCCTCCTCTCTGGTGCTCTACCATCTATCTCTTCCAGGTCACACATTCTTAAATGTTGTATTTTCGAAACGTCAAACCCATGGAAAAACTGGAGCAACATAATAAATCCCCCTCTAGAACTTTGCTGGGCTCCCCAGCTATGTACGTCGCCTGTGGCCGCTCTCTCCCTCTTCGGGAATACACACCCATGGCCCTCTTTTGCCAACCCGTAGGCAGTGGATGCTGGCGTATCTTTGCTTGTCCCCCACGGGGGGGCGCCCACCTCTTTGCTTCGATGCGACCAGCCCTTATCACATCAGCAGTGTGGCAGGCTCCCAAAGGACTCCCTTGCCAGCGGCACCCACCCCTCACATTCCTGCAGGAGACCCTGAGCTCCCAGAGGGCAGAGGTCTAGCTCCCCCCCAGTCCCCATCCCCTCAGCCCCCAGGTGAGTATAGCGCCCAGCTCAGTAAGCAGCGCCTATAGGCAACGTTCCTTCGCAGGGTCCTGATTCTATGTCACCCTCTCCTCTGGGAGCTGTGTGTGCTTTTACTTCCCTCAACCTCTCCACACCCTCTGAGGCAGGCAAGCGGGACCTTCATTTTACAGACGCACAAACAGAAGCCCAGAGAGGTCCCAGAGCTGGTCAAGGTCACAAGACAGTGAGGGCTCTGATCCATGCATTTAACTGCTGCCTCTTCAAAATGTTGAACGGGCTCAAATGAATTGAACCCATCCACCCCAGCCACCAGCCTCAGTGTTTCCCCTGTCACTGCTAGCACCTACCTCCATGTCTTACCCCAAACCTGGGCAGAGGGGCAGCAGACCAGGGTTCAAGTCCAGCTCTGCTGCTCCCTCCAAGGCATGTGACCGATGCTGGTTACTTGCCCTCTCTGAACCTCAGTTTTCTCACTGTGAGAGGGGCTGGCAGCAGGACCCTCCTTGTGGAGGCTGACCTTGGAGCATGCCCCCACAGCTCCGGGTGAACAGCAGGAGCCCAAGATGTGGGCGTCCCCCCCTACTGAGAGCAGTTTGGGGCCCAGCTGCCTGCGACCCAGTGACTGATGTTCAGCAACTGCCGCCCGAAGCCAGAAGCAAGTTTATGACGCTTGAGCTGGTTTTTAATCACAGCAAGATGAAAATTTGGCAGATTCAGACACTGATTCATGTGACAACATTGTCTCGCGTCTCATTTGTCTTTCTCTGTCTTCGGTGGTGATGCAGGGAGGGGGCCTCTGCTCTTAGGAGCAACCTGACAGCCTGCGGGCCTCCTGCACCTGCCCCATGCCCACCGTGCACTGTGCCAGGTCTGGGCCTTGAGGGAGAGGGACGTGGGCAGAGGTGTGGAGGGACTCTCCTAACCCTCCCACTGAGCAGCATGGCCACACCCAGTACAGCCCACCTTCTTCTGCTGGGTGGGGTGCCTGGCCTGCCTGCAGTAGGATCACAGCCCAAGAAGCTCTGTATCCACAGTGGCAGATGCTCCAAGGTGTCCAAGCGGCCTCCGCTCAAGTGTCACCTCCTCAGAGAAGTTCTCCCTGATTACCCCTAGACAGACTGTTCCCTTCACAGCTCTCGGGGCTGGGGCAGTTTTTCCCCTGTCTGTCTGCTTGTTGGTTGTTACCATCACCTGCATAGCCCTACCTGTGCTGGAGAATTTGGCAGGCCATTTACAGGTGTTAACAGTCCTGCCAGTCTCGCTGTTCAGACAGGACCCAGGGAAATTCAGCAGTGGCCCCAGGTCACCCAGCTCATCAAGACCAGGACCAGGCTGGGAACCTGTGCGCATTGCTGGTCTATGCTGCCCTTTTCACCCTGGAACTCCCATGGAGAGCAGACGGGTGCCCTATCAGTATTTGCAGACAGTTGGCACTAACAAACGAGGGCCCAAGGGGGGGGGGCTGTTAATTCTATGCGTTATGGGCACCAGGAAAAGGTCCGGAAGGACACCAGAAGGGGGAGGGGCACATCAGCTTTGCCTTAGAGGCTGAGTAGGAGTCTGGAGGGGCAGATGGGTGGAAAGGCAGCCCAGACAGAGGGAGGGCCAGGTGCAAAGATAGGGCGAGTGCAGGGAACAGCAATGAGGGTGGAGGGCTGCGTGTGTGTGAGGTGTGAAGTTCAGGGAACATGGCAAAACCAAAAAAATCACTCAGTGTTTTAGCTTGGGCTGCTATGACAAAATACCACAGGGTTGTGGGGTGGTGTGGGGGGCTTAAGCAATAGACATTTCTTTCTCAGAGTTCTGGAGGTTGCAAGTCCGAGACGAGGGGGCCAGTGAGTTCCGTTTCTGGTGAGGGCTCTCTTTCTGGATTACATTTGGCCACTTCTTGCTGTGTCCAAGAGAGGAGCAGGGACATTGGTGTTTCTCTCTCTTTTTTTTTTTTTTTTAAGATTTTGTTTATTTATTTGACAGACAGAGATCACAAGTAGGCAGAGAGGCAGGCAGAGAGAGAGGAAGGGAAGCAGGCTCCCCGCTGAGCAGAGAGCCTGATGCAGGGCTCCATCCCAGGACCCTGGCTGGGATCATGACCTGATCCGAAGGCAGAGGCATTAACCCACTGAGCCACCCAGGCGCCCCTGGTGTTTCTCTTCTTATAAGGACTCTGATCCCACGGGGGTTCATCTAAACCTAATTACCTCCCTAAGTCCCCACCTCCAAACCCCATCCCCCTGGGGGTTCAGATTTCAACCTATGAATTGTGGGGGACACAAACACCCAACCCATCACCCCCAGCTAGCTTAAGCAGGAAGGGTCATAGTACAGGGGATCAGGCCCTTCCCCACATCACTGGAAAGTTGAGGCACAAGCTCTCCGTGGGCCTCTAGCAGCCAGCCCACAGCAGCCTTACAGAACTGGCCCAGATTGGCCTCCACAGCGGTCTGGACATTGAAAGTCAGGAGGCTGCCCGGAGAAGGATCAGGAAGCCGCCATGGCTGCCCCCTTCCCACCCAGGAAGCTGGTGACTCGGCCTCCAGATGCTGCTGGAGGAAAAGCCAGACCCTCCATCCAAGACATGTAGTAGCCGCGGCCAAAGTATAAGAGCAGGGGAGGGCCTGGGCTGGGGGCTGGGGGTGCGTGTTGACCCAAGGCTGGGCTGGGGATGGAGGCTGCAAGGTCTGGAAAACCCAGGCAGGGACATCCCGAGCCCTAGCTGCAGGAAATGAGCTTTCCAGCCCCTCCAAGGCAGGCAGGAAGTTGGTATGGATGCTCTCCCTCTCCAGCACACCTCCCCGGGTGCTGGGGGCCCAGCACTGCTGTTTCCTTACTGGCTTCCTGAACTCTCCTCTTCCGCTTCCCCCAGCCCCCTCTGACTTTCTGCTTAGGGATGACAGCTGGGCGGGCAGTTCCCCAGCCATCCTCATTGTTCACTGCAGGGCCTGCCCCTCGCCTGCTGTTCCCTGGGTAAGCTCTTTAAGACAAGTTCATGTGCACCACCCCTTTAATTGGTGCCCTGCCCCACCCCGTGTAAATCTCCGAACTGTAAATCTGCCAGGCGTCTGAGGTCTGAGGCCTTTGTCTCTCGCTCTGCATGTCCCAGTCACCCAGCAGCCTAGGAAGTGCCTACGGTGGGGGGGTGCGGGGGGAGTGGGAGTTGGGGGGTGGAGAATCAGGCAGGTTTTCAAGTTCAAGAGACGAGAAAAGCTTTGCCCAAAATCACCCAAAGGGATGGAGAGATGGGGTCAGGGTAGGGGGATGTAGTGGAAACTAGAGTGGTGGCAGGGGGGGCAGGGAACAGGCTTTGTCACCTCTTTTGGAATAACTCAACTACAGTGGTATGGATTTTCTAAATTACAAAATATTTCAAACCTAGGGAAAATAAAAACAAGAGCCTGTACGCATATAGCACTTCCTGTGTGCCCAGAACAATTCTAAACGCTTAATAAAGAAAAATTTTTCTAATCTCCGTAAGGACCTCTTGAGGCGGGTTCAGTGTTTTCTAGTAAAGCTCTGAGGCACAGAGCAGTTCCTGCCGGGCTTGCCTGGGAAAGAGGCGGAGTCCAGATCTAAACCCAGGCAGTGTGGATGGAGAGCCCGACAGGCACCCATCCACCATCCAGACAGGTTAGCGTTGATAATTTGCCTTTAAAAGTTGGGCGGGGGATGCCTGGGTGGCTCAGTCTGCTAAACATCTGTCTTGGGCTCAGGTCATGATCCCAGGGTCCTGGGATTGAGCCCCGCATAGTGGAGCCTCTGCTGAGCAAGGGGCCTGCTTCTCCCTCTCCCTTTGCCCCTCCCCCTGCTTGTGTGCGTGCACTCTCTCTCTGACAAATAAATAAATGAAATCTTTGGGAAAAAAACTAAAAGTTGGGTGGAGGGAGTAGGGGAAGAAGGGAGAGGGGGGTAGTGTTCTAGGCTGCCCCAGCCCCTCCCCGGGTGGGCATTCTCTCATGTAGGTGTGTGCACTCGAGGACCGTGGTAAACCTTGTCTATACCCTATTCCCCTGTAACCCATTCTCCGGACATGACCTTCCCGGTTGCTGTTCTGGAGGTCTGCATCCACAGTCAGGGCCCCAGAGGGACATGCTGGCCTCATTGACCCCTGAACTTGGAGGAGGCCCCCTCCCCATACTGCATCCCATCTATTGTCCCTCACTCTTATCTTCAAGACCTCTCCCGACTCTGGGGCTATAACCTGCTGCTTCCTCTCTCCCCCGCCCCCAGCAATAGGGCTCTGGGGTCCATATGATGCTGTCTCATTTGTGAGTTTGGTACTGATGCTATCAGCTGGCACTTCCATTTTGGCAGCTTGCCCTGTTTGGCTCACTGTGGTGTGGTTTAGGTTTTGTTCATGCTTAAAAGCCCCTGCAGAGCAAAAAAGCACATCCCAAGTTGTGCCCAGCAGCCTTTCTACCTCAGAGCCATTCAGCTCAGGGTTCTCAACTCAGAGCATGGATGAGTTGGTGAGGCAAGCTCCCAGCAAAGGCTGACCCACAGTGGGAGTGAGAAGATTCCCTTGAAAGTGGAGTGTTTGCCCGAGGGGAGATGGGTGTGTGGTTGGAAAGAAGCAGAAGGAGCACACTCATTGCAGCTTGGGAAATGCAGGCCAGAGGGTGGTATGGGCGTTCATCTCGAGGGTCCCCACAACGTCCACAGTCTTGACCCATAATTCTGCCTCTCGGAATGCTCCCGAAGGAACTCCTCGTAAATTGAAACAGGGAAATGCCTGACCACACAGCTCTTTGACCACCGGATATTAGCTATACCACTGATGGCTAAAAATAGAGGCCCTGTCTCATAATTTGCCTCACGGCCACATATTGGAGTAGAAGAGAGTCTTAAAAAGTAGGGGTTTTTTCTAAGATTTTATTTATCCATTTGAGAGAGAGAGAGAGAGAGAGATAACAAGAGAGAGCACAAGCAGAGGGAGGAGCAGAGGGAGAGGTAGAAGCAGACTCCGCACTGAGCAGGGGACCCCCTCCCATACGGGGCTTGATTCCAGGACCCCAGGACCATAACCTGAGCAGAAGGCAGAACTGACTTAACTGACTGAACCACTCAGGCTCCTCAAAAGTAGGTTTTTTTTTTTAAATGAGATTGCAGGATGCTCATGAAATAATGGTCATGAAAAAAGTGGAAGGCAAAAAAAGAGAGAGAGAGAGAGAGAGAGAGAGAGAGAAGTGGAAGACAAAATGGACCACTCCAGTGGGACATGCAATTCGGTAGAAACAAATGGCTTGAGAAGACCACTAGGGGGCGCCTCGTTGTTGGGCACCCCCCCAGCTGTGTAACCTTTTACAAGTGACTTTGACAAGAGCCTGTTTCGTTTCTGGTAATGGCTCACGAGCGTTCTTGGGGGGATTAAACAGGTGGAAAGCATCTCACTTGCCCGCTGCCTTTACTTACCTGAATGGTTCCTAGAGGGCATGGACTTGCCTATTAGAGTGGGAAATGGTGTTGCTTTTCCCCAGCAGCCCTGGCTCACCTTTCTCCCTGCTCCTGGAAGGCCCCCAGGCCTCTGTCCCCTGGCGGTCACCGTCACCGGAGCCACGCTACACCTTCTGCACATCAGAAATGGCAGAAGAGGCGAGAGACGGTGGGGGATGGGGTGGGGGGGGTGTCTGCCAGCTTTGTGACGTCTCACCTGCTCATTGTGGCTTCGGGCTGGCCTTTCGTTAAGATATAAACCTTCCCATAAAACCCCCTGAGCCTTCCACTATTTCATTCTTGCTACTAACTCCGCACGGCTGGTTAGCTTTACGGCGCTGCGGAGCTGGTATTTGGCATCTCTTCAGGCCGATCCGAAATGAGGTACTGGGGGCAGATGTGCACGAAGGATTGCAAGGCCATGAACCCCGCGGGGTGGGACCGCTATCGCGGCCGTCCACCAGCACGTCTGTTTGGTCACTTGTTGGATGAATGTGCCTGGAACACGGGCTCGGGGCTCAGCTGGGTGCTAACGGTGGGTGTGGGAAGGGGACGGAATTCACTGGACCCTGGGACCCCTCGCCGGCAGGAAATACCAGGCAGGCGGGTCCGTGAGTTCTTCCCTTGCCCTTCATCCTCCACCCTGACACTCACTGATGCCTCTGCTCACTGGGGCGAGCCGGCTGCGCGGGGAGGCAGAGCTGCCCCATGGTGAGGGCTGGATTCACGGCCCCACCTCCTGCTACCGTGGGACTCAGAGCCCGTTACTGGGCCTCATTTTGTTCATCTGTACAATTCTGTGGGGTTGTGCTCAGGGTTATATGAGTTAAAGAGCTCATAACCATACCTGGCCTATAGGAGGTACTCAACAATGGAGACTGATTACCCCAGGCCCCATGCGGGATTCCCAAATAAGAAGAGGAAGGAGCAGGGTCCTGTGCCCTGAGGAGAGGGTGTGGGGGCGGGGGGGCTGGGGAGGCAGGTATGCCAAAGCAGTGGGAGCCCGGTGGATTGTGGGCAGTGGGAACCCCAGGGAGGGGCTGCAGGGGAGCATGGGCAGTGGGAGCCCAGAGAGGGGGTAGGAAGCTTCCTGAGGAATCTGGTGGGAGTTCAGGCGATGGAGAGATGTTCATTGCTCTATCAAGAGTCCAAGGAGGCAGCCCGGATGAGCCCAGGACTCTGCTCCAGTCGCCGAGGAGACTGTCCCCTCCCTCTGGTGGCTCTGCCATTCCCTTGGGGTAGAGGCTGGTTCTCCACCCACCCCCACGGGGTGGGGGAGATGGTGTGAGCAGAAGCTGGACACTCTGCCTTGGCCAGGATTCACTCATTAAGTCATTCCACCCTGATCGGCCACGTACCCTGGTGAGCTGGGAGGGAGCGCATGGACCCAGGGAGGGGATGGCGGGAAACTGGAGGGACAGCACCCCCCACCCCCGCCATGTGTGCATGGGGGGTCATATAGCTTTTGGTAACTGGGTGGTATTTTCAAATGCAAACTCTAGCTTGACCTTGTGTTTTACGGGATTCACAATGCTCCTGAAGTTTCTTTCCACTATTTTCTCTGCCCCTGCCGGTTGGGGGTGGGAGTCTGAGGAAGGAGGTGAAGGTACCTGAGCAGTGGCTGCTGACCCTCCTTCAGGGCACCAGAAGGAACCTGGGCTATGTAGCTCTAGCCCAGGCTCTGCCCCTGGCTGGTGGTGGGGCCTGAGCCGGAGAGAAGGAGGGGTGGATTCTGCCTGAGGGAAGGGGATGGGAGCAATCAGGGGTGGCTTCCTAGAGGAGGCAGCACCATTCTGGGTAGAGAGGGCAGACCTGAGAAGGGAAGCAGCCTCCTGTCTGGAAGTCCACTCTGCATACAGAGGGGCCGGACCATGAAAGGCCTTGAACTTCAACCTGAGAGCTCACCCTGAATGCAGCAGAAGTCATAAACTAGCTGCTGAAAGACTGCTTCTGGCCTGCAGAATGTGGGTTAAGGTCTTTGTTTTTAAAACTTTATAAAGTAATGACTTTCAAACTTTGAAAACCAGGAGATTTCAGGTGAAGGCTGGGTTTCTGTCTTCCCTTGATGGCTCAGAAAGTCTGGCAGTTCTGGTGGGTTCCCTTCTTGCAACCAAGGGCTGGAGCCCACCGCAGAGGCCCCCACCCCCAACAGAGCAGGAAGCCTCCAGTCCGCCCCCACCCCCACTCACCCAGCTCCCTTGCTTCTTCCCCATCCGGAGGTCCCTGGAAGCCAAGCCCCTGCTGCATGTGGTTGTCGGGATCAGCTTCTGGTGGTGGCCAAAAAGAAAGACGAAGGGGGAGGGTGCCATGCACCTGGGGCCAGTGAGAACAACTGAATCCAGAGCCAGGACAGAAGGAAGGAGGGGGATGGGAGGGCAGAGTCTGGGGTCTGGAGACTTGGGACATCTGCTGACTGAGGCCTGGTCCCCAGTGTGCACAGGAAAGAGAGAGTGACCCCTCAGGGGGTTCTTGTCCCCATATTGAGTCAACAGTAATCCACTTACCTCACTGGAAATTTCTAAGGGTTTACATAAAACAAAATCATGGTTCTGTGCCCTCTGCATAGACAACCGAGAGTCCCAATATAACAGATTGGTGAGGAGTGAGGTGGGTTGAAATCTGAGGGTCCCTGGTAATGGTCTCCAAATAGCACTCACTGGGAGACCTGTCACCTCTGGGTCTCCTGAGGAGATTTACCCCTTCTCTCCCCTTCATCCCCAACCTGAAACATTCCAGATTTCAGCCAGGAGACGGGTTGACTGCATTGTGTTTCAAAGAAAGCAAGGAGTACAGAATGAACTCATTTATTCACTCAACAAACACATTTGCCTGATTAGTATATGCCCTGGAAGTTACATGGGGTGCAGGACCCCCAGTTCCTGCCCTTCAAAGCTGACAGGCCACAGCGAGCAGGTAAGGGAGAGTGGAGTGGAGTTCCAGAGTTAGATAAGTTCATAATCTCAGCTCTGCCACTTACTAGCTGTGTGACCTCAGGCAAGTCGCTTAATCTCTATGTGCCTCAGTTTTCCCACCTATAAAATGGAAACATTAGTAGTGCCCACCTCAGGGAGTGCTATGAGAATGAAATGAGATCCTTTAGTGAAGCTTCTAGAACACTGCCCAGGGCAAGTGGAGTGTTCTAAGTATGGCAAGTATTACTGTTTACTTAGCAGCAATTTACTGAGCACCTACTGTGCGCCAGGCACCAGGGACAGAACAACGTTGGAGACAGGCAGAGGCCCCTGCCGTCGTGGGATGGTAGGCACCAGAAGAATAAACAGATGAGCGGGGGGATATCCAGAAGCCCGCAGGTGTGGGAAGCAGAGACTCCCGGGGGGTCACGCTCCTCCTACCTTTCCCAGTTCCGAACCTGCAGGCGCCGCCCCTCCTGGTCACGTGCCACCAGACCCCCATGGTCTTGCAACATCTGGAGAGCCTTTGCAAACTGTCTGCCTCCAAAGGTGCAGTTGTCCTAACTCTTGTCAGCTGGGGTGGGGGGGGTGTCCTTAGGACACTGCCTTGGCCTCTATTCCTGTGCTTTCTTTCTGGGAAGGAGGAGGACCCCGTCCCTTCCACGACTGTTGTGAGAGGAGTGGGGAGGAGTACATGGCACCAAGCCAGCAGGGTCAGCTCCTCCAGTGATGGGAACAACCGGTGGGCTTTAAACACACCTGCAGCTCCCCTGGGGCTCATGGAGCCTTGTGGTCTCTGGTCTGCAGAGACAGCCCCCAGAGAATGATCTATCGGTGCCGTGGGTGTGTTGGAAGGGGGTTAATTAAAAAGGTGGCCGGGAGATGAATTTCTGGAAACACAAATTGGAAACCAGTGGAAGCTATTGATCTGCCTAATGGGAAGCCGATGGTATCTGAGCGTGCCGACAGCTCTGGCTTAGGGGAGGTGGCAGGAATCGATGAGGCCCCTTCCCTGAGACAGTCAGCCCCGGGTAGGCTGGGAACATGGGCTGGGGAGGGGCTGCTGAGGTGCCCCCTGCCTCCCAGCGGGGCCCTGGGCTACTAGCTCTGGCTCAGAGCTGGGGAACCGGCGGTGTTTCTGCTTGGGGTCAGAGGAGCTCCTAGCTGGACCAAGTAACAAACGTCTTCCTGCCTCCGTTTTCTCATATGGCAACTTCGGAGTTGTGCTATTGTAAAGTTAGATGCAAAAAGAAGTGGGCATGGCAGGCACCGTCCTCAGGGCTGAGGACACAGTAGCGCATACACTGCCCTGATTCCGGACCCTCCTGGAGCTCACATTTTAGTGGCAAGACACACAACACACAGGTCTGTGTACTACGCAGTTCCAGGGGAACTATGTGTGCGAAGGCCTGGAAGGGGGGACCCCTCATGGCCTGCAGGTGACAGTTGTAGCCTGTGATGTGAATAGGACGTTATCATGGCAACCAAGGAACACCCCTTTCCAAGTTTTGGACCCTCTGCTCGCCAAGGGCCTGCAGCACAGCTGCGGAGAACCACTGATGTGTGTATCTGCTCACTTTCTCCTTGCACGATCCCTGCGGCACATGTGTTTTTATGTCCATTTCACAGATGAGCAAACTGAAGCTCAGAACAGCTCGACCAGGACCCAAGGCCACACAGTTAGGAAATCAGGCCTCCAGGGCAGTGTTTCACCCCAGCTCATGGTGTGGGTGTGGCTCTGTTGCCTTGGTGTCCCCCTTAGTGTCCCCAGGGGCTATCTCAGGCCACGCTGCTCTAGAATGTGTGCGGTGATTGTTCACCCTGCCCTTGGAGAGTGGATGCCATCGAGGCGTGGGCAGAGTTTATTAAGCTCCCGCTGGTGCCCGGGCTTCTGTCTCACTGCTCCCCCCTCCTGCCCTCCCCAGACTGGAGTCATTTGGAAAGCACTTACTCATGAAATGTTCTCCCAGGATCTGGGTGGAGAAGATGGCCAGTGTTGGTCTGTTTATTGATTCCTAGACTTTATAACAGTTTATCTCTGAAACAATAAAATTGAAAGATGGCCTCTAAATTTCCATCTCCAGCCTGTGCCTCCACCGCCCCCCCAAATCCCTATCCAGGCTTGAGCATCAGTGGGTCTCCTCAGGCAAAACAATTACCCCCACCCACCCACCCAGGAGCCGTCTCCATTTCCTTTCTATTCTGAGCAGCCAGGGGGAGCTTTTCAAAGCACAAATGACATCACTTTGCTGGTTTGAAACCCTCCAATGCTCTTTTGCTCTCTTGCTCTTTGCATAAAATCCAGGCTCCCCATCACACCTCGCTGTCTCCCCCTCAACCTCTTCTTTGCAAAGCCTTCCCCTCCAGACACTGTTCTCATTGCAGCTCTTCAAGCACATGGGGTGTCTTCTGGCCTCAGGGCCTTTGCACTTGCTACTCCCTATCTCAACCACTAGTGCCCCCAGGTCTTTGCACGGCTGGTACATTGTTGCTGTCCAGGTCTCAGCTCAAAGTTCACCTCCTTGAGAAACCCTCCCTGACCAACCTCGTGCACCTTCACAGAACTTAGTGCCCTTCTCAAAATATCTTTAGTGTGCACCCCTTCCCCCATGGTAGCAAGAACTGTCTTTCCTACTTACTGCCCAATCCCCAGGGCTTAGACCAGGTAAACATTTGTATAATTAATTAATGAACAAAAAATGTGAGACTCTGCAAAATTCAGCCAGAGACACAACCTGACTTAGCCCAGAATTCTGGGCTATGCTGGATTTACCCGCACTTGGTGGCATTGTGCCCAGTCTCTGCACCACCCCTTCCGTCCACCCCAACCACTGACCTGAGACTAGGTGACGTTGTGGTCTCTTCAGCCCCTGGCTCTGTCCTAGCTCTGAGGGCGGGGCTCAGGGAAATGTCATGGAAGCTGGGCCCAAGCCCGCCATGTAGGTGGGAGGGAATTACACCTTACCCAGGGGTGCCCACCCCAGCAGAGGAAGTACCCCCTGCACCCATTGGTGTTAGGAATGAGGACGAAGCTTCACCATGCAGATAAGGAGAGAGGGAAGAGTGTTCTGGGCAGAGGGAATAGCATGTACAAAGACCCAGATATAGGAAAAGCAGGGTATAAAGAAAGAAGAGGAAAAAGCCAAGTATGCTTCATTTTGGAAGGACCATAGTCTTCGTCTGCCTTATTTGATCCCCCTGTCCCTGTCCGGGAGCAGTCTGGTGGATCTTCACTCAAGATCACGGGGAAGTTTTCTCCTGGAGCTGCTCATATCAGCCTCCTCCCTGCTCTTCCTGCTCCTACCCTTGCCACCTTACTGTCTGCTCCCAGCATAAAGCCAGAGGGGCCCTTCTTGTCCTCTCCTCAGAAACTTCCCAAAGCTCCCACATTAGAGTAAAGGCCAAGGCCATCCAAGGCCTGTGCCAGCCGATCCTCTGTCTCCCTCCCCTGACTGTCCCCATCACTCCCTCTGCATCAGCCACACCAGCTTCTTTCCTGAAGGCATGCTCCCACCTCAGGGCCTTTGCACGTGCTCTGCCCTCTGCCAGGGACCCTGGGATACAACTACCTCCTTCACTGATGGTTCTGCTTTTATGAGGAGATGGGGTGAATAGGGCATGAACAGTGAACACTTTGAGGTTGTGGGGAATTCCCTGGCATCCAAAGGTGCCCCTGGGTGGGCAGGAGACCTTTTGGGAAACACTAATATTTATTTTCCTAAATCTTAGGGTCAAAGAGCCCTCTCAGAGATGGAGCCCCAGGGTGATCTGGAAGAGTTCATTTACCTCGGCCTGGTTAATTCCTATAAATGCTGACCTTTGCTTTCTAGAATATCGAGCTGCACTGCTGACACGAGTTAAGTGGGGCCCGTAAGGACTACTGATGTGTGTGCCAGCACTTGGGCATGGGATCACTACTCCCTGTAAGCTTTGCAGAGTAGCATCTTTTTCTTTCTGAGCAGAGGACAGTGGTGACTGCTGCGACCCCCCAAGGCACCGGAGCCTGAAAAAGATTCGTCCCACTAGCTTTGAGATGATGCATTTCCTAGTGATTTTGAAATGTCAGATCCTCATGAAATGCAGCCCTGCATACCTGAAATTTTACCGCTCACGCCCTACCAAATCCCTTCCACAATCCCCAGGATGGAGTCTGTTACAGCCCATGTGCCTGACTCTGGTATTAGCTTCCCCAGATGGCTCACTAGGCCCCCTCCTTCCCGCCCCTCCCAGGACTGCACATGGGTAGGGCCCCCGGGGGCAGGGGGCAGACACAGGCAGGCTAGTCCAGCCGCCACCCATTTCCGGCCCCAAAACTCCGCTCAGGTCTCTGCTCAAGTGTCACCTCCCAACCCACACCCCTGCCATCGTATCCTGATTACTTTTCCTTCATGGTGCTGATCAGGACCTGACATATGACATAGTAATTTTGTAACAGCTTTATTGACATGTAATTTACGTACTACAGAGTTTTCCCATTTAAAGCATGCAATTCAGTTGATTTTGTATATTCAGAGTTGTGCAACCATCACCACTAACTAACTTTGGAATGCTTTCCTCGCCTGTAAGCCTGTACCCATTAATAGTCATCTCCCAATCCCCCCGTCTTCCAAGCCCCTGGCAACAACTTACCCATATTCTATCACTGTGCAGACTTGCCTATCCTGGACATTCGTATAACTGGGACCAAATGCTCTGTGGTCTTTTGTGACTGGCTTCTTTCTTTCTTTTTTAAAAAGATTTATTTATTTTAGAGCAAGGGCATGGAGGTGAGCAGGGGAAGGGGCAGAAGGAGAGAGTATCCCAAGCATACTCCCTGCTGAGTGCAGAGCCAGATGCAGGGCTCTCATGACCCTGAAACCATGACCTGAGCCGAAACCAAGTGTTGGATGCTTAACCAACTGAGCCACCCAGGTGCCCTGAGACTGACTTCTTTCATGTAGCAAAGTGTTATTTTTAATCATCCATTTCCTCCTACCCCAGAGCCTTTGCACTGCTGCTCTCTTGGCCATGAATGTTCTTCTACCTCCTCAGGAAGGTCTTCCCCAACCCCTATGTGAGTAGGTAGTCTTGCCCTCTTCCTGGGCCCTCTGAGCTTACAAGCTTTGCTTCTTTTCAGTGACCTAGCTCCCTCTGACATTCCTGCACTTCCTTATGATTCAGTTAAGAACCTCCCCAAAAGTCAAGGACCTTGTCTTGCTCTCTGCTGTGCCCTCAGTGCCCAAGAATGGCTGGGTGTCATCACTGCTCAGTCAGTGATGGTTGAATGAAGAAACCCCGGGGTCTTCTGGTATCCCCTTCACCTTATTCAGACCCAGTCTAGGGTCCAGTGATGCCATGAGCCGTCTTGGAGCAGGCAGATGTCAGGGGCATCCTCACCCTGGGATGCTCGGTTTTGGCCTCTAGAGGCCGCCACCATGTTCAGGGCATCAGGGACGGAGGCCAGCAAGGGCCTTAAGTGTTGGGGGCCTTCCATGCCCAGGAGGGGCCGCTGGGCCTCTCCCACAATGCTATGGAGCTGGTCATGAAGAAAAGGGCTCCGGCTCCAGCCTTCCTCGGTAACAAATGGCTGATAATTAATGTTGGACCTGCACGTTATTAATCAATTTAAAGTTGAGTGCGCAGCCAGAAGCGATTCCAAGAAAAAAAATGTTCAGCCCCACATCCTCCTCATTCTTACTCATCAATCACTGATTTTGCAAGCAGCTTATTAAAATGTAGAGAAAAGCGTGGCTGGAGAAAGAAGAGGCCCAGCGATGGTTTATCAGGGTTTCGCAGATGTGGATGCAGAGAGCGGGCGAGGTTGGGGGCGGGGTGTGGGTGGCAGGGAGGGCAGAGCTGAGGGGCCAGGCCCCATTGCACAGAGGGAAAGGCTGAGGCAAGTGCCTTGAAGGTGATGTGAAATCCAGAAAGGTTAATGTCAGCCCAGGAGCATGGCCGGAGGCTGGAGCTGCAGGGTGCAGGAGCTGGGGGTTACGTGGTATGCAGCCAAATAGAGCCAAGAGCCCGTGGGGACAGTTTAGTGACCAGAGGGCCCCTAGCTTTGTCCAGATGCCAGAGCAGGTGAAGAGCTTTGTTTTGATGTTTGACAGATCTGGATTCAAATCCTGGCTCTTATTCCAACCAGTGGTATCAAAGGGTGAGTCGCCCTCTCTGAGCCTCAGTTTCCTCCTGAGCCCCAAGAAAAGCAGACCCCACTTGAAGGTGTGCAAACAATGGAGGCCATTTATACGTAGGCCTGGGAGACGTTAGGCACAGGGTAGATGTTCGGTTAATGGTAGCTACCACTGAAGGCCCAGAACCGGTCACTGAGCACAGCTGGGGGTACTGCTGTCCCTACCTAGAGCATGAAGACAGCATTCTGGGTCTAGAGACAAGCAAGTGTGCCCTTTGCCAGGACAGTCTCTCAAAGCACCAGAAGGCTACTTTGCTTTGCTCATTCTGTTTCTTTTCTGGGACTGTGCTTTCTTCTCTTATCTCCTTTCCCCCAGGGAACTCTTATGCATCCTTCAAAACCTACCTTGTGTGGAACCTCCTCTGTGCTGCCATCCCAGTACTAAGTCTGTTTCTTGCCTTCTGTAGTCCAAACATACCTGATTTCTTGCTAGACTGTGACTCCCTCGTGGGAAGGCTTGGGGCTCTGTGCAGCCTGTGTGTGTGCAGTGACATAAAAAAAATTTTATTAAATAAGTAAAGGGATGAGTGAATAAATGAATAAATGCTCCCCCCTGCTCTGATAGCACTTAGAGGCCTGTCCCTCACTGGCCTCTGCCTCCAAGACTGGGAACTTCCCAAGAGCCAGAGCCTGGCCTAGAGATTTTGTGTTTTTCTGTCTGCCACGGCGCAGGTCAGTTCTTGGTCATAATAGGTACCCGAAAGATGTCAGAATGGCTGAGAAGGAAAAGAGGAGATAGGAAAGCTGAGCCCATGTTTACTAAGCCCCTACTGAGAGTCACAGGTGGTGCTGGGCATCTTTGCCTGTAAGATCCTTTCTTAGCCTCATACCAAGCCCATTGCACAGATGTGTGCAATGGGCTTGGTATGCCCATTCTCCTTCTGAGGCAGAAGGACCCAAACATGTGAAGGAGCCAGAATTTAAACCACGGAGTCTGAATGACTCCTGAGAGCTGTTGCCACTCCATTGTGATGCCTTCCAAAGACGTTCGTTCACGCGTGCACACGTAAATTAATGAGTATCCGATAAACGAGCGAACTATGGAGTTCTCAGGCAAAGCTTGCTGTCTCCCTCCTCTGTCTCCCTCCAGTCCCTCTGCCTCCTGCCCAGGCCTTTCTCCTGTTCAGCTGGCTCAGCGCTTTTATTTGGGGCTGGAGAATGAGACCTGCCCCTCCCCACGCCTTTGCGGGACTCCCACCTCCCCGCAGATTTTCCTGCAAGCCCCCCTTCTCCTGCCCCCCCCACCTTTCCCTGCTCTGCAGCTGCAGCTTCTGGCCCCTCCCGCTCCCCTGCCAATCAGACCCCCATTGTCCTGCCACATCTGGAGTGCTCTGCAAATTGCCAGCCCCGAAAGGCTCACTCAGCAACTTCAGCAAGAAGAGTCCACGCTTCATTCACAAACACCAGTTCCTAAAAGGCTGGTGATTGTGTCCTCAGCATCCCCACTGGGCCTACCTGGAGACTTAGAGTGGCAGAAAAAGCCCCAGATGGCTGGGGAGGGAGAGGGTGTCCATGATTATCACTGAGCAGGAAGTAGGCTTGGCCTCTGGGAGGCTCAAGGCATGCATTAAGTAGGGAACACATTTTCTAAAATATCTTCTGCTCCCTTGGCCCACAAAGCCTGCGCTCCTGCCTCCCCAAGAGGGAGTGTCTCCTTAGTGGAGCAGCATGGAAGGCTCTTAACACCCCGAGGGCTGGGCCCGCCCTAGGTTCTGAGTCAAGAAGCCTGGGGTGGACCTGGCATGCTTTGGTTAGGGGAGCCACGAGGGGGCTTCAGGAAGGGCAGGAGCCCACCTGGGGAAGGCAGCCTTCATCTGGACAGGGACAGGGACAGAGGCAGCCTCTGGTTCGTTCACCCATGGAGCATCTTTTTGGAGTTGCATTCAGTAAGCCAAGAGCCAGGTGAAGAGGAGGGAAGGTGCTCAGAGGGAAAGGCCTAGTTCTGGTCCCAGCTCAGACAGATGACCATGATCGTCACCACTGTAACCCAGCAGCCGTGATCCCATTTCTGAGCCCCTGCTGTGCACCAGACACAGAATACCTACCTCTCTTAGCAGTGATTGGACATCATGGAAGTCTTTGTAATGACTGAACTCAACTCTCACCCTCCCTGAATTTCTGTTGGAGGCCCAGAGAGGTCATGCACTCCACCCTAGGTCACACAGCTTAGCAGGTACAGGACTTACTGGGAGAAGGCCCTGAAGCTTGTGGTTGCTGGAATCTTTTGGCCTGGGTTTGGTCCCTGAGCCCCTCTGCCCGGCAGTTTGGCCAGGAGCAGGCCCCTATCTTCTGTACTGTGGGCCTGAGGAGAAAAGAGAGGTTACCATCACCATGTGCCCTCAGTCCCCCAACAGTGGACCCAGTCGCTTCTCTGTTGCCACCTCGTCATGGCAAACTCAAGAGCAGGGTTGGTGCTCCCCATGCACCCTTGTCACAGATGAGGAGCCTGAGGGTCAGAGTGAGGCAAGCAATTCCCCAGGGTCACACGGTGGAAGTCCCCTCCCTGAAACATTACTTTTCCTCTGGGAGCTGCTGTTTGGAAGCTCGTGGCCTCCTTGGGGACAGTGTGGAAACTTGGCTCACGCTGAGCCTAGTGTCACGCTGAGCCTAGTGTCAGGTCTGGGGTAGGTCTTCCTGAGCACAGGAATGACATAGCCTGGCCTATTAACCCCTCACAGGGATGAGGGAGACAGGCCCCCAAATGTCTTGGATTAAAATACCAAAGAAAGACAGACAATGGATTGGGAAATGCTTAATTAGTGTCCTGAGAGTCACGTATGACAGCTGACCAGGCGCAGCCCAGCCCACCCCTGCGGGCTCTTGGAGACAGACTGCTGGGGACACTGTGGGACTTAGGACCTCGTTGAGGTAAAATAATGCTGGTTATTGAGCCAGAGATAAGACAGGGAAGGACATTACCTAAGGAGCCAGGGAGGGCGTCTGAACATGTAACGTTGAGCCAAGAACTCAGCGGTGGAAGGAGCCAGCTATGTGGTGGGGAAACTGAAAGCAAGTACAAAGGCCCTGAGGCATATATAGGGTGGAAAAAAGAACAGCAGGCCTGGAGCTGAGGGAGAGAGCAGCTGAAGGTTGAGGAGTGAGCCCAGGGGAATGAGCCAGGGCCAGAGCATGTAGGGGCTGAGGGACATGTTGGTACACTGTGTTCAACAGCAGCACAGGGTTGGGGAAGAGTGTGCGGACAAAGCACTACTGACCCTTAGGAACATGAGGGAACAGAAGGAATTTGGGTTGTCAGAGACAGAGATGAGGAGAGGACATTATAGCCAGGGAGCAAGGCATGGGCGTGGACATAGAGAGAAGCCTCTTCAGATCTCCTTGGGTACCAAAGATTTTGTAGGCAATGCTTTCCAGGACTTTCTAAGCAGCCACATACTGCCCTCTTCTGGGACATCTGAGTATTACACCTCATGACATTGGGACTGGACAAACTCCAGAACTTCTCTGAAAACTTCATGGGAACATCCCTGGGCTCCAGGGTCCTCAGGGCTGTCAGGGGCTCCCAGGGTCTTCTCCTGTCCCTGATAGATGCTTGCTTTCTTATCCCTAGGGATAAGGAGCTCATTTCTTTTTGCAGTTGGCTCCAACCCTGCACAGCCCAGATAGGCTTGACCTCAGGAAGAGTTGTAGGTGGCTGTCTCCTGATCTCTGCTCCCTGGGTTTCAGGACTGCCTGTAGGGCTGGGGTGGGGAAGGGGGTCTTCACTCCCCTCCCCCGTGCTGCCCTGCTCCAGGCTGCACTGTCCAGGTCCCCGAGGCCCAGCCTACCCTAGCTAGCCCTACCCAGGCTGCCTTATGCCTGTCCGTCTTCCATGCAGGAACTCCCAACCAAAGAGACCCGGCAGGAGCTCCAAACAGCTGCGGCCCCCACAGAGGATGTGGCTTTCTCAGAGAAACCCCTGCCTTTGTTTCCATGTCAGAGCTGCTCCGTTTCCCTGAATCCAAGGGCAGGCTTGACAATGTAACAGGACTTGAGGAATGGCTGGATGTGGACATGGGGTGGGTGACTGACTGAGAGAAGTCAACCAGGGTGAAGCTGGAGATTCTCTGGAGCATCATGGGGCCCGTCTCACATGGGGCTTCCAGAACCTTCCATGACCCGGCCCTGCCTCTGCATTAGCCACAGAGGAAGGCGTTCACAGGGAGGCCATGAGGAATGTCGAGGAGGGAGGGAAGTTGGCCGACTTGGTGGGGAAGGAAGAGGACAAATCCCTTGAGTAAGAAGCCCAGCGACTTTGTCCTGCAAGCAGACTCATTCATTCATCAAATATTTTTTTAGTCCAAATATATCTCATTTTATTGCAGTTTGTAGATACTACATTTTTTTGCAAACTGAAGGTTCATGGCAATCCTGCTTCAAGCAAGTCTGGGGGCGTCATTTCTCCAACATTTGCTCACTTTGGGTCTCGGTATCACATTTTGGTAATTCTTGCAATGTTTCAGACTTTTTCATTATTACTGTATTAGTTATGGTGATCTGTGACCTGTGATCTTCGATGTTACCCTTGTAACTGTTTTTTGCAGTGTCACGAACCATGTCCGTGTCGGATGGAGAATTTAATCGATAAATGTGCATGTCTTGACTGCTCCACTGACCAGTTCTTCCCCCCCCATCCCTCTTCCTCTCCTCAGGCTTCCCTGTTCCCTGACACACAATCATATTGAAATCAGGCCAACAAATGACCCTACAATGGCCTCTAAATGTTCGGGTGAAACAGAGTTACGTCTCTCACTTTACATCAAAAGCTAGAAATGATCCAGCTTAGCAAGGAAGACAGGTCAAAAACTGAGGCAGACCAAAAGCTAGTTGTGAAGACAAAGGAAAAGTTCTCGAAGGAAATGAAACGTGCTCCTCCAGTGAAGACAAATGATAAGAAAGTGTAACAACCTGAATGCTGATACAGAGAAGGTTGTAGTGGTCTGGAAAGATAACACCAGCCACAGCATCCCCTTAAGCCAGAGCCTCACGGAGAGCAAGGCCCTCTCCCTGTCATTCTGTGAAGGCTGAGCGAGGTGCGGAAGCTGCAGAAGAGAAGTGTGAAGCTGGCAGAGGTGGTTCACGAGGGTGAAGGAGAGAAGCCGTCTCCGTGACAGAAAAGAGCAAGTGAAGCAGCCAGTGTTGGTGCAGAAGCTGCAGCGCGTCGCCCAGATCTCGCTGAGATCACGAATGAAGGTGGCCCCCCTAAACGACAGATTTCCAGTGCAGATGAAACAGCCTTCTAGTGCAAGAAGAGACCGTCGAGGACCCTCAGAGCTAGAGAGAAGTCAGTTCCTGGCTTCAGAGCTTCAAAGGACAGACTGACTCTCTTGTTAGGGGCTCATGCAGCTCAATGACGATAAGTTGAACCAATGCTCATTTACCACGAGGAAAATCCTAGGGCCCTTAAGAATTAGGCTTAATCTACTCTGCCTGTGCTTTATAGATGGAACAACAAGGCCTGAATGACAGCACATCTGTTTATAACATGGTTTACTGAATATTTTAAGCCCACTGTTAAGACCCGCTGCTCAGAGAAGATTCTTTTAAAATATGACTGCTCACTGACAATGTACCTGGTCACCCCAGAGCTCCGACGGAGAGATTCGACGAGATGAATGTTGTTTTCATGCTAACACAGCATCCGCTCTGTACTCCGTGGATCAAAGACTCATTTTGATTTCGAGGCTTCTTGCTTAAGAAATACATTTCGTAAGACTGTAGCTGCCGTTAGATAGTGATTCCTCTGGTGGAGCTGTGCAAAGTCAATTGAAAACCTTCTGGAAGGATTCACCGTACTAGATGCCATTAAGAACATGTGTGATTCGTGGGAAGAGGTCAAAATATCACTATGAAGAAGAATTTGGAAGAAGCTGATTCCAGCCCGTATGGATGGCTCTGAGGGTTGTTCAAGACCTCAGGGGGAGGAAGTGACTGCAGATGTGATGGAAATAGGAAGAGCACTAGGACTAGAAGTGGGGCCCAGAGATGGGACTGAATTGCTGTGATCTCATGATCAAACTTGAAGGGATTAGGAGTCGCGCTTTTTTTTTTTTTTAAGATTTTATTTATTTGACAGAGAGAGAGACAGGGAGATAGGAAACAAGCAGGGGGAGTGGGAGAGGGAGAAGCAGGCCTCCCACAGAGCAGGGAGCCCGATATGGGGCTGGATCCCAGGACCCTGGGATCATGGCCTGAGCCGAAGGCAGAGACTTAACCAACTGAGCCACCCAGGTGCCCCGAGGAGTCGCTTCTTATGGATAAGCCAAGAAAGTGGTTTTTGAGATGAAGTCTACTCCTGATGGAGATGCTGTGATGATTGTTGAAATGGCCACAAAGGATTTAGAATATCCCATAAACTCGGTTGATGAAACAGTGGCAGGGTTTGAGAGGATGGACTCCCAATTCTGAAAGAAATTCTACCGGGGCTAAAATGTTATCAAACAACATCTCGTGGTACAGAGAAATCGGTCATGAAGGAAGAGTCTGTCGATGCGGCAGATTTCATTGTTGTCTTATTTTAAGGAACCGCAGCAGCCACCCCAGCCGTCATCATCCACCGCCCTGAGGTCAGCAGCCATCAACATTGAGACAACCCCCTGCACCAGCAGAAAGATTCAGACTGGCTGAAACCTCAGAGAATGGTTAGAATTTTCTAGCAACTGGATATTTTTAAATGAAAGCACGTACATTGTTCCTTAGACACAATGCTGTCATGCACTTGATAGGCGATAGTGCAGCTGACCTTGAACAACATGGGTGGGTTCACTTACATGAAGATTTTTTTTTTAAGATTTTATTTATTTATCTGACAAGAGATCACAAGTAGGCAGAGAGGCAGGCAGAGAGGGAGAGAGGAGGAAGCAGGCTCGCCGCTGAGCAGAGAGCCTGATGCGGGGCTCAATCCCAGGACCCCGAGATCATGACCAGAGCCAAAGGCAGAGGCTTTAACCCACTGAGCCACCCAGGTGTCCCTTACATGTAGATTTTTTACAGGACAGGACTGTAAACATATTTTCTCTTTATCATTTTCTTAATTTTTTTTTCTGTAGCTTTACTGGAAGAATATGGTGTGTCATCTATGCAACATATGTAGTAATTGACTGTTTAGGTTGTTGGTAAGGCTTCTGGTCAATGGTAGGATGTTAGTAATTAAGTTCTGGGGGAGTCAAAACTTATGTGTAACCCCTGGGGATAAAAATATATGTTTATAAAAAATAAAAAATAAAAAAAAAACCTATGTGTAGATTTTCAACTGCACGGAGATCAGAGCCCCTAACCCCCGCATTGTTCAAGAGTCAACCCTGTACAGCGCCTGGGTGGCTCAGTCGGTGAAGCATCTGCCTTATATGACTTGGCTCAGGTCATGATCCCAGGGTCCTGAGATCAAGTCCTGTGTCAGGCTCCCTGCTCTTCGGGGAGCCTGCATCTCCCTCCCACTCTCTTGCTCTCTCCTGCACGATACCTATCAAATCTTTTTTTAAAAAAAGATTTTATTCATTTATTTGAGAAAGAGAGCATGAACTGGGAGAAACAGGAGAGGGAGAAGTACGCTCCCCGCCGAGCAGAGAGCCCAGGAGATCATGACCTGAGCCGAAGACAGACACTTAACCGGACTGAGCCACCCAGGAGCCCCGACACATTTTATTTATCTGCTCGTCAGCAGTGGACACCTGGGTCTTTCCACCCTTTGGCTACTCTGGGCAATGCTGCTGTGCACATTCATGGAGGGGTTTTGTGTAGACACATGCTTCCAGACCTGTGCGCACCTACCTCGGAGCAGAATGACTGGGTCTTGTGGTTTCTCCATGTTTAACATCTCAGGGTGCCACGGGACTGTTTGTTGCCCCATTCACAGTCCTGCCCGCAGCGTGGGAGGGTTCCTCCCCAGCACTTGGTACTGTGTGTTTTTTATTTCAGCTATCCTAGGGTGTAAGGAGTAGTTTCTCCTTGTGGTTTGGATTTGCCCTTTCCTAATGACAGATGATACGGAGCATCTCCTTGGGTGCTTATTGGCCATTTGTACATCGTCTTTGGAGAATATCTGTTCAGAGTCTTTGCTCCATATTTGCTTGTTTCTGGAAAAACAAAACAAAACAATTCCTGCCCAGGAAGCCTACCAGAAAACCCAAGAGCAGCGGTTGCCTTTATGAATGGGAGCCACGGAACTGAGAAGGGCAGAGTAGAGGCGGGACTAGACTTTCCACCCTGAACCTTTTGCATTTGGTGCTTTGGAATCCTGCAAATGTACTAGGCAGGGACATGCTTGGAGAACAAATGTGAACAAAAATAGCAGCATCATTCACCACTGACTCGATGAGCATTTACGCTGTGCCCCTGGGGGACCTGCAGTTTAGAGGACAGGTAGAAGAGCCAGTGATCCGGTGGGCGAGACAGACACTGAACCCACAAATCCATCAATGTGTCACAAAACTTCAGGGCCGCTCTTCCATGAGATCCGTTTCAGACAAACAATCCTGTTTTCCATTTAGGGCAGGAAAAGAAAATTTCCCTTTTAAACTCATTCAAGTAAAGAAAAATAAAAACCCACTGAAAGCGAGCGCTAGCCCATGGCGCAGGGTTCGTGGCAATGGAGGTTTGGGATTGGCCCGAGGACTCCTTCCTTGTAAGACAGATGTTGTCACCCCATTTTACAGATGAAATGGAGACAGGTAAAGGGCTCGCCTCCAGGTCTCCCACCTGCCCTTAGGGCTCTTTCTGCACCAAGAGACTTTTCTCCTCTGGGAGGCGAGTTTGTGAGCTCCCCGAAATAGCTGGGGAACTTTCCACATGCAAATATTCCATCCGGTCCATTAACTAAAATCGCAGCAAATAAACTATAATCATAAGACCTATTATTAGCGCGGATGCGCAAGTAATTACCCCGTGCAGATTTAGACTGTGGGAAGAACGTTCGTCTGGGCTGGGATTTTTACCAAGCCCGCAAAGGTTGAGGCGTGTGGGAATAATGAGAAGCTACAGGCTAGTACCTATGTTCCCTCCAATCCAGTGGGCATGAGCCAGGTAGCGTGGCTGGAGAGCATCCATTTATTCTTTCAGTTGGTAAACATTTATTAGGCGCCTACTGTATGTCAGGCTCCGTCAGTGCCCTGGGAGAGGCTGTGATGACCAAGTCACAGGTCGCGATCCTGCCACTTGGGACCCAACATTCTCTGGAGGGCAGACAGATGTTGAAAAATAGAAAACAACTAAACAGTATGAGTTTAAATGCTCTGGATGAAATAGAATGGGCATAGGGGGTGGGGGCCATGTGGGGGAACATTTCAACAAGGATGCTCAGGAAATGCCTCCCAGAGAGGTGATCTCTGAGCTGAGATCTAGAGAGTGAGCCCTTCAGAGATCTGGGCGGGTGGGAAGGTGGGGGGCGGTCTGATAAAGGGAACAGCATGTGCAAAGGGTCTAAGGCAGGAGCAAGGCTGGCGCAGAACAGAGTGACCGAATGTCAACGTGTGAATGACAGTGGCAGAGTCATGACACCAGGCCAGACATGTGGATTCTAGTCTGAGGGCCATGGGAAGCCGAGCAGGAAGGATTTGCTTTTCCCGTTTTCCGGAGTAGGAACCGAGGTACAGAGATAGGCAGTCACTTGCCCAAGGTCACACAGCAGGTAAGCAGAAGGCTGCGACCTGAACTGAGATCTGAGAGCATAGTCCATGCCCGCTGTGCCCCCAGCCTGTCTCACCCCAGTTTGCCCTGGGGACAGCCTTCATCAGGCCAGATGGGCCGTGTCTCTTTGCAGGTAGGGACTCAGGACCCCAGCCCTCCCACCTGGGCCCCCTTGGCAGCCCGGGTCAGCAGCCAGATCAGCCCACGCTGGCCTAGAGAATCCACTTTCTGGTAGGGGCAAGCAGGTGACTGGCAGAGGGAAACGCCGCCCCAGAGCCAGCTGGAGGTGTGGGGAGAGGAAGCCACAAGACCCAGGCTCCCCAGGGTCAGCATCTTCTTTATGGTCCTCTCCGCAGGCCCAGTCTGGCCTCCAGGTCTGAGGCTCCCATAGAAAGAACTCCGACAGCTGCCCCTACCCTTGGGAGCCCAGTGGAGCCTGACTCTAGGCCTGGGTTCCCACATGGCCCTCAGGCCAGGAACAGGTTTTGTAGGGAGGTTCTAGAGGCAACCTTGGGCTTCGTGTCCAGCCTCCATCCCCATGGAGGGTAACACAGGGTGAGGACGCCTGTCAGAGGCTGCAAGGGGACTCACTGTGGTGCCACCCACAGTGCAACTGTGACAACTTTATCAGGGGCTTGGAAAGGGGTCCTGTGGCCCACCTTGGGTGCTCAGCTCAGTAGGACCCAGCCACTCAGGGCTGCTACCAGCATGCAGCCCAGCACATCGTGCCCAAGGGTCACCTACACTGCGTCCTGATTTTCTTTTAAGATTTATTTACTTATTTTAGAGACAGCATGCATGCCAGTGAGCAGGGGGAGGGACAGAGGGAGAGAGAGAATCCTGAAGCAGACTTCCCCTCGAGCACAGAACCCCACGTGGGGCTCTGTCCCACGACCCCGACCCCGAGATCATGACCTCAGTTGGATGCTCAACCGATGGAGCCACCAAGGCGCACCCACAGTGTCCTGATTTTATGACCCCTGGGAATGCTGGTCATCTCTGTGCCATTCCTGTACTGGGCACCCACTGTTCCTGGGGCGCCGCCTAATTCACTCATTCCGTCCCCATACAGTCCTGTGGGAGGGGCAGGGCCAGATCCTTGGAGGGAAAACCAGACCGAGAGAGGAGCTAGGACAAGCCAACACCAAGGCAGGCAGGGGAGCTGGATTCAAATCCACATTCTATTCCAAACCTGTGCGCTAACCCCTGCAGAACGCAGTATTTCCCCCCCTTATTCTGGTTAAGCACGTTGTAGAAACGATGAAAAATCAATTAAAATGAAGAGGGAAATAAATTTGACCAGGACCCTCCCCACTCAGAGGTGAGAACTCTTAACGGTGGCATATTGACATGTTTCTAGTTGTGTTACACTCATATTGCAGGTTTTGTACCAAATACACATTTGATGACCTACTTTTTTGTCTAACAACACTGTCAACATGATTGCTTGCAAACCTTTTAAAGGCCACATGGGAGCCCAGCAAATGAAGAACGGAGTATTTATAGCCAGCCCCCCATGTTGGACCTTAATATTTGTTTGGGGTTTTAGTTTGTTTATTGTTGTTATAAATAACACTGTGATGAACATCTTTGAGAACGAAGCTTAGTGCTCAGCTTGGATTCTTTTTTGCTAAGAAATGCCATGACATTATGTCAGGTCCTTGGGGAGGCAGGGGCGGGGCCTAGCTCACTGGCAGGGCAGATGCTGGATCCCCAGGAAGGATCTGAGGGGTGGGGCCAGGGAACACAGCCCAGTCCTGGGGCTGGGAGTGAGTGCGCTGGCATGGGGATGTGTTATGGGAGGGCGTAGAGCTTGCGCCTGTGGGCAGGGAGCTGAGCAGCTCTCTTCCCATAAGTGTCTACATGCCCAGGGCTCTGCCCAGCTTTCCCGCTTCACCTGCACCCCTTCCCCACCCCTCTCTTCTGGAGCCATGGCTCCAGCCAGATTCTTACAGCCTTCTGGATGTTTCCCCGGGTGTCCCTGAGGCGTTGTGCTCCAACACATCCAAACGGGGTGAGGTCATCTTTCTCCTTATGCCCTACACCTTCTCCTGTGTCCCCCTGTAGGTAAATGGCACCACCATGAAGCCAGTGCCCAAGCTAGGAACCTGGGTGTTGCCTTTGACCCTCCCTCTCCATTTTACCTCACCCACACCTCTCCCCAATGCATTTCTTCTCTCCCATCGCACCCCATGCTGTCTGCAGGGCAGAGAGAAGTGCTGGCTGGCTGTCCACCACAGGCCTTTCTCCAGAGGCACTGTCCCCCTGTCTCTAACCTCTCCCCCTTGAACCCATACCCCAAGAAGAGATTTATTTAGTCATATGTCCCTCCTCTACTTGGAATCTTTCTGTGGCTCCCCATTACCCTCATGAGGGTAAGTTGACCCTCATTATTGTGCCTCTCACCTCTAGGCCTTTCCATCTGCTGTTCCATCTGCATGTGTGCCTTTCCATGCACTGTCTGCCCGACGAGCTTCTGGTCCTCCTTTTAGACTCAGCTTCTGCCTTCCAGAAAGCTTCCATTTTTTCTTCCTACGTCTCTTTTCCAGAAACTTCGCCCTCCTTCTCCCATACCACCTTGTGTTCTGTGTACAATTCCATTGAAACAGTCACTCCATATTATAGTATTCACTCGGAATCATAACTATTGGGAGGGACATGTATTAGGACTTTCGGTTGTAAGTGACAGAGGGCCCTAAAAGAAATGGAATTATCCACTCACACAACCTCAAAGCTTTAGGCATGACTGGATCCAGAGGCTCCCATGTTGACCCTGGATCTGTCTCTCTTCTGCTCTGAGTCTGGCTTCCCCCTGCACTGGCCTCCTTCTCAAAGGACTCCATGGAAAGTGCGGCTCCTATCTTTCAAGTTTAAGTTCGAACTCAAGTTCAGAGCTTTTCTCTCCTGATAATGCCAGTGAAGTCTGGGCCTGCCTGTCATGGGCCCAGCTTGAGTGCCATGTCTGTTCCTGGGAGTGGCATCAGCCCATCTGAGCCCCAAATACTGAGGGGGACGCAGGGTTGATTGCCGAGAGGGGAGGCGGCTGGGCAGGGGAAGGGTTGGCTGTTCACCGCAAGCCTCAAGACCTCTTCCCTTCCTCCAGACAGGACATGTGGCTTTCTCTCACCTTAGTCCCCTCAGCTGCCTAGACTGGGCCTGGCCCAAGGCAAGTAGTCAGAATTCTATGGCTGAAGATGGAAGTGGATGGGGAATTAGGGCTGTTTTGTGGTCAAGGAATGTTCATGATCCTAGGAACTCGGGGCTGGGCAGTGGGTGGCCACACTTACTGGTCCCCAACCACACACACAGCCCAGTACAGCTTTGTAGATTCCCATGAAGATGCTGTGGCACTCTGATTCCAAGGAGCAGTGCCAATCACCAAAGATAGACCCAGACAGACAGACACAGACACACACACACAGAACCCTCCAGTCAAGACAAGCCAGAAGGGCTTCCTGGAAGGGAAAGGGGCAGTCTCCAACCCCACTGTGACCACAAACCACCCTGTGACCTTCCCCAGACACTGTCACACACATTCAAGGCCTGTCCTGACCCAGCTCATGAGCACGGCCTTTTCCACCGCTTGCACAGACGCCCGTCCTGGGCTCCCCGTGCCTGGTGTCCCCAGCATCAGCACGGGGTGTCCCACCTGGGGACCCTTGGAGCCCTGATGTCAAGAGGGCCTCGGGGGAACAACTTTTCTTTCACGACCCTATTTATCTGAATGTTTATAGTGGTGTAACTAGCCCACTGGCTACACCACGTACCATAGTGACAGTAAGTTAGTTTTTAAATAAAAACTATTTTTAGATTTAGGAAAAATATTAGTCAAAGTAGTCAGAAAAGTGAGAGATGGGAGGAGCTGTGAGGTTGGCTTGGGACGCACCGGATGCTCTCATTTCAGCGGGGGAAGTGGGGGAGTGGGGAGGTATTAGCCCAGTCTTCAAACTCCACTGCCCAGTGAATTTCAGTTCAGTGAACTTCCCAGCAGCCCAACTGGCTCAAGAACAATAACCACACTAGCTAACACTTCTAGTGCGAGTAGGCTGTCAGGCCATGGTCTAAACCACTTTGCACTTGTTAACTCATTTAGTCCTTACCTAGAGGTAGAGGGACATGCCCTGTGAGCCCCAGGACATAGATGGGTTACCTGCCCACAGTCACGTGGCTGGTGGCACAGGTGGCTCCTGGCCTTGACCATCAGGCTACATGGCATGCTGAGAAGGAGCAGCACCTTGGGGGGCGGGGGAGCAGGGTGGGAGTATAGCCCCTATTGAGAGAGGCTGGGAGCCCACACCTCAAGGCACACTCAGACCCATCGGCTCTGGCTTAGGGTCTATCATTGGTCCATCCTTGGCCAAGCCCTTGGCCAGTGGTGCCTCTCGTTCACAGTCACGCCCGCCCTCCATCCCACTGGGGGCCCTTGCAGGCTGATGAGTAGAAGCTCGGAAGGGCACAGGCTGTTCCCAGCACCCTCTGCTCCTGCTGGTTCTTGCCCTCTGGTGAACAGGACACAGAGTCCCAGCCTTGCAGAAGGGACACACCAAGGCACGCCCGACTCCCACACCTCCTCACCCCTACCAGCACAGCCCAGATGCAGCGGGAGCGTCTGCAGGGAGTGTCCCTCCTGGCCTTGACCAGCTCCATGGACCAGGGCTGTCCTTGGCTAACCTGCCACAGCAGGGGGAGAGAGACTGATGCCAGTCCCCTGGCTTCCAAGTCTCCATCGGCCTGGGCTCCAAATGGCCTTGAGAAGCGGCAGCCACAGTGTCTTAGCAGCCTGTCATGGACCCCAGCAAAAGCCGCCCTGGGGCCAGGGGCTGGGCTTCTCCCCTAGGATAGGGGACAGAACACCTCAGTGGGATTCGGTCTGTTGCAGACAGGGTGTTTGCCAAGCTCCTGGGAATCCGTGTGCCTTTCCAGAGATAATTGCTCTAGCCGCCTCCTCTCTGCCTCCACCGTGTGCACGTGAGAAGCGGGGGGTGCAGGCTCAAGGAGGGCTGTACACGAGGCTGCCAGGCCCCCTCCCAGCTCCAGGAGCCCAGCCCATGGCTGGGATCAGAAAAGCCTGTGATTTGGCAATTCAGCAAACAAATTTAGAGATTCCATCTGGGGAAAAAGAATTGCAGAAAGCGACATGCAGTGCGATTCCATTTGTGTAAAGTTTAAAAACGTGGGCAAGCATTGCTGCCCTTTGTGGGCGCCCATATGGGTAGGAGCAACGTATAGGAACGATTCACTTTGGGGTGAAATCACTGTGGGGATGTGAGGAGGGAAGGGCTGGGGAGGAGGGAACAGACGTGGTGATGGGGTTTCCATCAGACCTGTCACGTCCTAATTCTTGTAGTAGCAGCTGGGGACACCAGAGTTCACTGCAGTTGTCTTTTTGCCTTTTGGTGTCATGAAACTAAAATTTTAAAAAACACTTCATAATTTAATAGGATACCATTTTATAGCTACATGCACTGCAAACTTTCTAGAAGGATGTGCTCCAAACAGAGGACATCAGTTACCTCTGCAGAGGTGGGCAAGGGGAGTGGTCCAGGGGATTTTCATTTGTTCAAAGAGGAGAGATCTTCAGGTTTTGTTTCTTTAAAGTGTAAAGCTTAAACTAAAAAGAAAAAAAAATCTAGGATTTGAAAGATTTGAGGTATGAAGAGTCAGAATGGGGATGGTTCCGTGTTTCCATGATTAGGACAGTTGGGGGCCTGAGGAAGAGGTTCGATCCCTGGGACTCCAGAGCTCCCAGCCTGGAAGGTCCTGTGACCTGAGGATCTGTGGACAGTGTGCTCCAGCTCTTTCTGTCCTACCTCTTCCCAAACACTGTTGTGCTCCTTTCACGCTGGGGACAGATGGGGGCACATCGGCAGCGAGTGCAGCAGCCAGACGCTCCCTCTGTGAATGTGCCTATCAGCCGGCAGGCTGGAATTTTCCAGCCGGGGAGAGGAGTCCTGGATGTGGAAAATTTCCCCATCCGCTCTTTCTCAGCCACTTTCACATTCTAGTCCAGGTGGCTTCCAGGGGCCCACAGCGACAAGGTCGGAGTGGGGGGTGGGACGATGGGCATTTCCAGAGGGACCTCAGGAGTGAGTAACAGCTGCTGCTGTCCCAATACCAATTCCCACCGGGCCTCAGCATCGTGGTTTTTGGAGACTTTGTGAAGCCTGGCCCACCACCATCAGAAATCAAAGCAGCCCAGGTGTCCTATAAACCCTTGCCTACACTCTTGACATTTGCTTCTGAATGCTGGCGTCTTCATCATTTGCCCTATTTTGAAATTAACAACGTAACATAGAAGAAACAGACATGTAAGTTTATAAGGAAGAAGTTCCAGGAAGCAATGAACATGCCGTAGGGCTTCCTGCTCCCCATGATGTGTCAAGGTGAGACCTCTCTAGGGGGTCGTAATCCACCTACTTCGGAAGGTGACTCTGAGGATTCACTAAACATCGGATCTGACAAAATGATCCTCATGAAGCCCTCATGGTTATAGTATTGTAATATTTGCGTTGTTATTAAAATCTTGTGCTGGGACACCTGGGTAGCTCATTCAGTTAAGAGGCTGCCTTCAGCTCAGGTCATGATCCCAGGGTCTTGGGATCGAGTCCCACATCGGGCTCCCTGCTCAGTGAGGAGCTTGCTTCTCCCTCTGCCTGCCATTCCTCCTGCTTTGCGCTCTCTCTCTCTCTCTGACAAATGGATAAAATGTTAAAATAAAGCAAAACAAAAACAAAATGAAATACAATAATCTGGTGCAACCTCAGTCAGGAGAGACGGCGGGGCTAGAGGGTTAAGAGCAGGATCTGCAACATTTTAAGCCCACAGCAATACAAATTACATCCATGACAGCTTTCTTCTCAGGAAGGGAAGTCCACGATGTAGGAAGACTGGTTCCTCAAAGATTTGCTTCCAGAGAGTGCATTGGGAAGCATCGCGCAGTTCTGATGTCATTTACCACCACCACTCAGATGCGCAGCTCTACCCCTGCTCCATATGGGACACAGAGCCAGGAGACCTGGGTCCCAGTCCCACCTCCGCCACTCAGTGCTGTGCAGCTTGAGGCAAGTTACTCACCTTCTCTGAGTTCCATGTTCTCCACTGTCAGGGAAGGAACAAAACTGAAGGATGCAGCATTCCTCCTTCCCCTAACTTCAGCGGATCTCAGAGTCGGGAGAGAATAGGAAAAAAGGAATGGCCCTCTGAGCTGCCAACCAGAGGTGGGGCGTTCATACCTCTTCCCTCATGTAATCTTCCCAATGAGGAAGCTTCGCAGGTACTTAAGAGCTGGGACTTGACCCACACACCCCTGGCATACCGCTCACCAGCTGTGTGACTCTGGGGCAGCTGCTAAACCTCTGGCTTTAATTTTCTCCCCTTAAAATAGGATGATAATCTTATCCTTCATTGAGGTTTTCATAAAGATCATAATGGACATAAAAATTATGTATGTGTATATATCTGAGATAGGTTTTGGATTCCTGGTTTATAGATAGGGAAACAGACTCTGATCAGTTAAGCATCAAGTAATAAAAGAGAGAGAGATCTGTGCATGAAAGAAAAGTAAATCGGTGGCAGGGGGGTAGGGAGAGGACGGGTGTGGACCTTCTCAACTTCACCTCCTTGTGGCTCTTCCATTCCAGCCACACTGGCTTCCTCAATGTTACTCAGATACAAACTCTGCTCATTTCTGCCTCAGGGCCTTGACACTAGCTCTTCCCTCTGCCTGGAATGCCCCTTTCCTAGAGCTTCCATTATTCGGGTCTCAGCCGCATGTGCCCTCTTGACCACCCCCTCTGAGATAGATGTCTTCCTCCCTCTCTCCCACTCTCTGCCTCCCTTCTCTGTCTTCTGCTTTACTTTTTGTCCTCATCCTTACCACGTAAAATTAAAAATTTGACTACATGTACATTTCCCATCTCCCTCTTGGGATGTAAATACTATGAGAACATTGCCTTTTTCATCACTAAGTTGCCTGTCCACGAGGAGTGCCTCGCACGTGGAAGGTGGTCAGGGGTGTTTGTCAAATAAATGAGTGAGTGAGTGAGTGAGTGAGCACCACAGCTAGACCAGAAATTCTCCCTGTCTCCAGGACATGGCCAGTACAAATAATAACAGCTGTGCCTCTGTGCAGCCACTGTGTGTGACAAGTCCTCTTGGAACCTCTGTGAGGTAGGCGTAATGATCCCATTTTACGGTAGCATCAGTCAAGGCTCCCAGAAGGGAAGCGGCTTGCCCAAGGCCTCCAGGCCCTTCGGAGGCAGAGCCAGCCTTGGAATCGGTAGGCCTGCCTCCAGGGCGCCAGCCTGTGCCTTCCATGGCTCTCATGTCTCGGTGCCAAAGGCAGAGAAGCCACCCTGGAAAGCAGCGTCATCGCAGGCTCCGGGCAGCGCGTGCATTTTAGCAACAAGATTTCCAGGTTTCCAGCGACAGCCAGAAAGGGGCCCCGGGCAGGCTGCGGTAGCCTCGCACCCGCGCGGGCGCTCTCCGTTGGGCGGGTGACTTTGCAGCGAGGGCGCCGCCGGGTGGCCGCGCCTGATGCTGCAGTTGTCATGGCGACGAGCGCTTCGGCGATTGGTCCAGCGCGGCCGCACTACGTTGCTCCTTGGGCGCCTGGTTGCGGGTGGGGGGAGGCTCGCGAGCGCCCGCCCCTCCTCCGGATGCTGCGAGAGCAAAGCGGGCGCAGACTCCCCCCAGCCCTCCCCTCCTCCCCGCGCTCAGCCACCCCGGATGTGCAGGAGGGAAAAAGGCCGAGGTGGTCCCAGGTAGCATCGAGGCCGACGCCCCCGCCCAACCTGGCGACCATGGTGACTGGACGACTTCACAGGCTTCTGGGCACTGTGTGAGCCCTGCTGTGCCCGGGGCCCCTCGGAGCCTGCTGCTGCCACCCCTGCTCCCGCCCCAGTCTGGGCGGAGGAGCCCGCCGCCCCCGGGAATGTGACTCGCCCCTCGATTTAATTTTATTCCCTTCCACTTCTCGCCTGAGCATCCTGCCTCTCCTCTAACCACGCTGAGCCTTCCCAGCTGGAGAGGAAGAGAAGGGGAAAACTGCCCCCAGACAGGATGGCTTGCAGAAGACGCTACTTGTGAGTATATGTGGCAGGTTATGCCTGAAACGCGGGGCCAGAGGCCAGAGGGGCCCCAACTGAGCTTGGAGCCGGAGTGGGGGCTTTGGGGGAAGGGGTGGGCTGCCATGCAGGGGGCTTGCAGTGGGAGCTGGCCACCAGGCAGAGGTGTCAGCGTTTGTCCCCTGCAGCAGAGGTATTTGTTGGTGGTGACGAAGAGAAAAAGGCTGTTAGTCAGCAGGTCTCCATTGGGCCGTGAAATTCCTTATCTCTGAGGGCAGGTAATCCCCCAAAATGCATATACAGGGTCTTCGATGCCACTTCTTCCATTTTGGCTTTTGCTAGAGCCCCAGCATGTCTATCGGAAGAAGCCTCTTGTGCCCTGCTCATTCGTGACCAGTGCTCCAGCCAAGCCTGATGGGAGGTTGGCCGGAAGGTTGGGGTGGGGACAGGGTGCTGTGTCCTCCACGGACAGGTGAAGGTCCAGCCCGCCGTCTTGAGCAGGGGGCACTGGTGTCCTCCTGGGCCACACAGGTGTTCGGTGGGGCCAGCGGCAGAGCACTCATCTGCTGGGCCTACAGCCAGTGGCAGAAGCTGTTAAACTCTGCACGGGGTGGTGACATCACGGGTCCGAGTATTTATGGAAACCCAAGCCCGTGCCTCGTTAAGCTAGGCATCCCGGGGGGCCTCGGATTAGAACGTCAGCTTCCCACCCCGCTCTCTGGGGCTCTACACTGTGCTGTTCTGGGGCGAGCAACCTTTGGGCTCTGGCCTTGCAGGATCTCTCCTCTGGGACTTGAAGCTATAGGGGTGAGATGCAGCTCCGCATCCCCATCTGCCGCAGGCGGCCTGCCCAGTGTCTCAGATGTTCAGGGCTGCTCAGTGACCTCAGACCTTGTAAGGTTAGAGAACCGAGTTGGACCCTCTTGGGCTGGGCTCAGTCCCCAAGGCTAGAAAGGAGAGGCCTGGAGCATTATGTAGGGGCGCATCTTGGGGACCCCTCCAAGGCCTCAGAATCCTGTAGCATGACAGGGACCTGTGGAGCCCTGACTTAAGCAGCACCTATCCCCCTCCAGGGAGGGATAGCTTCTTACTAACAGACCGTGAAGGAAAATAAACATACTTCTTGCCATTGCACCAGCAGGCCCAGACAGGAGCCCCAGGGGGCGATGAAGGTGGCCCGTTTCTATGGTTTGCTGTGATGTGCATTTGCTTTTTCGGTGGAAAAGCCCACAGGTTGGTTTGTTGATGTGCGCAGAACACCCCGGCGTTCTCACTCCCTGTGACAAGGCCCCAGCTGTATTTTTGGAAACAAATAGTAAACCTTTCCCCAGCATGGTACGGCCGCCACTGTTGCTGGGAACAGGTCCTCCCAAGGCAGCCTTCTCCCAGCCACATCTTTGCCTGGGCTCAGGAGCTACTCGGTCCTATCTGCTCATGATGTTCCCAGGGACACAGTTGCTGTACAAATTCCACAACCCATCCCAACACCGGCAGAGACGCATTCTGTCTGCCAGGAGCCCTGGACCCTGCACCCTAACATAGCCCCTGGCAGGTTTGTCCCCTAGACAGCCTGTCCTGCTGCTTGCGTGGGAGAAGGGCTAAGCCAGTGTAGAGGGAGGGCCTCTGGGGGGCGCTGGGTACCCCTTGCCTCTCATGCATGTGGGTCTTTTTATGCTTCTTCAGCTCTCAGGCTCCCATGGCCTTGGGCTGTCGCATCCAGGCTGTTCCCCCAGATGCTGTCACCAAACCTATGGGTACAAGAGCTTGCAAAGGAGCTAGGGAGTAGTGGGTGACTGGGGAGGTATCGTTGCCCCCAGGTGTTATTACCCCGTGTTTTTATGTAAAGATTGGAGCCCGAGAGCTGGCCTGCTAGATGAGGCCTCACAGGGGGCCCCGAGGGCATGTTTGGTCCCCCACTTCGCCCTCACCCAGAACCTCCACTCTCCTAGCCCCTGCTGCTCCACCTTTGTTTCCAGGGCTTTCGATGTGGCGGGGTATGGGGGGTTGGTGGGGATGAGGAGCTAAGTATCTGTAGCTATTTAACTTCTGGGGCAGCTGGAAACTCAAGCATGGTAGCATCTACCCAACACACCGTTGCACTGTTGGGTTTCAGAGCCTTCTCTGCCCCATCGGCTCTCACCAAGTGCTGTAAAATGGGGTATTGTTGTTCCCATCTTACAGAAGAGGCAACTGAGGATCAGGGAGGGTAGGAGCTGGGCTGAGGTCACATGGCTGTTTCATGCTGTCCACTGGGCAGTGGTGTCCCTCTTCTGGTAAACCACAGGCCAGAGTTGACAGAGTCGCTCCAGTGTCTCTGTGCATGGCAGGATCAGGGTGTCGCGAGTCCTCCATTTTCTTGTCCTTCAGTCTCTGGGTCCCGCAGAGTCGGCCCTAAGAGAGTGTTATGGAATTTGGGCTCTCTCTGAGAGTGGGAGCCCCCCTGAGGGCTTGGTCACTTATGGCGGTGGCACAGCAAACACAATAAAGGGTGACAACAAAAACGGGAGATTTCTTAATGAAATGGGGGGAATCATGAGGCCTCCAAGAATCAGCTCCTTAATCAAATCTGCTAACAACCGAGGTCGTTACTGTACTGACAGTTTAATTAATGGTGTCTTAATTAAGGTCAGCCCCCTTCCGACTGTAACTACACATAGCAAGGTAACCACCGTCTTACAGGCAGGTCATATCCTGCTGCTTGAACATGGGAAGCTGGATTCCATGCAAACACTGAAGTTAGCAGTGAGTGTGCTATTCAGAGCTGTTGGGGGAGGTTGGGGGCTGGGGGAGCCAGTCTCCTGCTTATGCATTTGTTCTTTCCCTGGCTCGTGCATTCCTTCACTCTGCCTGGAACTCCCGGGACCCCTCTGTCCATTCCTTCGGGGTTTTGCTCTAAGCACCAAATCTAGCTTACAGATCCCACCTCCCCTGCCTACACGGTCTCCCTCCACCCACAACAAGAATGTCAGCCGTATCAGGGGAGAGATAGCTGCTGCTACCTCTAGCATCTCGAAAGGCATGGGCATATAATAATTGCTCTGTAAATCTTTGATGATTTACAGCGGGCATGCAGGATGAACAGGAGGAAAGGGCACTCTGGTACACAAATGTTAGGCCACGGTTACAGGTATCGCTGGCATCAGCTCATTTGACCTTCACGGTAACCCTGGGAGGTGGGGCTGTTATCCCCTGTATACTGGCAATGCCACTGAGTCCCCAAATAATGCCCCAGGTGACACCCCATCAGGGGGTAGAGTGGGTCTTGAAGCTGGTCCCCCAAGCCAGCTCTAGTGCCTGTTACGCTGAAGGTTTTTACTGGAAGTAGTTATGTCTGGCTTGAGCCCCAAGTGTGAGGGAGAAGATGGTGGCAGATGACACTGACGATGTAGGTAGGACCGAGGGCAGGAGGCATCTGGAGTGCCCGGAGGGGGCTCACTCTGCAGGCAGTGGGCCATGGGGAGCCATGGAGGGTTCCGGCCAGGGGTGGGGACCATGTTTACATCACCAGACTGTGGGGGAAGTTGAGGGGAGGCTGAACAGGGCTCTCAACTGTCCTTATCCATAGCAGGCACACATGTCCCCAGAGAACAGTGGCATCCCCTGGGATGTCAGGTCCCCTCAAAAGTCCACACCCCATTTGGACAGTCAGGAAGGAGTACTGTGGGAGAGGTAAGGAGTGTGGTTTGCGCCCTGCAGCTCTGCTGAAGGAGGGGACTGCAGAGCCAGGGTGCTCCTGAGAATGCTCCTGGTTCACTGTCAGACCGGTTTGGTTGTAGCCAACAGGGGCCACATTGTTGCTGGATGCTGACTGGGCACCCACCAGGCCCATTTGCGGCCCACATTCCCTTGCATGCCTCACCCCACCGACTTGCTGGCACCTGCTGTCTGTCTGCCCCTCACACTCACCCCTGCCCCTGCATTTCTGAGGCCCTGGCCCTCCCAGGGTCTCACAGAGCAAGAGATGGACATTCCCCTGCACCTCCGTCCCTGCTTTGCTTTGTGATCCTGGGGAGCAGGCCTCTTGCCATCTTGGGCCAGCGTGTCATCGGGAACAAGAGAGGCAGGGTCCCCTCTTGCCGGTTGTCAGTTAGGCAGGCCCACTCAGAAGGGTGGGAGGAGAGAGGCCGGCAGCTGCGAGAAGCAGGACCTGCATTTCAGACATGCCGACTCTTTCACACACACGCAGCTCTGTCTGTCCCACATGCTGGGGACATGGACGTGGCATCATCATCCACAGACGGATCCATTCACCCCACCCAGTCCGTGTACCAGGCCTGATGGGCCGCTTACTATAAGCAGCAGTAGCCCAGAGCAGCAATAACCAAGGCCACAGAGGCCCGAGCCATGGAGAGATGGAGGGAAGAAAAGAGGGGGCCCCGAGGAACAGTGGGGTGGTCCCGCTCGCACACTCCCCTTCTCTGGCTCTGTGGCTGCCTGGCACTTCCCGCTTCTCCAGTCCTGCCCTCCCTCAAACACCCCAGTGCTCTCAGGAGCTCCTGCCCCAGCTGCTTCCTCCATCAGGAATCTCCCCCTCACTCCAGACCCCAAGGTCCAGCTCATGGCTCTTTCTTGACCTCCCCAAGCAAACTGGCCCCCACGCTGGGCCCCTGCCTGCCCGGTGCTCCCCTTTGCCAAGTCCCCTTTGTGCAAGTCCCCTCCATTGTTGCCAACTGCCCACTTCCCATTTCCCCCATCAGACTGGGAGCTTCCAGGCAGGGCCTCACCTCTGTTTCTCAGCACCCCTGCAGGCCCTGGCCTGGCAGAGCACCAGTAACCTTAAAAGGGGCAGTAAAGGGATGCCTGGGTGGCTTAGTTAAGGGACTGACTGCCTTCACTCGGATCATGGTCCTGAGGTCCTGGAATCGAGTCCCGAGTGGGGCTCCTTGCTCAGCAGGGAGCTTGCTTCTTCCCCTGGCTCTGCCTACCACTCCCCCTGCTTGTGCCCTCTCTGACAACTAAGTAAAATCTTTAAAAAAGTGATAAAATACACATAACATAAAATTTGCCATTTTAACCATTTTTAAGTATGCCCTTCAGGGACATTAAACATGTCCACATTGCTGTTGAACTTTTCCATCTTCCCAAACTAAAACTCTGCCCCCATGAAACACACACTCCCCAATCCCCCGCCCCCCGCTCCCAGTCCCTGGCAGCCACTGTCCTACTTTCTGTCACCAGGACTGTGACTGCTCCAGGGACCTCATGTAAGTGGGATCGTACGGTGCTTGTCCTTTTCTGACTGTTCATGCTGTAGCCTGCATCAGAACCTCCTCCCTTTTTAGGGGCGAATAGTTCTCCATTGTGCCCGTTATGTGGGTAGCCCACATCTTTATTAATTCCCCCGTCAGTGGACTCGAGTTACCGTGAATAACACTGCTCTGAACATGTGTGTGCTCATATCTCTTCAAGACCCTGCTTTTAATTCTTTTGGATATATACCCCGAAGTGGAAATGTTGGCTCAAATGGTAATTCTATTTTTAATTTTTTGAGGAACCATGATATTGTTTTCCATGGTGGCTGCCCCATTTTACATTTCCACCAGCAGTGGGGGACGGTTCCGTGTTCTCTACTTCCTCACCAGTATTTGCTGTTCGGTGTTTGGGAATTTTTTATAATAGCCATCCTCCCGGTGCAACGTGGTCCATCGCTGTGGTTTTGACTGACCCTTTCTTTGTTAAGGCAGAGTGAGGCAACCTCCCCACCTCCCGATGGACCGCCTGGCCCCAGGGACCCCTGGCATTGACTCAGGAGGGCTGGGTCAGGCTGGGCACCCAATGGGGCCTCCACTGACTTCATGGGGGCATCTGTCCCAGTGTAGGTCTGTCTGCTCTGGGCCCACCACCCAGAACCTAATCCTCCAGGGGGCCTGGCCCCTTTGGCTGTGATGGGCACGCAGTGGGTCCTCAAAATTTTTAATCACAAAAGCAATACCTGCTTCAGTCTATTTTTTGGTGATTATTTAGTCATATACCTGAGAGAGAATTCTTCCACGTGGTTTAAAAAATGTTTGTATGCAGTGCAAAATCACACCCCTCCCTCCTTGTCCTTCTACCCGGAGGCCACCGCTGTGTCCACTTTCTTCAGGTTCTTCAGAGAAGTTCTGCATATATACCTACGTGCTTTCAGCAGTCAAGCTGGCAGTTCTGGATTTGAGCCAATTAAAAGCTCAGTTTGGTGGTCAGGAGGCTCCGGGTGGCTCAGGGAGTTAGGTGTCCGACTCTTGATTTCAGCTCAGATCATGATCTTGGTGTTGTGAGGTTGAGCACTGTGTCAGTCTCTGCGCTCAGTACAGAGTCTGCTTGGGATTCTCCCTCTCCCTCTCCCCCTCCCCCAGCTGGTGCTCTAAGTAACTAAATAAATAAATAAAATCTAGGGGAAGAAAAACGCTCAGTTTGGGGGGACATGTGACCAACTAGGCCTTAAAGGAGGCAGCCATCTCCTTCTGGTGGGACACCCTGACCAGCTAGTTCCACGTAGCTTCACCATTGTCACTTTGGCTGGCAGTCCAGATCCGTCCTGTTGAGCACAGGTATTAGCGCCTGTCCAGCACCTGGCTTGGGCTGGAGCCTGGGGAACAGCAGCCCCTTGCCCTTGGGGAGACAGATGCAGGTGGAGTGGCCAGTTTGGGGACAGAGAGTGAGTGCAGGGGGCTTTCAGCAGGGACGCCCTGCCTCCTTGGGGCCCCTGGAGATGTGGGCAGGCATTCTAGGGGGCTCAAGGGGAGGGGTCTGGTCAGCAGGGGCCACAGGGGCTAGTATCCTACAGTGTGGACAGCAGGCCTGCACAGCAAAGAATCTGTGAATGTCTAACTGCATAATCATGGGAGTGAAAATCCATGCATACATAGATAACCAAGCCCGGGACCTCACTCCATTCGGCATCCAAACCACAAAAACGCGTTTCATATGGTTTTAATATACACTGCGTTTTCCAGGAACGCGACTGCTCTTCTCACAGTCGAGGGAAGATCAGACTTTGATAGGCTCAGACCTCTGCCAAGAGCTGTCACCGAGGGCAGCTTCCCACCCAGCCCCCCACCCCGGGGCAGTGACTTGTCAGCAATCTCCTGTACCCTGCCTGGACTGGAGCCACCGCCACCTAGAGAGGCAGGCGACTGACATCCTCCTGATGCCCTGAGGGACAGCCAGACCCACCGCATCACGCCTGGTGCCCTGTCTCTTCCTTATGGTTACTTTCCTTCTTTGCTCTCTGGATTGTTACAGTGAGGGCATTCTGTTGACTTTTTTTTGTGTCGATAGCCGTTACATATGAACTTGATGTCATAACAGAAGGCGGCAGCACAAGGTTAGGGTTCTAAAGGACGAGGGATCCTTATAACAGAACTGTGGTGTGGCTGATCTGTGTGGGTGCGTGTATGAATCTACACACGTGATAGAAGCCCATGGAACTGAACACACACCTGCACACGTGTGCGTGCTCACACACGGACACAAGTAGGAGTAAAACGGGAGGTCTAGCATGGCGGACCACACCTCGTCAGTATCAGCAGTGGTATTGTCCTACGCTTTGTATAGTAAGACGTCACCATGGAGAAAGATGGGGTAAAATATAAACAGGACTTCTCTGTATTATTTTCAACAACTACAGGTGAATCTATAATAAAAAGGTTAATTTTTTTTAAAAGGCTAACAGGTGTTGGATCTAATGGGCTGGAGTCCTGGTGACCATGAGACAGGAAGATGGGCAACCCCCAGGCTCAGTCCTTTCACGAGAAGCCTGTGTGGTCACCAACCTCCCTGAGAGAGGACACCCCTTGACCCCTTCTCCCCAAAGGCAGCACCCAACCAGGGACCCTGGGGCCAGCTTCCTCCCCTTCCAGAAAGACAATGTAAGCCCCTTTTGCTGCCAGCTCGGGCCTAATCAGCCCTGGCAATAAGTATAAGGGTCTAGAACTCTCTCTGCAGACACCCTCACTCTCCCGGAAGCCCCCCTCCTGAAGCCTAGGCTCAACCCCACCTAGAGGCTCCCTCGGGTGGGCCTGCCTGCTCCCTCCTGCTCAGCCTCTGCCCAGTGCCACCTCCATGAGTGACAACACAGCCACCTCCTTCTTCCCTGCCCCCGTGTCTGCTCCCTGCCTCCCACCCAGCCACAGGGAGCTGGGACAGACACAAATCGAACATTGCTTCCGATGCCATTCAAAGACAAAAATGCAACCCAGCCAACTAAAACTAAAAGGTTAAGGGAAGCAAGTGTTTTTGATGAGTCTGTCGTCCTGCAAATTGACTTTTCAGTGAATGGGCTTTTGGCAAATTGACTCGTCACGGGCTGAGGGAGACTGGGACGAGGCCAGTGAGGCTGGCGGAGGCGGGTTCAAAACCAGACAGAGTGCAGTGTTGGCTCAAGCCCCCACCCACCTGGGATCTTGGGGGCCAGGCCCCCTGGACAGACTCCCTCCCCAGCAGACCGATTCTGGCCTCCCCTCTTCGGTTTACCCGATTCTCTGAGGTTGAGCCAGGAACACAAGGCCTGGGCTAGAGATGCCCCATGTCTACCCCGTCTCCAGTCACACCTGACCTTGCCAGACACTGGTGCCCTGGCCTGTCCTCAGAGGGACGAATCGCCCAATGGTGACAGGCTCCCACCGGAGCGGCCTCAGAGCTCCGCAGGCGGCCAATCTCAGCGTGGTTAATTGCAAGATGTTTTATTGGCTCCGGCGGTTTCCTTCCTCGTCAAGACAGTCCCGGCATCTGTTTGGAATGGTTAATAAGGGAAGTGATGCATTTTTAATCACTGCAGCCTTCTCTGCAATTCACAGCCTGTCTCTCGCAGCGCTTGCTGGGTGCTGAGATAACACAGAGAGCCAGCCTTCCTCACATTCGCTCTCATTATCCAATCAGAGAGAAATGCCCGCCTGCGCCCAGTTGTCCCCCAGAGGCCTGCAGGCACCTTCCAGGTCCCTCAGTCCCCCATCCTGGGCCAAATCCAGGCGCTGACCATCCCCAGGGCTGCTGGGTGATCAGGCTGCCCTGGCGAAGCTCCCTGAGACTGGGCAGGCCCTGCAGACTGGAGGGGCCCACCAGTGGGGTTCTCGAAGCCTTTTCTGATACCTCCTCCTGTCACAGGGCCCAGTCACCCTCTGAGGAGCTGCTTGGGTAGAACCCCTTACCTGCAAGTGGGGCAGTGTGACTTGGGGCAAATGACTTAAACTGTCTGAACCTCAGTTTCTTTTTGGTAAAATGGGACCAATAATTCCAGCTTGGCAGGGTAGCCCTCAGGATTCAATGAGGTAATAAAGCACGTGGTGCTTCTGTTGCCTAAAATATCATTCTCATCCCCTTCCTTCCCTGGATTCTCACTGCACAGGGATAGGCTCTGGGACACGCTGAGACTTAAGAAACATGGATATCTGGGAAGGGGAAGGAAGCCAGGCTGGGGTTGGGAAATGTGTTAATCCAGGAGCCTTTGGGCTCCAAAGGACAGAAACTCCAATCATAAGAGACATGAGTGGTTACAATCAGGGCACAGCCCAGGGGCCTGCTTCAGTGTGGCTGAATCCGGGGGCTCCTCTACTCTGGCTACCATCTCCTGCTGCCCTCCCCCAGGTCCTGTTCCCACGTGGGGGCTTTGGGGTCACGGCCATTCCTGACACCCTCTCCATGACCCAGGGGAGGCCATGTGCCAACAGGCCAGCCATTGTCACTTGGCTCCCCATGGAGCTGGGCTGACAGGGTCACCCCCACCTGGTCCACGGCCCTGGGAGTGTAGAGGCGGATTCGCATGTGCGTGTTTGTGGGCAAGAGGCCGTAAACTGAGGCTACAGGCAGCCCACTGAGTACGTTTGGAGCCAGAAGGCGACATGGGCCAAGCTGGCGACCTCAGCTCGGGCGTGGGCAAAGGCTCAGGGCTACCAAACCGCAGAGAGGCATCAGGGAGGCTGGCCTTCACCCAGGCAGCCGAGCCTGAGCGCCAGGGGCTGTGCGGATGGGAGGACAGGGTCTGCAGCCAGGTGTGGCTGCACAAGTCTCCAGGACTCCCCAGTGCTCAGGACCAGCCGACCTGCCACCACAGGCTGCCATACCTCCCACTTTCTTAGCCAGCCGTGGCTTATAAACAAGAGCCATTTTTCTTAGCATTTCATCTTTTCTCTTTTCCCCAGTAGCATATATTAAACAACAGCAAGATTTTTTTTCTAAAGCTTCCCAGGGCATGGTGTGTTTCCCCCAAAATCCTGTTTCAGATGGCCCTCACCTCCTTTTCACCAGCCCCTCAGGCAAGGAAATCCTGTCTGTGCTTTGCCTCCCAGGGGAGGAGCAGTATAGGGAAGAGGCCAAGTGAGGGCTACAGAGGCAGGCATGCCCCACTTCTGTAAAACGGGCCATTCCTGAGCCCCCCACCAAGGCCAGGGTGAGGACTCATGGGGGTGACTGCAGACAGCACGCAGAGGTTGTCAGGTTCTTGAGAAAAATCATTTAGCAAGGGCGAGGGCCTCGGATGGCCTGGGCTGCTGCCGTGGGCATGAACACCCTACCTTTGTCCCCAGCACTTCCCAGTGTATGGAGCAGTCAGTGAGAGCTACGTGTGCAGCTCAGAACCACCCCAGAGACAGAGCACGGCTGGAGGCCCTTCCATAGAGGAGAAGCTTGAGGCCCTGGGAGGCACGCAGTTCATCTCAGGGTCCCTGTGGGCTAAAGGGATGGTCCAGGCATGGGTCCTGGGCTCAGCTCATGTGTTCCCTGGATCAAGTCTGGGTTCTCCGGGTACCCTCCCTCCTGTTCTCCGGGCTGCTGCTTCCTCCCGGAGGCTAGGGCTGAGGGTCTGCCAACCCCAGAGCCCCCCGAGCAGTGTGAGGCTCCTCTCCTGGACACACAGGGCACCTCCCCCTCCAGCAGGCTTCCCAGACTAGGCTGTGCATGTGGCTTTGTCTCCGTCCAGTGCTTATTCCTCAGACACGCGCTGAGCCTGTCATCAGGCTTCAGACAGAGGTCCCTGCCACGCACCCCCAAGTCCAGAGAAGGACATGTGTCCAGAGAGGGCAGGGCTCTCCCGAGGGTCACCCAGCGCATCAGTGGAAAGCCAGGGTGTGGACTCCAGGTTGGGGACGGCAGTGCTGCTCACCCCCTCTCCTAGGGCCACGTCTGGCTCCCTGATATTGAAAACACGGGCTGGGCCCTCAGGAGCCTTCCTGCCTACCCAGGCCTTGCTCCCTGGCCCCAGCCACGGCCCCTCCATTTTGGGCCCTGCAACTATCTCTGTACTGACTGAGGGAACAGAGACCTTGGGGTGCTGTGCCATGGAGATGACACTGAGGCAGGCCTTAGGGACAGGTCAGAGCCCGGCGCAGAGCAGCCCTCAGTGTTTGCCAGGTAAGAGAGGGACAGCCTGTCTCCTTCAGCCTGAAGTTTGTTTTCTGTTTCTCTCTCTTTCATCCAGAAAGCACTGTCCAGGGGGCGCCCCCCTGCCAGGCCTGGGCTGGGTGGGGCAGGCGTGATGGAAAAAGCCAGAGGTGGTCCAGTGGGGAGGCCAAGGGCTTGACAGAGCAGAGTGCCCACTGAGGGTCGGCCTAAGGCTGGGTGACAGGAAGGGAGGGGAAGACATCAAAGGTGTCACAGGCTACATTATCCAGGATCTGGCTTGGGGTCTGGGTGGATGGCAGTGCTGTCACCAAGATGGGCCCCCCTGTGGGGCAGCCAGGGAGGAGCTGGGGGAGCACCTAGCTGAGTGTTGAATAGGTTGGAGTTGGGGGAAGTCAGAGGCTGGGACAGACCACCAGTGGGGACGCTGTCTCTCCGTCTACCCCTCGGCTCCCCACCCCAGGGGTCTGCCCTGCCCAGCCGGCCAAGGACAAAGTCTGCCTGCTACTACTACCTCCACCAGCCTGCCCCGCAGGCCAAGGATGCCCAAGGCCTGCCTGGGCTATAGCCACCTGCCTAGAGAATGCTCTGTGTCCTGAGCAGAGACCAGACTGTGGGGAGTAGAGCATGCTGGGAGGGCGTCTTGCCACCCCTGAAATAGCAGCCCCCACACTGTGGCCTTCACCTTGAACTTCTTTACTCTCCAGCTCCTCCCTCTTTGAACGGAGTGTGTAGGTCGTGTAGGTCGGAGCTCCCCTTTTATCCAGAGACCACCACACCCCTGGATCCAAGGCCTGGGAGTGACCAAGAGCTCTGCCAGCCGACACTCCCACCCCTGAAGGCTTCAGGGTCTTCTGCCCTTGAGCTATCCCCCATACGGAGCTGGGATCTGCCTCCTGCTGCTGCCCGCTGGGGTCCCTTGTCAGTTGTGCAGATCTGACCCTTTCTCTCCTGCCCCACCCCCTCTCCAGTCTAGTCTGCCCTGAAGTCAAGAACAGCACCGCAGTGCCCTATCTTCCTGTGTGACTGGGGCCAAGCCCCTTCCCCTCTCTGCACCCAGCTGGCTGTTCTGCAAGGTGGGGGTGATCATAGAACCTGCTCCCAGGCTGGTCGGAAGGGCAGAAGCCACATGCCCAGTGCTCAGCACACAACAGGCCCTCAGCATGTAGTGGCTTCATGGTTACTGGCTCCTCTGAGCCTCGGTTTCTCGTGAGGTTTACAATAAAGCACCTAGCCCAGGGCCTGGCCTGCAGTGGGTTCTGCAAATGTTCTTTGTTGTTTTTAGCTTTCATTTAACTGGACTGAATCAACACATCCAGTCTGCAGGGGCAAATCTCCATGAAAAGAGCTTGCAAGGGGAACCTGAGTGATTCATCCCTCCCGGGTCCTGGTTCCCCGCTTTCAGTTGAAGGGAGCCTGGTGGCAGAGTGGCCTTTAATGTGGTTGTGGAGTGTGGCCACAAAGGTGGAAGGAGCAGGGTCACCCCCCCTTGACTTGCTCACCATGTGACCCTATGCTTGGTGGCCTGAGCCCCGCCCCACCCCCCACGGTACTCCCAGCTTTGTGCTTCGGGCTCGTACGTATGCAATCGCGTGTGTGTGCACACTGTTTTGTGCGTGCCTGTGTGCGTGTGCGCATGCTCACGTGATGGTCAAGGTGTGGGTCTGAGAGCACATCCGTGAGTCGAGGTGCTGTTAGTGGGCCCCACGTAGGATGCGGAAGGGGACACAGTGCCCACTGAGGTCCATGGCCTCCAGGAGGAGTGCCCCGTGCCCACCGCACTGCTCCAGGGTCAGGGGCTTGGGTTAGGGAGGGCCCCCCAGCATTCCCCGACCACAGAAGAGAGATGCCCTTCACCACTACACCTAGACATATGTCTCCTTCACCCGGCTTAGTCTTCAGTCTGACAGGGCTCAGGGGGTATATCGTTCGGGGAAAAGCAAGGGCAGTGTGTCCAGGAGAGGACCTCTCTGTGAGGAGCAAGTACATAAGTAATATATATAGCTATGCATGTATGCATCTGGGTGTATTCATATACAGTCATTCTAGAAGAATACCCAAGAAACTGCTGACCGGGACTCCCTGGGAGTGTGGGGGGGGTGGCCTTGGTGGGCGCAGGGCAGTGGGGAGGCACACTTTAAACTCTATCTTTTTTATTTATGTTTGAACCAGGAGAATGTGTTCACTATTTAAAAGTTAAATTTTTTTAATGTGCAAGTTGCTGAGTTTGGGGTGAGTCAGCTTGTTTTCTGGCTATCCAAAGCCACCCCTGCCCCGGTCCCCGCCTATCCCCAGCCCTACAAGTGAAAGATAACCTCCAAGAACACGTGGCTCAGCAAATCTTCCACTTTAAGGTTGTGCAGGGTCAGAAAGTTCTCCCGGTTGGGGGTCAGCTGTCTGGAATGACTGCATGATGGGGACCATGGAGAACATGGTGGGGAACAGAGCCCTGATGACCCAGGTCAGGGTCTGGGGTGGGGGGTTGCTTACCAGCCAAGAGGCCTCAGGACTTGGGCAGGTGTGAGCCCCTCTGAGCCTCAGTTTCCTCATCTATAAGATGGGGATAAGAAACTCCAGCCACCCACAGGCTTGAGGATTAAATGAGACCCAGTCAGCACCTATCTGAAGAGCCTGGCACCAGACAGGGGTGAGGCTGAAAACCCAGGAAGGACCCTCCAGAAAGGCCAAGGGGACCCAGTGGGTTTGCTGGAAGCTGCGTCTCTCCTGGAGATGGGCAGGGCAAGGAGTCCCAGTTGGGAGGGACTGCAACACACTGTCCCCTTCTCCCAGCCTCTATTGGACTAAAACGTCCTGAGCTCCCTGCCCATCAGCAAATTGGGCCTAGGATTGACAGGACGTGGCAGTCCCAGATGCAGTGCCAAAGGCCCTGGGGCACAGGCATGGCCAGCTTCTGAGCCACATGTGGAGGCCTCAGTCCACTCCCCCAGCCAGGAAAGACTCTGAACGTGCCCTCTCCTGCTGCCCTGTCCTGTAGACACCTTCTGCTGGTGTCTCTGCCTTAAAAAGAGAATACCTGGTGGGATCTTTTGGGTGGCATCTTTTCAGCTGAGATGCTGGAGTGGTGGGGTTGAGGGTCTCAGTGGGCCTCCCTCTCCAAACCAAGATTTATTCCTGCAGCAGATGCCTGGCCTGTCCCCGCAAAAAGAGAACCCTTGCCTTGAACATGCTCCCCTGGTTCCCATTTCAGGCCTTCCCCTTGCTTATTCCTTACACAGAGCCCCACCTTTCTAAGCCAGTGTTCAGTCGTCACTCAGACCTAGGCTCAGCGGTCAGTTCTTCCCAGGGGCTTTTCTTGGCTAGTGTCTCATACACCTGCTTCTACTTTCTGTCCTGGTCCAAGTGACCTTGTTGGTGTACACACTTACCTACTTCTCTTGTCTGTCCCCTTCCTCTACTCAGACAGTGATGTGTCTGTCTTGCTCACTCTGTATCACCCTGTACTCTGAAGAATGCCTCTGATGACGTCTGGAAGCCTCTGTTTTCTCATCTGTGAAGTGGGGATATGAACATCTCGAGTTGCAGGCTGGTTGTGGGGTGATAGGAGTCAGTACAAAGCTCTTAGAGTGCCTGGCCCAAAGTGGGGGCTGTGTAGTTAGTAGGTGGGATGCATGAATCACTGTCCCAGAGTGGCCTGAGACACACCCCCCTGCAAAGTTAAGAACCACGTCTTTAGACAAACCCTCTTATGGTGCAGCTGGGGAAACTGAGGCTTAGAGAGACTAGGTGCACTCCTGGTTTCACCCAGGGCCCCTGCGTGGTCGCCCTGATCTCTCTCTCCACACCTCTGTCCAAGGAGGGGGTGGTTGCACAGAGACAATTTCCCGCCCACCCACTCCCCCCTCCCACCCGCCAGCAGGGAGTTTTCCAGACCCAGGCTGAGTTTCTGGGCAGAGCTGCCTGGCAAGATAGAGGGGCATGGAGGCCAACCTGGGGACAATCGTCTCACTGTGCCGCTGGGTGGTGGGGCCTCAGGCTGCTGGGCAGGGCCGTCTGGGGCCCAGAGCCAGGACAGGAAGGCCGAGGCTGGGTGGGCAGGAGCCCTCTGTGGGCTTTCCAGGGGCAGGTCCCAGGAGGGGTGTAGGGGACTGGGCAGGACCGCCAGGGCATGGCCAGCATGGCAACACCTCACATCTGTCTGGTTTACAAAGCGCCTCCTGTCTGTCCACTCCTGGAGCCTCACTCTGGCCTCTGAGGCAGGCAGATCATAGATGAGGAAGCAGAGGCTGAGGCAGCGTCCCTTAACTCATAAGACCAGAACTGGGAGCCCCAGCAGGTCTGTGAGCACCACTGTGTGACTTTGGGCAAAAAGCCTCACCCTTCAGGGATAAGGGGATGAGACAACAGGGCAGCCTGGCCCAGGGGAGAGGCCTCCTGGGTTCATGTCCCAGGACCACTGCATACCTTCTCTGTGTCTCTGCCTCCGCAGCCCCAGAGGGGAGGGATGACAGCACCCTGGCCCTGGTCCTGAGGGGCTTTCTCCCTGGCCACCAGCAGAGCTGTCAGGAGCCCAGACCCGGCCTGCCATTGCTCACGCAGTGCCCGTGGCGTGTGTCACAACAGATTCATGTAGACAGGGCACGGGGTAGGCGTGGAGCAGAATGGCGCCCAGTACTTCCTCCCTCAACCTTGTCTCTGCCCCAGACAGAAACACTTTGGAGGTCCTGAGAATGGCCAAGCACTCGCCATCCCCAATGCTGTAGGAGAGTGCTGGTCCAGCCTCTTGGGTCAGCATCCGCGTGTACCCAGAGACACAAAAACATTCCCACCCCGTGACCCAGAAATTCCAGGCATGGGTCCTAGAGGAACGTCCCAGCCCATGCACAGAGGCAGTATTGATGGGATGGTCCCTCAGCCTTGTTTACCAGGAGAGGAGAGAGGAGCCCAAGCCCAGCACCCACCTGGGGAGGCGGGGAACCCACAAGGGTTCCAGGCAGCTTTCCAAGGGGTGACGTGCAGGAATATTTGAGACCTAAAAACACACCCGAGAGAAGTGTGGAGCGAAGGGGTAGGGTGGGAGTATTTTATAGAACAGACTGTTTTTTGTGTAGCCAAAAAATATATATATGCCTAGTCACGGGGACGCACTTAGAGAAGGGCCCCGCCGGAAAATATTCTGAAATAGTTACACTGGTCAGTCTCTTGGAGAGCTGGGATGGTAGATGATTTTAGTTCCTTGTGCTCTGCTGTTATTCTTACCGTTGATGCAGTGACGCTGTATTGCTTATTTAATGACAGGGAGCGAGGGACAGTGTAACCGGGAAGGGTAAGGTCTCCCCCGTCCCTTTGTAGACGGACGTAAATTCCACAAATATGTCCCTTCCGGGGCCTGTGACAGTCCGAGCTGCCTGGCCTCAAGTTCCCTCCTGGGTCATGCCCTCACCCCACACATGGACCTGGCTACCCACTGCTTTCTACAGACAAGTCCACTCATAGAAGCGCCTGTGGCGTTTGCACCGACTCCCCAGAGTTCGGGGGTCCCAGGAGGGGTCCCTTCCCATGTCCTTTGTCTCTGCTGTTTGTGTTCACCCCATTCCTTCCCCATTCTCCCCAGGAGCAGACAGGGTTCCCCTTGGGCCTGAGACACAGGAGCTCAGAGCCACCCGTGGCAGCCCGGACCCCACCAGAGAGCCCTCCAAGTATCCCTTCCAGAAAGTCCAGGCTGCAGAATTCTTACAGCAGAGACCAGGTTCTTTTTAAACTTGCCAAGTTCAGATGGTGCTAGGGGATTAGCTCGTTGCTTATTAAACTCACCTGGGGAGCTTTTGATAAGGAAGGTGCACGTGAACAGAGGTTTCACAGAAGATACAGAGAAACTGGGGAAACAGTGGTCAATGTCGGTGGTTGAATGAAGTCAGTGAAATGCAAATTCAGACCACAGGGAGATCGCACTTCATAGCTCTGGGAGTGGCTAAGATCAAAAAAACCGTGGCAGCACACACTGCTGGCCAGGATATGGGGCAACTAGATCATGCCTAAGTCGCTGTGGGAGACATTAAAACAGTCTGGCCACTCTGGAAGACAGTTTGGCAGTTTCCCATTCAAAGCAAATGTACGCTCACCATACGACCCGCTGTTGCACTCTTGGCCATTTCTTCCAGAAAAATGAAGACTCATGTTCACAAAGAATCCGTATCAGAATGTTCGTAGTGGTTCTACTCATAAGGGCCCCCAAACCGGACACGACCCAGATGTCTGTTGGTGGGACAGCTGGGGTGCCTCCGTGCCATGGGGTACGCATTAGGTCCACAGCCACCCAAAGGAGGTAATGAGTTACTCAGCAACTCAGATGAACCCCCAGGGAGGAATTACATGGAGTGAAAAAAAAGCCCGTCTTAAAGAGTTACACGTTGTATGATTCCATTCATAGAGCATTCTTGATAAGACACATTTGCCAAGACGGTGAATGGATGGGTGGTTGTCAGCAGGGAGGGACTGGGGAGGAGAGGGTAGCCCAGAGCCTGGTGGGGGGACCCTTGTGGCTTTGATCACGGTAGAAGTTACACCAAGCTACATGTGTGTTAAAATTACACGGAGACACACATGCGTGCAAATGTACACACACACACACACACACACACACACACACACACACGTGTGCTTCTCTCACTGGCAAAGTCAGAATAACCATGGCGGATGGTACCTATGTCAGCCTCGATGGCGCCCTGTAGTTGTGCAAGATGTTATCACTGGTGGAGGTTGGGGAAGGGGTGCCTGGGACTTCCCAGTACACTGCATTTTACTACTTCCTGTGAATCTATGTTTATTTCCAAGCAAAGAATTTTTAAAAACAAAACAAAACACCCACCATGCAGGAACATAACCCCAGAGGTTATATGACTTAATTGGCCTGGCGTAGGGCCCAGGCATCAGTACCTCAGAATTCTTAAAAACGCCCTTCCCACTGTATAGCCTGGAATAGAAACACTGACCACTTCCTCATTCAGCAGAGGGAAACTGAGGCCAGAGAGGGGAAGGGGTTTTCCCGAGGCCACACAGCTGCTGTAGGGTGCCTGAAGGGACCTTCAGCTACAAAAGGCCCAAGCTCTGAGTTACTTCCTGCTGCTCCAGGCTACGGCTGAAATAAATAAAAATTTATTTTTTCACATAAATTTTTATTGAAATACAATATACAGTTGAATTGTCACAGACAGCACACTCATGTGATCAGCACCAAGGCCCCCAAACCCCGGATGTTCCAGCCCACCCCCCAAGAGCCCCCTCCTGGCCCTGCCAGCCATGGCCTGTCCCCCACAGTTGCCCTCTCCTGTTTTGTTCCAACACAGAGCAGTTTTTCCCGTTCCTAAACTTGGTATGAGGGCTGGGTACTGTTTAGGAGCTGTGCTAGAGAGGACTCGAGCAGCCGGTTTATTCGGAAGGAAAAGAAAGTGGCCTCCCCCAGGAACCCACTACAGTAAGGCTGGGGTTGGGGGTTCTGAGAAAGGACTGTCCCAGGGCAGTCACCTTGTCCAGACTGGCCGGAAGGGGCTGTTCTCTCCCCCGCACCCAAACTGGAGACAGGAGTCAGAGCTGGAGGTCTGCCTGGCTAATTGAGAGTCCTGTGTCCGAGCTTGGTCCAGGGTCCTCTGGGCAGGGAGAGGTAAAGCAGCTCAGTCCTCCAGTAAGACTAGAGGCATTGAAGAAATTTCCCCCCGCATATAAAATGAGAGTTTTGTATATGTGAATAAAACAAATGTCTATTAATATAGGATCAGTGCTAATGTAACATGTTGTTATTTTGCTGACTTACTATTGGTATTAAGCATTAATATAGTCTATTTTAATGTATGTTACATTATGTATATTATATACATATATGTATGTTACATAATATAAGGCATATTGAGTAATGTCCAAATCTTTCGAATCCTATCTATACTAGTGATAGCTGGCATTTATGGAATGCTAAGTACCTTAAATGTCTAAGCCAGCTGACTTCCCAAAACACTATAGTTGAGGATACCAAATGGAAGCACAGAGAGGTTCGTTGACTTGCCCTGGGTCACACAGCTAGTTTGTGGCAAAGGTAGGATTTGAACCCTGGCCCTCTTGGCTCTAGAACTCATGTTGGAACGTAGAAGGCCTAACATCTCAATATGCACTATGACATGCATGATAATAGCTGTGTCAATATCTCATAGGCATGCACTGGCACTTTCTGGTTTACAAAGTGCTTTTGCTTTTTCATCTCTCCCCTCATCCATGTGAGGTGGCACTGGGTGGAGTGGAACAAGGTGCCATGCCTTGTTTCAGAGGAGGGGGCCGAGTCTCAGCGTTTCTGTCACTACCAAGGTTGGAGCTGTGGTGTGAGCTCGGGTGGTTGGTTCCAAGTGCAGTTATACTCAGTCTCACTGTACCACCCTCACGGGCTCCCACAAGGACTGAAAGAGTTGGTATCTGGAGAGGGTTAACAGCAGTGCCTCCTAGCACAGAAGAGCTGCTCCATATAGAATCGCCATTATGAATGAAGAGGGAGAGGGGAAAGGAGGAAGGAAGGAAGCAAGCGATCTTCCTTGGAGGTCATGATCGGCAAAGAAGGCTGCATGGAGAAGTTGATACTTGAGCAGGGTTTTGTAGGGTGAATAGGAGTTTCCTGCATGATAAAGAGGCAGGGAACAGAATGGTTTCCCAGGGACAGGGCACCCCGAGCTGCACCTGCCTTGTGCCTCGTGAGGGTTATGCAAGGGTTAGATGAGGACGTATGTGGGAACAGCACCTAGCACCAGGTGGGCTCTCTGCCGCTGGCCGGGATACTGCCAGGTTCTCGTTATGTAGTCAGAGCAGGACCGGAGCTAGGGAGCCAAACCCCTTTGCTTGTGTGGGATGGTTCTGTGCCTGGGCACCTTGGCATCACTTTGCTGTGTCCCTGTCACATCGTATCTGTACTTCCTCTTGTGGCACCCTGCATCTGAGGGGTGCTGAACACTGGGGTTTCTTGTCTGGACTAGGGACTTCCTGAAGGCAGGAGCTCCTCACCACTCCCAATAGGGGGTCCTGCCGCTAGAGGGAAGTAAGCCCCTCCTGACCAGCCCCACCCTCTCTCCCCCTGGAAAAGCCATCGCCCACCCGAACAGGCACAGGACAGTGAAGAGTCTGGGACAGTGACTCGAGGGCATCCCGACACCGTCCCTTATGTCCTCTTTTCTTGTTGAGCTTTGGCAAGACCTCACTGACACAGAGTTGCTGAGCCCAAGGTGCATGGCCCTGGGGTGGGCTCTAGCTCCGGGGGGTGCGGGGAGGGAGATTGGCTCTAACCTTTACAGCTGGGGTGTGTCTAGTGTCATAGAAGCTGCTCCCAGGAGGGCAGGGACAGGCTGTGCTGGGGGGGACAAGCCACATCCCAAGGCCCCAAAGGCCTAGGACACTGGCGATGCCACCACACACAGCAGACAGAGGCTCGTGTTTCTCCATAGTCGTTTCAAATCCATTATTTGCTCCCATGAACAATTTACTTATCCCCCTTTTAGAAATGTGGAAACTGAGGCATGGAGGGGCATAAAGGGACTTGTAGCAAACCCATGGCAAGCGAGGTTAGAGTGGTGTCTGACCCCAGGGTGGGCTGGCTCTGGGCCCAGATCCAGAGCTGAATATCGAGTCTCTGGGCAGGGGCTCTGGACTCTGGGCATGGAGGTTGTGAGCCTGGCCTGTGGTCTACGAGGACTCTGACGGGAGGCCACTTTAGGGACAGAGCATGGTGGTCCCAGGCCAGACACACCTGAGTCTCAATCCCAGCCCAGTCCCAGTCGGAGAGCTGTTAGACCCTGCCCATGGTGCTTCGCCACTCCGAGCCTCAGTATCTTCAGTCATGATGAGGTTAAGAGGCTGCCTCACAGGCCACTCTGGGACCTCAGCTGGGGTTCCCTCTCCTCCTCTGACTCTACTCACCTGTACTCACTACCTCTTACCCACCATTTATAACAGGTGACAGGATTGACTAGTCTTAGTGACACCGGCCATGACCAGGAGGTACAAGGTCCTGCCTGGAAAAACAGGCAGTGAACAAACTTAACTCCTTTTCCCATGGGGCCCCGAAAGAAATAAAACTGAGCAATGGGATGAGAGCATGAGAGGCAGGGCTGCCCCTCCAGGAAGGCCCCTCTAAGCTGGAAAATGAGTGTCAAATGTGGCATGGAGGCTGAGCCTCCTAGGTAAAGGGAACACGTGCAAAGGTCCTGGGGCAGGAATGAGATTGGCATGTTATAGGAACAGCGAGGTAGCAGGATGGTCAGAAGTGGGGGTAGGGTGAGAGGAGGGTGAGGAGGCAGGTGTCAGCTCATTCATGGGCAGGAGTACCCCATGTGGCAGGCCCAGGTCCCTGTCAGGTCTCTGACTATAAGGAGCCTCAGACTGGGAGACTCCCTGTGGGATCTTGGGCCTTGGTTTCCCCGGTTAACAGGGAGCACCTGGACTCGATGTTGCCCAGGGTCCTTTGTAACTGAGCTCTCTGAACTGGCATGTGGGATAAAGACATGGCAACCTGTCACCGACCCGTCAGAGAGAAAGAAAGCACATGGTTTCTTGCATGTGGAGGCCAAACACGTTTCCCAGGGCTACTCACCTATCCCCAGGACTTGTCCTGGGACCACCCAGTGCAGCCTGAACTTGCATGGCCCCCAGGAGCATTGGTCCTGTGGGTATCATGGGTAACACTGTCTCACTTTTACCGCCTCAGGAGCTCCCTGGAGACCGGAAGCAGCCTGTCTACTGACCGCTACAGGTACTGTCGCTCCCTCCCCTCTGGGCCCGCTCTTCCCATCAGCACCAAGGGTGGGCCCAAGAGGCATCACGGGAAATTGGCCTCCCTGTTGAGCCTGAAACCTCCCCCGGGTACCGGAGGTACTGCTGTCATATGCTCTGAGATCCAGTCCAGCAAGGAATGGTCTCCTGAAGACTAGGGCTCAGCTAATGGCTCCTCTGAGATTCAAGGCTGCGGGGGAGTCCCCTCTGAGGGCCAGGCTGTGGCACCTGTTCCCATGGCAACGGGGCAACAGCCCAAGGGGGAAGCTGATGCTTTCTATTGGCATTCCGATGATAGTTGGTGGGACTGGGGGCGTTTGAGGTTTTTGTGTCTTGACATTTCCATAAGATGCCTTCAGAAAAAGACATTCTCTGACTTTACGTGGAAGCGTTGGAGACCGAGGTACAGAGCAGGGTCCCATGGATCGGAAGTCAGCCAATCTCTGCTCACAGGCGAGGGGCACAAAAGACAAGTCACAGGCCGGTGTCCTGGAGTGGTGTTGGCGTGCGGAGCCATGTCTGGTGTAGCCGTGTGAGTCAGGCAGGTGGGGCCTGGGCCTTGTTGACAAGAAATAGGCTGGTCCTTGTGGAGGGCGGGAGAGGAACCGTGGCCAGGAAGGGGGATACTTGGTGACGACCCACAAGTTTGGATGTGGCCCAACACGCAGAGTTGGCAGAGGTGAAGCAGAGGATCGGGCTGAGCTGAGTCCCACTGGGGAGATTGAAAGGGGGCCTATAAGATTGGGAGCCCCAGCACTGGAGACACGGCCGGCCCTGGGCCCCCAGTGCTGAGGACAAGAGCCATGGGTGCTCCGCTGGGATGGGCTGGTCCCAGCCTCAGGCTCCCCGAGGCTGTGAGAAGGGCAGAGGCGTGACCCTGTGGGTGCTGCTTCCTCCAGCTATTGTGGTGCTAGCAGCTCCCCACCCACCCACGAGGGTAGAGAGCCACTTACACATTCAGGTCATCCCCATGGCCACAGCTGCGTGTGATGCTGACGAGTGTGCACGTGTGACAAAACCCCACGGTACCCCACGTGTTCACCACCGCACAGAGCTAATACCAGCCCATTTTACAGAAGTGACTTGAGGATTCTCAGCCAGGGAGCAGAGCCCGAGTGTGACCCCAGATCCTACTGTGAACACCACCCGAGGCCACAGTATATGCTCCTTGCCCGCTTGGGCGTTCCTCCTCATGCCCACAGCCCCCGGGACAGCGCCGGCACCGTCACACACGCGGCATCCGGAACATTTGCACACTCGTTCCTCACGTGCTTGCTCCATCCCTCCTGCGCACGGGCTCACACCCCCGCCACAGCCACGCTCTGTTTTCACGTGCTCACAGCCGGACGCTGGCCCCGGGGGCAGAGGCTCACGAAACTCCTACAAAGCAGCTGAGCCACTGGTTTATCTGAAAGCCACCCCCGTTTCAGACAGCAGTGTGCCTCACCCCGCTTTACCCGCTCCACCAGCCCCATCAGCACTCTGCTCAGGGCCAGGCAGGGAAGGCTCTAGAATGAAGGGAGGGCTAACAGGGCTTCTGTCCCAGAGCATCAGGGGGTTGGGGAGGGGCAGTCACATGTCTCCTGCTCCCCTCAGGTTTGACACAGACCTGGCTCTCACCATACCAGTCAGGAGTTCATGGTCAGGGAATGGCCACAATAACCTCCACCCCTTGAGGCTGGTCACGTTTGACCTTGAAGCCAATGACCCGGTGCCTTCACAGTCCCAGAGGAACAAGCTAGGGACCCCTAGCAGACAGCAGGACCCCTCAGCTCTGCCCTTTCCCCCTCCTCCACCCAGCTCTTGTTTCCTGAGTACCTATGGGTGTCCAGTGCTTGCGATACTGTGGTGAGCAGTGTGGCTGCCTTAGCTGAGCTACTGTGTCAGGGGACAGGTGTCAAACAAAGGAATCTGGTTTTAAAATGTTGTGTCAGGTGGTGGTAAGTGCTGTGAAGAAAAATAAATCAGGGCAAAGGAGATAGAGAGTGATAGGTGGGTGGTCAGGAAAGGGCCATCTAACCAGAGACCAGAAGGGGAAGAGACCAGGTGGGGATGGCCAGTGCAAAGGTCCTGAGGTAGAACATGCTTGATCTATCTGAGGAACAGAAAAGAGACAGATGCTAATTGGGATCTGGCCCACCCCTTGATCTCACAGTCCCAATGCATCCTGACTGCTGACCCCCACGGCAGCCTTGGGACACAGGCCAAGCCAGGATCAATGTTCTCATTTCACAGATGAGGAAAACTGAGATGCAGAGACCAGAAGAATATTGGTGCCAGACCCAGGCCTCAGAGCCCCCACTACCAGCACCTGGCCTGGCCTCCATGCCCTTTCTGTGCGGCAGCATTGCAGGAGCCTCAGGGAAACCTGGCCCTTGGGCCCCAGTGGAGGAGGTGCCATTCTGCCCACCCATCCCATGGAGGTTCTGGAGGCCTCATTCACAGCTTGGGAATTCAGAAACAAAGGTCCCAGCCAGCAATCGCCTCCTTTCAAAGGCATAGCCGGCTTCCTCTGCCACATGCGTGAGAGGGAAGCTGATGTCCTGGTCGGGGGAGAGGGGAGGGGCGGGGCGGCACTTCATGAGGCCTGTGCTACCTCCGCAAACAGGCAGACAGGCTCCTCATCCTTGGCACATGGCCACCGTCACCCTCCTTCCCCATCGGCCCACCTCTCCCCAGCCCCCCAGAAAGTACGGGGCTTTCTGGATCCAGCTTGGGCCCAGACTAATGATGCTGGGTGTACCCTTGCCCCTGGCTGGGCCTCACACTCCCTGTCTGTACAAGAGGAGCCTTGGACTGAACCATCTCGAATGCCCTTCCAGTTCTAACTGTCCATGATGAGGTATTTCCAGGCGAGTTACTCTCCAGGGTGGGATTTCTCAGCTCCACCACTATTAACAGTTGGAGAGGGATCGTTCTTAATCGCAGGGTCCATTCTGTGCATCAGAGGACTTTGAGCACCATCTACGCACCACTCAATGCCAGTAGCACACCCCTCCCCAGTTGTGGCAACCCCAGATTTCTCCAGACATTGCCACGTGGCCTCTGGCTGGGAGGCAGGTGAGGCAAAAGCCCCACCCCCCCAGAAGTGCTATGTGTCCCAGTGCTTGCGAATGCCCTCCAGGCGAAGGTGACTCTGCTCTTTGGCTTTGTCAGAGCACAGGGCTGGGGATTGGGCTCCTGGTTCCACACCTGACCCCCGGAACCTGGCAGCCTAGCTCAGCACCAGCTCCCCTCTGAGGTTGCCATCTTCTGGAGGTCACCCCTCATGCATGGTCCAGAGTCTTTCCTGAGCCCCAGTTCCCTTATCCCGCAGCAGGGGAGGGCCACAGGACCATTGCCGTGTAAACAATGTTGAGCAAATCAGGGACCTGGAGTAGCAGAGGGGGGAGCGTGCTGTGTGTAGGGGGGCATGTCAGGTGCTAAGACCCATTCTGCGACCCAAGATCCGCCGATCCTTCCACAGATGAGGACAGAGTGCCCATGGTGGGCCCAGCGTGGGGCTGAGCTGGGAGATGGGTGGTGAAAAGAGAGGTAGGGACCCTGCCTGGGAGATGCCCGGGAGATGCTCCCACTGCAGCCGGCACAGGGCGGCAATTAACAAGGAAACAATTTGGATCACATCTGATGATGGCCCATCCAGGAGAGCAGATCACACAGGGCGCAGATGAAGGAGGCTCCGAGATGGAGATGATGGTTGATGGCTGATGAGCAACTTCCCCAGAGGAGGGGTTCCTTTGGGAGGGGCCCTGCATGGGAAGACCCGAAGGCTGTCATGGATTAGGAGATGTGAAGGGGAGCCTCAGAGAGCTCAGCGGGATCCAGTCTATGGGTCAGAAGTTTGGCCTTCATTCTGAGAGCGGCCTGGGGCCACATGAGGGTGTGGAGCAGAAGAATGACATTTTCAGGTCCCTGTGGCTGGTGTGCTGGGAATGACCCCTAGAGCGGTCAGAGCAGAAGCAGGACCACTGGCGGGGTGGGGAGAGAGGCCAGGCCCTGTGGTTCTGCTCCTGTCGCCTGTGACTGCCCGGTTCTGGGGCCAGAGAGCCACCCACTCTGCCTGTGACCCCCCTGTTCCTGCCCAACAGCCCCGGGCTGGCCCTGGCCCCTGAGCCCCCCTGCCCTTCTCGCTCCCGCCCTCCCTCGCTAGCGACAGGAGTCCCCTCCTGGCAGCCAATGAGCAGCTGTCATCGAGGTTCCATTTTAGATTTTATCAATGTGCCCCGTTGCCCAGGCAACGGCTCCGCCGGCCCTGTCAGTCTTTCTCTGCCTGCCTTTCAGAGGAAAGCTGCTCCCACCCACACCATGTGGCTAAGTGGTGAGTTCTCGCTCACACTGGCCGGACCGGGATTCCACCAAACGTAATTGATCTGGGTCTCAAGGTTGGCATTGGTCCGTCATTTTGCCCCTTCCTCGCCTCACGCCCGGGTCTTTAGGGCCAGAGCCACTCTGGGCCAGACAGGCCAGGGTGGGCGACTGCCTGGCCAGGTGTGGGTGAGGCCACCGAGTGTCCAGGGCCTGGTTGGAAGAAGGGGCTTGGAGCCGCCATCAGAGCCCCAGCATCTAGGCCCCCCAGGATGACGAGCCGGGGGCCCCTGCTACCGGGCACGGCCAGGGCTGCCTCGGTTTGCCCCTGGGACCCCCAGGGAAACCCCAAGAAGAACCAGCCGCCAGAGACAGCAGCAGTCTGAGACTGCCCCGGGTGAGCAGCGCCAACGAGTTGCTGGGCTTTGTGCGCGCTGCTCTTTGTATTGGAGGCGTGCGCTCTAGGAGCCGGCTGGGCAGGGCTGGGCCATGTGAGCGGGGGCTGCAGCGGGACCAGGGTGTGCCAGAGTGGCCAGGCCCCCAGCTCCCCGCAACCGCTCTCCGAGTCTCGGTGGAGGAGTTACCGTGGTCCAGCTGGAGACTGGAAGGTGAAAATGCTCAAGTTCAAGGCCTTTTGCCTGGATTACTGGCAGTTCCTGTGTCTGCAGCCGCTGCACGGAGTCTATAAGAGGTACGTGGACCCTCCGGGGAGGACCTCTGCCACTAGGCAGCGGGCTGTGAGGTGAGGGCCCCCCCACGCCCCAGGCTGCCGATTGCAGGGCCTCTTCAGGTCAGCCCAGGGTCGCCGCCACTGGCCACGAACAGTGGGGGCATTTGCCATGGGTCACTTTGCAACTTAGCTTAATTATACTCTCCTCTCCCGCAGCCCTGAAACTTGTAGGCTTTCTGCAGGGAAGTGCTCACCCCAAAAGCGTTCGACAGTTCAACGTTGGGTTTCATTGTTTCTTGCTGCCGGGATCAGTCCTGGAGTGGACTGGATCCTGGGCAGGTGTGACCCCGAAGAAGGGCAGTTTGGCTCTCCCACAGTTCGTTTTCCTCCGCCTAATGTGTGCCTCGTGTGATACACAGGTGTGACTGCCTGCCTCTGGAGAAGAAATTTGATACCTGTTTGGGAAAGCTAGATGAGGGATCCCTGGTGTGGAAGTCAGGAGACCAGAGTTCAAGACCCTTCCCTTGCTGTGGGACTCTGGACGGGTTGCCTACCCTCTCTGAGCCCCAGTTTCCCCATCTTTCGGTGTTTGGAACTGACACTAGTGGTATTTGGGGACTGCTCCCTGAAATGATCCAGGCCGCAGACACCGCGAGCCTGAATGTTAACAAACCTGACATGTGTGTTGTGTTGGCACGCACACCTTGGCCAAGAAACGCTGGGGCCTAGGCCGGGGCAGGAAGGGCACTGTGGGCCATCCCCGTGGTCGTCTTCAAACGGCATGGGATGAAAGGCCTGGGGGGAGGGAACCCGAATACCAGCTATTCTGAGGGAATTAGTTTTTCCTGATTTCACACTCTGTGAAGTCTACAGCTATTAGCATGCGAGCAGCCCTGGGAAAGCGTGGGAGCTTTTCTTTTCTCTTCCAGGGGCTTTCTCCGAATGGGGCGGGCCCCGAGGGTCTCACGGCAGCCTCAGAAAGGAAGTCCCTGCTCTTGGATGGGTGCCAGGGAAAGAGGCCTGTCCTGCATCTAATTAGCACCGCAGCCTCTGAGCGGAAGGCCCCACCAGGTGGGATCTCCACCCTGTGCACGTGGCCGAGCCTCCGCCCGCCCCCTGGGGAGTTTGTTGTAACGCCTGGGGCACCTGGCCCGTTCTGGCTGTTAGTTATCAAGGGACGGTTGGAGGGTGGAGCCCTAGACAGGATCATCCATCCTCAGCCCTACTGCTAAGAGGCACCAAGCCCCCCACTCTGAGCAGGTGAGCTGAGTGAAACTGCAGGGCCATCAGCCAAGTAAGTGGGGCTACAGGGTCTGAATCTAGGTTCCTCTTGTTCCAAGATAGTCTCTCTTGAGTGCTCCTCAGCTTGAGGCCATGCACGCACACCAGGGCCTTGGAGCAGGAGGGAGGACTGAGAGGCACAGTCCTACCCCACAGGGACTCTGGTGGAAAAGGTAGGGGTCATGGTCAGAGCATTGACAGAGGAGTAGGGTGTGAAGGCTTCATGGAGGAGGTGACAGGTGAGCGGGCAATGAAGCATGAGAAGTTGACAGGGCTGAGAAGGAGGTGGGTGTTTCAGGCAAAGGGGAAAAGCATGTGGGCAAAAAATCCAGGAGCTTTCAAAGGGCAGATGTCTTCAGGTGGTAGCAAAAGACCATGGAGCTAGGAGGCGGGTGCCAGGGACTCTTGTCCAGAACCCAGGGGTGGGCTTTGTGCTGCACACAGTGAGGACCCCAGGAGAAATAGAGAGAGGGAAGGACAAGCTGAGTGTCGTCTCTGGGAGTCCCATGGCCCTTGTGAGCAGCCTGGCTCAGCCTCCAGGGGGAGCTGGTGACAGTCCCCTTGGCCTCCGGGCCACCCTGGGAAGTTCATATTCAGAGTTGGGGCTCTTTTCCCAAGCCCCTACTGCAGCCCAGAATCAAATGCGACATAGTCCTCAAGGAGCTCCCAGCCTCCAAGGGGAATAGACTCACTAACAAGCCATGAAAATTAAAGATGGGAGATAGAGGTGGCACAAAGCTACCAGTAGCAAGAGGGAGGGTGTCTGGGAGAAATCAAGGAAGTCTTGCTGCAGGAGGTGGCATCTGAGCTGCTTGTAGGAGTGGGATTTTTCCAGACAGGGAAGGGCAGAGAGCACAGCTTAAACAAACATAAGAAAATAGGACGTAGCCTGGCATGGTTCAGAAATGGCCAAAAGTGAGGCTGACACGTAGGGTACCTGTAGGGAGATGAGTCTAGAAAGGAAGGCAGTGTAGGTGACGATAATGCTGAGGTTCACTGAACACCCACTACATGTCAGGTCCCCTAAGCCCCAACTCCGCAGCAACCCCAACAAGTGGGGGATATGATTATCCCATTTCCTGCTGGGGGGAAACTGAGGTACAGGAAGGAGTAGTTTGCACAGAGTCCCATGGCCTGTCGGTGGGACCATCAGGATCTTACCAGGCAGTCTGGCTGCAGAGGCCCCTTGCTGCTGGAAGAGTCTAATGGGGCTTCTCAAAACAAATGAGATGCTCAGGCCTCTCTCCATGCCCAGGGAGTGACCATAAATAATGGTGACACACCAGTCAGGGAAACAAGAACTTGGCTTTATGGTCACACCTCATCCCGGCAGAGTGCTTGGAAACTCGCTTTCCCTCCAAGCCCGCCCCTATACAATGTGGGAGGGGTGCTAGCCCACCCCTCAGGGCTCGGGGCTCCCGTGGGGATTGACAAAGGACAACTCCAGGAAAGCACTTGGTAGGGGCATAGAACATGCGGCTGTCCTGGCCCACACAGACCCTCCCCCCCAGGAAGGCTTTGCAAACAGAACCTCTTGGCTTTTTTCCTGATGCCATATTCCGTTGTTTAAAACAGCGGCCCAAAACTTAAGAGTATGAAGAGGATGTTTTGCAGACAATGCATAATTAACCACTTCTAAACACAGGGTGTGCCAGGCTCCCTTGAAGCTGTTAATTATTCTTCATTAGGGATCTTAAATTAATGTAAAATAATCCTGGAGCTCTGTCAAAGGCTGGGGCTGGGGGGAGGAGTGGAGCTGCTTATTTCAACTAGAGAATGAAAGAATGTTCGTAGGGCACTTCTGCATTCCTCCTGGGGAGATGGTGGCACCCTGGAGCTCTTCAGCTTTGGCCAAGAGGCCACTGTGGAAGGACAGAGAAGCCTCCCCCCAGTCACCAGAGCCCAGCAGACCACAGGGTGCTCTTGTTCAAGAAACAGGTGCAAGGAACGTAGACAGTCCTATACCCATTGCCTGGCTTCACAAATAAACTCTCACCAGTGTGGTGGGTGGCCCCTGTGGACTGCACTCAAATCCCACCCCAGCCCCCACGCCCCCAGAGCTAAAGCTAAGTAGTGTGCTCCCCCTCCCCATTGCATCTATTTCCCATGCACATTCTCATAACTCTGCTAACCAAAAGGCTACTTCAGATATATGATGTAATCTGCAACTTGCTTTTAAAAATCGTTTAATTGTGGTAAAGTACACGTAACTTAAAATCGACCATCTTAGCCGTTTTTTAAATGTCCAGTTTGGTGGCATGAAGTACGTTCACACTGTTGTACACACCATCATCTGGCTCCAGGATATTACAAAACTCTGGCCCCATTAAACACCAACCCCCATTCCCTCCCCTGCCCAGCCCCTGCAACCCCCATTCTACTTCCTGTCTCTGAATCTGACTACTCTAGGTTCCATGTAAGTGGGAGCATCTAACATTTGCCCTTTCGTGGCTGGCTTAGTTCCCTGAGCACAATGTCCTCAAGGTTCATCCACTGGAGCGGATTGCAGACTGTCTTTGCTTTTTAAGGCTGAATAATATTCCATTGTATGTAGAGACTGCATTTTGTTTATCCATTCATTCATCAGTAGATGCTTAGCTTGCTCCCACCTCTTGGCAATTGGAAATAATGCTGCTGTGGACACAGGTGTACAGCTATCTAGTTCTTCAAGGGGCAACTTGTTTGAAACTCGTCATTTCTTGGTGTGTTTCATCCATGTTGCCATGTATATTTCTCCATTCATTTTCATTGGTGTATAGTATTCTCTTATATGTCTATGCCATTGTGCCAACATTCGTTCTGCTGTTTTGATGAATTAGGCGGCTTCCTGTCTTTCACTGTTACAGACAGGGTTATGGTAAACCATCTTGCACATGTCTCTTCTCTCCCTTTTGGGGAGTTTCTGTAGGGTTTGTTCCAGGGCAGTATATGAGTCCCTTAAGATCCACTGAGGTTTGTGGAGTTCCTTTCCAAAGTTGTTTTAACAGTGTTGCATCCTCGCCAGCAGTAGGTGAGAGTCCCCGTGTCTCTACATGCTTGCCTGTACTGGGTATTAAAAGCCAGATGCTATTTTTGATGTTGAAAGGAGAGCAAGAGACTGAGAGTAAGAGGAGAAAGAGCTGTAAATGGTGTGCAACTACACTCGTACCTCCACGCAGCCTCAGGCTTCCTGAAGTGGAGGATGAGACACGCATGTGCTGTTCCCTCGGTCTGTGTAGTTCCAGGTCCTCTGGAGTGAGGGATTCTTTAAGAGTGATTATAATTCCCCGTGTTCACCTGCCCCCAGGCTGATGTATAGCCTCGCCTCTGGGCATACTACAGATGTCTGGTTACAAATGTAGGGTTACTCCAGGTGAGACCACTTGTCAGCTTAGTTCTTGATGGGCAGGTCTCACTGACCACATCTGCTGGAAATAACCGACGCCAGGTGTATCAAAACCACGGCGTGAAGAAACTCCCTTTGGAGAGCACTCCCTAAGCCTTAGCCCCTGTGAGTGGACTCTGTGGGCTGGCAGCTTTGAGGGCACAGCCCAGGGAGCCAGACAGGCAGAACTTCCAGGGCTGGTTAGGGGGTACCGGGCTGCCCCCAACACGCACCAGAGTCCCAGACCTCAGCTCTTGGCTGCAAGTTTGGTCTGTTGAGGAGACACATGGCAGTGAGACCCCAGATGCTCTGTGACTTGGGGAGACAGTGCAGGCTCTGAGGTCCAGCTGACTGGGAATCCAATCTGGCCAGTCCCTGAGATAATAATTATGACTATTATTCCTTACTTTCCCTGAGTGTTTATATGTTGTCTCCGTTAATCCTCCCAACAGTCTTATGAAATAGATACTGTTATTTTCCCCACATTTCTGACAACGGAACAGTGGCCCATAGAGGGTAAGTGACCTCCTTGAGGTAACAGAATGTGGTCAGTGCAACCCAAGAGATGGACCCCACTGGGCCACCCCACTTCACTTCCTGTCTGCACTGTTTAAGGCTTCCTGGCTCCATGGAACTGCTTCACTAGATGTGACTGAATTAAAAAAATGACCCCAGAATGTAATGACTTCAAACAATGTCAATGTTTGATCTTCCCATGGATCTCCAATTTGGCCGGGGCCTGTTCTACTCCCATCAGGTGGGGCTTCTGGAAGATGAGAGGCTGCATTCCTCAGAAGCCTCCCACCCCAACCCATTCACATGGGGTCTCCGCATGGGTTGCGGGCTTCCTCATGACATGGTGGCTATGTTCCCAGAATTAGCAGCTTCCTAGAGAGAGAGAGAGCCCCATAGATGCTGTGTCAGCTTTCACAACCAGGCCTCAGAAGTCATGAGGTCTCACTTCTATGGCAGTCCACTCCTTGGGTCATCACAGGGTCTTTCTATGTCCAAGGGGAGGCAACTTACACCCCACTTCCTGACCAGGATTCGCAAGGTCTGGCCCAGCCTATGGGGCCATCTTAGGAGGTCAGACTTGCCACGGCGACCATCCAACACACTTCCCCAGTCTTTCCACAGCCCAGTCCTGAGCTCAGAAGGGCTTAGAAACAGTGCCTAATTGGCGTGAAACCACCTGGCATGCAGCTGGCTCTTGATAAATTGTAGGTCTTCTTATTAATGAAAGAAGTTTGAAGAAAATAGGGTTATTATTCAAGAGAGGGAGGGATCATGTCAACAGGGAAGGCCAGGAAGGTTCTTGTGGAACTGAGATGGGTCTTCAGGGGTGAAGAAGGTTTTTCCATTGGAAAAACCTCCATTGGGAGGTCAGTGCCGAGGGCAGAAAAGGCACAAAAAGGACATGAGAGTGGTGGTGTGGGAACACTGGATCCGATAGGCTCTTCAGTGGCAAGAACAGAAATCGCCCGCAGCCAGCTAAAGCAAAAGGAACTTAGGTGCCGCTCTCAGGAGTTCAGAGGAAGCTGAAGAAGTGGGCTGGACCCAGAGCAGGACCTCCATCCCCCCTAGGGCAGGCTCCCTGCTATGAAGAAGCCCACAGCCAAAGGCCCCCACTCCAGATGTAAAGTCTGGGGCGACTGTCTGATTGGTCCAGCTCAGGCCATCTCCTGCTGGGAGGCTGGGGGAGGATCTCCAGAAAGATGCTTCTGGAGACCCCATGGCTTCCACCTCCCACCAAGACCTTTGTGTCTCCCCCCATCCCCAGCAGCACTGCACTGTGTGTGAGAGAGGCTGGTCCCCCTCTATGGGAGGGAGGTTAAGGGCTCCAGAGCTTATGAGCTGGGTCCCTTCTCCTCTCAGGGCCTGTTACGGGGCCAGTGGTGACCCTCCCCTCCCCCGTCACCCTGCACTGAATTCATATGTGGAAATTCCAACCCCGGTAACTCAGAATGGAACTGTATTGGAGATAGGGTCTTTATAAGGACAATTAAGTTAAAATGAAATCACAAAGATGGTCCTAATCCAGTATGACTAGAGTCTTTATAAAAAGAGATTAGGACACACACCAAGGGAAGACCATGTCTGATGATTAAATGCATGTGTCACCTCGACAGGGCCACAGGTGTCCAGATATTTGGCTAATCATCATTCTGAATGTACTTGGGAGGGTGTTTCTGGAGGAGTTTAACATCTGCTTTAGAAGTCTGAACAAAACAGATTGCTCTCCCCAGCATGGGTGGGCCTCATTTAATCAAAGGCCCGAGTAGCACAAAAAGGCCAGGTAAAAGGGAGCTCTACCTGCTCCCTTTGAGGCCTGCCTTTGAGGCCTGCCTCTGGGCTCACACGGAAACTTTGGCCCCTCCTGGGCCTTGAGCCTCCCAGCATTTGGACTGGAACCCACCATCAGCATTCTGGATCCCCAGCTTGCCAACTGCAGACCTTGGGCCTTGTCAGCCCTCTTATTCACATACCCCAATTCCTTACAGTGAATCATACATACATACACATCCATTGTTTCTCCTCCACTAGAGGACCCTGAGTAATACCCCACCTGAGGACAGGGGGAGAGGAGGCCATCTACACGCCAAGGAGAGAGGCCTTGGAAGAAACCAGCCCTGCAGACACCTTGATCTCACACTTCCAGGCCTTAGGACTGAAAAACAACAAACAAACAAACAAACAAACAAAAAACTAATATCTGTTGTTTAAGCTCCCTAGTGTGTGATACTTTGATATGGTGAACTGCTGTAGAACCTCTCTCTTTCTTCATCTGTGACGTGGGTCCAAGGGCCCATTCTCAGCTTTATCGTGAGACAGCCAAACACAGGTGTGCACACACCGTCTGTCCTCTCAGCAGAGCCAGCGTGTCTGGTGTGTGGCGGTTGGGGCTGGGATCTGGGTGAAGTGAGGCAGGTGTTCACTGCGGGCACAGAATTTATGCGGGCACCAAAAAGAATTCAGTAATCAAGTAAATAAAATGTCAGAATTGTACCTAAAGATGTGTCCTGTGAACCAGGGGCTCTGGTTTCTAGGCCCTTTCGCCCCGTGTGCCCTGCAGGGTGGGTTTCTGACGGTTGACAGTGATGTGCAGAGAGAGAGCGAACTATGAAGCTATATATATATAATCATTTTTTTTTAATTTTGAAGGCTTATTAACTTTTTCACTTGGTTCAAAATAGAGCACACTATTTTGGCAAGAATGTTATCAGGGTGCTTGTTTTTCCTTTTGCACCGGGCCAGGCTGTAGCTGGCCCTGAGCCAGCCATCCACCTGCCACGCCGTCCGCTTTAAAGGGTCAGGCTGGGTGTTCTCCTTGCAAACCTGCCCTGAAAATGCATTTTCCTCTGGATATCCATAAAGGAGGCTTGAGAATTAGGGACTGTCTCTTCAGAGAGGACATCATTAGGTCCCTTGACAATTCTAAATAAGATCCAAGGGTTAGGCAGTGGTATTGAATCAATGTGAATGTTCCTGACTTTGGAAAACTGTACTGTGGTTATATCAGAGAACGTCTTGTTTTAGGACAGACACCCTGAAGTAGCAGGGGCTTGAGGTGGGCAACCGACTCTCAAATTATTCTGGGAAAAAAAATAAAAGTGTGTGTGTGTGTGCACACGCATGCACATGCATACGCGCTTGCTCGTATTTGTGTATGTGTAGAGAAAAAGAGAGACAATATGATAAAGTAAAATGGGATACAGTGTTAATAGGTGGGGAATCTGGGTGAAGGATACACAGTCTTTTTTTTTTTTTTTTAAGATTTTATTTATCCATTTGACAGAGATCACAAGTAGGCAGAGAGACAGAGAGAGAGGGGAAGCAGGCTCACTGCTCAGCAGAGAGCCTGATGCGGGGCTCGATCCCAGGACCCTGGGATCATGACCCGAGCCGAAGGCAGAGGCTTTAACCCACTGAGCCACCCAGGCACCCCAATACACAGTCTTTGTATTCCTGTAACTTTGCTGGAATCTGAAATTAACTCAAAATACAAAGTTTTAAGAAAGTGTCAGGAGTTGTTGAAGGCTAGTCCACAGTACTCATGCTTTGGCTTCTTCTGGAGCCTTGTGTCCCCAGATTACCCCCTCTGCCTCCATCCCAGTCTGTCAAGCCCCAGCTGGAATGCCACCTCCTCAGAGAAGCCCTCCTTGATTGCCTTACCTGGCATAGCACCATCCTGTCCTACTTGTCATCTTCCGCGTCCCCCAGTTTTGTTTTCATTATCACCCTCCACAACATCAGAAATGATCTCACCATTTGCCTGGTGTTTGTCTCCTCTGGCCCCACCTGTAAATGTCAACTCTGTGGAACTCTATCTCGTTCGTCCGTGTCCCTTCCCCATCCTCTGCGCCCGGCACACAGTAGGTGCTCAATCCACATCCATGACCAAGAAAAAGGTTAGACGATCAGAGGGCTGCAGGTCAGAAAACCCAGAGTCTTGTCCTTCCCAGTTTCCCCCGCAGACTTGCCAAGTGACCCTTGCCAGTGTCCCAACCCACTCTGGGCTTCCATTTCTTCATCTCGAGCCCGGCTCTAAAGCTGTGAGGCAGAAAGTCCCAAGCTGCTGCACCATCTTGGGATCCCCCAGCTAAGACCCTCTCTGCTGTGGGAATTACCAGGCAGGGTAGCCCTGCCCCCCCGGGCTCCTCACTTCTCCCCTCCCTGATGGAGGAAGAACAGAAAAAAATGTGTTTCACGGACTTTACCTTGTAAGGCCCACGTCCCCATACAGCGGGACCCACAATGAGAGAGCATTCACTTCTCTCCCAGAGCTGCTTCCTAACAAAGACCGGGCAGATTTTAAGCCCAGCGCCCTTGGCAGGAAACAGTATCTGCCTGAAATTGAATAACATTGTCTTGTTTTCATGGTAACCTTCTACTTACAGCAAGTGATAGTAGTTTTCCATTTGGGGGAGTGATACAAAGTTTCCCTTTAAAGTGAATGTATTCAAGAGCAAATTGGGTGTTTTGTGCATTGTTTCTAACTTATTGTTATTGGAAATTTGAGATCTGATTGGAGGCAGAGAGCAACTGCCCAGGGTCCCACAGCAGGGTCCCGCCATGAATCACCTACCTGTGCCAGATGTCCCGGCTTTGCCCGGTGTGTTTCATCTTTCCTCCATGCGTTCCATACCCATTTTTGTGTTCAGCTTTCCCAGATGGTCCCTCAAAATGCCTTTTTACAACCGATGTGTTTGAATCAGGATTCTAATACGATCCGCATGCTGCATGGGTCCGTTGAGTCTCCTTATGTCTAGAACCTCCTCGTCCTTTTCCGGCTTTGCCATTCCTTTGTTGAAGAAACCGGGCCATACGCTTTAGCACTTCCCACATTCTGTTTCTGGTTGATCGCTCACCCCACGGGTGTCATCTCACCTGTTCCTCTGTCTCCCGTAGTTGCTATGAACTGAGAGTTAGATCAAGGTGCTTGACTAGACTTGCTGTTTGAAGCCAGGCTGGATATTTTAAGCCAGTTGATTTTAAGGGAAAATATTAAACAGTATTAGATGCAACACCAGCATGTCCACAGAGTCTGCATCAGAAGGGTGGGGTGAGGCTAGAGCTAAGAACTGTCTATGAGCAAAGGAAAGTGACGGGGGAGACTCAGCCAGGGAGCTGAGCCAGACAGGGTTGGGGGGGTGGTGCGGATGAGAAAGACAGGAGGCAGGAAGGCCATGGAGGACAAGGTCCTGGGCGGTTGAGTCCTCACCAGTTCTCTGAGTGAGTTTCATGTGTGGGCACGATCAGTCAAGGAGAGGGTTCCTGTTTGGGGTCCCTTGTCTTGTGTGCCAAGACCTAGGAAGCGAGGAGCCGGGGGCCAAAGAATTTAGGCCTTTCAGCACAGGATGGGTGTCCCGGGGAACAGCTCTTCTTCTTTGCCTGAGAAGAACTTAGGGAATGCCTAAGGCCAGCAGCAACTGGGATTTAAGTTAGGCATAGAGAGGGACTTCCCCACCAGAACAGGAAAGTCATGTTGCATAGTGGTTATAATGTGTTTTAGAACAGAATTGCTTGGGCTCAAATCCTAGCTCTGCCATTTCCTATTTGTGTAGCCCTAGGGATATTTGTGCACCTCTCTGTGCCTTAGTTTCCCCAGTCTACAGATGAGATCATTGTGGTACCCACTTCCACGGATGGGCCTAGGAATTTGGTGAGCTCATCACATGTAGGGCCCCGGCAACAGTAAGCACTCAATAACCACCAAGTAGTAGTATTACTATTGGGTGAGAGTGAAACGTCTCTCTCCCTGGCAGCTTTAGTGATGGCTACAGCCCACAGCTGTAGAGACTAGAAGCTCAGAAGAGCATTGCTTTATGTCCACGATCCTTCCTAGAACTTCCAAAGCACATTCACACAACATTGGCTCCTCCGATGATGGCTTTGATCTTCACAAATGCCCCCTGAGGCAGGTTTTGTTCTCTCCCCGTTTGTGGATGAGGACACTTGTGGGGAGGCGGGTGGGGGGGGGGGGTGCGGGGGAGGAATGGTTTATAAAAACCCCATGGCTGGTACAGCTCAGTGGTGTGAAAGGTCTTAGAACCTGTGTTCAGAGTCCCAGATCTTCTGCTTCTGCTCCCTTCTGCTCCCTGTGTGACCTTAAGTAAGTCACTTAACACCTCTGTGACTCTGTTTCTCCATCTCCAACATTGCGGAGCGGGAGTGGGGCCTCCACTGTCTGATTTCCATATGTGGCAGGTGGGCCCACAACCCCTGAGGGTCCCTGGTACCGTCTGCATTCCCTAGGCCCAAAAGGGAACAAATTCACAAGTCCCAGAAGAGAGCAGCCAGGAGGTCTGGCTGTCAGTTTGACGGATCGTCGATGTCAGACCCTGGGGCTCCATCGGTCCCACAGCCAGGCCCCCATGGCAGGTCCTGAAGAGACATTCCACAACAGTCTCCCTACCCACCTGCCACCCTCACCTCGGATACTCAGGGGCAGGTGACAAACACAGGCTGGACGTGAGCAGGTCCTGCCCCAGATCTCACCCTAGGCAGCACACACTCCTCCTCTGGGCCTCAACTTCGTCATTTACAAAATAAAAGGCAGACAGCTCTAGTGAAAGGGTTGTTCATTCATTCGGCAGATACATACTCCTCCTCTGGGCCAAATTGTTTGCCAGGGCAAGAGAAACTGATGAGCAACTCCGTATCTACCCTTGAGTCTGGATTTTCCCCTGCTCTAAGGGCTGTGAGGAGCCACAAGGTGCTGGACCAGGCATGGGCAGCTTCCCGTTGGACATGGCAGCTCAGTGAACGAAGAGTCCAAGACGTGACCTGTGGGCCAGACACCCACAGACGGACTTGATTTGACCTGCATGGGTTTAGCCCTAACATGGCATTTCAAGTTTGAATTTACTGCAGGCACGTAAAAATCAGGAGCTTTGGGGCAAAAATCTGGATTTCTGAAAAAATCCAGAGCCTTATTCCTACTGAGCAACAGTTGTCCCTTTAGATGGCATGATCTGCAGCCCTCTGTCCCACCTGGCCATCCCCCACACCTCTCCCCACCAGCCATCCTCATGTTCCCATCGCCATCAGTGGGGCCTCCAATGCCCCAGTTGTTCAGGCCGGCAACCCAGGCATCACCTCCTGCTCTGCCTTCTTTCTCACCCCATAGCACATCCCTCTGCCATCCCTACTGGCTCGGCTTCAAGAATGTTCCTAGGATCCAGCCATTTGTTCCCACCATCTGGGCTACCTCTGGGGTCCAAGCATCAGCTGCTCCCTGGTCCTTGCCCCCCACCCCCAGTTTCCTGTCTGCCCAGCAGACAAAGTGAGGAGCTTGGACACAATGTGCCTCGTGTTCTCCGAGATGGACATGGCAAAGCTCTTCTCTAGCATCTTCCCCAACACCCAGCCTGAGTCTGTGGCCATCCCTGCCAGTGCCCTGAGCTCATAGTGGCCTCTAAGGCCTGAGGCAAAGTCGGTTGGCTTGGGAACTCAACAGTGGTCCCTCATGACCCAACACTCTTAACCACCTTCAGCCTCCATTTTTGCATCTGGAAAATAGGGACATCCCAGCACACCCTCCACATAAGGCAAGTGCTGCTTAAGAAGCCGGAAGGTTGGGGTGCCTGGGTGGCTCGGTGGGTTAAAGCCTCTGCTTTCGGCTCAGGTCATGATCCCAGGATCCTGGGATCAAGCCCCGCATCGGGCTCTCTGCTCAGCAGGAAGCCTGCTTCCTCCTCTCTGCCTGCTTCTCTGCCTACTTGTGATCTCTGTCTGTCAAATAAATAAAAACTTTAAAAAAAAAAAAAAGAGAGAGAGAGAGAAGCTAAAGTTTAAGGGTTTAAACATTCAGCCAACTTGGCACATGTTGGGCGGCTGCCTCAGCCTGGCCCTGCTCTGGATACCACTAGAAGTCTATAGATCTAAATGATGGGTGATTCATTTTGTTTTTGGCATGAAGCAGGAGAAAGAGCTTTGCCTTTGTAGCTGGATGGAGACGGACGGCTTTAGAGATCATTCTGGACAAAGCATCTGAACCTCCATTTGTTAATTTGTTTAAAAAAAAAAGAGGTAGTAGGGAGCACCACTTCTCAGGGTGAGGCGGAGGGTGGAAAGAGCTAAACCACGTGGATATTTTCCGTGCTGTCCGTGGGGTCTCAGAGCTGGGAGGGAAAGGACGCGGACACAGGCCATGTCCATGTAGTGTGAGGCTCCGGGCTCAGAGAGGATGTCGGGCAGAAGAGGAAGGAGCCCAGGAAAGCTTACCAGCTTGGGACCGGTTACTCCTCCCTCCAGAGCAACAGCTCTGCTTGACTCCCCTGTCCTTTTCCCTAGTTCCAAGAGGAGTATTTGGCACTAACAAGGCAGTCCATACATGCTGAACAAACACAGGAATAATTGTCTTCCTTGAGGCGGTGGCCTTGGTGGGGAGGGCAGGGTATCAAGGGTTCCCTAGAAATATTTGTCCGCAATGCTGGCCACAGTGGGACCACACGCAGATTTGGCGGTAGGGTTAAGAGAGAACCCAGGGGAAGGAGTAGCACGGGGGCTGCAACGGGGAGGCCTTCCAACCCAGAGCCCGAGGGCAGTTAGGTGGAACAGGAGAGAGAGAGCGGTGTACAGAGGGACACCTGCCAGGCACTGTGGCTGCTGAGGGGCAACAGATACCCTGACCACTGCCTCGCTCTTCTGCCTCTTGCTGTCCTGCCAGGGTCTTCCACTGGCCACAGACAGGGAACGGGAGCACGGGAGACTGTTGGTTCAGTTCATGGGCCCAGAGCAGAGGAGGCAATCCATCTGTAGGGCACTGGGAGAGTAATGGGCCCAGGGATGCAGAACTCCTGTCCAGAGTCAGAAGTCTTAGAGCCGAGAGGCCTGGGGTGTGCCTGGAGCAGGGACCACATGTGCGGATCAGGAAGCTCTATGTGGGTGGCAGACAGCAAAGGGTCTTGCCTGCCTCACTGTGCTTTGGCCAGGAGTAGGCAATGGCCAGCCACAGGGAGGATGTTGGGTTTAAAACGAAGCTTATGATGGACAGGTGTGGGGACAGGCCGAAGGCAGGGACAGCCCTGGGGAGGCCACACAGAGATCCAGAGAACAGGGAGGGAGCCCCTGTCTGGCCTTCTAAACCCCACTGTCACCGCCAGTCTACTACCAGGGAATAGAGTGGAGAGTGACCATTTTGTGGCCAAGACAGGCAGAAGTCAGAGGCAGGGGTTGGGGGGACATTCAGAGCCCCGAGACCACAGACATTTCTCTCCAGGCAAGTAGAAGTGACAAACCTGGCTCAGCGGGGAGGCTAGAAGGAGGCTCACAGACCCTCCCTTGGGTCTGCAGAACAGGGGCGCCTCCCACTCCTTAGGTCCCCTCCCCCCACACCCAGCGTCTCCTCCCCCTGCCCTCCCTGTTGGTGCGGTTAAGTCCCTCCAGAGAGCACAGGCCCTGGGCTTCGTCCTGCCCTCACAGGCCAAGTTCACCATGGCATCAGCATCTCCCAGGGAACAAATGTATCCTTTTCTTTGCCTGGGCGGCAGTGACTTCATCCCCAGCGGGCCATGTGAGTCACCGCACAGAGGGTGGAGGGCCGGCCAGCTCTCCGCTGAGCCTGGCCGTGGCCGCGTGGCTGGGGAGAGGGAAGAGCCGAGGGTGGGAACGCTTCCACACAGACCTACCTCACTTTCTCTTCCTGCTGTGGCTGCCTGTGTCCTACAGGGGCAGAAAGAGGGACAATATCCCTGGGCCAGGGGCTTTTGTCATGACCGCCACCGTGAGCTCCACTGAAGGTCCTGCAGAAGGTGGCCCTCAGAGGCTGAGTCCCGCGCCCAGGGCCACCCGATTCTGTGAACCTGGTATCACTTTTTCCTCCCCTTGGCCAGGAGAGCAAGGATGCTTGTTCCCATTTTGCAGAGGAACAAACTGAGGCTCAGAGAGATGGAATGACTAGTGTTAGGGACAAGGGAGTCAGAGGTGAAGAAGGAGTCCACTCCCATTCTCAGCGACAAGCCACCATTGGTGGGAGCACCAGGAGCCTCAGTTTTCTCACCCATAAAATGGGATGGTGACAGCCACTCTCCCCAACGCTGTTGAGAGGACATGATGAGAGTGGTTGCAAAGGGGGGGCCACACGTACCCAGGCCACTGTAACCCTCACACCACCGTGTGACAGTCTCTGCGCCATTGGCACCCCACAAAGTTGGGGAGCAGCGCGGGGGACCTGTAACGGCTCGGGTATGAGGCTGGACCAGGCTGCCAGTGGTCGGGAGAGGGGCTGCCAGCACCTTCAAGAAGCAGATCTTCAAGGGTCACTGAGGGTGTACCCCCCACCCCAGGTGGAGGCACTAAACTCCTTCGCACCCTCAAGCTCTTCCCTCAGGCTTTGCTAACCCTTCATGGGTGCCCCCCACCCCCTCACCCATCAGGCCAAAGAAGCAGTCTTCTGAGAAGCAGACGATGCCCTGGCTGCTGGGAATAGCCACACCCATCCCTTCCCCGTGCCTTAGTTTCCCCATCTGTGAAGTGGGGGTGGGAAGCCCCAGTGTGCTGTTGTTGGAAAGGAGGGGCACATAGGAGGGTGCAGCCAAGGGGAAGAAGAGAGAGGCCCGGGACCCTCCAGAGGCTTTGGAGGCAGACATGTCTTCCAGGACAGGGAATTGGAAGTGTCCCCAATGGGGATCTTGGCCTCCTGTCCTGAAAATGACACCTCTCTCTGAGATCACATGTTCTTGCTCTTTACCCTGTGGGGAGCCAGGTTCGGCCCAGGCCAGAGGGGAGTGAGTGAGGGGATGGATGGAAGGAAGAGGAAAGGACAGGTGGGTGGATGATTGAAGGGACGAGGGAAGGGACACGGGAGCCGGGCATGGATGTGTGAATGGAGGCGTGAGTCCTTGGGTGCCGTGGATAGACATGAAGGAGACGTAGACACTGCCTCCACCCACAGAAGATGTTGAGAAAACTTCCACCAGTAGGACAGACCAGAGAAACTCTTGAATGGAAGTCCCACTCTGCACGGCCCAAGGAAGTGAGGCTCTGCCCCAGAGAGAATTTCCTTAGGTCAGTGGAGGTTGAGAAGTAATGAGCTTCCCATCACTCGGGGCGTGGGGGGGGGGGGCGCAGGGCGGGGTTCAAGCCAGGGCTGGGCAGCCACCTTCACAGGGTGCTGTGGAGGAGCTCCTATGACAGGTAGTGGGCCCCTGTGGTGGCTTCTGATGATAAGGAGAGAACTGGTGTTCCCGAGCCCCCCAGGGAGGCCACGGCCTTTGTAGAAGCCAATGCTGCTTTCAGAGAAAAAGTTCTTTCCTGGCTTGGGGGACAGACAAGCATGCAGCTGCTAATCCTCACTGTGGGAATCAGGCTGGAATTCTGGACGTCCTGCCCAGGCCAGGTCAAGGGGCCGGAGGACAGAGAAAGACTTTGACCCGCAGACCCAGACTCGGGCCCAGCGCCACCCTCCCTGACTGTCTGTGGGTAGGTGATGCCCCCCTCTGAGCCTTAGTTTCCTTATAGGTGAAACAGGGGCCCTGATGGGCACAGGACAGAATGACACTGGCAGCTGCCCGTAGCTACACAGCTCTACACCCAGGGCCTCGCAGGGTTTGAGGATAGGGGCCCACCTGACCCTGGGGAACTTCCTGGGGGCTATGGGTGGGTAGAAGTAGTTTTGTGAGCACTGACCTTGACCTGTGAGTCATTGTCTCTGGGGGCTCTGCCTGGGAAGCCCCAGCTGCCTGCCCTGGGCGGGCCTAGGAGCAGCTGGTTGGGGGGTGGGGAGCAAGGGCGGGGGCTCCAGCTGGGACCCCAGTCTGGAAATGCCCCAGACCCCACTCAGGCCTAGCCCCCCCCTTGGCCACTCAGAGACCCTGAACCCCCTACCCCCCCACCCAGAAATGCAGCTCCCAGAGCCAGACTGACACAGCACAAAGCCTACCTCCCCCGCATTCTAAGGCTGTGACTTTCCCCATCTGTGCCTCAGTTGCCTCACAAACAGATCAAAACTATTTCACAAATAAGACCACTGGGGGGACGGGATGTGTTCGTTCAGGCCCTGTGGAGAGCTTAGACCCGTGCCCAGGACTCCATGAGCCCAAAGTGGTCAGGGAAAATTAAGGTCTGTGGGGGGCCAGCCACACACATCGTCTGTCACACAGCAAGGAAGTGGCTTGGCCAGGTCTGGGAACTGTCTCTCTCCCAGCAAATGGAGACCCTCATGGGCCAGCTAGTCTCCTAGGAAGCTGCCGTGACTTTGTCTTTCTTTTGTCTCCTGCACACCCCAAGCTACCCCCAGGAGCCAAGCCGCCAGAGCAGCTCCTTTCCCTATCCTGCCCAGCGCCTGGCCTGCCACTTGCGGTGGGCCGGGCTGCGGGCGGGTGTTGGGTTTAGGCCTCTGGGGAGATGGGGAGGATGTGGGCCCGCCCTCGCCTCCCCGCCCACCTCCCTCCCTCTCGGGCTCAGCCTCTCCCGTCCCAGGCCAGCCTCTGGACACAGGACCAGCACTTTCCCTCACCGGGCAGACGCCCCTTACCCGCCCCGAGTGACTCACTGTTCCCCTGGCCCACAGCCACCGCTGTCTCCTGGCAGGAGGCAGGCGTAAGGTTGTGCTGAAGCCACGGGGTCTAGTGCGAGAGGGCCACTCGGCCACTTGGCCAGGAGGAGGGTCTGCAAGCAGCCGGACAGGCCGGCGCACAGAGGCTGGCCTGGGGACAGCAAGGCCAGTGGCTGGGACTTACAGTGGCCTGGGGGAGCCAGCACCTCCCCCTCCCCCCTGGCTTTTAGCCTTGTCTTTCTTCTTCCCACCATGAAGAAGGAAGTGACCTGAGAGCCAGCAAAGACAACCCGACAGGGAGGAGACCAGGGTCCGAGGGCCGTGGCCGTGGGTCCCTCAGCCGCTGGCTCTCCCAACTAGCCAGGCATGAAGGGTGGTGGCAACGCCGTTTGGAACCTTATGTGGAAGTACTGCATCTCCGTGAGGACCCTCAGGTACCTGGAGACGCACATGAGCGCGCGCGCGTGTGTGTCTGTGTGCCTGTGTCTGTCTGTGTGTGTGTGCGCGTGCGCACGTGTACGCGGCTCTGCCCAGCCATCGCCTGCTGGGAGGGGAGGCTGGGTACCGGACTGGCCGGTTTGCTCGGACTCTGAGAGCTCGGGGATAGCTCCAGCTTGGAGGAAGCAGGGATGGAGGGCAGGAAAGGTCATGCCCAGTGCCCTCTGGAGAAACTCGGAGTCTCTAATGGTGAGGGAGGGAGACAGGAGTGTGGAACAGTAGTGGGGAGCATGTGGGCACTTGGCTGGGACCCGATGTGGCCGCTGGAGGATGCCAGGGGCAGGTAGGGTATGGCTGGCAGACTCCCCGGCAAGCACGGGAACAGGCGTTTGTTACATAACGCACAGGCACTGGGCACAGCCGAGTGACCTTGGCCCTGTCCCCTAGCCTCTCTGTGCCTGTTACCCTTCAGTAAAATGGGGCTCCCACTCATTCCTTCAGAGTGCGGCATGGGGCGATCTCGTGCGACTGTCCGGGGCAGCTCCTGAGTGGCTGAGAACTCAGCCTGGACGCAGCCACCAGGCTGCCCAAATTTAAAAGTGGCCTTGGCGTTATCAGCAGCTCAAAGTGGCCTCATTTCTGTGGCCAAAGCTTCCCACCTGCAGATCCTTACGGGATTAGTGGAGGCTTAAAGGAGGTGGTATACAAAGAACAGGGCCTGGCCGGAGGCCCAGCTGGGTAAGCCTCAGGTGTGATTACCACTGCTCTTGTTCTCTTGTCCCTCCCCTTTGGCCAGCTGGACGGTCAGGAAGCGGTGCCTGGCCCGGAGCCGCTGTGCACGCCAGCCCCCGCACCTGCTGAAAACATTCAGAAGGAGGAGTGGGGAGCTGGACCCTGTGCTGGACCGGGTGCAATCACGGGCAAGGCTGGGTCTTGTCTGGAGAGGGGGATTGGGTGGGGCTGCAGCTCATGTGGGAGGGGCTTAGAGGCAGCTGCTTGGAAGGGTTCAGAAGACATCTTACTTAGATATCACCGAAGGGCCTCTTTGTCCCTTTAAGGGGAGGTTTTACGAAGGGCAAGGGATTGGGAGATGCTCTCTCTTTCTTCCCACCCTCATCACATAGTTTACAAACTATGTAAACTTTCTCTCCTTTTTTCCTCCTTTCCTTTACAAAATATTTGTGACCGCTTATAGGAGATACCTACGGTAAATGAAATAAATCGGGCGCCTGGCTGGCTCCGTCGGTTAAGTGTCTGCCTTCAGCTCTGGTCATGATCCCAGGGTCCTGGGATCGAGCCCCATGTTGGGCTCCCTGCTCAGCAGGGAGTCTGTTTCTCCCTCTCCCTCCCCCCGATTTGTGCGTGCTCACTCTCTTTCCCTCATCCACACTCTCTCTCAAATAAACAATTTTTAAAAAATCAAATAAAACATCAGGACCAGGATAAGCACAATATGGAACAGAACGTCATAACCTAGGAGGGAAAAAGTAGAATGGGACAGAGCTAAGCAGAGTCCTGAGGTCCTTCTGTGGTGGTGAAAATTGCTGAGCTTCCTGGCAGCCAGAGTGAAAGGAGAAACCCAGCCCCTGAGCCACGATCACCGTGCTAGGAAACCGTTATTACAGTGGCCACAGTTGTCTTCACTGCTGGGTGAGAGGTCTGGGACCCTGGACCTCTGAGCCTGGATAGATAGGTGGGTGAAGGTGGGAGGCATGGCAGGGATAGGCCTTGGGTCTCACTTTAGGAAAAGACAGAGAATGAAGGCGGAGGCATTCTCTTGAACGCGGATGTGGCTGGCTGTGGGAATAGAGAGGGGAAAGCTCACCCCAGGACTGAGTCAGTGGCCACCTGTCCCTCTTTAGACCCTGGGAGAGACCTCCTTGGGTTGGCACTTCGGCCAGGCAGGCCAAGGCAGGGGGTGAGTCTCCCAGCTACAGTGAGTGTGTTGTGTGCCTTTCCCTCCAACCTCAGCTGGATTTCCCTGTGTCTCATTCCCTCCTGTGGTTTCCGGGGATTGGCACTATGGAAACCTCAAGGGCTGTTTACAGGACGCAGGGGGCCCAGGCCTGGGAGGCCCCGCCATGCTCTGCCAGAAGCTCGCCCAGCCCAAGGAGGAGAAGCACAGCCTCACAGGACCTGGTAGACCAGCCGCTCCGCTGCTGAGTTCCCTGTTCTACAGAGCAGGGATAATGGCACAGGGGATAATGACCCATCGGGGCTATGGGATAGAGCCTTGCATGGCTCGTGGTAACGCTCTGAGAGTGTTTTGTTGGCCCGGTAAACTGTCAGAGGCAATGGGCAGGCCTGCATTGCAGAACCGATAGGAGCACTGGTGGGGTGGTCGCCTAACCCTCAAAGACACCACCAGGTGGGTGTGGAGCCCATAATTGGCACTGGGTTAGCCCCAGACCCCCACTTAGCACCTTTAACTACAGGGCACCTCCATGCTTGGCTGGGAAAGATAGTGCTTAGGGGGCCCCGGGAGACTTGCTCTGCTCTCGGGACCCACACCCCCTGTTGTTGGGAGGCCACCAAGAGGGCTGAGCTGACTCCCCAAGTCATGCAGACAGACGGATGGACAGAGCCGGCCTTGGGTGGGATCTCAGCTCCCCCGCCCCACTCCCACCAGGAGTCAGGGAAGACCTGAGTCAGCAGGTCTGCAGCCTGAGGCGGGGCGCGGCAGCCACAGTGACAAATTGGAGGGTTGCAGTCGGACAGCACATAGTTTTCTGCTTGCGTCTTCAGACTCCCCTCTGCCTGAGTCTCTCGCCCCTGGCCCAGACCCGCCGACATCTGGAAAAGCAAGAGGTGTGTGTGGGGAGAAGGCTACTGGCCGGCCAGCCCTGGCCCTTTGCCTAGGGGTTCAGTGACTGCAGCCCAGAAGCTGGGGGCGCAACACCTGGGAACTGCGCACGGGGGCCCAAAGCCAATGACGGTAGGTCCTATGATGTGCATTCGGGGACGAGTTGCTAAACCCCTCTGGGCCTGCTTCCTCGGGTAACGTGCCAGCTAGGAGGTTCTTGGGAAGATCATGAATGGGTTCCGCTGGCCGGCACCCAGTGAGCACCTCCCTGCCAAGCCTGCCCCCTTCTTCCCCCTGAGTCTCAGCATCACAGGGCTGGAGTAGGGAGAACAGCTCAGCAGCCGGCCCTGCCTAAGTTCGAACCCCAGTCCGGCCTTTTTCTACTGGGTAAGCGTCTTCCGGGGCTGTTGTAAGATTACTGGAGTCAAGGCCCCGGGCAGGCTAGGTGCCACACAGTGGCGGCTCTGTCTCTAAGCAGACACCTACAAGCTCCTGTCTGTCACAGGCCTCGAGGTCCGTGGTATCGGTGATCCTCAGCCTCTGGGGCCAGGCTGGAAAATCACTTTTGCATCTGGTTGTTATTTGGGGAGTGACAGATCGTTTTGTGCCACGGTGGCCAGTGGGGCATTTGAACTGCCTGGTGGGCAGAGGCAGCCCGCTTGGGGTACTGATGGGGGTTGGGCAGGGGGGGTTGCTGAACCAGCCCCGCCCCCCACCCCACCCCTGCTGTGGTGCATCTGGGAGGGAGGGCTGGGGAGCAGCTGGCAGCCAGGCTCTGGGAGCTTCCAGGGAGCTTCCTGGACAATTAGCCATCTGATGCCCTCTGCGGGAGGCCGTGTGCACACACCTCCTGGGACAGGGAGCTCACCCCCACCTCCCAGCCTGCGGAGCTCTGATGCAAGGAAATTCTTTCCCACTTGGAGCTGACACCCCTCTTGATGTGCCCCCCCTACCCACACACACATAAATGAACACTGCCCTCCCTGACCCGCCCCGGCTCTGCTCTCCCAGCCCCCAGCCCATCTGCTTCTCTGTCCCAGCAGAGCCTGTAGTGGCCAGGATTCCCTGAGGCTGAGGAGGAGTGTTTAGTCCCTTCCCCTTCTGGACAGGCCCCGGCTATCCCTGTCCCTCTCTGGGCAGGGTTAGAGCTGCGTATGGGTTGGGACGGGAGCTCCTAGGCAGGGCTCAGCCAGTTGTCACCACCCCTTGCCTAGGCATGACCCAAAGCACACACGGATTCTTCTGGTGTCTGCTTTACTCTTTCATACGTGGGACTTAATGGCCTCAGCCCCTAGGCCTGCTTTCCCCACTCCCTCCCACTTGTCCCCCACCCCACTGCCCCTCCCCGTGTTGCTCTATTGTCCATCGCCCGCATCCAGTCTCTGTGCAGGGTTGAAGCCTTCCTCCAGCCCTGGCACTGTGCCCGGTGCTTGGTGTCCAGCCTCACATCTAGCCAGCTAATGTCCACTGTGGGAGGGCCACCATCCCACTGCACGTAGGAGGAGCCTGGGGCTCAAGGGCCTCAAGTTATTGGTCACCAAGCTGGGTCACAGCTGAGGCGTTTCTTGGTGAGGGCAGCAGAGTTTCCCCTGAGCTGGGGAGGGAGATCGCATGGGCATCTCGCTGGAAAAGTTTTGTTTAGTTGGCCAGAAAATATTTGCTGGGCCCCTGCTCTGTGTCAGACCCGTGCCTGACCCTGGGGATGTGGCACGGAGTAAGGCAAAGGGCCCAGGCCCCATGGAGCCCACAGTTCGGGGGGAGAGAAGCAGTAAAGCAAGCAAATAGACAGAGGGGTCTTGGGACAGGGATTACAGGAAAGAAGATTAAATGGGGAGGGTGGATTGGGCGACTGGGGCCGAGATGGCCTGTGACCTGGGTGGTCGGAAAAGGCCTCTCCCAGCTGCCCACTGGCCACAGAGCATGCAAACTGAGTCTGTCCACACAGTGGAATGCTACACAGCCACGAAAAAAAGAATGGGGTGCTGCTGTGTGGTCCTGGCATGAAGCCCCCTTGGGAACAGTAGAAGTGAGAGAAGCCAGTCACAAAAGACCACTGAGTGAGAGAAGCCGGCCACAAAAGACCACTGAGAATGAGCAAGCCTACACGGACAGGAAGTAGAGCAGTGACTGCCAGGGGAATAGGGGCTGCGGGGGAAACGAGAAGGCTGCTTAATGCAAACGCGGTTTCTTGATGGGGATGATGAATATGTCCGAATCTTAGATTGTGGTGAGGTGTGCATAGCTCTGTGAATAGACTGAAATCATGGTATGCTTTGAATAGGTGGATTTTCTAGAATGTGCATTATATCTCAATAAAACTGTTTTAAGAAGAAGGGAGGAAGGCTTGTCTGAGGGAGTGGGGTTGAGTTGAGAGTGGCAGAGAGAAGGGAGCTTACAAAGACCTGGGGGAGAGCATGCCAGGCGGAGGGAACAGCAGGTGCAAAGGCCCTGAGACGGGAGCATGCCTGGTGGGTTTGAAGAACATGGAGGAGGCCCAGCTGGAGTCTAGGAGGAAGGAACATGCAGTCCTCAGAGCCTGACAATGTCAGATCCTTGAGAGGACCTGAGAGTTGACTGGGGTTGGGGAGAGCCCAGGCAGCGTTTAAAGCAGGATAATGACACGATGTGCTTTCTGTTTCAAAACAATCATTGGAGCTGCTGTAAGGAAATGAGACTGCGAAGAGGGAGGGGTGCGGGCTGGGGGGACGTGACACTGATCAGGAGGTAGTGGCCACTGTCTAGAGGAGAAATGATGATTGATACCCAGAGGAGACAGCTTGGCAGGCAATGGCAGTAGGAATTCAGATGGGAACAGATCACTCCCAGCGTGCAGAGGGGTGGGGGGTGAGGGGGGGATGGGACTTCCTGGAGGCGGGGCCAGGGCGGGGCCTCTGAGAATGGGGTGGGTCAGGCAGAAGGGCTTTCCAGGGGGCACCACCAGTATGGGGGTGGGGAGCTGAGAGGTTGGAGGCCATGGGAGTTGAGGTGGAACGTTGGGCCCCTGCCACCCCAGTTCCGGCTGCGCCCCAGCTGCTTTCAGAAGAAGTAGGGCAGCATGTCTCCAGGGCCACCTGTTCTGCGCCTTTGTCCTGCCTGCTCTGGCTGGCCCTCAGCGAGAGTGTCAGCACCCCTGTGGCCAGAGCCCCAGGCTGGGCAGGCATTCCGAACAAAACAGCCTCATCAGAAACTCAAGTGGCCTGAAACGCAATCCGCCACACGAGACTGACCAGGGAGGGAGCTGTATTATTTATTGACCAAAGCTTCTGGGGCCGGCCTGCTGGGGCCATTCAGACTGGCTGGACCTCGAAGGAGCCCAATGGGCAGTGAGTGTCTGGGGCCCAGCCAGAGGTGGGCGGGGGCCCCAGGGGGCCTGGCACCCGTTCTCCAGGGCGTGGTTTCCTTGATGCTGGCTGAACCAGGGAGGAAGTTCGACGTCAGGCCCTGCAGTGGGGAGGGCACAGAGCTTGTCCCTGGGGGCCGTGGAGGCAGGCAGGGTGCTGGGGCTCCGGGAAGACCTCCTCCCTCTCCCCGTGACACTGTGAGTACCAACCATCCATCCTGGGGGAGGGAGAGGGTCTTGGCCACCTGAGAAACCTGTGAGGGGCCGCTCCTGGTCTGCGCAGCTTGCTGTGGCAAGGTCTCTGGGGCTTTCATCGGGCTGTTCAAGGTCTCTTGAAACTGTTCTCTGTGACTTGTCCTCACTGCCTGCATGGCACAGAGGCCCACCCAGGGCCCAGAGAACCTCAGGTGTTTCCCTGCAGCTGCCTAGAAGGGTGGCTTCAGCTGTGGGAGGGAAGTTCTTTCACTCCCCAGGGCATTGGCCCAGCCCCAGGCCTTGGTGGGGGTGGAAGGTCTAGGGCCCATCATCACCTCCGCGAGAAGCAACCATGCCCATTTTCCAGCTGAGTAAACTGAGGTCCACAGGGGTCACACACTTGCCGAGGGCCCCTGTAGTGTAGCTGGTTCAGTTTCTTCCCCCACTGCTCCCTGCTCCCCGCTCCCCCCCCCCCCAGCTTAAACTTTGAGCACAAAGCAGCCAGGGCAGAGGGATCAGAAGCATTTTCCCTAAATGATCCAGAGTAGAACCTTGAGGGTCTGGAGATTCCCTCAGGGCCCCGGGGAAGGGGGGGTACTCCGGAGACAGCCCCCAGGTAGATGGGCGGCTCTGAACACACAGAATGAGAGAGATTCGGTGAGCCTCGTTGGTGCTGTCCCTTGGGAAATCCCCTTGAGCAACATGGGGAGCCTGGGGCCACCTGCACCTCAGGGAGATTCCCCACTGAGCTCTGCTTCTCCATCTAAGCTCACTACAGTCCTGGAGAGGACAACAGCTAGCACCCTTGGTTATGCAGGAACTCAGGCACAGAGATGTTGGGATATCTGTGCAATGTCTCCCAGCAGGTATAAGTTGGGGAGCTGGGGCTTGAACCCAGAGTGACTCCGAGCCCCTCAGTGCATCATGTAGTCTCTGTCTAGGGTGAATGACCGCATGACTATCCCATAACTAGGTCTCCATTTTTCCATCTGTAGTGGATTAGCCCCCAGTGCTGAGGAGAGGGGCTATGTGCCCCACTGGCCTCCGGGAGCTGGGGCTGGGGTCAGGGTAGGCTTGGCCACATGAGTGAGAGCTCCCAGGGGAGCTCTGTGTTCTCAGGTCAACAAAGCCTTCCTCTGACACATTGCTAGACCCCCTGATGACACAAGTGAGCCAGGGGGCGGGGGGCTATGGGAGAACCCCGGGATTGTCAGGCTGCTCAGAACCCAGGGCTCTGGCCTCCAGTTCAGCGGTCTCCAGCATCTACCTGCCTTGGTTGGGCTCCAGGGTGCATACTTGGGATCCTGGCCGATGGGTGCCAGCTCCTGTCCTAAAGGAAGGACCATTTCGATCCCAAGGGTAGGATAGAAAGAGCGGAACCAGGAGCCAGGAGAGCTGGGCTCATCTGGGATCCAGACAAGCCCCTTTCTTTCCTGAGTCTTCCTGTGTTCTCACCTGTGAACATCCAGGTGGAGTCAGGAGCCGTGAGGCATTCTGTGACTCTTTGCAGGGTTTCAGGCTCGTCATTCATTCATGAATTCAATCATTCAACAGACTTACAGAGCACCTGCTGCAGGCCAAGCACCGTCTTGTCTCTGGGGCTACAGAAGTGATAAACTGGAGGCCACAGGAGGAGGACGTGCAGGGCCGGGAGGCGTACCTGGTTGGGTGTGTTTTGTTTTCATAGCTACGTATTGCCTGTTAGGAAATAAAACCAGCCAGCTTACCAGATTCAGGATTTCATAGATGACAATGCTTAGGAGGAAACAAACTCACCAAATGAAAAAGTGAGTGGATTTGAAGTTGACCTGGAGAGTGGGCGGTGGTGCATGTAGGCTGTGGATGCCCGGGGTTCTCAGCAGAGGCCGGCGAGTGGGGTTGCTGAGCTTTAATGTATGCCTAGGGGGAGTCTAGGCTTTGAGGAGAGACGTAGGACTTCCAGAGATGCTCCTTCCCCAGAACCTTCTGGAAGTCCCCAGACCAAGTCCCACTTCTAACGTGACAATTTCAGCTTGGCTCTGCTCAAACAGGTCTATCACAGCCAACGGTCACATTGGAACTCTGCTGACTGTCCTAGTACCCCCCCCCCATCCCCCCCACCCCCCAGCTGTGGAGATGTCAGCGTCCTACAGGCTCTGGTTTGGGTCCTGGCACCACACGCCCGCCTGGGTGAGTCTTGTGAAGCCATAGGCCTTCCCTGAGCTGCCAGCTGCTCGAGCATGAAAGCCTGTTTGATGGCACCAAATAAGCTCAGGTTGATGGGCCCTCTCCGCCTGCCACACCTTAAAGAGCCTGCATCCTTCTAGGCGTGAGGGTTTTGCTTAGGACTTCTCCAGGGGGGTTGGGCTTGGGTGGGACTCAGAGTTCAGGAAGCCAGCTTGGGCCCTCCCATCTCCCGGGGGCCTGCCAGTCTCATCCTGTCGGGAGCCCCCACCCTGGGCTTGGAGCGGGCAGAGGCGTTCAGATCTCCTACCCCCATCATTAGGGAGCTAGAGCAGCATGGCCTTCAGAACCCCAGCACGGATGCAGGGTTACTCCCTAGAGAGGGAGGGCCTGACCAGACACGCCCTCGGGCCCGAGCTGGGGAAGGGGTCTGCTGAGCACAGCACCTGCACGAATCAGACAGGTGAGAGCAGGCGGGACAGCCCACACTGCGGCCTCCACTCAGGGTCCTTTATGAACCAGGCCAGTGTGAGGCGCTCTTGGATCTTCTGCCTGGGTCTGCAAGGGAGTTTTTGTGAGCCCCATTTGAGGGCTGAGGCAACCAATGCCCAGGAATCCTTATCAGTGTGATTTCAGAGTGAGGTGTCCAGGCTGTAACCGGCCTGTGGGGAACATCAGCGCAGCTGTCAGCTGGGGTTTGGACTCAGAGGGCCATGAGACAGGCTTCTGGGAAGAGTCAGGCTGTTGAAGTAGGTTGAGAGCCTAGACTTCAGTGTGAGTCTTAACTCTGCTGCTTTCTTAGCTATTTGACCTTGGATTAGCCTCAGGTTAGCCTCAGTCTGTCAGTGAGGAAACCCTTCCAGTTGCTGGTAAGAGGAAATCCCAAATCAAACAGGCTTAAGCAGAAGGAGGGCTTCACTGGTTCAATGAACCAAAAAGTCTGGGGCAGGGTGTAAACTAGCTTCAGGAATGGCTGGATCTAGAGGTTAAATTTATGTAACAGGTTTGGACTTCTCAACTCCCTCCTCCCACTGGCTTCATTTTGAAGCAGGGCTCCTCCAGGTGGGGTCCCCAGCTCTGTGCTTGGCATGCAGGGAATGCTCCCCAACCAAACAACAGATCAGCTTCAGGAACCAGGCCGCCATGAGCAACACCTTATCTCTGTTTTAGGGATGTTGACAGTACACGGCGGGAGATAGGACAAGAAAAGAGGAAGCTGCCGTTCAGGGTGATCAGAGCTGAGAGCGGTGTGCCCTCCAAACCTGTGGGAGACCAGAGGAGGGACGTCAGAGACCACATCTGGATGGGTTCCCCAAAGTCTTCCTAGAAGAAATGACAGCTGAACTAGCTTTTGAAGGCGAAGGAGTTGGTCTGGGGACTGAGAAGTGAGGGAACAGGAGCCCTGGGATTCAGTGTGGAGTTCTGGTTGCCTCAGGACCCACACCCAGTGGGGCTGGCCCAGGCTGTGGAATTCCCAGTGGGACTTAGAGGTCAGACTAGGTGGGGGGTGCGGTGAGCAATGGAGGGAGGGAACAGCTGAGCTAACATGTGGGTGAAAGATGGCTCTGGCTTCAAGCCAGCGAGGATGGGAAAGAATGAGCATTTAGTGAGCACCTACTGTGTGCCTGTAACTTTCCACACATTGCCTCGTTCTGGCTACACGCCAAGCCTGGAGGTACCTCACCCCCATTTTGCAGAAAATGAAACAGGTGCCAGGACAAAATACCTTATCTAAGTCCGTCAAACATATTTCCCCACAAACTTGGAATTTCAGACCTACCAGTTGGCCAGGCTCGGTGGCCTCTGGCCAGCCGCTGAGAACTACTAAGATACCACCCAGGGCAGGGACATATGGGGAAGTTACAGTGTTCAAAACAGCTACATGTTGAAACACCTTCCCAGCACACTAACCACTAAGACTCCCATTGCACCGGCAGCCGGAAGCAAACACCGCGAATCTGAAACTTGATGTCCGCAAGATAGGGGACACGTCTTAGCCAGGGGCCCCCGTGGTGAAGCAGGTATGGAGAGTCACTTGCACATGAGCAACCAGGGGAAACCAGCTGGATTTTGGGCTTGAAGCGGCAAATTTTTAAAACGCTTCTGAGCTGCCCCCCACAGTGTGTTCACTTGTAGCTGAGGTAGGGCATGGGGTGGGAGCAGGAGGACCAAGGGCTAGATCCTAGCTCCCCATTTGCTTGCTAGAACCCCTCTGAGCTTCAGGATATCCCCCTCTGTAAAGCGAGGGCATGCCCTATGCAACGACATGGAAAGAGCTCAATAAATGTCCAGAATTATTATCCCTAAGGAAAAGCAATCGTCTTGGTTTGATTATAACATTTTAAAAATTGCTGTTTTTGCAACCACAGACTTGAGCCAAATGGGAAATCGTTTGGTTCAGACTATGACTCTCCCCCTCCCCTCCCCGAGGGCAGGCACCTGCTTGTTCAGCCCTGTGTCTGCTGGTCAGGCTTCAAGTTCAGGAAATGCACTTGGTGACGTAAAACCAAATTCTGAACTTGTCAAATATTAATTGATCCAAGGTAGTCATTTTAAATTTTTTTAAAATTCTTTTTAAAGATTGTTCATTTATTTATGTGAGAGAGAGCGAGCACAAGCAGGGGGAGCTGGAGAGGGAGAGGCAGGCTCCCTGCTGAGCAGAGAGCCCAATGTGGCACTCGATCCCAGGACCCTGAGATCATGACCCGAGCTGAAGGCAGACACTTAACCCACTGAGCCACCCAAACCCTCCCGGGGTATTCATTTTTTATTTATTTTTATTTTTATAATTTCATAATTTTATAATTTTTTGAAAGATTTTATTTATTTATTTGACAGAAATCACAAGTAGGCAGAGAGGCAGGCAGAGAGAGAGGAGGAAGCAGATTCCCTGCCGAGCAGAGAGCCCGATGCGGGGCTTGAACCCAGGACAGCCAGGATCATGACCTGAGCCGAAGGCAGAGGCTCTAACCCACTGAGCCACCCAGGTGCCCCCTGGTGTATTCATTTTTTTAATGAGATGGTGAGACAAAGCTTTTTGAAGAGGAAAAAAAAAAAAAACTAGTGGCCTATATCCCAGTGATAATAGTTAGAGAGCGGAAGGAGGCCAGAGGGAGACATCGTTGACATTTTGGAGTGCTGGAGGGATATTGAGAGGAGATTTCCTGGGAAACGACCTCTGAGCCAGGTTTGGCATGTGAGTGGGAACACTGGGCAAGTGGAGAGTAGAGGAGAATTTGGGGGAAACTGTCGGTTGAGTGTCCATGGTGTGTTTGAGAATAGCCATCAGTCTTGGGTGGCATGGAGTCTGGAAGGATGAAGCCCAGAGTTGAGGCCCAAATGGAGGGCTGGTGGGGCCCAGAGCCCAGAGTGCTAGACTCAGCGGACACAGAGGAGCCCTGCAGAGTTTTATTATCTTCTATTTTTGTAACAGTAGGGCTTCAGGTACAGTTTGATTCAGGAGCTAAAAACTCTCTAAACACCATCATCTTTTTCTCCTTTTTCATCTCTCACAACTTCGACAGCAGAAACAGTTCCAACAGAACTCCCAGAAGAGACTCTCACTGGTCTAGCTGGGGTCACTTGCCCCTCCCTGGACCTATCACTCTGGCGAGGGGGCAAATTATTCTAGAGTTAGGGATGGAATCGGTGGATACAAACTAGATGGACTAAGAGTGGAGGAGGGGGATTCCCTAAAGAAAATCAGGGTGCGTCTCCTGAAGTGAGAAGGAGACTGGGCAGGCAGAAACATCCAGCATCCCCCCTTCGTGTCAGCCCCATGAGGTAGGATTTCTTCTGATCCCTGCTTTACAGATGAGAAAACCGAGGCTTAGGGACAGAGAGTGGCTTGCCCAAGGTCCACCATTAGCAAATGGCCTCAGACCCCAAGTCTGCTGGACCCCAAAGCCTGGGCTCTTAACCATCTCCCCCACTGCCTTGGAGGTACCAGATCTGATTTCAAAGAGGGTGCCTTTGGAGCTCCAGTGGTAGGTGGAGTGGCAAGGGGGAGACTGGAGGCAGAGGATGGGGCAGGAGGCTGGTGCGACACAGAGGGGAGGGGAAGGGGCCCTGACAGAGAGAGGTATGGCATGTCCCAGTGCACTGTCAGCCCTAGCTTTCACTGTTGTTTCCTTACGTGGATAAAGAAATTGATCTAATCAGCAATATATCACACACATAGCCATTTATATGCACACATGTGTATGTATATATATATACCCACATGTACAAATACACACACATAAGCGTGCAGGTTACTTTGCTTCCTGGTTTCTGTTTCGGGCAATCTTAGCAGGAGGATGCAAGGTGTGAGGCTTCTGAGCCTGGAGGCTGGACCTCTGCTGGGGCTAGGGCACAGGGGTATTTCCTGGGGAATTTCCGGAGGAAGTGGTGGAAGGGAAGTAACCACCCACCTGGCTCAGGGCCAGGGTGGGGAACGGGTGCGATGGGGAAACAGCCACTCCTCACTTCCCTTTTCAGCCCTAAGTCTTCCCAGGCATGAGTCCTGCCTCCCTGATGACATCATGTAGGTCAGAGGTCATTCTGCCCATACCTTCATTGCACAAAGGGAAAACTGAGGCAGCCAGGGGGCACAGCATGCCTCACCTTTGTCTTCACTGTATGGGGAAGTCTGGCAGCCTGAGTGTATAGCCTAAAGGGGCTGCTGCTTTGCTGTGTGACCTGGGGCAAGTCACAGAGCTGCTCTGGGCCTTAGTCGTATATCTGCAAAATGGACCTGTAATTACCTCCCAGAGTGGACAGATGAATGGAGCTTGAAAAAACATCTGGGTCAGTGTCTGTCAGGTGTCAGTAAATGTTGGCTGTTACAGTTTCTTCCTTTGCGCAGTGAACTCTGTGTGGCTATAGATTGTAAGAAAGCTGGGCCTAAGACCCAGCTCTCTTTCTCTCTCTTTTTTTTTCCTCTCTAAAGATTTACTTATTTCTTTATTTGAGAGAGAGAGAGAGAAAGAGAGGATCTCAAGCAGACTCCCCACTGAGCGCTGATCCCACGACCCTGAGATCATGACTTGAGCCGAAACCAAGAGTCAGGTATTCAAACGACTGAGCCACCCAGGCCCCCCGAGACCTGTGTCTAAACTGGGCAGCCTGGGGCAAGCCACTTCACTCTTCTGGGCCTCTGGTTGCCTTATCTAGAACATGGCTTACTAATCACCACCTCATGGGTCCCTGCGAAGATGAGTGCCCAGAGTGCCCAGCCCCTGGGATGGGTTTTCCTGGTGTGTTTCCTTCCCGCTGGGCAGATGAACATCCTCTACCCCCGTGGCTCCTCTTCTTGCCCTGGGAGGGTAGCAAGTGAAGGATTCTATTAGTAAATCATTCAGCTAGTATCCACGGAGCACCCACTGTGTGCCAGGCCCTGCTGAAAACCGTGAGGAAGTCAGACGCAGATCTCCTTCCCCTGGAGCTGCGGGGCGGGAGGGGCAGGGAGACAGGAAATAAGTAAGGACACAACTGAACAAAATACTTTAAGACATTGCAGTGAGGAAGATAAATGGGTTGATGGGGGGGTGAGGTGGCGGATGACTTGGTGGAGGCCCCTTTCAATTGGATGGTCAGCAAGTGGTCTCCAAGGAAGGCACCAGAGGACAAGGAGGTGATCTGCAGAAATGGGGGGGTGGGTCTGGTGACAGAAGGAGGAGTGGGGTGGACGGCCACCAGGGAATTCAGACTCAAAGGAGAGAGGGGCCAGGGGCTTCTGGCACCCACTCCCCAGGAGGGGAGTCTGGGTGGGCCCGTGTGAGAGCCCGGGGGTCGGGGTTGGGGGCTATTCCTTCTCATGCAGTAAGCATTTGCTGGAGGCAGGGGTGGCAGAGGCCCACCTGTGAAGGATGATGAGGGGATCATGACAGAGGAGAAAGGGCGCATCCAACAGCCTGGAAGTCGCCAGCCACCTTTGGTGCTTGGCCCTGGAGCCCCAGACTGAGGATGGCAGGTGGTGCTGGCAGAGGGGGACTGCAGGGAGAAACAGCTGGGGTCGGCCCCAAACTTTGGAACTCTAAGAACCACATAAGTAACCACATTTCATCTTCAAGAACTGTCATAACCCCAGCCTGGACTTCCGTGTGCCCAAGACAGGCCACTGCTCTTCCCTAGATCGCTGACCTTTCTGGAGACACAGGGACACAAATAATGATATCAGCTGGTTTTGGTGGAGCAGCAGCATGTGTCCAGCATGGTCAGGCCATTTACACAGATCGTGTCATCTTCTGGTGTCTCGTGTTGTCACAGCGGGCTTTTCGGCATTGGGGGGGGGGGTGTCTGTTGGATGGGACTGAGACCAAGTATGGAAAGACTCTGTTGCTGGATTCTAGGGTGACTTTATATAGGAAACACAGACTGTTAATGTAAAAAAAAAAAAAAAAAAAAATTCTGGGGCTGAAATCCTAAAGCTGTCTGTCCTTAAAATGTGCTATCCTGGTTTGGGCGCTGTCCACAGTGGCTCCCTCATGGGTGTACAAAGCAGAAGCTGACTATGGCCCAGAAATCCCCCTGACTGAAGGGGAGATGCACCCACTAACCCAAAGGGGGTCTGTTTTCCCGTAGCACTTGTATCCACCCCACTTCATGGAGGAGGAAACTGACGGTGAGGCTAAGTCCCTCAGCCAAATTCATTCAGTAATGACACAAATGGGATCAGAACCCAGGCTGGCAAGACCCAGAGCTCCCAAGGGCTCCACAGCGTATCTCACTGGCGAGATCCAATGTGCTCGCAGAGGGACCGGCCCCTTCCTGGTCCACTGGATTTCTGGACAGCTGGTGTCCCTGCTCTCTCGCCTATGGCTCCCCAGCAGAGGTGGCAGAGACAGTCTTTAAGAAACCATCAAGCCATTCTTCCACAGGCCAGGAGATCCCGTGAGCGTGGTTGGGAAAGGGGTGTCACAGTGGATCCCATGGCAAGCTCAACACACTTGGGGGGGCGCTCCTGACCAAGGGTGATGGGGTAAGTGGTGGGGCCCCAGAAACAACACAAGACATCAGAAGTCTGGGCTCGGCCCCAAACTTGAGTAAATAACCACATGACAAGCCACGTTTCACCTGCACACACAGATGCCCCAGATAAGCAGGCCACAGCGAGTACCCCAAGGCTGCCACATGGCACCCTGACTCGCCCGCAGGTGACCCAGGAGTGCACGGGAAGGAGCCATGCAGCTCAAGGAGGCTTCCCAGCAGCCACCAGAATGACACGTTGTTCTTTGGATGCCAAATGTGTGTGGGGCCCTACATGGTGTTCATCAAATTCTCGTAGCAACCCCGTCAAGTAGGAATATCCACCCTGCTTTGCAGATGGGGAAACTGAGGCCAGCCAGATCACTTGTCCATATTCCTTGCTAGCTGGAAAGGGGCTCCCTGCCTTCAGGAACTGGAGGGTTGGCTGGCGTAGTGGGTCCAATAAGGGGAGAGGTGTTCACGTGCTTCCCACCCCGGGGTCTGCCCTCCTCCCAGGTGGCAACCGGGACAAGTCCCACTGCAGAGGGGCCTGGGCACCAGGATGGGGGGAATTTGTGGCCATATTTTATAATCAGAGCACATGTATCATTAGGATTTTACTGGGTTCTTCTCTCACAAAGGTTAGGGTGAGCAAAGCAAGATCTAAGGTCATTGTATTCAAAGCCCCAAACCAGCCTGGTAAATTACCCCTGAAGACCCTTCAGTTGCCCATAACATACAGGGTCTCTGGTTTGTATACCCACCAGAAGTGTGTCGTCCCCGAGCCAGACCAGATGAGGGAACCAAGGCTTGCCCCAGCATTCCAGCCTTTGCGGTGAAGAGGGGACCCACAGATCCCTGCTGGGAGTGCTAGGGGGTCCAAACACTGCTCACCTTCGGCAGCCCTGTTCTGTATTACTGGTAAGCCCACAGAAATGCCCTGCTCCTGATGGAAGCCACCAGCCATATGGGACTATTTAAATTTTAACGCTTTCGATGAATTTTTTTTAGATTTCAGTTCCCCATCTGCACTAGACACGTTCCAAATGCTCAGTGGCCACCCAGCTAGCGAGTGGAGAGCCAGGGGTCAGCTGGCCTGAGCCCAGCTCCACCCCTTTTGTCCAGCTGCCCTTGTGCCTGCCTTTGTGGTCGCCCAGACCTCGCGCTGGCTGCTTGGGACCCAGAAAGGATTCAGCCTTTTCCCGGTTTCTGCTCTTGAGGGGTTCTCCCAGACAGGAGAACTGAGAACTGGTAACAGGGTGTGAGCAAGACCATCCCTCCAGACCCAGCCCCTGGCTCCCACCCGCCCTGCACTCAGGCAGCCAGAACCCAAGGTGTGCTGAGCCAGGAGCAGGAGGGCCACCCCGCTCTGGTGCCAGCCCCTTGCTCCAACCCTGCCCTCCCCACCGTGAAGTAAGGTGGGGCGGGGGGGACTCTAGATCCACTCGCCAGGCTTTTCCAGTAAAAGCAGGATGCTTTTACATTACCAAAACTCGGGAGAACCCTCACCACCCCCCTGGTTAGTATCCATGGCTGAAAAATGACAATGAGCCACCGAGAATCCATTTCAGATGAATTTGAAGTCTATGAATTTTATTCGCAACAGCTTCTATTTTGGTTTGAAAGATGTTAATGTGTGAAACAGTATTTGTTTGGTCTACCAGCAGCATTGGGTGTGCATATGGGTTGTAACATCCCCTAAAATAATTCAGGGGCTCTCAGCTTGGGAATCCCCGGAACTTCCAGGATCCGAATGGGGGGAGGGGGACCTCATGATAGCTCTACGTGGCCAGCACTTGTGCTGGGTTTTGTGGTGGGAGAGGAGTGAGGTTCTCCCTCGACACCCTGTCCCCCACCCCACTCTTACACCCCTCCATGCTCACAATCTGCAGCCCCCCTCCCTAATGGTCATTCTTCTGATTCTATTCTGAGCTCTGCCAATCTGAGGTGACCCAGGATTTTTGCCTGGTGCCTCTAGGCTGTGGGCCCCAGTGTCCAAAAGCTAGGACCCTCTCATCTATGGGGACAGAATTTGATTTCCCTATAAACCAGGGGAACAGAGATGATTCAGACACCATTCCCTGCCCTCTAGACTGGGGTCCCAGGTAGAGCTGAAGGGTTTACACACCCCCTTCCTTCTCTGGCAGGACCCTCCTTGACCCCAGCTGAATGTCAATGCCACAAGGGGAGGAACATCTGAGTGTGTCCCATCTGATTCCTGGCACATAGTAGACACTCAGATATATGTTGGACGAATGAATTACTGAATTAATTAATGCAAGTTGAGGGGCACAGAGGCGTGTGTCCCAACACTGCCCTCTGGCTTCTGGCTGTGTCTTGTTTTGGTGGTAGTGGGGGGCGGGATCTCAGAGTCATGCAATGAGCAGGGAGGGGGCACCCTCTATGGGAGTTGTGTCTACGACTAGATTGCTGCTTTTTCTACCTTTGGGGTCCATGGATTTATTCTCAGGGGTCTTCAGGTTCCACACAATAATTTTTTTTAATGTGTGGATTCTTTAAGAGTTGTAAATTCTTTTGTAATAATTTCCATCTTCAAGAAGACTTGCAAGAATAATACCAAAAAAAACCCAAAACCAAAAACAAAAAACAACCTTCTCCCCTGTACCCTTCACCCAAATTCCTTATTACTAAGGTTTCGTCAAACTTTGCTCTCTCACCATATTTTTCCCCCAGAACTATTTGAGAGGTCATCGCAGACATGCAACATGACTTTTACTTCTGAATAATGTTTTGAGGTCTATTTCCTAAGAGCAAGAACATTCTGTTACATAAACATGGTTCAATAGCCAAATTCAAGAAGTCTAACTCTGACACCATACTGGGATCTAATATACAATTTATAGTCACCTTTACCAGTCGTCTCAGGAATGTCCTTCATGTCAATTTGTTCCCTCATCCAGATCTTCCATTGCATTCCGTCACTACTCATTCTCTTAAAGCTTTGTAAAGATGTCATTTACATCCCTTAGAGACTCCTTGCTCAAGTGATTACTAGAGACATTTACAGAGTTAAATAAACATCACAATTTTATTCTAAATTATTTCCAACCCCCTGAAAAGAGGCCTCATCCCCTAGTTTCCATCAAGGCCTTGTCCCCCTTCTAGCCCCTGATAACCACAAATCTATTTTTTGTCTCTAGAGATTTGCCTTTCTGAGCCTTTCATTATAAATGGAATCATGCATTAGATGACCTTTGTATCTGACCCCTTTCACTCTAGCTTCGGGTTTTCCTGTTCATCTGTAAAATGTAGCCGTGGTTCACCCCTTTTTTATAGCTGAATAATAGTCCATTGGTTGATGGACATTGGGTTGTTTCCATTCTGGGGGCTATTCTGATTAATTCTGCTATAATAATGCATGCAAGTTTTTAATGTGGACATGTGTTTTCATTTCTCTTGGGTAGCTATCTAAGAGTAGAATCCGGGGGTCATAGGGTAACCCTTTGTTTAGCTTTTTAAGAAACACCCAACAGTTTCCCAAAGTGGTAACCCTGTAAGAGGGCTCGGATTTCTCCAGACCCTCCCCAATACTTGTCTGGTTTTTTTGATGCTAACCATCCTAGTGGGTGTGCGTGCTATCTCCTTGTGGTTTTGATTTGCATTTCTCTGGTGGCTAGTGATGTTAAGCATCTTTTCATGTGCTTCTTGGCCACTCCAAATCTCCTTTGGTGAAATACCTATTCAGATGTTTTGCCCATATGTTAAGTGTGTTGCATTCTTATTATTGAGTCACAAGGGTTCTTCTTATATGCTCAATACAAGTCTTTGTGGGGTGTTTCATTTTGTTTTGTTTTTTGGTTATATGATTTGCAAACATTTTCTCCCAGTCTGTGGCTTAATTTTTTGCTTTCTTGATGGTGTCTTTTGAAATGTAACATTTTTTAATTTTGATAAAGTCCCAATTTGTCAATTTTTTCTTTTATTGCTTATGTGTTGGGTATCTAAGAAATCATTATATCTAACATTTTTTAACCTATTTTTAAGATATTTTTAACCTAAGAAATCATTTTAGGGGTGCTGGGTGGCTCTATTGGTTGGGTGGCTACCTTTGGCTCAGGTCATGATCTCAGGGTCCTGGGATCAAACTCCATGTCAGGCTCTCTGCTTAGCTTAGCTGGAGAATCTGCTTCTCTCTTTCCCTCAGCTACTCCCCCTGCTTGTGCTCTCTCTCTCTCAAATAAATAAAATCTTTAAAAAAAGAAAGGATTAAAAAAATCATTTTATAGTTAAGAAATTATTGCTTAATCCAAGGTCACAACTTTACTCTTCTATTTCTATTCTATTTATTCCTCTCTTTTCTATTTAATTTAACTTATTCTATTTCTATTCTATTTACTCCTCTATTTTCTTCTAAGAGCTTTATAGTTTTAAGCCTTACATTTAGATCACTGATCATTTTGAGTTAATTTTTGTGTGTGATGGGAAGAGTCCAAATACATCCTTTTGCATGTAGATAGACAATTGTCCCAGTGCTGTTTGTTAAAGAAACTATTCTCTCTAGTAAGTTCTCTTGATATCTTTGTGAAAAATCATTTGACTATGATACAGTTTTTTAAATGTCACTTGCATGAAAATGACAACCCCCTTCCATTTTAACAAAAGAATTTTCCCAACCACCTGGATGACTTTTTCTCTAAACTACCGAGGGAAATCAATTGGATATTTTTATTTTGAGTAGTTCATGATTTTTTTCTTATTTATTTGTAAGAACTCTTAATATATTGAGGAACCAAGGGAATAGTATGTGCAAATACTCAATGTCGTGAAATAGCACAGTGTGCTCAAAAGGCATTAAGTAGAGCTTGGCTCTGGGGGAAGCCACTAAAGATGGAGCTAGGCAGGAGGGCAGAAACCAGTTCTGATGCTAACCTGAGAAGAATATGTAACCGAACCAAAGTGAGTTTGCCCCTCGGTGAGTCAGAAACTACACCAGGTTGAGTTGTCACACAAAGAAAATTTTCATTTGTGGTAAATAAGATCATAGGGAATGGTTTCCAGAGCCATGACTCCCCAAGAGAGGAGTAAATGGGTTACGTTTGTTTTGGGTTAGGATGAATATTTATATAGGGAAGCCTTGTTATCATATGTAGATGTGGGCATAGGTAGCACGTGCATCTTAAGGAAACATGCCTATATATACACTGTATGTTATATAAATGAGCCTGGGGCTCCTCCTTGTGCAAAGATTTTAGTATTATAATGGGGTAGAGGTAATGGTATGTCATACCAGAGGTCACTCCTTGGTCCATCTGCGCAGGGGCAAATTGGGGGTTTAGCTCAAAAGGTCTGAGTTGTCTGGGCCAGTGGGAGGTCTCATCAGGACAGTCGCCATCACCTGAGGGGTGGTTTTGGGTTTTATTTGCCTAAGTTAAGAGGTAAACCCAAAAGAAGAGCTTAAGGGAAAATGTATGACAAAGTTCAGTGAGTACAACCAGGTGGGCAGTCAAGGTCAGGTCTTGGGGTCTAGCTGGTGACACTTAGACTTTATCATACAGGTCACTGGGCCATTGAAGGGTTTTAAGCAAGTGGGGGATGTAAGTAAATCTGTCTTGTTGAAATGGCTTTAAATAAGAGACATAATGGATGGAGGGGAGGGCTGCAAGGGTAAATTGAGGCCAGAAAGTGCAAACACTTTCTGAAGAGTGTCAGCTTGATTTGGTAGGCAATGAGGAGCCACAGAACATTCTGGGTGATGACTGGGGGCAAACCAGAGAGGCAGTGGAATGGAGAGCTGCCTACAAAAGTGGAAAGGACCAAGATTGAGGCCAAGGCTGATCTCTGGATGGGGTAAGAGATTTCGCTTCCCAGCATAAGGCTTTGCCCCCACTGACATCTCAATCCCACATGGGTGCCCAGGACTGTGTCATCTGTCCTGGCTCCTCAGAACTGACCTCAAACCCAGACAGATGGGATGTTGCCAGGGGTAACCCAGAGAGGAAATATGAACCAGGAGTTTCCAGGCAGGGCACTGTGACTGGGAGAAGGAAAAAGGAACAACATATTGGCATGCCAGGAGGGGTCTTAGAAGTCATTCAAGCTGCCATCATTAGGACAAATGACCCTTGGCCTCTGCTGCCACAGGTCCAAGTGTGGCGAGCCCCCTACCTCCCACAGCCATTCTATAGCTGGTTAGCTCTTCTGGTGGGAAAGTTCTGGGGCTGGAATGGCATCAGAGGCGTAAGGAGCCTTGAAACTCTTATCTCTAGCTTCCTGTCCACTAGATAAAGGGGACCTTGAGGCTCAGAGGGACACCATCTTGCATCGAGGTCACATAGGGAGTCAACCCCAGCTTCTGTCAAAGCAGGCCCTAGAAACTCCCCACCCAGTTTCATAAATGATTATTTTTTTCAACCTACTTTTCAAAAACCAGTAATACATGCATACAGCACACACACACACACACACACACACACACACACACAAATCAACATCGCAGTGAAAAGCCAGTTTCCTTTCCACCCCAGCCCCAGCCGTCTCTGCTATTCCTGAAGACATCGCTGTTCCAGTTGCTTAAGCACACTTGTCATAGATAATATATGCATGACCAGCATGTGTAGGAGACCCCCATCTTTTTTACATGAAAAGGAACACACCATACCCTGTACCACTCCTTGCTTTTCCCACTTACCAGGAGTACCTCTGAGGTCTATCATTATCATCCCAGTCCTTCCCAGGACGAAGCCCTGGCTTATGTGTCTTCATGCCGTTTCTTGGTCCCCTACTGTTGGACACCACAGGTGTTTCTCTGTTTGCTTACATAGAATACTGTTGATTGTCCTTGTATGTTTCCATTTGCCTGCTGCATAGCTTAGCCAGACGACCCTTCAGAAGTATGGCACTATCTTACCCCTCACCCAACAGTGACTGCTTGCATTTCCCCCCACTTTCAATGGCAAAAGTGTTACCAAGCTTGTTCATTTTTGCCAACTTGGTCAGGTTACAAAAAGTAATGGGCATGTTATATTTTGATTTATATTTCTCTAATATGCATTTAATTACAAGTGCGATTGAGTGTCTTCCCACGAACTCCTTGCTCATATCCTTTGCTCTTTTTTTCTAATTGGTTCATCATCTTTTCCTATCGATTTGAAAGAGCTCTTTCTGTATGAGGAACATTAACGTTCATCTCATTGTCCTTAATTAACTTCTGGCATATGCGCTGCAGATAATTGTTTTATTTGCTATTTGATTTTTTAAACTTTGTGGTATTTTTTATGCTATTCAGTTTTAATTTTTTACATAGTTCAGTTTATCAATATTTTCCTTCATGGTTTCTGGAAATAAAAATACTTACACAGTGCACTTTACACAAACTTTTTACAAAATATCATGGTTGATCTGCACAGCAGCCTTTGAAGGGGGACAGGGTAGGGATTTTTAGCATTAGTTTCATTTTACAGAAGAATTCAAGTGAGCCTCAGAGCGGTGATGAGATTCATCCAGGTGGAACAGTTTCTAGAACCCTTGCTGTTCCCACTTCCCTCACCATCCCAACCAGCCAGGTAACTGACTCCTGGCACTGATAACAGAAGGAGGTGTCTTTTCAGGGTGACCACTGTTGGGCTTGCTGTGAGACAGAGTGAGGAAGAGCCACCAGGAGCTGGACTGTTCCTTATTTGTCTGACTGTCACCAGTGCCTCGTATACTCTAGGAACGCCTTAGGTGCTCAATAAATGCTACAAGACAAGAGGCTGAGGTGGTCAGGCCCCCATTTACACTGCAGACAGACACTTAGCAGTTGTGTGAGCCCGGAAAGGTGAATGACCCACTCTGTGCTACAGTGTCCTTGTCTGTAAAATTGGTGTAGTGGTTTCTACCACAAGTAAATGAAATAAGCCTCATGAAGTGCTGAGCCTCTGATCTGTCTCTTCCTTCCTGAATCTCCTGTCTGCTACCCCTACCTAGCCCTGGGGATCCAGGGTCATGAGATATCAGAGCTGAAAACCAGGCTCCTTCCCTCCCAGAAGCCCAGAGAGGGGAAGTGCCATGCCCAAGGTCACACAGCCCGTTGGTGGCAGGGCGGGCAGAGGCTCCAGTCTCCTGACTCATTACATCACTAAGCAGGCTTCCTCACAGCTGGACCACTGCAGACGCGGCCCTCTCGCCTACTGTCTCACCCCGTTTTGGGCACCAGGGGGCGCTCCCGAAAACACAGCCCAGACCGCTGACGCGGTTGCTCCAAACTGGTCCGGGAGGGGGCTCCTCGCTGCCGCCTTTTTTTTTTTTTTCCGGTCTGGTGTTCAAGGCTCTCAGAACCCGCCTTCTCTCCCCTACACGCTGGGCAATGCGCATTCCCATCCTTGCTGTTTCCTTAAGCACACTCCTCCCGGAGCATCCGCCCCCTTCCTGCCTCTCCTATTTATGCCACTTCTTCCCCGCGGATTGGGTCTGTCTCTCAGACTGTGCCACCCCATTCTCTATGACAGTTGCTACACCACTGAGGCCCATCCCCAGCGTTCAGTTGGTGCTGAGTCAATGTTGGCTGTGGGATAAGGCGCGCAGCCGGCAGGCCGAGATCCCCTCCCGAACTGCAAGGAGCGCTGGTCCTGGAAGGGCCTCAGGAGACGTGGTGCCAGGGTGGGTTTGAGCAGCCCCCACCCGCTGTGCAACTCTGGACCTGTGGCTGCCCCTCTCTGGGCCTCAGTTTTCTCATCTGTGAACTGGGGAGGCACGGGGGGCGCTGGGCATTGCCTGCCTGCAGGGGCTGCAGTTCTCCGAGGGAGGGGCCAAGGGACTTGGCTTGAGGCCGCGGTTACTAGGTGTTTATTTAGGGGTCTTGGGGAGTCTGAGGGAAACGCTGGGGTCACAGTGCCCCCTCCAATGCGCCTGGACTGTGTGTATCCCGCTCCCCGGCCCTTCTGCTGCAGAGGCCCCCACAGACCCGAGCGCCCTCAACTCGTCCCGGCTCGGGTGACGTCGGCGGCCGGGGCGGCACCAGTCCTCCCCACCGCCCCCGACACACACCTTTTAAAGGAGGGAAACTGAGGCCGGGCGCGGAGAGGCCGCAGCCAAGGTCACGGCGCGCGGTGGCGGCGCAGGCAGGAGGGACGGCGGCGTTCCCGCTAGGGCTCAGGCTCGGGCTGCGGACGCCCCCGGGCCACCGGCCCCCGCCCCCCCGCCGGCGCCCTGCCGGTCCGACGCGCTGGGGCCGCGCCCGCGCTCCGCTCCCGCCGCGGGGACTGCGCGCGCTCGGCGGCTGCAGGCGGACCCGCGAGGTAGGAGGCGGGCCGGCGGGGGACGCGCGCGGCGGCAGCCGGTGCGGTGCGGTGCGGGTCTAGTCCGGGGCTGGGGGCCACGGGGGCCGCGGCCCGGAGTCCCCTCTGCGGAGAGGACTGGGCGACAGCTCCGCCCCCGGGACCGCGGCTGCACGGACGCGCGAGCAGCTCTTGGGAGCCGGGGAGGAAAAAGGGGTGATCGCAGGCGGCTTTGCGGAGCCCGGCCGGGGAGGAGGTTCCGAGGCCGCAGTGGCGAGGATAACACTGGTCTCCGGGTTGTAGAGTTGGGGGATCGGAGGCCGCCGGGCTCTCGGCTTTGGAGGTCGGGGTTACGCGGAGCGCCTGGGGTGCGTCAACGCCAGTCTTTCTGAGCCCGGGCTCTACGGGTGTCGCTCTCCGGGACTCGAGCGGTGAGGACGCAGGAGATTCTGCCTCCGCGGCTATGCGGGGCGTTTAGCCTTGTGAACGCTAAAGCGCGATCTTGGGGGGAGGGGCGCTCAGGGTGCTCCATTTCCGCGCCTATGCAGTTTGCTGTCCCCCCCCCCTCCACACCCCGGGGCGGGGAAACGTGAATCCAGGCCCCGAGGGTCGTCAAGAGAAACTGTACCCTACCCCCCAACCACTGCACTCCCTCCCTTCCCTCCCTGCTCCTCTCTGTTCCTGCCTCCTGACGGAGAAATCCCGCCACCGCGTCCAGGGTCCGGAGCCTGCGGGCGGGAGGTTGAAGCATCTCAGGAATTCGCTGGTAGTCAGATAGACGCGTCTAGGGAGAGGGTGAGGAGTTTTGGCTGGACTGGAGGGGCAGGGTCCAAATCCAGCCCTGACCCTGACGCCTTGTGTGACCTTGGGCGACCCCTCCTCCTGCCCCTACGTGGGCAAGAGGCTGGTTTTTGTTCGAGGCTGCTCCGGGTCAGATCCCAGCGGCCCAGCAGCCGGCACTCCGTGTGGGTGACGGTGCTCAAGGACTGGAACAGCCCGTGGCAGTCTTTGGACCCAGTCCCAAATGGGACAGGAGGCAGGTCTGAGAACTGAGGGGGTTGTGTCAGGTGTCAGGATGTCCTACCCCACCTGCCTGCCTGAGAGGGGATCCTCAGGGGCCAGGGGGCTCCCGCTGTGGAAAATCCCTGCGCTGTCCAGAAGGGCTGCCCTTGGGCAGTATAGGGGGCAGCACAGCTGGCAGAGGTGAGTCAAGGCTGTCCCCACACCCACCCCCACTCCAGTCATGGGGAAATCCCCCTCCCAAGTTTCTGCCAGGCAGTTGCTGCTTTAAATTCCCAAGCCCTCAACTGTCACAGCTGATCTGTTCCTGGAGCAAACGGAGCAGAAGATGACGGTGGGTGTCCCCTCCCCCGGGCCTATCCACGGGATTAGGCTTCTGGGGACAGCAGTCTGCTCTGCCTGGTCAGCTCTGTACATTTTGCTCTGAGCATGCTCTATATTTGGTGGGGGGTGGGGTGCGGGGAGAGAAGCACTTGTTCTGAACTAGGAGCCGGAGTCTGGCTGTGCCCTTTGACAAAGCTACTGCTCCTCTCTGTGATCAGTCCCTGCCAGACAACCCACATGCTGGCCTGTGCAGCCCCCTCAGAGCAACTCTGAACTGAGGTGAAACAGGAGTATCCCTCTGGTCACTCTCCTTTGCCTCCAGCATCATGCCTGGCTCCTCCTGTGGACTGGTAAGGTGGCCAAGCTCCTGAACCCACATGTGGGTTGGGAAGGATAGAAGAGAAATAGCCCCATTCCCCCTTTGCCCCACACCCCCATCCCCAGGCAGGAAAAGTTGAGCTAAGAGGTGCCCCGGGTTCCACAATGCCCATAGCCTAGCCACTGAGCATCAGAGCTGGAGGAAGCATCCTAGAGCCCATCCCTTGTTAGAGCTGGAGAAACTGAGGCCAGAGAGAGGCAGGAACGTGTTCAAGGTCACACTACATCCCACTGTCCCCAGCTCTTCAGCAGTGCAGCCATCCTTGGGGCAACTGCTGCCTAGGGAACACTCAGAGGACTTGGTGTTCCCACAGAGGTCCCTGCAGCGGAGGGACAAGGAAGGGGACCGGCACCTTCCTCTGCAGGGGACTCTGGCTCCAGCACAGTTTGCAAACATTAAGTAATCTTGGGTCTCATGACCAGAGTTGCCAGCCTGTCAAGGTGGCTTTGAAAGGGCCCGTGGCTGCCTGCTCATCCAGCGGCAGCTCTGAGCAGTCGCCCTTTCCTTCCCACCCTATACCTGCTAGGCCCACAGCAGCCCCCGCCCCCGCCTTTAGTCATGCCCCTTCCCCATTGTGCAGAGGGAGTGCCAAGGCCAAGGCCAGATCTTGGGACCCTTTGTGTCTTCAGCTTTCTCCCCCCCCCCCCCGCCCCCGCATTCTGACGACTGGGGTGGGGAGTCAGCTAGCCTAAAAGAGCCCAGCCAGCTCTCTGTTACCAGTCTATGGTCTCATCACTCGGTGGAATCAGGGGGTAGGGAATGGGATTGTTTGTTCCCATAAGGAAGGTGTGTTTTGCATAAAGGGGACTGGCCAAAGGCCCCTCATGTTGATGAGGTCTGCATGCACTGGGGTTCCCCCACACTCAATCCTGGTTGTTGCCATGGTGAAGTGTAACTCAGACGTGTTTGGAGGAGCAGCATCTTCTGTACCCCTTGTCTTCCCTCTGGACCCAGGCTTGCCTTGTCCTAGCTCCTGCAGGAATGCACACACACACACACACCCAGAAACCTCTGTTCATCCTTTACTCTCATCGATGTCACTGCTGCAGCAAAACCTTACCTGAGTCCCTGTAGCCTCCCTGCCAGAGAGTGTGCAGGGGCATAGGTGTGCAGTGAGGTCACCAGGCTGCAGGAAACCCTTCCTGCCCGCCCAGGCCATTCCACTGGGCTACCCGAGCATGTGCCAACTTGGGAAGGCAGAACACAGGCAGCCAAGTTCTCAGTGACTCTTCGAAGAAAAGTGTGTATGTGGCCTTCTGATCTTGCATGATTGCAATTCATACTTGGCCAGCATCTTCAACATTTTTTAAACGTCTGCCGCCTGCCAGAACCTGTGACAGTGGCTCTCACATATATCATCCCACTTCGTCTGCAAAACCACAGAGCCATCCGTTCACATGTATGAAGGTTCTGGAAGCATAATATTAAAATAGTAATGTCAGCCCCTAGGCCAGAGGGAACTATTTGGAATGCCACACCCTCCAACCTATGAGTGATGACCATCCTTTCTGTTCCCTGGGCCCTAGAGCCTCACAGTTTGCCAGTTTGCATGCCTAGATGCTCTCGGGGAGGTAACACCCTGGAGGGGTTCTCAACTGAGTAGAGTCCAGGCTGACCCACATAAATCCACGTGCCACATGTGATGGAGATATAATGGCTCAGGCCTCTCATGCTGCCGCTCTGGAAGGTAATCCCAGCCTGGGCTCTGTCCCATTCTTTTGGGATGACACAATCGCTCACAACTGAATTCCCCAAAGGCAGAACGGTGGCCAAACCACCTCACTGGCTGATAGAAGTTTCTGTTGTGCTCAACTGAGCTGGGTCCAAACAAGGAACAAGCTGCCTTAGAAGGTAGTGAGTTCCCTTCCCTGGAGGTATGCAAACTGAGGATGGACGGAGGATTTATTATAGATCAGTAGTATAGGTGCCCCCGAGGGTCATTGTAGCTCCAAGACTCCCAGAGCCAATGACTTTTTTTTTTTTTAATTATCATCTGGGGGGTTGGTGAAAGCTATCAGGATGGTAATATAGGTTTGTAAAAATGCTAAGTGCTCCAGTGTTTTAATAAAGCCAGTTGCCTGAGGGTATTCTGGGAATGTTTCATTATCCGGCTCATCCAGCTGCAGAAGTAGGACCAGCTTTTAGACTTAGCCAAGGGGCCGGAGAATCTGGTAGGAAGTAAAGCAGTATGGAAATTGAGTGTCTACTGGCAAATCCCCGAGCCGCACTGGGGTCACTGTTGGTCACATTACCTTGGGAAGCTTGAAGGCAGAGAGCTGGACTCCCTGTTACTTTGGACCAGTCCCTTCCCCTCTCTGAGCCGAAGGAGTTTGGAAGAAACCAGAGATCACTTTGGAAGCTGTAACTGGCACCTGAAAGAGGTAGGGGTGGGGGTGGGCAGGAGGGGCTGAAGCATGCGGATCCTGATACGGGGATCCTTTCGTGGATCTGCTGAGGGCCAGCCTGCCTCTGGGGCTGGGTTTAAACATGAGCTCTCTACTTCCTAGCTTCGTGGCCTGGGACATGTCACTAGACCTCCCTGATGAGCCTCAGTTTCCTCCTCCCGAAGATGGGAGTGATGACAGTGCTGGCCACCCAAGGCAGTTATGAAAGTAATTCTGAGAAAGTGTGTCAATGTCATACAGTTATTTTTCATTTTCTCCTTTGGGAATATCACAGGAGCTACTAAGTATTTCTGGGGCCTCCAAGTCCAAATAGAAATGTCAGCTCCGTTCATTCATTAATTCAACAAATATTTATGGAACAAGTATTTTACCACAAGAGCAAAACAGACACAAAAGCCCTTTCCTCCAGGAGCTTGTATTCTAGCATACACAGTCCCAAATGAATAAGCAAGTGAATAAAAATTCGTGAGAGCACCCAGTGCTAAACAGAATGAGTCTGCCCCAACTGGTGATTAAAGGTGATTTGCAATGGGAAAATTCTTCCAAAAGGAAGAGGAGACAGCCCTGGTTTAAGACCTAGATTCCAGTTCTGGCCCTGACTTGCTCTGCAGCCTTGGGCAAGTTCCTTTCTGTCTCTGATCTTCCGTGCCTGTCTCGAAAACGAGAGGGTAGAATGAGCCCTTTCAGCTGGGACATCCCATGTGGCTGTGGTGGCCGCAGTGTTGAGGTGTTGCAGGTGAGGTGAGGGGTGGGTAGCTCCGCAGTCCCAGCTTGGGGTCCCCACCTATCCCCCACCCATACGAATGTGTCTGTTTAAATGTGCTGTGAACCCATCACATAGGAAGGTGAAAAGACAGATATGCAGCTGCCTAAAGAAAAATTAGAGAAATACACAAGAGCCTACCACCTGGGTCGAGAAATGGAGCGTTGTCAGAAACAACTCTCCCCCCGACCCCCGCTCTGTGTTCCTCCCCAATCAATATGCCTCAAAGAGTCTCACCATTTCAACTTTTCTGATAATAATGCTCTTGTTCTCGCTGTCTTACCACCTTGCTGAACAATTTTTTACAGTATCCTTCCGTTTTTCTGCTTTGCTGCTTTTCAAGCTGTCTGTAAATAGACTGAGACTGTAGATACTTCTCTGGGTCTGGCTTCTTGGGCTTGAAGTCGGAGCCGTGTGGCTCATTCAGTCCTAAGATGCTACAGTGAGTCCTTGTTGCTGCCGTATAATATTCCCTCATGTCGCTGGGCCACAGCAGATGTAGCTGGTCTACTGTGATGAACATGTGGGTTGTTTTCAGTTTGAGGCTGTTGTTCTGGAATCTGTCTGTGTCCTAGGGCGGCGGGCGTACCCTTCCTTCTCTTGCTCATTACCTTTAACAGGGTTGTAAAGTAGCCGTGCGGTCCTTCCCTATCGCGTCCCCTTCTCCCTAGGCCCTGCTAGGCTTCTGATATCAGTCTTTTCCTGTGTTGCTCACCCGGGGCCGGAGGATGGTTTCTCACTGTGATGTTAGCTTGCAGTTCCCTGATTGCCAGTGAGGTCGGGCCATTTTTGTATGTTTATTCGCTGTTTGGATCTCTTCTTTGGTGAAGTGCGTGGTCAAGTCTTTTGCCCATCTTGGGCTGTCTTTTTTATTTTCTTGTGGGTTTGGCGTGGGGGGGTTCTTTAGGCATTTGAGACTTGAATTCTTGATCATTTACGTACGTGGTAGATATCTTGCCTTTTTTTTTTTTTTACTTGTTCTGGGGTCTTGGGGTGAACGTCTTCATTTCAGAGTTCTTAATTTAAGAAGTCAAATTTAACTTTTCCTTTAGTATTCATGTCTTGTGTTTTAGAACTCCTTTCCCACTCAGTGGTCATGAATATTCTTCTGTGTGTTTTACATTAGATCTTTGATCTGCCTGGAATTGATTGGTGTGTGTTGTGAAAGAAGGGGCTCATTCCAAGTGTGCGCATGTGCGTGCACACACATGTTCACGCACACACCATTACCCAGCACCATTTGGTAAAAAGCGTGCCCTTTTCCTCATCTGTCCCGCCTCCTCCTCCCCGCATACCCGTACCTTTCCCCAGGAAGGCGGGCAGGAGCCCAGGACCACAGGCTCTGGCCAGGAAGAGCCAGCAGGAGCGAGGTGATCAGGGACAGCCCCCGAGGGCAGGGCGCCGGCTGGGCAGGCACCCCTCCCCCACCAGCCCAGCTGCCACTCCTGCCAAACAGGTCTGTGGGGCTGTGGGTGTCACGTGTCCCACTGGCGCTGACTAGGGCCCTGTCGGATTAAGCAGGGGCTGAGGGCTTAGGACCCACGCTGGCCACTTGCACAGGCCAGGGAAGGGCTTGAGGGAGCTCACCTATCTGGGCCGCCGAGGAGGCCCCAGAGGCCAGCGAGGCTGCGCTGTTTGTGGCAGGGGCACTGGACCAAGGTAAGGGAGCGCCAGGGTGATCCCTGGCCCTGTCTTCCCTGCCCAACTCCGGGTGCCTCCGTCTAGAAGATAAACATCCCCTCCTAATCTCTTGGCATCTGGGTCTGTTGGAAGCAGCGAGAGGTAGGAGGTGGAAGGGCCCGGCGTGGGACAAGGGTCTGCCAGATCTCAGGCCACTGTGCAAGCTCACTCGAGCTCGCACAGCCTCTCGGGCACCCTGCCCATCCATCTCCCAAGGGGCTCTGCGTCCTCTTCTGTGTCCAGGGCGTGCCTGCTAGATGGGAGGGGTCACTGCCAACCTCCAGTCAGCCCTCCAGATCTTGTTGCCTTTCCCTGGGCAGTGGCCACTACCTGGCCTGGTAGGACACAGCCTCACTGCTTTTGGAATTATTAGGGCAGGGAAGGAGGGAGGAAGTGGGTATAGACTGAGCACCTGCCAGGCACCTCCCCTCGGGTAAGCTTTATTCCTACCAAGCAAAACACGGAAGACTCACCCATTTAATAGACAAGAAAACTGAGGCCTCAGTGTGGGGGGGTGGCTTTGGTTTGGCAGGGGCCTGGGCTGCAAGAATGGCCCTGCCTCCGCTAGCAGCCTGCCTGTGTGGCCCCAGAAGTTGCAGACTCTACTCCGGCCACCATGGCCACCACCGCCGGGGGACTCCCCTCACTTGCCTGACGAGGCACATTCCCTCTGGAGCAGTGTCGCTCCTCCCCAGGGCTCTCTGAGAACTGTGGGTCCCTACAAAGAAGTTGAGGCCAAGAACAAGACCCAAACTGGGCTAGTGGCTAGGATTTTGGGCGATGTCCCCTGGTTTGTTTAGTGGGAGTGACAATAATAGGGCCTGCCTCTTCAGGTCACTTTGAGGCTAAACTGTTACCATACAGAAATGGGCCACCAACACGACCCAGCTCCCAGCAAGCACAGGTAATCTCAGCTTTTAGGTGTTTGTTTGTTTTTGTTTTTAATGTCTTTTCTTTAAAAATTTTTATTTATTTGACAGAAAGGTAGAGAGAGAAAGAGAGGACACAAGCAGGGGGGAGTGGCAGAGAGAGAGGGAGAAGCAGACTCCCCGCTGAGCAAGGAGCCCTGTATGGGGCTTGGTCCCAGCACCCCGAGATCATGACCTGAGCCAAAGGCAGATGCTTGACTGACTGAGCCACTCAGGTGCCCCTCAGCTTTTGTTCTTTACTGAGAAGGTCAGTACTTGAGCTCCCTCCATCTCCGAAATTCTGAGCTCCTTCTGGCAACTTCCTTTCTTCCTGGACCTCTTATTTTTGGTTTATTTCTAGGAGGTTACTCTTTACTTAGGAAAACAGACACTTGGTAAAAAATATTCAGCATTGTAAGAATATACAATGAAACTGCATATGCCCCCCACTCAGAGTAAACATGAGGAGCATTTTGGGGGTATACGGTTGGAAATGTTCAGGAGATACATGTATATGTGTGTTTAATCCCTGCAGTGTCTTTTAAAGAAAACACCGGTAGCTTGCTCTGCCCCCATCCTGTGACTTCCCTCTGGGCCTTTAAATCCACCCACTCGGCCAGAGAACCTGACTCCCTCCTCCCTCCAGAAGGCACACATATTTGTGGACGCTGGCACCAGATTTTCCTCGTCAGCAGGACTCGAGGGAGGCTGTAGCCTGGCACGGGGCAAACAGGGGGATCGTTGAGCTGCAAAGAACGGTCCCTCTGTGCCCAGCTGAAGGCCCGAGCTGGAGACCAGCTCCCCCTCCTCCCCACTCCAGCAGATCTGGGTCTGGAGCGAGGGTGGAGCCCGGGGCCCTGGCATGGGCCCAGCCTGGCTGCCAGCTGGCCATTGGGTGACCTTGAGCCAGCCCTGGCCTTCTCCGGGTTCCTGACTCAGTGCAGAAGCCCAGGACATGCAGCAGCTTTTCTGAGAGGAGTGAGGAACTGTCTCCTTGAAGACCCAGGCAGGCAACATGTCATTCATCTCACCTGGGCTAATGCCGATAATGTGGCCTGGAGTTTTTCCTGCCTCCCTATTAAACTTTGACGGTCTTCCCATGAGGCAACTTAAGTCAGTGTTAAGTTTTGCTGATGTTTTCTCTGTGGGCCTTGTGATTTCTGGACCTGCTACTGTCTTATCTCTGCCATGTAAATCTCGCAGAGGGCTTTTTCTGGGGCTTTCTTTCTCCCAGGGTCTGAGAAAGGAAGGCAGCTGGTGGCTACATGTGGCCCACATGTCTTGCATGCATAGGTATAAAGCCTTACCGGAAGGGCTCCCTGCCCCCTTGAAGGAAGAGAAGGATCCACTGCTGGTGTCAGGAGGGCGGAAGGGACTAAGGGTCATAGTCACCCAATAGGGCAGAGCTCCAGGCACCTCTAGTGCACAGATGTCCAGGTTGAGCACTGTGTAAGAGCACTTGGCAAAGAAAGAACGCAGTCTTTCCAAGCAGGAGTCTAAGAGGCTGTGTCCACCAGAAGAGGGCGCCTTTTACAGAGACACAGGCACAGGAACCCTGCACACTGATGGTAGAACCAGCCTTGAGCATGCTCACTGGCAAGGGAGAGATGCCTAGGTGTGGTGGGTTCTCCTCCCCACTTAGGCAGTCTTCTTGTGCTTAGCTTTCTAGAATCTCTCTCCAGAACTCTGTTGGTAACCTCAGGGGAAAGGGAACTCTAACCACTGTCCTCCATCTGTGTGATCAGCTTGAGCAAACCCAGCTAGGTGAAACCTCAGAGGGAACTGGGCCATATGCCTGGCCTCAGGGGCCACAGGATGGCTTGACTGAAAACAGACCTGGGTTCACATCTCAGCTCGAGTTTTTCTGGCTGTCTACTCCTGGTCAGGACATCTGTGCACAGACCCCCTACTTTATTGTCTGTTAATATCCCCCCCATACCCTCCCCCAGAGCTCAAGTATGAAACACCTTTACCTCTGTGCCTGGCCCCTTGAGAAATGAATATTTTATTTATGAAGGCATGTTAATTTGGGGACAGCGACTCACTTGATCTAGACATAATTCATTTCTTCCACAAAGATTTCTCAAGCATCCAGTATGTGCTGGGCACGACTCTGGGGCTGAAGTAAATGTTGAGTCCCACAGACATGCTCCTTATCCTTACCCAGCTGTCTGGTATAGGAGAGGGAAATGCTGTCCTGAACAACACCAGCCAGTTGCTAGGAGGAATTGCTCAGGGGGCCAGTGAGGAGGCCAGGCAAGGCGTCCCTGAAGGAGCTGAGGCTTGAAGGTGGAGTCACGGTTAAGTAGGTGAAAAGAGAGAGACATGTGTGCTGAACTAGCATTTTCAAAGGGTGGGTGGCAGCAGCCAACCAAGTAGGTAAGAGGCTGAGGCAGAGTAGGGAGGGCAGAGGCCAAATTTGCAGGGAATTCTAGGCATAACAAGGAATTTGGTGCTTATTTTGTAAGCAGTGAAGAGCCATATTTTGAAGCAGGGCGATGATTTGTCGTTAGACTGAAATGTCAGTTGAAAATGGCTTTGAGTCTTGTCTCTGCTTCCTAACCCAGCTGCCCTTCCTAACCCAGCTGCAAGGGGGCTGGGGAGGAGGATGTCTCAGATGGTTCAGGCAGGAGGGGAGAGGTTTGAATGAGGAAGCTTAGGGTGGGGTCCAGAAGCTGACTCAGCTGCCCCTCTCTGCACCTTTCCCAAGGCTGGGGTACCATGGAGTCCTGCCCGCTCTCTGTCCTGGGGCTGGGAAGGCCAGGATGCAGTTCCCCAGAAGGACGACAGGTGGCGCCAGCCCTCCAGTGGTGACGGGTGGACTGGCCCAGCCAGGCCCAGCCTGGTGAGAGGTGGGGTTGGGGCTGCTCTGGTCATGCCAGAGCCCACCACCCTTCCCCCTGCTCCTCACCTACACCCCAGTCTGACACCTAAACTGCTGGTTCAATGGCTCCAGCCCATCTTTCCTCCTCTCCAAGGATGGCTCTACCAGTTGTGCCCTAAATTGTCCTTTTAAAACCCAACTTCATTTGCCGCCAAGCCCAACCTGGGATGGCTAGGTGGACCCCCACTTTGCAGGGGAGTGCTGGGGTCCAGGTCTCTGCTCCACAGCCTTGGGCAGTGAAATGGAAATGTGAGATCCCAGATTTACAGGGTGGACAGGGCATCCGCAAGCCACGTGTGTAAAGCAGAGAATGAGGGCCCTACAGTTAGCGCAGCCAGAGCTAGACAACCAGGGGGCCTTCAGAGCCTGGGAGTCCCTCCCCTGCTTTTCTTAGCCCCCATACCTTGCCCTGGAGTTAAAGCCTAAGGGGAACCAATGTGTGTTGAATGAAGAATGCCCTTCCCAATCAGAGCTGCATCCCAGGTGAGGACCCTCATGGCTTGGGCCATCCATTGGTATCAAATCCCAGCTCCCCGTGTTCTGTTGTGTGATCTCACATCTTGTGCAAGTGTTTTGGTCCATCTGGGCCTCTGTCCCTTCTGTAAGGTGCAGACTGTGCTCTTTCTATGGCTGGGAAGGGATCTTGGGAGAAGAAATGGCCTCAAGGAAGACAACCGGGGTCCCAGCCCCAGCGCCCTCGCTCCTGGCTTCCCTTTCCCATGCACGGCGGGGATTACCCTTAACCAGGGGAATAATTACCGTGGACAGGGCTGACATGTTGAACAAATTGCTGTGTGCTTGTAATTACAAATTGCGTTTCCAACACTCCAGGGGTTTCCAAACCTTGATATCTTTGCTATTAACACATAAATTATGCTCATGTACGGAAACAGTGAGAGAGACCAAAATTATCTGTGGGCTGTGTTGCATAAGGGCTGCTCATTATGGACCCACTCCAGGAGTCTGGGGCGGCCCCATCTGGGGCCTCCAGGTTTACTCTTATTTCATAGGGCCATGTTCCCTTACCAGCCCAAGTCCCACTTGGCATGGAGTGAGGCTCCAAGGCTTTCCTGCGAACCCTGCGGATTGGAATCCCAGCTCTGCCCACTGCGAGCTGAGCGGCCTCAGGTGTACCACCAAACCTCTGTGTGTCTCAGCTTCCTGGTGGGCTGCCTAACAGGGCTTGATAACCACCCACAGGATAGTGTGTGCCAAGCTGCAGATAGCTGCCAACTGCCCGGCATACAGGAGGTGCTCCTTGGGGGCCTGGCCTTCTCCCCTCACAATGCAAGAGGTGCACGTTGGAATGGCAGCCAAGTCTTATTCCCAAGAGTATAGGAAGATGGCCTTGACTCCCCCTACCACCCTGCCCCTGCTACCCACCAGGCAGGTGGAAGTGTGAGACTCTGGCTGTGTGAAATGATTCCAGGTGAGCCCCAGACTTGGCGTCCAGGGACCAGGAACAGAATCACATGGGACCTGGGAGAGTGTAACTCCTCCCAGTGCTCTTTCAGCCCTGCCAGTTATTCTGAGACCAAAGTGTTGGTCCCTGCTAATACATCTTTAGCACTCAAAAAAGGGCTTCATTGTATCTTGTTTTTATGGGCGTTGTGTAGTCACATGGTCCAACAATTAAAGATAGAAAAGGCACACAGTGAACAGCAAACCACCCTCCCAGCCCTGGCAAGTTCCCTCAAAGGTAACCGCTGTCCAGAGGTATTTTATGCATATGTCAGTGTGCGTGTGCGCGTGCATGTCCGCGTCGGTGTGTGTCTGTGTGTGGGGGGGGGTGTTTACTCCTCCCCCTTCCTTTTTTACCCAAATACAGCATTCATCACTTTACTTGTTTCACCTAGCAATACATCTTGTGTCTTATTCCCTATCAGGATATAAAAAGCACCCTTCTGTTTTATGGCTGCCTTCTAGAACATGAATTCTCTTTGCTTGCTAATGTCTGCGTTAAACAAACCCAGAGCAGGCCTCCAGCACAGGCCTTCTGCTGATAACAGGATCCAAGCAGGATTTTATAACAGTGTTTTAGTTTGGGTGATTTGTTTTTATGGGAAAACTGAATTTATTCTCAGTGAAACTTTTTTTTATTATTATTGATGGAGAAGATCGAGTCCCCCCCCCCAATGTAAAGCATGGTGTTAAGTAATTGGTAAACGTGTCCTTTGTGGTCATTGGGAAAACCAACCTAGGGATAAATCCAGGCCACTTCTGTCACCGGAAGTCTAACCTCTTCACCCTCTGGCCTCTTTCCTCACAGCTCACCCATCCCCGTCTTCACACTCCCCATATATGCATATATGCAGAACTATGATTATATTTTCCCAAGCTCACCAAGGCTGTTCCTATGCTGTTCCCTTTACCTGGAGTGCCCTTCTCTTGCTGGGCCACCCAGTGAATTCCCATTCATGCCACAGATCCCAAGACAGGCCTCACCTCACCTCCTCCAGGAAGCCTTCCCTAAATGGCCATCCCACCTGCTCACAGTCAGTCCTGACCTTGTGCCATCTGGCTCCCATACTGAACTGATGGCCCACCTCAGTGCCCTGACTGACCCAAGAGTCCCAAACTGGAGTAGGCATCAGACCCACCTGGACCGTTGGACTTTGCAATTGCAAAAAAGTCCCAGCTGAGACTGCAACTGTTGCTATTCCTGGAAGCAGCCTTTGAGAACCACCCGTGGAGCAGAGAGAACACAGGCTGAGTGTCAGCATGGGTGGGTGCCCGTCCCAGCTCTGTGCTTTAGAGGTTGTGCGTCTTTGGACAAATGACTTAGGCTCTCCGGGCTTCAGGGCCTCTGTTTCCTTCTGCACCTTCTGGTTCCCCAGTCAGTGCCTGACAGACACAGAGTAGGTAGGAATAAATGTCAGGGGCAGTTGTGGGACACATTCAGGAGTGCACATGTTCTCAGTTATGGATTTATTCAGACACTGAATCAGGCATCACACGTATCCCGCCTCCTTTAATTCCGAATCAGTGGAGTCGGGTCAAGCTGGATGCAGTCTTCGTCCCAGCCAGATGAGAGAAGGTGCTGTTTAAATCAATAACATAAAGAAAATTGCAGAGGGGAATTTTTAACCCACTTAAGAGAGGCTGTTGTTTAGGAGCACTTAGTGGCATCCATTTGCAAAACAGGCGTCCCTGGCACTTGCTGTAAATGAACGTGTCTATTCATTAAGGGAGAGGGCCACTGGGGCCTTGCCTTGGCTTGGCAACCCCTCAGTAGCTGTTCTGCTGTAGGGACCCATGGCTCAAGAATAAGCAGGCTCCTTCCTTAGCGGCTCCCTGGAAAGACGCGTGTCTGAATCTGAAACAGAACAAGGCCTTGCAGATTTCCATATTTCTTCCCCGATGCCCTCACTTTACCTGCTCCCTTTAATACAGAGGGGTCCCAGTTTAAGCAAAGCTACCAGGAAAGAACCAGATAGGTCAAGGATGGTCATTTGCCCTGCTGAAGGGATGCATCTTTTTTTTTTTTTTAAATAAAATCTTTGGCTGATGGTTCCTTTATGTACTGGGCACACTGGAGATGAAAATTGGTGTTTTTGAAAGACCATCTCACCCAGCCCTTCCATAATCTATCTATGGTGGAAATAGAGGCGTTGGCTGAGATCGAATAAGACAAGGGTGAGAATGGGGAGCAGGAGCGGAGCCTGCCGTTCCCTTCCCAGCGTGCAGGCCTTGCTGCATCCATGTGGTTGTCCCTGACTGAGAACAACTGTGGTTCAGCATGACTCACTCATTTATCAGACAATTACTGAACACGTACTGTAGACCAGGCTCCATCTGGATACTGGGGACACGGTGGTAAACAAAGTCCCTCCTTCATAGAGCTCCATTCTGATGGAAGAGACAGACAATAAACAAGTAAACAAGTAATATAAGCAAGATAAATATAGGCTGAGAGATGGGCTTTGAAGGGAATTAGATGAAATAGAGAGAAAGGGGATGGGCTTTACCTGGGGGTGTTCCAGAAGATCCCTCAGAGGAGGTGATGGCAAGCGGGCTGCCATCTGTTGGAACATGTGTGTGCTGTCTCAAAGCCCTTCACACGTGGGGGTCTATTTCCCAGACTGTAGCCCTGTGGGTGGGGCTTGGGACCACAGAAGTTAATTCATCCCTGGTGGCCCCACTGAGTGTGAGCTTGCCCCATGTGACCCCACCTGGGCTTCTGGGCTGCCTTAGCAGAGCTGGCAGAAGCCTCAAGTCCTTCCCGGGGCCAGCTACCACCATGCCTGCCTGCTTTTCCCCAGCTGCTCTCCACTCCAGAGGGCAAGCGGGGCATCCCCCAGGAAGAGAGTAGGGCAGAGGGAATTGGGATTTGTGACTGGGGACCTGGGAGCTGGTTAAGTGGGGGCAGAACTCTTGCTGAGGGCCCAGCACTGGGTATCCCACTAAAGTGTTTACAACATCGGTGATATGCCTGGTTATTCATGCCCATATTACAGAGGAGGAGACTGAGGCTTGGAATGGCAATGCCCAAGACCACACTGCCAAGAAGGGGACAGAGCCAGGAGTTGGACTCCATAGACAGTGTGGGGCAGTTGTGGGGCAGTTGTGGCGGGGGGTGGTTCTGGATTTGCTTTTATTATTTCCATGATATCAGCTGAGAAGGGAAACTGTCTTCTGCAGGGGATATCTTGGAACTGGGCCTTGAAGACCAAAGAGAACAGTGTTTAAAGCATAGACTTGGGAATCAGACAGCCCTGGGTTCAAATCCTCACTTCCTAGCTGTTTGCCCTTTTGCACATTCTTTTAGCTTTCTGAGCCTCGGTTCCTTTCTCTGGATGATCGGATGAGGATAGTAATAGTGGTATGTTCCTGAGAAGGTCATTGTAAGGCTCATTAAATGAATGATACGTGTAAAGCATTTAGCACAGAGCCTCATTCAATAAGCCCTTGGAGTGGGGGGAAGCCTTAAGTAAGTTACTCAGCCTCTCTGAGTCATCGTATATTTGTAAAGTGGAAGGTTGTTGAGAATTAAATGCTACCTCTTCTGTAAAGTGCCTGATATAGGGTAGGCGCCAGTGAGGGGTGGCCTTGTGGCTGTCTAGAGAGGTAACAGCCCCAAACTTAAGGAAGAGGCAAATAGAGGCAGAAAGGGGGAAAGGAGGCACAGAAAGACCCATCCCATTGCCCAAGATGCAAGATTGAGCATCAGATGTGGGGGAGCTAGGCTGTGACCCCAACTGGTGTCCCCAGGTGTGAGCATTCCCACTCTGTGGGGACAGTGGTGGAACAGGGGAAGGACTGCCCAGTTCTGAAGGCCTCCGTGGTACCCATCCCTGGCCAGGCAATTACAGATGTTCTTGCCAAGCCCCCACACCACTCCTGCAAGGAGGGTTTCTAGATCCACACACTGAGGCCCCAGGAAGCTGGGGGACTCAGCCAGGGTGACACAAGGGGGTCAGGGGCTGGGATGTGTGTCCAGGCCTACTGGCCACAGGGCTGCCTCTTCACCCTGGGACAGAGAACCGAGGTGGCCTGGGCTCTATCTCAGGTATGGAGGGGCCCCAAGGGTCAGGCCAGAGGATCTGGCCAAGCAGCTTCCCTGTGCTACCAGCCAGGGAAAGGGGGGGCTGTGAGCCGGGGCTGGCAAGACCACCTGATGGGAACTGTGGTGTGCAGTATGATTTCGAGGGCAGTGAGGCGGGGTGTGGTCGGGGAAGAGCCCTTCACTGACGAAGGTAGCAGCCTAATTAGGTATTTGCTACTAAATGTCTTCCTGATGTCGTCAGGCCTCTCGAATCCTGCAAGAAGACCGGCAGACGGCCACTTCCCATCCACTTGAGTAGAGAACCATAACTCAAGTAGTGGCACTTAGAAGCCACAGGTCTGTTCTCCACAGGCCCTGCACCCTAAATCCCCAGGCAAGCAGCTCAGCTTACCTGACCGGGCCCAGCAAGGGGACAAGGATGGAGGGAGGGGGCCCCCAAGAGTGGCCGGACTAAGGCGGGAAGCCATCAGCACCTTCTGACCCATGGCCACCCCCCCACCTTCCTTCACTTTTATAACACCTACTTTATAATCACACACTGTGTCGGGGGTTGTGGTGGGCACTAGGGACCTGGAAACATAGGGTGTTCTGGGGGTATAGGCTAGGAGGCCTTCTTGGAGGAGGTGATCATTCCTGACCATTTGGTTCACAGTGTCAGTCACGGAGCACCTGTCACATGCTAGGCTTTTCAGAGTTTGTATAGCGCCGACCAGTACTGGTAAGGGTTTCGATTCTCCTTGCTTCTGACCCTGTGTCCTGACTATGCGGTTCTGTCATTACAAGCCCTCCCTAAGGATCTTTTCTTCCAGCCTCAGTTAATCCATTGTCAACTGTAGGCATAGTAGCACCTGCGTCTGATTTTTATTGTTCATTCAAAGACCACAGGAAAACATCCTCCTTACACCTCAAACCACAATGGTTCCCTGACTCTGTGGTTTGCTTTGTCAGAGCAGTGGGGAAAGAGATGCGGAAAGGAAGTCAGATGACCAGGTCTTGGCCTGGCCCCAGAATGACTTCGGGAAGTGCAACCCCGTCTTGTAGGCCTCAGGCTCCCCACCTAGTGAGCAGTAAATGCTGGGTCATGGTGACTCCTTCCAGCCCTAAAATTTAGGATATGCAAACATTAAAGCCTCTTCAATCTCACTGTCACAGTCTGGGTCTTGGCCAGCCCAAGTAGCACTGAGTTTTTATGGTTGGGACTCAGTTCTGCTGGTAGCTGGTCATTTGGAGCAGTGGCAGTGTCTGAGGCCCACCACCAGGAGAGTGGACAGAGAGCCATTGTCCCTGCCCTTGTGATGCCCACAGTCCAGGTGAGGGTTTCCCTCTCCACCTGGTAGACAGAGTACTGGGAAGGGCTTTGAAGAGAAGGTGACGTTTGGGCTGAGTCTTAAAGGCTGAGTAAGAGGTTGCCAAGCAGATGAAAAGGGTAGCCTGGGAAGTAGGAACCGCATAAGCAAAGGCACTGGGACAAAAGAGGGTGCGGTGCATACTGGGAGGAGCTCTATTATAGGGATGGTAGCTGGCGGTGAGGCTGGAAGGCAAGACATCAGGGACTAGATGACAAGCAAAGTACTACCTGCACAGGGGATGGCCATATCGACTAGTTCACAGTAAACAGTCCTACACCCCCTCGGGGCCAACTCCAGCCTCCCAAAGTAAGTTATCCCAAGGTCATTTACTTTACTTGGTGTAGTGCAATTAGGGAAGCCTGTGATTTGCAAGTGGTTTATGTGAAAACAAATGAAATTTTAAAAAGTAACTCAGCACTTTGGAGCAGCTGGATTCATGTGGAAACTTTCTGTCCTGGGGGGACTGACTGGCTTCTCTGAGATACCATTTTACACAATTCTGCATTCTGCACAGCTGCCTCTGGTTTTCACAGCATCCAATGCTCCTAGGAAGAAGTTCTATTCTGTAGGGAGCCAACACACCACCCGCCCCCCCCAAGCCCAGCTGTGTGCTGGACTGTGGGGTACTGTGGCCTGGGAGGCAGGATGCCTGGACCAGTGTCAGTGTTCCTAGTACACAGCCCAGGGCACATCCCTTTTTCACTCCAGGCCTCAGTTTCCCTGTCTGTAAAATGAGGGCATGGGCTGCAGGGATGATGACAGAGCTCTCTCCCACGCCCGGCATCCCAGCTGTGCTGTAGGGATGTTCATTTGGTGTTATGAAGAACAACAGAGGAATGATCAACACTGAAGGGGGGAGTCAAATGGGCTCCCACAGATTTTCACGCTGTCAGTAAGACACAGCCTACTCAGAGACAAAGGAACCCAAGTGGCCCGAGAGGTAACTTAAGTACCATCTGGAATTTGGGGTCTTTGGGCACTGGCTCTGGAGGGCCTCAGGGTCTCCTATAAGATACTAGAACAACTCCGGTCCTGTAGGTTGCCATGATTGTACTGATTTCTTCACTGCACTGGCTTCTTTGGTTTGTTTTTAAGGGAACAAACATGTTTAAAATTTTGAAAACTATAAAAGGGCATAGAGGGGCACCTGGGTGGCTCAGTGAGTTAAGCCTCTGCCTTCGGCTCAGGTCGTGATCTCAAGGTCCTGGGATCAAGTCCCACATCAGGCTCCTTGCTCAGTGGGGAGCCTGCTTCCCGCACTCTGTCTGCCTGCCTCTCTGCCTACTTGTGATCTCTCTGTGTCAAATAAATAAATAAAATCTTTTTTAAAAAGGCGGGGGGTGGTGCATACAGCAAGAAGTCCTCCCTTCTCTTTCCCAGCCCTGTCCCAACAAGACTTCAGGCTTAGAGGGCAGAGGCCCATCTCCAGGAATCTCTGGAAACCCCAGTTTCCCTTCCCAGAGACAATCACTGGTCTATGTTTCTTGGATCTTCTTTAAGAAATAGTCAATGGTTATATGATGCTATATAAGCACACTAGTGTTCTATATATCTTACTATTGGACTTTTAATCACAGTGTCCCATCTCAGATCATTTCCTATGTGTATGGTGTGCCACCACATTGTTAACACAGAACTCCAGTAATGGGCATATAGCCGTGTACCCACTGCCCAGTCCCCACTGAGGGACATTGTATGTCTCCTTCTCCCCGTTCCACTGTTACAATCAACTAATATCCTAAGTCTTTGTACACACAGGCAAGAAGCTCCGTAGGAGTCATTTCTAGCAGTGGATCGTCCCAACATGTGGCCATCTTGTCTGGAGATCACTTGGCCCAGCCCTATGTTTTGTTTTTGTTTTTGTTTTAAGATTTTATTTATTTGACAGACAGAGATCACAAGTAGGGAGAGAAGCAGGCAGAGAGAGAGAGAGAGAGAGAGAGAGAGAGGAGGAAGCAGGCTCCCTGCTGAGCAGAGAGTACAATGCAGGGCTCCATCCCAGGACCCTGGGATCATGACCGAGCCAAAGGCAGAGAGGCTTTAACCCACTGAGCCACCCAGGTGCCCCCGGCCCTATGGTTTTAATCACCACCTTCCCCCATGACATTTGGATTCTGCTCTTCCAGATCTTGTCCGTGGTGGGCCTGCACAAGGGCACTGGAGGTCTGGCAGGACAGGCAGGGTAGCTGGTGCCAACTCCCCAGAGGACCTTCATTTATTGCAGGGTAGACGACCTTTTCGTGCGGAGGGCTAGATATAAATATTTTAGGCGTTGTGAGTCATCTATCGCCTTTGTAACTGTTCAGCTTTGTTGTTGTAGCCCAAAAGTATCTGCAGACAATACATAAGTGAATGAGTGGGACTCTGTTCCAATAAAACTTTATTTTAAAACAGCAAGCAGTGGGCCGGATTTGACTCTCAGGCTGGATTTATTCAACTGCTGAGCACCTCTGTGTCCCAGGCCCCCTAGTAGGTGTGGGGAATGCTGCAGAGAACAATACAGGCCCAACTCTGCCTGGCAAGAGCAGTACAGCTCACTGGTGTAATGGGAGAGCAGGTGCAGAGTAAACCCAAGAGTGTCTACGAGGAGTGTCTAACTTGGACTAGGGGCTGGTCAGGGGTGGCTTTCTGGGAGAGGAGACATTGTAAGCTGAAATCCAAAGTCTTAGCCAGGAGTCAGGCACAGCAGGAGTCTGGGGCTTTGAAAGAAGTTTTGTGCTACTGGAGATGTGGCGTGTGTGGAGGGAACATGATAAGTGGCAAGGGCTGGAGAGGAGAACCTCAATCAGGGCACAGGCCTGGAGGCAGGCTGTGTGGAGGAGCTGGCCTTCATCTTGACAGCTCTGGGAGAGGGACTGCAAAGGTTGGCCTTGGGGGTGGGATAGGGTGCTATATACGTGTCTGATGTCAGAAGCCGGGGGATGGGGATGAAGTTGGGTCATGACACGTGAGACAGGTCAAGGCAAGCAACTCAGGACTGAAACCCAGGACGGTACAGTGGAACTAAATATTTTCATGACTTTCTTGAATCCTGTGCCCCTATAGATGGGCTCCTACTCATCCCTCAAGGCCCCATCCCAAAGCCCCTTCATCTTTGGAGCCTGTTATGAGGCAGACTTACAAGCTTCTTCCTCCAGATTATTATAACATCATACTGAGGGACACTTGTCGCATCAGTGTCTCCCAGTGAGGCCTCAGATGACAGGCACAGAGTAAGCACTAATAAATGCTTACTAAATTAAATTAAACAGGAAGATGAATTCTCCAGGATAGTTGTGGTCCATGAGCCATAACTTAGAGTTGAGAAAACTGAGACTCAGAAGGCTAAGCAACTTGCCCAAATGGAACATATAAGAATTCTGCCCAGTATAGTCGTTTTAGCAGAAAAATTGGCTTTCTTTGCCTTTCCAGGCTGAACTTTGTTGTTTGCCTCACGGTTCCCTAAATTATTAATCCACAAGGCAGTTAACTGAGCAGAAACAAGAGGCACACTTTGTAGAAAGATAAAACAAGAGAATTAAGAGGCATTTGGTTTCCAGGGACTCCATCCTCTGGTATTCCAAATGCTAACAGGGAAATTCAACCCCCTTCTTCTAAATCCCAGCCGGAACAATGTCGCCAAGACCATCCTGGCAGGCGGCTATGCCGTGGGCCTGGACAAGTGCCTGGAATTCTTGGAGAATCCAGGTTGTGAGGCTGTCGGTCAGAGCCTGTGTCTGGAGGGCTCCAGCAGCTGGGCTGGGGGAATTCTCTTGGCTCCATTTATTGCAGCCTATTTTTAGAGGGCTATTCAAGCTGGGGTGGGGGTTTTCCACCACCACCACCACCCCTGCAACTGTACAATTTAAAGCCTCTCCCCTTCCACCTCCCATTACCCCCTAACCAGGATGCAGGACATGGTAACAGGCTTTGAGCAGTGCATGTCCGAAGTCGTTTCCTTCTGGAACCCTTGTGTGTAAGTGCTCTTGTCCATCTCCCTGATTCTGGCCATCTTGGTGGGTGTGAGGTGCTCTCTCATTGTGGTTTCGACTTGTATTGCCCAGATGATTAGTGGCGTTCAGCATCTCTCCATGTGTCTATTGGCCATTCATATACCTTTTCCGGAGAAGTGTCTGTTCAGATCCTTTGCCCTTTTTCTAATTGTTCCAATTATCAATTGAACAATTATCGATTGTTCCAAAATTGGGTTATTTGCCTTTTTATTGTTGAGATGGAAGAGTTCGTTATATGACATGGATACTAGACTCTTATCAGATATGTGATTTCCAAATATTTTCTCCCATTCTGAGCATTTATTTTTCATGTGCAAAGACAGCATCAGAAGCAGAGAGGAGAAACGTGGAGATGGGCAATGAGGGGCACTAGATTCCTGCTCAGCCTGTTGCCTGGGAACCCTGGTACACTAAAGTGGATCTAGGGACGGCCTCTTCCGGTGCTACCAGCTGGGCCAGCCCAGCCCTCTTCCTTCATTGTCCCCAACCCTACTCCAGTTTCCCCATCTGGGAAAGCACTCATCATTAGACTCTCGGCAACACCCCTTCCAAATGGAAGACTCAAAAAGGCACAAGATGATGTCCCTGCATTAGTGGCTTCCTACTTCTTCCTGACTTCTGCAGTTGTGCCAGCTGCCTGGCCCTCCAGGAGATAAACTTGCAGCTGGGGCAGGTGGGGTTTTGATTGTGTCTGTGTCTGCTTGATGTCTCCCAACCACATATGGGCATTCCACAAGTGTGGGTGCTGGGCCCTATGCCTGCCTTCATGAAGCCCAAGGACAGATAATAAACAAGTAAATATACAAATTGAGAACAGCAAGCCAGGATTGCTTATAGTAGGGAGAGAGGAGCAGCCTGGAAGAGAAGTGAGCGAAAACCTCTTAGAGTTAACCCAGTTAAGGTGAGCCTCAGTTTCCTCTTCCGGAAATTGGGGCCACCAATAGCTTCACCTATATCACATGTTGTCTTGAGGACCAAGTGTAGGTAAAGAGCTCTAACAGCAAATCAGGATTACTCCAAGCCAGCGTGGGGGTCTGAAAGTTGTCTCTGGGTGAGGGAAGAGCAGGGTGTTGAATGGGGTTAGGGAAAAAGAAGCTGCTTTCATCAGATCCTCACCCAGAAGTCCCCAAATGGGTGTCCCCAGCCTCAGGATGGAACCCATTTTTTTTTCTCTGGGGCAGAAACATCAGAACCCAAAAGTCACAACATCCCGGGAGCAGAGGTCTCGTTTTATAAGATGAGGCCAAAATTAGGATTGGCAGAGATTGGCGCCATAAGCAGAGTAGGCTGCAGTTGGCTGGTTTGGGTTTTATATTTGCTGTGCTTATGCCTTGAGGAGCCAAATATGTATTTGGGGGGACTCTGTTTTGGAGGGAGTGCACAGCCCTCCCAGAGAAGGGCCTAGCTTGCCGGTACAGGGGTGCTTTTGGTCAGCTAACCTGGCGGAGACGATCCTGCCTACTTGGCTCTGATCGCCCCGCCCCCTTCGCGCAGCCCCGCCCCCTTCGCTTCCCCACGAGGCTCCGCGCAGCCCCGCCCGCCCGGAGCAGCCCGGCCTTCGGGCCCGCCCCTGGCCCCGCCCCCTCCCGGGCCACATTCCTCCGGCCGGGCCTCGCTCTGCGCCAGGCGGGCGGGTGGCCGTGGCGGCGGCGGCGGCGGCGGCGGTGGAGGGGAGGGCTTGGCCGGCCTGGGGCTAGGAATAGAGCCGGGAGCAGCGGGAACCGGCGGGCACCGGGCCGGGCGACCCGAGGTGGTCGCGTGGTGGGTGGTCAGGTCTCTCGGTGGTCGGGTGTCTGTCCCGGGATCTGCCGCCCCAGCGGGAGTCGGCAGCGCTCGGCGGGGCCTGGGTCCCGGGCGCTCGGCCCCGTCAGCTCCCGCCGCGGCCGCCATGTGGTGCCTGCACTGCAACTCCGAGCGGACTCAGTCCCTGCTGGAGCTGGAACTTGACAGCGGGTAAGCCCGTGGCCGCGGGTCGGGGGGATGGCGTAGTGGGGGGTGGGGGAGGGTGGCGCCGGGGCTCGGGCTAGAGGGCCTTGGGGAGGGGCTTCACGGAAATGGCCTGGCGGGGCAGGGTGGGGGTGCCAGCAGAAACCCAGTCATTGCTCGGCTGCGGGCGGTATGTTGTGCGTTTGTGAGAGAGCCGGGTCCTGTGTTGTGTGTGCCCCGGTTCGTTAGAGCCTGCTGGGGCTCTAAGTGTAAGTGTGTGCCAGAGAGGCTGCGGGGATGGGTGTGCCGGGGTGCGTGAGACTGTCAGGATGTGTGTGATGAGTGCCTGTGTGTGAGGGAGGGAGAAGGGCTGACGGGGTGGAGCGTGGCTGTAATAGTATGTGTGCAACCAGCCCAGGGACCTGAGTTTGTGCGTGTGAGAAAGAGACGCTGTCAGGACAGGAGTGTGTGCGCGCGCGCGTGTGTGCATGTGCGCAGCCGCTCCCAAGTGAGTGTCGGGATGGGAGCTTGTGTGGGGGTGAGTTTCCATGGGAGAAACCGTGAGTATCCGGTGCCAGGCCGGAGACCGTGGACTGGATGGAGACCGTGGACTGGATGGAGTGTGGCGGGCGGGTGTCTGTACTTGTATCTGGTTGCGGCAGGCTGAGGCTGCCAGGGAGTCTTTCTGGGGGCCTAAGCCAGCCCCTGGGCCTGTATCCAGGGTTTTGCATCAGCTCTGTTGGGGAGATCCTGGGCAAGTGTGTGGGGGTTCGAGGGATTCTTTCACGGACTGTGCACAGGTGATCCCGGTGTGCTTTGGGGTGGGGGGGTGGGGAAGAGGGAGGACCCAGGAGGGCACTGGAGAGCCTGGAGCCCTGGGCGGGGGGTGAGATCTGTGTGGCTGCTGCTGTCGTGTTGAGGGCGGCTGGGAAGGGTCTGCTGTTGTGATTGGGTGTATGCTGTTGTGATTGGGTGTATGCGTGTTTTCAATGCGCCTGGTGTGGTCAGGAATGGAGTCTTAGTGAGAGGGGTGGAGGGGTGGGAGTTTGAATGTGTGTCCCAGAGACCAGCGCTTTTCTGCTTTGGGGCCTGTGGGTGGCTGCCTGAGTGTCCAAGGGCCCGTATTTATGGAGAGAGAGTGTGTATGTGCTGGGAATATCGATTTTCTTGCACCGCTCGCCAGCGCAGCTGCCCCCTGAGCTGTCTGCAGGCCCCTTGGAGGAGCCAGGCTGTGGGGCGGAGAGGATTTGTTGACAAGCTGACTTGGCTTGTGTCGGGCCCCCGGAGGCTTGGGGGGCAAACCACCTGCAGCCGTTTGATCTCTGAGTTCAAAAATTCTGCAGCGTGTGTCTAGCAGTTGCACTGAGAACATGCATATGTTCCCCTCTGGCCCAGTCCTCGCCCCAGGGGCCTGGCACTCTGGGCCTGAGGCTCCATGTGGGGTTGTGGGGGTGTGGTTCCCAAGAACCCGTGGCTTCTTTGTGTCTGGGGGGCAGAGGCTGGGCAAGCTGCAGCTGCAAGGCCAGCTGTCTGAGATCTGTGGCATCAGTCCGAAAACGGGGGTCACGATATTCATATTGCACATGTGCTACTGTCTTACGCAGCTGTCCCACCCAGTATCGCATGTACATTCTTATCCTTGTGGCTCCGGCATCCCCATATTGCAGGAGAGCAAACTGAGACTGAGCGCTAAGTCTTGTCGGCACCAGGGCTCTGCAGTTTATGGAGCAGCTGCTGTGAGCATTCCCTGTCTAGGCACTGGAGACATAGCAGTGAGCAAAACTCAGAGTGCTTGTCCCTGTAAAGGCCAGCACACTTGTGGGGACACAGTTGGCATGCTCCGCAGGCGATATCTCTTTTCCCGCTCCCAGCTGAGAGAGACTGCGGGGTGTCCCCAGTGCCCCTGCTTGAGACCTCTCCAGTGTCACCCTTCCAGTTGGGATGTCCATAGGGACTGCTTTGGCATATTTCCCAGTCCTGCATCCCTTCTTATTGGAAGTCCTTCTTCGAATCTACTCTAAACCTTCTAGCTGCAGGGAAGCCTGCTTGAGTCCTTTTGTTGTCAGAGTTGGTGATGAACAGCTGCTCCCCCAGTTTCAGAGCACAGACCAGGTGTCCTGGAGATTGAGAAGACCTTCTGCAGCACAACCCAAGGTTCGCCCTTCGGCCTCGGAGCAGGTGGAATCACATTTGCTCCAGATTGTCTGGTATGCAGTTCCAAAGAAAGCGGGGTGGGGGTGGTGAGGGGCAGAGAATCAGCCCAGCTCCCGACCTGCAGAGGCTGGCCAGCTTACCCCCCACCCAGAGCCCTCCCAGCTGGCCATCTCTCCCTCTCTAAACCCAGGAAGTATCCAGCGTGCTCCAGAGACCTCAGGAGACCCCCAGTCTGTAACAGGTCTAAGATAACCCCTCCAGGAACAGCCATGCCACCCCGTATGCACTGTGACAGCACGGGTGGCCCCCTTGGTATGGCAGCACTTAAGTGCCCTTCTCTTTGAGCCTCAAAGCAGCCCAGGTCTCTCCCCACCATCCCTTTCTAAAGGGGCATGTTAAGATAGGGAATCCAATGACCTGACCAGGCTGTTACCAGGGGAGCCTGGAGAAGAACCCACATGTTCTGCCAGAGAGCCTCTGGAGGGCCCCTGCCAGCCCGGCCAGGATTTTCAGGCTTTTGCCCAAGGAAGTCGGACTATGAACTAGCTGTGCTAATATTTACACAGCTTCAGCTCAAAAACATGGACAAGACTGACAGCTGCACCGTCAAACCGTGTGATGGCTGGGCAAATAGGTGTTTGTGGAAGGGACCGAACAGCCCCGCCACCCCCACCCCGGGCTCTGGGAGCTCAGGTGCACATGTGTGTGGGTGTTAGCTGGCCAGACTCTGTGGAACGAGGGATCTTGGTTTGCCAGGAGAATCTGTGAGGCCAGGAGCAGCTCAGGGCATCAGCAAAGAAGGGAAACAGACTGCGTTTCAAATCCCAGCTCAGCTTTGTGACATTATGCAAGTCACTACACCACCTCAGAGCCTCAATTTCCCCCTCCGTGGAAGGGACTGGTACCCGGCTTCACAGAGATGCATGAGGACATGTCTGACAGCCCTCGCCATGCTGGCCAGCCCCCGGCCTTTGGTCCGAGGTATGATTGTCCAGGTCAGCACTCTGCTCTTCCCGCTGCCAGTGACCCAGGGGATTTTCTTCCTTCCCCTTTTGTAAATTTCCTCTGAATTGCAATGACTCGTGGAATGTCTGCCCAGTGGGCTTGCAGCAGGCCAGAGGCCCGGGGAGAGCTCCGCAGAGGTGGCCCAGGTCCCCAGTAGAAGTGTGTGTATGTGCCGTGGGCAGGGGGAGGATGCGCCAAGGCTGTTGAGTGTGATTTATCATTTGTCCTCAAAAGCAAATCCTAATGACTTTAAAGGCCATTAAGGCTCTTGAAGAATTAATTGGTGCAGGCTTCAAGAATCTGGCCACTCCCACTGTCTGAGCTACTCCCGAGGATGGTGATTATGGTGGGAAGCATGGCACAATGACTCCTGGACCTGCCATTCGGCTGGCTGCTGTGGCTGTCCCCCTGAAGGGGCAAGTGCCCCTTTAAGTCCTGAGGCCTGTGTGCTCCCATGCCTGCCCAGCACAGTGCCCGGCCACGTGGTAGGCACAGCCAGGCAGCAGCAAGTGACTGCACCCTTGGCTGCATGTGTGCTCCCCTGGGCATGGGGGTGCTTTGTTCTCAGGAGTGATGCGTTGGGACCCGTTGTTGCACTTCCTGTGTTCCTCTCTTCACTCCCTAGCTACCGCGCCCCTGCTCTGTGCCAGACCCTAGGCTAGATGGAAAGGAACTGAGATTCGTCATGTGAAACTGTGTATCACAGAACCCGGACAGGTGGGGTCCCACAAGGCCTACTCTGCCTCTCCCCGGCTGTGTGGCTTTGGTGAGGTGGCCTCCCCCGTCTGAGCTTGATTTTCTCATCCATGAAATGGGACTAAGAATTACCTCCCCGCAGGGGATATGCAGCTTTGCCTGGTGACTCACACCTATTCGATCCCTGGCCCAGTAGCCAGTAGCCAGCAACACCAGCCTCATCACCACCTCTTCTCTTGAGAAGTGACTACTGAGTTAAAAGTGGTTCATCACAGTCGTCTTTTTTGCTGGTTTCTGGAGCTACGTGGCTTTTTGTGAAATCTCTTGTCCTTGAAGGAGCTAAGGCACGATCCTAGCATCTCTGACTTGGATATCCTTTTATGCTTTCTTTGAACGTAGCTTTTGCTTCCCTGCTCCTTGATGGAAAGGGACATTTTTTGTATTTTATTTCCTTGTTTTGCGCCTTCCTAACATGGCGAGCATTTAATGTGAACCGGAGGCCCAGATGTAGAGCCATAGCAAGAGTCCCCTCCTTGTCTGTCTGGGTGGGGAAACTATGACCACATTTGTTTTTTCCTCTTTGTTCAAAGGTCAGTATAATAATAGTAATCGCAGTGGTTGCCATTCAGCTCTGCGCAAAGGACTTAATTCTCAAAGCAATCTGTGAGTAAGGGCTTCTCCCCCCACTTGGGGGAACAGTTGGGGAACAGTTATGTGACTTGCCCAGGGTCACTGGCCAATAAGCCTCGGAGCTGGGATTTGAACTCAGTTCACCTGGCTTTGGGGTCTCTGCTCTTCATAGCCAGGTTGTGCCTCCTCTGGGGTTAAGTAATCTTTAGTAAAATCTGTCACCATCATAAATGGAGCCTTTCGTATCTTTCCCAAGCCGTGGAACAGGTAGGTGCCTGGGATCCCCTGGTGTCAGCATTTCCAAAATGTCCCACCTTTAGGCTGGTTTGAGGATGTCTCCTGTTGTCTTGCCAGGCCCCACGATCTTCTTCCCCATACACTCCGGTGGGGTTCTGAGATAGTGCCCTTTGGCCCTGACCACTTGTGCATTCTGAGGATAACACGCTTGCCCCAGGCCAGCCTCAGCAAGGAGCAGGGTCTCGGCGACAAAAGCCAACCATCCCCAGACTCTCTGCAGGCCCCTTGCAAACATAGCCAGCTTCTGCATGGGGAGGAAACCCAAGGCCAAGGCCTTTGACGTCATTAGAGGACACACATGCGTGTGGGCTGCTGAACTTGCTCCCATGAGAGAGAAGGACTATTAATTTGGAGGAGTCCCTAGCTACGAGGCAGCCTCCCCCCATTTAGGCTCCCAGAATCGCCTGTTGGCTGAGTTGGTCCAGGTCTGTCCACCAACATGAATACTTTCTCCCCAGTGGCTGTTTTAAAAGATGGAAGCAAATGGTGTTTGCGTTTCTACTTCTGGCTGAGAGGCTAGGCTAGGTGGTACAAGAATGAAATGCGTTAATACACGTGAAACATTTAAAATGGTGCCTTATTGTATTATAGTGAGTGCTCAATAAATGTTAATTATAGTCACTGTAGTTGTCACTATTTATCCTGATTATTACTAAGCTTGGAAGGTCTCTCCCTCCAGAGGGCTGAGAAGAGCTCACTCTAACTAGTTTTTGGCATTCAGCCTCCCTAGAAGCCCTGGCATCAGTCACCTCCTCCCATCCCCTTCCTGAGCCTCAGTTTCCCATCTGTGAAGGGGGTGAGCTTCGTGACGCTTGTGGTTATTCGCTGAGGGAGGGTGTTTGACCCAGTGTTGTGGGGAGTGGGACAGATTCTGTCATCAGCCTGTCCTTAACCCTAACCCCAGCTTCTCACACTCTCTGTGATCTTGGGCATGTTCCTTGGGCTTTCTGTGCCTCGATTTCCCCATTTGTAAACTGCCAGTGACAGGAGGAGCTCATGGAGTTGTTGTTAATCCGCATGAAGTGCTTAAAGGGTACACAGTTAGTACCTGAGAGGCAGTAGATTTTAGCTGTGACGTCAGGGCTGCCAAGGCCAATTGTGGGGAAACTGTACCATGGTACTTGTTCAAGAGAGATGTGTTGCTAGACAGGAATGTCTTATCTCTCCTTCTGGCCACAGACAAGGCCAGGGGTAAGAGCATGAAGGAAGAAGAGGGGTGGTAGTTTTGGGGGGAGCCAAGTGAGGGTAGGGTGTTGCTTGTGTGCAAGGTGGTGGTACCTGGGAGTGAGACAGGTCGTAAACTTGGTGACATGGGACTAAAGGCCATGGTCATGTGCATGTGCTTGTAGCCTGCTAAGAGAGGGTGGTCCAGAGTGTTTTAGAAATCACTTTGCCCATGGATTGGAAAAATTGCAAAGTAAGGGGACTTGGCTCTCAGTTGGAGTGAAGACTTCTTTGGATGGGCAAGCAGCCTACACCCAGGGCAATGGAGAGACCCGCCTGGAGACACTGAGGCAGATGCTCCAGCCCCATAGTGCCGAGGTGGGACAGGGTGGCAGGGCGTCCAGAGTCCTCAGCTGGTGGCCGGTGCTGAGTTCTGGTACTTAGGCAACTCTGGCATCCTCATCCCACTGGGGCTGCTTCCGGTCCCTAATGGGGCTAAGAGCTCTGGAGCCCTGCCTCAGGACCCTCGCTGTGCTACTCTGCCCTCCCCAGCCAGCTCCAGCCACCAGACAGAGAGGCAGCTGGCTACAGTGGAAAGATGGTGGCATTGGGGCTAGAGAAACCTGGCCTGAGTCCCAGTTCTGCCCCTCTCTGAACAAGTGGCCCAGGCAAGGTGGTCCCCTCTGTGAGCCTTATCTGCCAAGTGGGGATCCTGGTGGGAGAGGCGGTTGTCAGTAGACACAGCAGGTGCCTAGTACATGCTGGCAGAAGGGGACAGCGTTCAGCTGGCTTTGGGCAAAGCCACGGCTGTTTGTGATGGGTCTGGAGTTGGCACGAGTTTGCTACTAGAGCTGGAACAGGCTACAGAATAAAAATGATAGTATCTGACACTTGGGTGGCCTTTGAATTTTACACATACTTACCTTATTTGAACCCACCCCAGAGACTTTACGATGTTGTTGGTATTATTCCCACTTTACAGACAAGGAAACTAAGGCAAAAATGAAAATCATGTCTGAGCTACGCAGAAAGTAGATTTGGTATTCTGGTTCATGTGTCTTTCCTGCTCCCTGACTTTGTTAGGGGGTGGGAGGGTGTGGGCCTTAGAATGGATGGAGAAATAGGGGCGGGAAGGGAAAAGAGTGGAGAGAACCTGCAGGGTCCTACCGGGCGCCAGCCCTTGGATGGGCGTAGCGGTGTGTTGTCACTTGGCAGAGACCACAGAGGACACCCTTGGAAGCTCTGGCAAGTGGCCTTGAATCCCAGAATCCGTGTGTGCCAGCCCCAGGAGGTCCTCTGGGTATAAGAACTGTCCTCCACATTCCCTAGGAGGATTTTCCACAGAGAATACGAGAAAGGAGGAGCTAGAATAGTGCCGGACATTTAGGTGTTCAGTAAATGTTGGTTGTTCCTATGATTCTTATTGACTGCTATCAACTACAGTTGTTCCTGCTGTGATTTCCTGGGGTAGGCCCTGGACTAGATCCTGAAGGGCAGTGAGTCCCGTGCGGGGGGTTGGAGAGGAAGTGTTTGGGGAAGCGGCTCTTTCCTCTCCTGTTACCAGAGGAGGGCTAGGGGAGTGAGGGGGTGTTGTGCAGCCGTGCAAACTCCAATTCTCTGTTCCTTTGGGGCCATTGACTTTTCTAAGAGCCATAATTTAAATGGGCAGGGTTTGCAATTTTGTTTTTGTTTTCCTACTTAGTAAGAAATGGCAGAATGACCCGGGAAAGCCTTGAGGAAGGCAGTGGCTTCTTAGAACTATTTTGAACTTTTCCTTATGGACTCTTATTTTGTTTATTATTTTTTTAATATTTCATTTATTTATTTGACAGAGAGAGACACAGTGAGAGGGGGAACACAAGCTGGGGGAGTGGGAGAGGGAGAAGTAGGCTCCCCGCCAAGCAGGAAGCCCGATGCAGGACTCGATTCTAGGACCCTGAGATCATGACCTGAGCCAAAGGCAAAGGCTTGATGACTGAGCCACCCAGGCGCCCCTCCTTATGGATTCTTTGAACCGTATACAGAAGTAGAGAGAATGGAAGGGTAACCCCCATGGGCAATTGTATTTCATTGATCCCATGTTATTTTAAGACACATACCAGACATTTTGATGTTTGTAATCAGGGACCTGTCCTGTGGAGGTGGAGATGTCAGGTTGCGGGGGGTGGGTTCCTGGGACAGAGCCCTTAAGTTCCCTCAACAGCCCTTGGCTGTGTGGCCCAACTGGGGAAGCCAGAGCCTGGTCCAGTTTCCCAGCTTCGTAGACCAATAGTGCCTGCTACATTCAGAGAAGTCTGTGTTGGAGACCATGTGTCTGCAGGTGGCCAGGGGAGGCCAGGCCTGTGCCATCTCCCTCATGCAGGGCTTTCCTGGGGGAAGGACTGGTTTCAGGTCGGGAGTGCCTAAGCCATCTGCCTTCATGCCTAGGCTCCCTGGGCAGGACTGGGGCTGCTGAGTGTCCCCATGGGCCCTGCCTCTACTCCCCTTATTGCCCCTTGCCTGGAGGTAGAGTCAGGTGGTGACACCTGCCTTTGCCCTGAGACAGGTTGGCCCCTCAAACTCACTTGGCCTCTGGGCACACACTCAGAGCAGTCTTTCTGGCTGAAGAGACCAGGCCCTCCCATTCCTCCCCTGACACTGTGTCCACACTGTGCTTCCCTCAAGCCTCTGCCAAGGCCATCTTTCCTTCTTGCCCTGTGGGCTCTTCCATCCACAGCTTCTAACGATGCTGTTTTTGAAGCCTGGCCCATGACAGGTGCTCAGTAAATTTTAGTGGCGATAGCTGTATTAGTTCAATAGTATTGTAATATATTCTTAGGAATATTATTATTACTACCCCTAATGTCTTACACAGTGCTTGGCACACAGAGGGCCCTCAACCAAATTTAGGTTAAAAAAAAAAAAAAAGAAAGAAAGAAAAACGGGCAGCAGGACTGAGTCCCACCCCAGTCCTGCTCTGAGCAGGACCAAGCCCTGTCCACTCACCCCTCACTGTCCTCAGGTGCAGATACTGGGGTAGGGCCAGGTGGGCAGGTGCCTATCTTCTGAACAAAGGGTGCTCCTTGAGGCCTTTTCCCACTGTTGCATGCTCACAGTCTTACAACCCCTCCCTTCACCCTCAGGGCCCCCGTGCACTGTGGGGAACAATGGTCCTATGTTGTGATAGCAACAACAGCTACCTGAGCCCTTCTGGGTAGCAGGACCCCGGCTGAGGATTTGTGTCTGCATTATCATTTGTGACATAGACAATACTCCCCATTTGATGGCTGAGAAATAGAGGCACAGAGAAGAAAAGGCACTTACCCAGGGTCACACAGCCCCTCTCTGCCACATGCCAGACCGGCAGTCTACAGGGAAGGGCTGTGTGTCAAAGCTGCAGGTGCAGGAGGGCGGAGGGCAGGAGGCATTCCCTACTCTGGGCCTTTGTCCTTCCCCCAGACCCTTTCTTTTCCTTTCTTTCTTTTTTTTTTTTCTTTTTTTTTTTTTTAAGGGGTGTTTTTTTTTTCCGTTTAGTTTTTTTGGGTTTTTTTTTTTTTTTTTAAAGATTTCATTTATTCATTTGACACAGAGAGATCACAAGTAGGCAGAGAGGCAGGCAGAGAGAGAGAGAGGAGGAAGCAGGCTCCCCGCGGAGCAGAGAACCCGACGCGGGACTCGATCCCAGGACCCCGAGATCACGACCCGAGCCGAAGGCAGCGGCCCAACCCACTGAGCCACCCAGGCGTTTGGGGTTTTTTTAAGGTTTTTTTTTTTTTTTTTTTTTGGACAGATCACAAGTAGGCAGAGAAGCAGGCAGAGAGAGAGAGGGTGAAGCAGGCTCCCTGCTGAGCAGAGAGCCTGATGCGGGACTCGAGCCCAGGACCCCAGGATTATGACCTGAGCCAAAGGCAGGCACTTAATCCACTGAGCCACCCAGGCGCCCTTACTGCATGCCTACTGTGGCATGGGTTGCAGATGGGGGCCAGTCCCGGGAATGCTGTGGTGCTATAGGTCCTGAGAGTGCAGGAGGAGGAGGGTGGGCAGCTGGGGTGGGTGCGTTTTTCCTGCAGAGGGGAAAGCATGCAGAGCTTGGGGGGAGGGATGAAGTGCTGGGCCCAGGGTCCTGCTCAGCCTGCCCTCTCCTCACACCACCCCCCGGCCCGTGTGAGTGGCGTGGGCCTCAGTAAGTTACATGACCCTGCTGCATGTCAGTTTCTCCATCCCCAAAATGGGGAGAGGATTCCGCATCTGTCTCAAATGGGGTTATCTGTAACACCCCGAGGGAACCCTAATGTGAACTGTGGACTTGGGGGCATCCTGCTGTGTCAGCGGAGGTCCATGGATTAACAGATGTACCACAGTGTGGGTGGGGGTATTGAGAGTGGGAGAGGTTGCACTGGGGGGGTGCACAGAAAATATGCAAAATCTCTACTTTCTGCTCAGTTTTTCTGGGAACCTGAAACTGCTTTAAAAAATAAAAGTCATCAATACGCTAGGAGATGGTTCGGTGCGAAGTGTTTAGAGCATCTGTTGTTGTCATTGTAGCATTCTTTGCACCATCATCAGATTGTCCAGTAATTGGGTCAGTCACTTCACACATGGATTTGAACTCCTGGGGACACAGATGCTAAAATGCACCCCTTCCCGGGGTGAGCTCGCAACTGGGCAGTGAAGTCCTGGGGGCTCTCCTGGGCTCTTCTCCCTCTGCCGTGGGGTACCATGTGTTTCGGGGAGGGGAGCAGTGCACACTGCCACCGGCTGGAAGTCATAGCACCATACCGCTGCTGCATGGGGGTGGTGGGGGGCCAGCAGACTGGGAGGTGGGCAGGGAGCCTGTGGGAGGAGCATGACGACACCACATGCAGAGGTCTGGACCATGACAACAATTTGATGCCATAAAAGACACGAACGATTTGCGTTTTAGAATGTGCTTTCTGGAAGCTAAGGGTGGGCGAAGGCAGCACCCCCCCACCCGCCGCCTCCCTGTGAGGACAGTTTAGCACTGATGCAGGTCTGGGGTGGGACTGGAGAGCTGGGCCCAAGGTTGTCCCAGGCTTTGAGAGGCCTGCATGCCTGACGCTGGCCAGCAGGGTGGGCCGGAGGCAGCGAGGCCAGCACTACGGGCATCTTCTTCCTCTCTGCCTACACTCTGTCCCGGAGCCAGCCTCCCCAGCCTGTGCCTCCCGCCCGGCACTCCCAGGGCGTCCCTGGGGCCTGGCCCAGCCCTGTCTGCTGGAGCCTGCCACAGAGAACTGCTTTATTTGAGCCCATTTTGTGCGTATGGAAATAACTAGAGGCCTCTGTATTTAATTTGGCTCAGCCAGGAAGATTTTTGGCTCTGTGTGTGTGTGTGTGTGTGTGTGTGTGTATTCTGAAAAATCTTTCCAAGTGAGCCCCGGGGTTGGAAGCTCTGGTCGTCTTTATGCACTCAAAACCAAAAAGGACTGCCCTGGCTTAGCTGGCGTGATGGTCTAGCTGAGAGTGGGCTATAGGAAATGGCCAAAAAATAAAACAAACAAACAAACAAACAAAAAAGCCAGAAAGAGAAGAGAGTGATGCCATACATAGATGAAATCATGGTCAAGGAAGCTGTTTTGTAAACTTCGTTGCTTGAGGCCAGGTGAGCAGTGCGTAGGATGAAGGGGAAGGGGCTTCTGAAAGTATAAAGCTCCATACAGATCCACAAGAGACATTTCTGGTTTCCTGAGTAGGCAGTGCCTAGTTTGGTGTTGGGCTGGAGAACACTCATCCTGAGCCCCTCTTTTTGGCCTTGGCAATCCCAGCAGTCTCTCTCCATCAAGCCCTTCTTCAGTGTGTGGTCCACAACAGAGACAGCTCCACGCGTCTACACAGGGCTTTGCCGATGGCAGAGTGTGCCCCACCAAGACCCGCATTCCTGTCACACCAATGGGTCAGGGGAGCGAGATCCACTGCAAAGATGAGACAGCCAGAAGCCCAGAGAGTTGAGGTAACTTGCCCCAGGTCACTCAGCCCTGAAGTGGCCACCTGATCTCGACCTGGTCTGATCTCCAACCAGAGTTTCCCCACATCCTCTGTAGGCATGCCTGGAGCCACCAGGACATTGTTCCAGATGCAGAGATGGACAGAGAGGGCTGCCAAGGAGGGGCAGAGCTGGGCTTCTGACCCTAGAAAACCACCTACATGTCAGGTCTGGGAATATCAGATGGCTTTTCAGAGCATGTCTTGGTTGTATGGACCTGAGGAATAAGGAAATCTGGGAAATTGGGGCTCAGTGGCTATGATGACTGTGGGCTTTTGGATTGTGACCAATGTGATGGTGTTACTTTGGGAGAGTCTCTTAAAAGCTAAAAGGAAGGAAAAAAAAGTTAAAAGGAGGATACAGCAGAGTGGAAGGCCTTGGCGTTCCCACTAGTTATGCAGAGCTGTAGGAAGGCTTAGGTCCTGCCCCTTGGGACCTGGTGTTCTAAATCAGGTTCCTGGGGAACGACGGAGTCCAGAGCTGCAGATCAGACCGCTGTTCTTTGAGAAGGATCCTCTGTGAGCTTTGCAAGAAGAGCAGATGCCTTCAATAGGCAGGAAGGTGACATGTGGGGAGGAGCAGGCACGAGTGGCAGGTGCTAGGGAGTGGTGAGGATTGGGATGGGGTAGAGCCTGGGCTGTTGGGTGTGGTTGTCCCCAGCTGTGTCTGTCAACAAGCAGGACGACAGGCCCAGTATGGCCAGATCCTGAACTGTTTCTCTCCCCAAGAAAAGTCAGAAGTCTGACTTTTCATTATAAAAAAGCCTCTAGTGTTAAATATTGGTGGTTTCTTATAGCTGGGGGGAGCGGAGCAGGGGGATTGGTGTTGTTTGCTTTTCTAAATACTCTTTGGGCCTGGGGACCTTGGGAGTCCCTTGCATGTAGACACTCTGTCTTCCAGAGAGCTCTGTGAAGTCTATAGTGTCTGTATGAGGAGTGGCGGGGTGGGCACTGGGCCTCCCACCCAGCTATCTTAGGGATAGGACCCGGGGTCCTGGATGGCTGGGCCTCACCCCTGCCTTGGTCCTGGCCAAGATAGCACTGGGAAGAATAAAGGGCTTTTTCACAGGCTGTCTGTGGAAAGGCTGCCTGTCCTGGGTTTGACTGCAGACCTGATGATCAAGGCCTGATTTTGTGCTTGGTTTGGGCCTTATCCCTGGTTTGGTGCTCCGGTCCCCAGATGTAGGGTGAGATCCCAGGCATCTTAAGGAACTCTCTGGGACTAAAGTGAGCAGCCCCTCCCCGGGCAGAGGCCCTGGCTGGGCTTGATGGCATGGTGTTCGCGCCAGCCCCTGGCCCCTGCCCTCAGACAGAGCGCCGTGGCTCCCCTCTGCCAGCTGGCTTTCAGCCCAAGTAAGAGTGCACGTTTGCCAACCTGTGGCATGACACTCTGCTCCTGCTTCCTGTCTGAGGCCCCGCCAGTGCTGGCCTGGCCCCACAGGCGTCCCAGGGCTGTGGGAGGTAGGCCCAGGGGAGCTGAGCCCAGGCGTCCCTGAGGGGTGAGACTACATGGGGCCCCCGTTCCTTTGTCACTCAGGGTCTGGAGACCAGTGCTCTCGGTGTCAGTGACATGTCCGTATCTCGGAGAAACTTGCAGGTTTCCGCAGCCATTGAGTACTTCCAAGGCCCATCTGCCAGGCAGGGGAGCGAATGTGGACACAGGCCCTTGTCACAGCTGTGCCATGTGTCAATGACCCAGCAAGCCTCTCTCCCCTCTAGGCCTTGGTGCTCCTGCTCACAGATGAGAGGGGAGTGAGCCCTGCCCCTGAAGGGGAGTGAACCACGGGCCCGGGTGACGTGCCAGGGGACAGTGGGCTAAGGGGGTCTGAAAGGAAATCAGGAGCGGTTCAGTCCTACGGCTCCTGGTCCAAGGGAGAAGGTAAGATAGGCACGGTTGTGGGGGTCAGGGAGGTGCACCTAACACAGGGCTCTCCATGTGTGAATGCACAGACAAGTGAAGGATGCTGCTTCCCAGGTGCGTGTGGGCTTCTTAGTCCCCAGTAGCATCGCTCATTCGCTCCTTGGTTCGTTCATTCATTCACCCAACAAATACCAGCACCTGCTCACACCACGCCCTGTTGGCGGCCCTGGGAAGGCCTGGTGAGACACAGAATCAGCACAGGCAGCCACACCTCCACCCTTCCAGAACCCACTCTCTCCAGGTGGGAGACGGACTTACAGATCAAAGGGAAGAAGAAGGTGGTCAGTGAGACGTGCTGTGAAGGGACCCAGGAGTTCGACAGGACAGAGGCAGTGGAGGTGGCATCATAGACCCAGAACACCCCTTTCCCCCACTTCTGCCATGCTCCAATCTCCGGGGGACACCCTGTGCAGGCCCCTGCACACCACGAGGGGCCTTCCCGAGCTGCACACTGGGCACTGTGTTTCTGCACAGCCAAGACCCTCTTCCTGACAGGAGCCCCCCAGCGTCAGGAACATTCTAGGGTGATCTGCTCGCAGGTCCTTGGGGCCTCCCTCCAGCCACTCTCTGTCCCCAAGATGCTGAACTCCAATCTCCAAAGCCCACTTCAGTCCTCTGGGCTGTTTTAATGGGAGTGACTCGCAGCTGCACCGTGGAACAGTCCAGCTCATCTCCAGCAGGGGCAGACAGATGTTCTTTATGTTCAGGAGTGAGGCCTGGGCTGGGGAGACTGGAGCCACCACCTTCCTGGGGCCAGAAAGTTGACCTTGGAAAACATGTGGACAGGACAGGGCGAGGGCCTGGCATATACACTGGCTTCTCGGGACAGCAGACTTTCCTTCCTCCCTCTGGCTGTGCGCTGATTAGAACAAGCCCCACCAGAGGACGAGCACTACTGAGGCCCCTCCTGGATAATTCCCTCTAATTAGGCAAAGCTTTAGCTGTCTGCAGGGCTCCTTGCCAGGGGCAGCCCCCCCCTCCCCAGCATTGCCTCAAAGTAACGGCCTGCCCCCTGCCTCCGACCCCAGGATGGTGGGAAATTGAGGCTCAGGGAAGCTGGGGCTAGAGATTCTCACTGTCACTCACATTTGGCATCAGAATGGAAAGTGACCTGCAGCGCCGTGTAGGGCACTCGGGACCAGAAGGCAGGGAGCAAGAGTCCGGCCACCACTGTGCGCCCTCCTGCTTGGATATGGTGCCACTCGGACCCTTTCTTGCTATGCTCAAGCTGTCCAGGAAGACCCTGCCCCTCCTAACTGCTGCCTGCCCACCCCGCCAGGAGCTGCTGACAACCTGGGGGAATGCTGGATGTTGGTTCAGTAAGCAGAGCTCTAAAAATAGCCTCCCGCTTCGAGAAGTTCATTGTTCAGAGTCCTATATTTTTATACCTATATAAAAGCCACTTCTGGAGGTCTGGGTGCTGGCTAATTAGGAATAATGCTGTAGCTGGGAGGGGCATCTGGACCAGACCTTATGTCAGCCTCAGCAGGGCAGGGCTCAGGGTGAGAAGTTAGGAGGAGGGGGTTTGGCCTGGAGGTCAGAAGGCAGTCAGCAGAGATGCAGCCAGGCACCCATGGTGCGGTTGCTCTGGGAGCAGCTGTTCTGGGCTTAGGGGCCTCCTGAGAGGTCAGAGGGTCACAGAAGCCAAGAGACATGGGGGTGGAGACCAGGGGTCAGTGCTAGGGGCTGGGCCCCACTCCAAGGCTGGAGGGAACCTCCCATTTCTTCTTGGTTGAGACCTCTGACTCCTGAAATTTGCCCTGCCTCGGCCTCGGCTTGCTGGTAGGAGGGCTCGGGCCCCCTCAGCAGCCCACTGGTCCCCCTGCTTGCCCCTCAGGAACTGGTGAGATCCCCAGAAGGGAGGCCCCAGCTGGCTACACCTTCTGCTGCCTGCTGAAATCTCAGTGGGCCACCCCTCTTCTGTCACCGTGCAGATAGGCTGGAGCTGTCCCAGCTTTAAAACCAGTCTTCCAGTCTTGCGGACCCCAACCCCCTTCAGCTGTCACCCCAAGCCCCCTGTCTTCTCAGCCACTGTCCTTGAAGGCTTCTTCTGCTCCAGCTTCTTTCCTCACCCTGCCACAGCCCGACTTCTGACCCCACTCTATGCCAGCCTTCCGTTGCCCTGTCCCTGCTCTCTGCTGCCTCAGCTGCTCGGTGACTCTGGCCTCACCAACTTGGTGGCATCAGGACCCTGAGGATGCCTGTCCTTCCTCTCATTCCTCCCACATGTGTCTTGTGGCTTGTCACCAAACCCCACATAGATCTCTTCTCACTGTCCCCACCTGGCTGCCGATAGTGCTGGCCCCCAGGCAGTGCCATGTCCTCCCTGCCTCCTTCCCTGCTCTCAGCCTGCAGGTTCTGGGCCTGCCCGCCCCTCCATGCAGGCCACGCTGAACTCCCACCCTGTTGACACTGTGGACACCCACCTCCTCAGCTCTGTCTTGGCCCTCACGGTCACACGGCTCCTCCCTGGGTCCTGGCTGAGGCTGCGTGCCTCCTAGGAAGCCTCCAGGGCACGGGGCTCCGCTGCCTCCACCCTGCTGCACCAGTTGCTTCCTCTGTTCCCTTCCTTAACACGGCTGTCATTCTGAATTAGTTGCATCCCCCAGTGTGCCTGTGAGGACAGGGCTATGTCTGTCTGTTCACTGCCATACTCACAGTGCCTGGCAGGGGTCGGTCACCTAGTTGGCATTCGGTATGTGTTCCCTGAGTGAAGCGCCAGAGTTCTGTGTTGTAATGGAATCAGTTTCCCATCCTAGTGGGGAAGCCCCAGTTCTCAGGGCCGAACATGAAGACAGTCACATCCCCACATGTAGTGGCACCGTTGAGTGCTGTAGAGGGAAATGAAGCAGGGAAAGATAAGGGTGGGTCCAGGAGGGGTATGGCTTTTAAACAAGGTGAGCCAAAGAAGGTGAGGAAGTGAACCCAGTAACCATCTGAAAGAAGAGACCAGGCAAAGGGAAAGGCATGGGCAAATGTCCTGAGGCAGGAGTATGCCAGGGGTGTAGAGTAACAGTGGGGCCTGGGTGGGGTGGCCAAGAGGGCATGGAGGGAGGGGGGTAGCAGGAAGAATGTTCGTTCAGGTGTTAGAGTCTTCTGGGTTACTCTGAGGATTCGGGCTCTGGATCCCAGTGATCTGGGATCAGAGGAAAGGCGTGGTCAGGGTTGTATTTTAACAGGATTCTGGCTACTGTCTGGGGAAGGGGGGAAGGTGTAGTAGAGAGGCTATGGCAGCAGCACAGGGAAGAGGTGATGGCAGTGAAGACTGGGCTGGTGGCAGGGGGCAGCCCTGTGGGCCAGAGGTTGCCTCTGCTCTGAACGCAGAGCAGCCAGATCTGCCGACAGATGGGAAGTGGGGTGTGAAGAAGAGAAACTTGCCAGGAGTTTTTTTGGACTGAGCCGCTGGAAGGATAGCATTGGTCTCAGCCGAGGTCAGGGAGGCTGCCGAAGGAGCTGGCCTAGGGTTGGGGGGAGCACAGGAGCTCCATGTCCATCCTGCCTTTGAGAGGGTCTACTCGTCATCCAAGGGGTGGTGCTGGGCAGTTAGATGTTGGGGTTTGGGGGGGTGCTTCTGTGATTACTGTATATCTTCCTTAAAGCAAATTTGGTAACTTGTTAAAGCAGGAACCCACCTGACTCCCCTCCCCACATCTGCCAAGCCCTTCTGGAGTGTCTCTTGGATTATCCAAGATGAGGGAAGAGGGTGTGGAGAGCCTCCCTTACTTCCCTGGGGAAGTCTTCTCTGTCCCCTTCTTGCTGGGATACCGGCTGTGTGTCCCTTTACACACTCACTCTTACCTTGAAATGCATCCATCTGTGTCCTTGTACCCTGCTCCTTGCAGCCAGGCCCGCCCTGGGGGGCTGCCTCCTGGCCCAGGGAGTTTTCACAGAGTGGGAAGGACTAGGAGAACATCATACAGCTGAGTCCTGGCTCTGCTCCGAGCTCTACAGTCTTGGGCAAGCCACGAATCCTGAGTCTCCTCTATGGGATCATTGCAGGGGTGAAAAATGTGAACATGGTTTGTGCAAGGGCTCCCATGTGGCATGGTGGGGGAGTGTATTTGGGTGGTGACCCACCCTGAGCTGCAGCAGTCCCTGAAGACTGGTTTTCTAGTCCCTGCTGGAACACTGGCAGTATCCGCTAAGGCAGCCCCTTCCCCAGTAGCTGAACTGCTAAAAATCTCTATCCACTAAAGCTGCAGGGCTGCCTTCACCCTGCTTCTGGTTCCTCAGACCTGCCTGCTCCCGTTGCCCCCTGTAGAGATCTAGGGGTTGTGGCTGGTCCCAAGGCTGCCTTTCCCCAGCTGAGCCCTCCCTGCTCTTGCTCAGAGGACACAGCCTTCTTTTCCTTCCCTCACTTACCTCTTCCCCAGACACTGCCCTAGTCTGTCTGCATCCCTCCCCGAGGACCTGGAACAGAGCAAAACCATCCCCTTCCCTGTCCTGAGTGATAGACCTCAGTTAATATAGCCCTGGGCAGCAAAGAGCTGTAGAAGTCGCACAACAGAGCATGTAAGGGCTGGGAAGGAATTGTCCCTGTCCTGGCCTAGACTCCCTTTCTGGAAATCAGAAACCCTGGGAGCAGAGCGTGGGGGAGGCCACAAGGCATGGAGGCATGAGGGCATCCATATTTCGGAAGGCTGTTTGGCTCTGGTATGTGCAGACTGCCAGCAGTCCATGTGGACCAAGGCTCCTGGCATGGGCGTTTAACCCAGGAAGGCTTTCAGAGTCCTCCTTCCTGCAGCGGAAGACCCAGGCCACCCTAAAGAGGGTGGCTACACCATGTGATAGGACCATAGCTGGCCACATGCAGCCCAGGCTTATTTCTCTCGTGACCTTACACAACCCCAAGACCTCCAGGCTCTGGACCCCAGCCCCAGGCCCCTGGCATGTCAACTGCATGATTTTCCTCTGGGCAGCTGGGTGGCCAAGGCACCCACTTGGGGTAAGTGACTTGGCCCCACCGAGCCCCAGAAGGCACAGCTCCCTCCTAGCTCCCAGGATGGTAGCTGGGTCACAGGCTGTGTTCGAACACTCAGTACAACACCTGTACCCAGCAGGTTCCCAGGAGAGTCACTGCTGCTAACCCACCCCATGTGTGCATGTGTGTGAGTGACTAAGAAGTCACATAAGCCCAGTGAGTAAATGTGCAGACTCAAGCCACACTGTCTGGGTTCCAGCCCCATGACCTTGGGGTTGAGCTTAACCTCCCCTCCGTGCCCATAGGGTGGTTTGTTAGAGGACTAAGTGAGTTACTTAGAAGGCTTAGAAGACCACTGACTATATAAACATTAGGTGTAACTACCATCAGCATCATCAGTGTTGGAGTGAAGAGCCAGCCCCCTAACCAGAGGGTCCCTGCTTCCCCCTTTCCCCCCTTGCCTCTCCGCCCGTAGAGACTGCCCTCTGACTAACATTTTTCTTGAGAAAAGTAATTCATGACTTCACAGGCCATAATTAGAGACATCCATGACCCGAGTGGCCGAGGGCCCCCGGCCCTGACTCACTCCCCAGCTAGAGTCAGGATGTGGCGTCTGGGCCATGGGGCCCGGGTCCCTTTCTGTGACTCTCCCGCCCCTCTCTAGGGCCTCGTCACCAGCGACTACAGCCCATGGCCAGAGGAGGTTGTCCGCGTAGAGAGAGGCCCCACAGCAGGAAGAGGCGGGCGACCCTGGCTCGCGCACTGGGCCTGTCTGCCCCCCCACTTCTAGCTGCCGGGATGTGTAGGTTGGGCCCTGTCCATCAGAGTAACCAGAGACGGCAATTACAAAGTGCCTTTTATGAGCCAAGCAGTCTTTTAAGGACTTCTCTGTGTTAACTCTGTTACGTCTCATAGCAGTGGCATGAAGTCGGCTCTCTGCCCCGATTTTGCAGGAAAGGAAACTGAGACATGGAAGTATTCCCACCCAGTCACACAGTTGATAAGCAGCAGAACCCAGAGCTCTGACTCCTGCCCCCTCACCTGGTGGAAAGGCCACAGGGATGCTGCCGGGGAAGAGGGGAACTTTTCAAAATGTGTTCTTAGTTCTTAGGTGTTTTTCATCATCCTAGGGCAGTCAGAAACTCTAGATGCTGTTTGTAGTGATCCAGCCATTCCTCCACATAAAACACACGCACCAGACTCCGGCAGAGGAAGGCATGTTGGGAAAACTGGAGAAGGGGAGGAGGAGGTTGGGGACACTTTCCAGGGACTCAGGGCTCCAAGTGCCCAGGCCAGCAGGGGAGGACTGGGGACACATCTGTGTGTAGGTCCAGCTGTCATCTGGACGGCTGTGCTGGGCCAGGCCCATCTCAAGAGCCTCATCGTGCACATGTGGAACTTTCTCAGGAAGGATCCAGTCTCAGTCACTGTCTTTGCAGGAGGCTGGGGCTTTAAGGGACCCATCCTTCAAGGAGCAGGACTCTGGGAGGGCAGGGAGTAGACCCTCTCATACTGTCTCTTTCTCCAGGTAATCTACACCGTGACAGAGTGTGGGAATGGGGGCCACACTAAGCGGGGGGTGGCCCCATGCAGGAAGTAGGCTTTGTGCTGGGACCAGAGTGTGGCCTCTTAGAACCAGACTACTCCCAAGTGAAGGGCAGTGGGGAGCTACAGGGTGAGGGTCTAGATTCAGACAGTCCATAGCAGCTTTTAGCCAGTAGAGGAGTTCTTTTGCTCTATTTCTGACAAGTGTCTGACCTGCTACAGCTTGCACACCTCCAGTGACAGAGAGCTCACCACTTCCTAAGCACCCCTAATCATGTGAGAGTGTTGTCAAGTTGGGCAGACTTGGTCATGGTCTGTCCATGGAAATCTGTTCCTTCTGCCTCTTGTCACTCTGTCAGAGGCTTGATGGTAGACATCCCCGCTTGCTCCCCTCTGGCTGCTTTTCTCCTGGCCAGGCAGTCCAAGCTTTTGGTGAGAGGTGGTTTCCAGACCTGGAGGTTTATTCCTGGCATACTGTAATTTGGGGGTTGGCAAGTAGGGTTCATGCCACGTGCCAGCTGGGGTCAGTCACGTGGAACTCTGGGTTGGAAGATGTGCAGGAGGGAGTCTGTGATCCATTAGCGATGTCGGCCAGCCGAAAGTGGGGCGAACAAGTGCCCCCCACTTTGTGATCTGTACTCTCGGGCTCCAGACAGTCCATGCAGCACCAAGACACAGTCCTCTGCTGTGTTCTGACACCTGTAGCGGCTGCAGGGCTGTTGTGGCTTCTGGTTTTGTATTAATTCGTGGTGGTGACTGGCTTCCCAGCTGCATCACAGCATCGGCTCATGTTAAACTTATAGTCAGCCAAAAAAATCTTGTCTTTCTCCAAAGAACAGCCATCAAACCGATCTTCCCCCTGGGCTTGACATTGTTTCCATTATATGGATATATAAGTAATTTAAATCAATCCCTGTTGACGGGCATTTAGATTATTTCCAAATGTTTATAATTAGAACCAACACTGCGGTGAAATTCCTTGTATTTATCTCTTCGCAGATCCACTCATTTCCTTAGCGTGAATATCTAGCAGAGGGATTACTAGACCAGGAGCCTCTTCGAAGAGTGCTGGGGAGTGGCCACCTAACTGTCATAGAATGTTCCAGAAACTCTAAACTGTCAGGGACTGTCAGGTCCTTGGAACGGGTGCCCGCCCCACTCCCTGATTTGCATATGGCCCAGGCGTCTGAGAGAGACCCCCGAATGCTGTTGTGTGGCGTAGGACTCACTACAGAGTGTTGAGGCCTGGCTGATGGATTCAAGTTGTGGAAGAAGCTTCCGCAGAGGAGCCGACCTGGTGATTAGACATTGAGCTGCATCTGGGAAACCACCGTGGTGAAGAAGCAGTGTGCAGGGTGGGCTGCTGGTGCAGGAGGCTCTGGGAGGGTGGGGGGCTGGGCTGGGGCTGGTGGTTCCCTGACCCCCAGCTCCCTGCTGTGTCAGGCGTGGACATCATATAAAGCAAAGATCTCTGAGGTGTCTGATCTGCTGTGGGGAGGGAGAAGAGGGCTGTCCTGTTCACACTCCCCAGGGAAGGAACTGGGGGGCATAGCCGAGTACTAAGCAAGAGCGGGCGAGGGGTTCAGGGTGTTGCTGTACGTAAAGCATCTTTACGGGTTCTTCCAGAGCTTCTGCTGCATCGAGCGGACTCGATCACTGTTTCTAGCTAGTACTCTGAAAAAGTTACATCAACTTAAACTTCTGAAATGCCTGTTGCTGCCCATACCCGTCAATCCTGGGCATTCTCACTTGGAAAAAAAAAAGAAAAAATGATCTTTCTGTGAACGAGCTGTCTGGCTCGGATTAAGAAAAGACTCTCTTTTTATGTCTAATAGCATGTAGCTTCCAATTATCCTCTGGCTTACAGTGGGTTCTTAAACTTCATGCAAGCATTCACACACTTCTCACTTTTGTCCACTCCTATACCAGAGGGCAGTGTCTGTGGCGGGGTCATTGCTGGCTGCAAGAGGTTGGCCTGGCCATTTCGGTTCTGATCAGGGTGGTCTGAGGCTGATGGTGATTTTGGTGGGGTGGAAGGCCTACCCCATGCACCAGGCAAGGGGATACTGTTCATGTAGATCTCACAGGACTTGGTGGCAGACTGAGCGGAGCAGGGCGGGAGCTGGCGGTGTGGGAGGGACTGAAGAGATGACAGCCAGAATCCCAGCTTGGTCACTGCGTGAGGATGGAGAAAGATAAGGAGTTTGGTTTGGGGCACATAGGAGGTCTGGCGGGGATGCTGTAAGAAGCTGTTCCAGGACTCAGCCAACAGCAGGCATGGGGAAATGCTTTCCCTCACTTGGCAAGTATTTCCTGAGCACTCTTAGCCAGGCATAAGTTGGCACTTGGGAAACATCAGTAAGCAAAACAGAAAAATTACCTTCACCCTTGTAGCACTTATGTACTGACATGGGAGACAGCCACAAACCAAAAATCATGATAAATATATTATGTGTTTTGAAGTGATGATCATCATCGAAGATTTTTTAAAAAAAGAAAAGAAAAAGCAAAGCAAAGAAAGAGACCAGGAATCTTGAGGGGGAGGGAGCTGTGATTTTAAATCTGGCAATAGCAGAGACATGGGGAAGAGTGTTCCAGACAGAGAGAACAGCCAGTGTAAAGACCCTGAGGCAGGAGTGTGCCTGACCCCTTTGAGCGGAGAGAAAGGAAGCCAGTGAGTCAGGAAGTCAGAATGAGCAAGGCTTGGGGGAAAAGAGCCGAGATGAGAGCAGCCAAGGTCAGGCGTTCAAGGACATTGCAAGGACAGCGTCTTCTAAGTGTGATGGGACCAAGGAAGGAACGCGATATTCTGGGGGTTTTTTGTTTTGTTTTGTTTTAAAGATTTTATTTATTTATTTGACAGACAGAGATCACAAGTAGGCAGAGAGGCAGGCGGTGGGGGTAGGGGAGCAGGCTTCCCGCTGAGTAGGGAGCCCGATGCGGAACTCGATCCCAGGACCCTGAGATCATGACTGGAGCTGAAGGCAGAGACTTAACCCACTGAGCCACCCAGGTGTCCTTGATATTCTGTTTTATTGGAGTCACTGTGGTGGCCATGGGAAAGAGAGAGGCAGGGGGACCGTTGAGGAGGCTGTTGTGATAATCCAGAGAGCAGTGATGGTGGCCTGGACCATCTGCTGAGAAGTGGGAGAGCCTGGGTATGTTTGGACGATAGGGCTGATAGGAGAGAGGAGACCAGAGTTGGCGTCATGGTGAAGAGAAAGGCTACAGGTGACCATCAGACCCCTTTCCTTGGCTTTGAGGGGAGGCTTGGCCCTCTTTCCCTAGGATGTTCTGGAACCTCCTGCCTTAAGAGAGTTGGGAGCAGGGTAATGCTCAGAGCCAGAATCCTGGGACTGGCACAGCCCAGAAAGTGCTTGCTTCCCACCAGCCACTTATGTCCCTGTCATGCCAGGACCCACACTGACATCCTGCTCGTGACCCCAGCCGTTGAGATAGCCAGGCTCTTCCCCACTACCAGGCAACATACAGCCCTTCTGCCCCAAACGACAGCCACCAGGGAATGACAACAACCTACCAGATTCACAGACTGACCCCTGCCCCGTCCCCACTGTCGTCAGGAAGAATGCTCCTTTGCCTGTTCATTGTTACTCTGAGGCCAGAGGGCAAGGCCTAGGTAGAGGGTTGGATCCCCCACAGAACATGAGAGGTGGACGCTGCTCCTTTATCCCAGGGCACATCAGGGCAGCACAATGAGGGTCCTGGCCCACCGTTCCCTAATGGAGCCACTGTGAGGCACGGATAGAAGGGCTTCCTGCTCTGAGGACCTGCACGGAGACCACCCCTCAATCTCCCTGTGTTTCTGTAAACTCAGGGTTATGAGACTATTTTAAAACCTTCTGACCAGAGCGCCAGCTGCTCATCTTCAAGGATGAGATTTTGTTTCCTGTCAGCCTTTTGCTTGGAAAAACAGACTCTGCCCTGACTGAAGCATTTCCAGTATGGGGGTGTGAGGGTGGAAGTACTTCCTCATGAGATGCTCACAGGGCGCCCAGAGAAGGTGAGGCAGGGAGACGCCTGGGGCAGGAGCAAAGGCGGGGACTTCGGGTCGCCTTTCTGTGGGTGGACTTGCTTTATTGACTACCTACAGGTCTGACAGGGGTGTCCCTCTCTCTTTCATACAACTATGGATCAAGCCATCAAGTATTTATTGTGAAGTATTGCTCAAAGTTTTATCCGAAGAATGGGAGAATTTTTAGCTCTGTTGGTCCCCATCCTTCTCTCCCTCCTTCTCCCTCTCGCAGATACACGGGCCCAAAGGAGACTGCTCCTGGGTAACTGATGTCAGGAGAGTCTTAAAGGGTGGGTATTCCTCTGACACCTTAAAAGCATCTGGTCCATCCCACATGGATAACGGACAGGGAGATAGGCCTTGAAATGAGGGGCGACCCACCCTGATTTTCCGCCAGATGAAGGCAGAACACTCAGAGCTCTTCCCCAAGGAAAGACCTTTGTCACACTTAAGCTTCTGGGGAGCAGGAGGGGCCGTCCTCTGTCACAGGATACCCACAGCCTGTTCTCAGAGGCCAGAGCCAGTTGGTGGAGCGGAAGTCCTGTACTATTCTTGAACTACAAGTTGGAAGGCAAGTGCTGGGATTTGCAGCCTGTCCCTGGCTCAGGGCAGAATTGGAACCACAGGGCAGGCTACTTCCCTCTGCCCCCATTCTGAGTCTGCCTCCCCCAGGAGTCCGTGAACAGTCCCGTTCGACACTCACAGGGCGACGCTGCCAGGCCTTGTGACACTGGCTGGAACCAGAGCTGGGCAGGGGGTAGACACTTGTTCCCAAGGCTGTCACACCCAGCGTGTTGCCATTGGTCTGAAGACAGGACCATGGAGGAAGGCCTGCAGCCTGGGAAGGGGAGCTGTGTTCCCTTCTTTCTGCTGGGCCCCTTCCAGAGAGACCCCTGCCCTGGCCCCAGGGATCAGAGCGTCTTTAAAGGTTGAGTGATACCCTGCAAGGACAGGAAAATGGCAAGGCTTGACCAGAGAGGCTGCTAGATGCTGTGCCACACACAGCCTTGCCTCTTTGTGCTATACTGAAAAGCAGTCTACAACAGGAGCCCATGTCTGTTTTCTGAGTTCCTGAGTTTGGGATGAGTAAGCCAGCCAGTCCCTCTCTGTCCCCCCAGGCTAGCACTTGGAATGTTGAGAGGGAGGTGTCTGCATCCTGGGGATGAGGCTCCACGCGGTGGAGGGGTGCACACACCCCCCCCACCAAATCTTGGAATCCCACAACTTGGGCTTTGACCTCAACTCACCCACTCACTACCTATGCAGACAGGTCTCTGTACTGCTGTGGGCCTCAGTTTCCCCACCTGGAAAAGGGGGGCTAGTAATTCTTTCTTTGCAGACTAATTTAAGGTTTTAAAAAAGAAAAATGTATGTATAACACTGTATTCATTCCCAAGCCCGCCATAACAAGGACCACAGACTGGGCAGCTTAAATAACAGACATTTATTTTCTCACTGTTCTGGAGGCCCCAAGTCCAGTATCAAGGTGTCAGCAGGGCTGGTGCCAGTGAGGCCTCTGTCCTTGGTGTGCAGATTGGCCACCTTTTCCCTTTGCCCTCACATGGTCGTCCCTCTGTGCATGTCTGGGTCCTCATCTCCTCCTCTTCTTAGGAGGACATCAGTCTTGTTGGATTAGGACCCCAACGGACCTCATTATCCTAACTATCTCTTTGAAGACCGTCTCCCCCCACATTCTGAAGTATTGGGGGTTAGGACTTCAAGATATAAATTCTGGGGGGACACGGCTCAGCCCCTAACCACCCCCCCAGTGCCTGACCTCTAAGTAGGTATGTAGTAAGGAGTCACTTTCATCAATGTCTTTTTAAAATAAGAACAAAGGGTACAAAAATCAGTGGTTTACTTAAGTCAGATGGTGGGAATGAGGGAGAGAAGGGGACTGGATCCATTTAGCTGCTCAGTAGATTTTCACTGACCCTTTCCTGCCATGGGCCAGGCCCTGCTGTAGGCACTGGGGCTTGTCAGTGCACATGATGTGTCCAACCTCTGCCCTCACAAAGCTGAGGTCCTCACGTAGGAGATGGACAGTGAGCAAAATCAATCAGTGAAGTATGTCAGAGGCCAGCCAGCGGTGTGGGGGACGCTGTGGGGCTGCCTCCTGCCTGCGGCCCCCTCCCACCTTCCAGCTCCCTGTCGGGCCCCGGGATCTGGTCTCCCACTCACAGGAGGCCTCTCTCTCTTCTCTCTGTCCCCTGCAGCGTGGAGGGCGAGGCCCCCAGCAGCGAGACCGGCACGTCGCTAGACAGCCCGTCGGCCTACCACCAGGGCTCCCTAGCGCCTGCTTCCAGTCTGAGCCCCGACCGCTACGAGCACGCGTCAGTGGGAGCCTATGGGCTGTACTCGGGGCCGCCGGGGCAGCAGCAGCGCACACGGAGGCCCAAACTGCAGCACTCGACTTCCATCCTGCGCAAACAGGCCGAGGAGGAGGCCATCAAGCGCTCGCGGTCACTGTCTGAGAGCTATGAGCTCTCCTCCGACCTGCAGGACAAGCAGGTAGGTGGGGCCTGCCTTGGGAGCAGGTGGGAGCCTGGGGTCAGGCAGCCAGGTGGCTCTGGCTGGAGACGGGTGCCAAGGCCTTTGCTGGGCCAGCCTGAGGCTGCAGGAAGCTCAGCTTTCCCACAGATTGACGTCCACTCAGGTGCACTTGTGCTATGAACATGGCCTTCACCTCCGCCCAGGGTCCCCTTCTTGCTCTGCCCGATGCACGGAGGCACCCCGAGCGAAGGGACTGGGGTGTCAGGACTTGGGTCTCCACCCCACTCCCTGTCCCCATGGCCATGCACACAGGTTCAGTGGCCAGATGCTGAGTGTCTGAGGTCCCAGGGGACACCTGAACCTTAGATAGTCCTCAGGAGGAGTCCCCGAGGAGAAGGGCAGGAGGTCAGTGTACAACATAAATAGAACATGCTCCGAAAAGAACACCAAGCCTGTCCACAGCCCGCAGGCAAGGTTGCTTTATATCTCCTTTGGGTTACAGTCTGTGTTCTCGTGGGAAATGGCCACACTGAAGGTCTACTTCCTCCCGCAGACCCACCGTGGGGTTGGCACCCATGTGCCAGGAGGGCGAGGAGGGTGCATGGCCTGCCTGCCTGGCTGGGCTCCAGGGAAGGACTAAAGATAGTCTCCTGGGTTGAGGGAGAGGCCTGTCCCAGCTGGGTGGGGGGTGGGAAGCAGAGGGAATGAGCAATCACTGGGGTGGGGGACAAAGATTATCGCGTTGAGGTCCTCCAGAGTATAGGCCCCTAGAAGACTCTTGAGTAAGAACTCTTGGGTGAAACTGAAGGGACATTTCTGGCTTCAGGAGACCCTCAGGCTATGGCAAGCAGCTGTGTAGATGTACAGGAGCTGGGGGAGTCAGGCTTATCTGTCCAGCTTCCCCCAGCTCCTGGGCCATCTCCTTATGAGTCCTAGGTGGTCACATCGACCCCTTACCTTGCCACCCTCTGTTTGCTCCTATTTGTCTTTTGCGGAGCAGCGTCTGGGCCTGTCATGGCACCTGACTTCCGGGAACCATGTGGGCGCTGCCCAAGGTGGGTCTTTCCTCCTCCCAACCCTCTGCCCCCAACAAAGTCTCCTACCAGCCCCTCCTCTCCCTGTCCTCAGGCTACCTATCTCACCCCTGATTCTCTCCATCCTTCTACAGAGGACCCCCTGTTGGGCTGTGGGAGCAGAAAGTGCCCCCATCCCCCTACCCATCATGGCACTTGGCTCCATGGCCAGGCCCACCACAGGGGAAGACCACCTCTGTTCCTCTGATCACTTACACCCACATCCAAAGTGAATCGGAAGCAGTTGGTAGTAAAAGACCTCCAGCAGAAGCGTTGGGAAACAGAAGTGAGGAAGTTGAAGACCCCACAGAGGCCTATGGAGATAATCCTTTGGTTCATATGGCCTAACTGGGGCCACAGCTGGTCATTCTGATCCCATGCATGTTCACCAAATACCCAGTGTGTGCCAGACACTGTGCTGGGTGCTGGGGAGTCCACAGTGGACAGGGTGAGGCCCCAGCTCTTGAGCTGACACTTTGGTCCAGGAGATGGTCCCACAAGCAAGTTAGCAATAAAGACAGTTTAATTCCAGAGCGTGATACAAACCCCAGAGATCACGAAATTGGGGGAAGAAGTGGTGGCTGTGGAAGGGGACAGCATTGGATAAGGAGAGTGGGGAAGGCCTCCTCAAGGTGGTATCTGAACTGAGCGTTTGAAGGAAGTGGCCTTCCAGGAACCAGTAACCCCAGGTGCAAAGGCCCTGAGGCAGAACAAGGGTGGCAAGGAAGAGGTGGTAAAAAGATGAGAGGACTACTGAGCTGTTGAGCTTCCCGGCAATGAAAGCAAGAATGGGAACAGGACAGACTATATGGGAACTGCCCAATGAAAGTAGGGCACACAATTCCACGAAGATTAAAGCCGAGTAAGCAAAAGTCCCGTTTAGTGAAGGGAGCCCTTTGGCTTCAGGGCCTCTGCACCTTCTGGTGGTTTCCTATCAAAGAGAGCAGGAGTCCTGAGTCATCAGAGCTGCTAGTTCTGCTTTGTGGAAGGGTGTTCCTATCTGTTCCCTGTCCCTCCCCTGCTGTTGAGACGCATCCTTTTAAAGAGAGAGGGAGGGCTAGGGGTCATCTCCATGTCACATTACTTCCCAGAGCCTCTGTCCTCCGAGAAGGGGGATGCCAAGGCTGCTCTACAGGCTGGAGGTCCTGTGAGTATCGGGTGAAGGCGACATACAGCAGGTGAGCACATATAAATTGGATTCCCTCCCCTGCACCCCAGTAAACTTTCAGGCTGGGCCTCGGGTCCGTTGTGGCCCAGGAGGAGGAATGACCACCATGAGTCTGGGGACTGTGTAAGAACAGGCCTGGGTCGGTGTGTGTCCTCCAGGGAAGACCAGGAAGGAGGGACTGAGAGGGGCTTTGACGACAACGCAGAGCCAATTCCTGCCTTTCCAAGGTCGCTCTTCACCCCCCTCACCCTTCCCCCAGATTTGGGAAGCTGGTCTCAGACAAACAGCGTCCCTGCCTAATTGTCTAGGCCCCTAGTAAGCAGGAGAGAAAGAGCCCTGAGTGAGCCCTGGGCCTTACGCTGGTGGCCCTGGTATCATGACTCTGCCCCTGAAGGCGACATGAGGGGGGCCAGGCTACCGGCCTTGAAGGGCGGAGGAGGGGGGCTTCCCAGAACTCAGCCTTGGGCCCTTTATCGGCCCCGTCGGCTTTCAGAGCTCCACTCAAAACCCCCAAAAAACAGAGTCTGCTTACAGATGTGGAAGTGAGGTCATCTCTTTGGATGGTGTTCAGTAACTTCAGGGCAAGAGAAAAAACAGACCCACCCTGGCTGACTCTGGGCCCAGAAAAGTCATTTTGATCCACCCCCCTCCCCCCACATGCACACACATTACCCTCTCCTGCTGTGAAGGGAGCCGCTTTGTCCAGCCTGCTGCTCCCTCTCTCACGGGCCCCAGAGAGCTGGCGCTTTCAGTGTCCAGGGAGAGCCGGTGTCCCTGACATGGGTGGCCTCCCAGAGCCAGGAAGTGAAGGGACCAGGACTGGCACCAGGGTACGTGAGGCCCCAAGCCCTCTGTTCCTGGCCCGCCCCACAGTGGCTCTGAGTGACCCTCTCCCGCAACTCGGGCCATAGTGTGGATTTGGTCAGTGTCTGTTTGGTTTTCTTTCAGTGAGGTGTGTGTATCTGCCTGGTTCCCTGAGGAGAGGGACCTTATCTTTGCTTCTGGAGGGCAGGGACCTTATCTCTCTGTGCCACCAGCTTTGGTGTGATGCCAGGCACAGCATAAGCAGGTGGGGTCTAGACAGGCCAGGGGGTGGTGCTTTGCCTCGTTGGCGCAAGAGTGCCTTCCTCCTGAAGGCCTCAGGCTTTTCCTGGCCCTTTCATCAGGCACCCCCTCTGTCCAGCAGTCCAAGAGCCCTGGCTTGGTGGAGAAGCCAGTTGCTTATCTTGAATTTTCTTTGCTTCCTACAGGGTAGCCTCCTACTTTATGGGCATATTTTCACTCAGGAGCATGGCACAGGAAGCAGTCCTCGGGGTTGTCCTTGATTACCAAGGGCTGGAGTGAGCCTCGGGGCTTTGGGAGTCTGGGTGTCACACGGAGGAGTCCCAGACAGTGCCACCTGCCCATAGCCCGGCCCCGTCTCTGTACCTCACCACGAAGAGGGGCCATCAGAACCTGGGGTGGCAGAATAAGTGCTTGCTCTGGAGTCTGGAGGCCTCTGCCTCTGAGCTGAGTCACTTCTCTGGGCCTCAGTCTCCCCATCTGTCCAGTGAGGGGAGTCGAGGACCCCCCAAACCATCAACATCTTCCAGGAACGCAGCTGAGAGTCTTCTAGGCCCAGCTGTCCCCATGCTTGGCATGAGCTAAGCTGTTGTGTCCGTCTCATCAGGTGCTCACCACAGTCCTACGAGGTAGGGCTGAGTACCGTCCCCACTTTACAGATGAGGAAACAGGAAATGCACAGCCCCAAGGCTTGCTCAGAGTGGCGCAGCTAACGAGGGGCAGGGCCAGGCTTATAGCCTGGGCATGTGACCTTGAAGCCTGCTCCCCACTGCTCCCCACTAAGGTGATTATTTCAGCCTCCCTGAAACTCAGTGACACCCCCCACCACCACCTCCACTAGCTGGTAAGAGCTCGAGGTCACTGCGGTAAGGAGGAAGTAAGTCCCAAAGCCTGCCACCAAGGGTCCGGGTCCAGGATCTCACTGAAACCTTTGGCTGGTCCCTTAACCTGCTCATGCTTCGGGTTCTTCCCCTCTGCTCCTCCTCCAGCATCTCGCTGTTTCATTAAAGCCCAGGCCACAAGACATGCTGGGGCCAAAGGCTTCTGTGTCCAAAGAAATTTGGAAACACTCCACCTTTCAAAGGTTCTGGGAGGTCGTGCAGGGAACATCCTTGCTTTCCCTTCAACAGGGGGTTTCTCCATCTTCTTGGTCCCAGGGAACCCCTGTTCTGGGCAACCCCACAGGCTTGCTTCCATAGTTGTCATAACCAACTTTGGGATGTGCCAAGGCCTTCCTGGCTGCTGCAGCCACGGAGCTGGGTGGCAGACATGACCGTGGGTGGGTGTGGTGCTGCGCTGGCAGCGCACGGGGCTGAACGCACACGGGGCTGAGCTCACTAATGTCCTGTCCTGCCCCCAACCAGGTGGAGATGCTAGAACGCAAGTATGGGGGCCGCCTCGTGACCCGCCATGCGGCCCGCACCATCCAGACGGCCTTCCGCCAGTACCAGATGAACAAGAACTTCGAGCGCCTACGCAGCTCCATGTCGGAGAACCGCATGTCACGCCGCATCGTGCTGTCCAACATGAGGATGCAGTTCTCCTTCGAGGGCCCAGAGAAAGTGCACAGCTCCTACTTCGAGGGCAAGCAGGTCTCTGTGACTGATGATGGCTCTCAGCTCGGGGCCCTGGTGCCGTCTGAGTGCGGCGACCTTGGCGAGCCTCCCACCCTCAAGTCTCCCGCCCCGTCCAGCGATTTCGCGGATGCCATCACGGAGCTGGAGGACGCCTTCTCGAGGCAGGTAAAGTCCCTGGCGGAGTCCATCGACGACGCCCTCAATTGCCGCAGCCTGCACGCCGAGGAGGCACCAGCCCCCGACGCAGGGCGGACCCGGGACGCCGAGCCCAAGCCGGCCCTGCACAGCGTGGACCACCACAAACTGGACGAGATGACGGCCTCGTACAGTGATGTCACCTTGTACATCGACGAGGAGGAGCTGTCACCGCCCCTGCCCCTCTCGCAGGCAGGGCACCGGCCACCCAGCACGGAGTCGGACCTGCGGCTGCGGGCTGGGGGCGCCGCACAGGACTACTGGGCTCTGGCCCACAAGGACGACAAGGGGGACACGGACACCAGCTGCCGGAGCACACCGTCACTCGAGCGGCCGGAGCAGCGGCTGCGGGTGGAGCACCTCCCGCTGCTCACCATCGAGCCGCCCAGCGACAGCTCCGTGGACCTCAGCGACCGCTCGGACCGTGGCTCGCTTAAGAGGCAGAGCGCCTATGAACGCAGCCTGGGCGGGCCACAGGGCAGCCCCAAGCACGGCCCTCTGGGCGGCCCCCCCAAGAGTCTCCCCCGGGAGGAGCCAGAGTTGCGGTCCCGGCCCCCCCGGCCCCTGGACAGCCACCTGGCCATCAACGGCTCGGCCAACAGGCAGAGCAAGTCGGAGTCCGACTACTCGGATGGGGACAACGACAGCATCAACAGCACATCCAACTCCAACGACACCATCAACTGCAGCTCCGAGTCGTCGTCCCGGGACAGCCTGAGGGAGCAGACGCTCAGCAAGCAGACCTACCACAAGGAGACCCGCAACAGCTGGGACTCCCCCGCCTTCAGCAACGATGTCATCCGCAAGAGGCACTATCGCATCGGCCTCAATCTCTTCAACAAGTGAGTGCCTGCCGGCCCTGCAGGAGCACACGGGAAGGGCCTTGCTCTCATGCCCTAGGGCCTTTGCACACACTGAGGGTTTAAAAGCATATGTGTGAGGGTGGGGCCTTGTGCTAGCGGGGCCTCTACCAGCATCTGGCACAGTGATGCTGTCATAGAGGAGATTGGAGCCTGGTGAGCGGTGGGCCCGGCCCCCCCACCTGCGGACCCTGTCCTGGGGAGAGCAAAGGCTCACAGGCTGAGCAGCAGCCAAATGAGGGGTTTCTCTGTGATAGAGCAACACAGGGACAGGAGTTCAGGGCCTTGTGAGCACCTAGAGCAGCACCCAGCCACAGTAGCTTCTCAGGAAACGTGAATGTGCAGGCTGACGGCGCTGCGTAATGTGCCTGGTTGGGAACACCAGGCTCGGGGGTTTGGATTGGCTTCGCTGGGTGACAAGGGGCACGAAGGTCTTTGGGCAAGTGCATGATGGGGTCCGTGTCTGAGCAAGATCTCCCAGGGCTGGGGCAGGCTCAGCTGTTAGAGGCACGCGTCGGGGGAGGCAGGACAGAGACCTGGTGCTAACAGAAGTCTCAGCAAGGTCCCTGTGGTGGATGTGTGAATTGGGTCTGTTGAGGGACTGCTCCCCGCTGGGAGTTCTAGAAAGGTGCTGTGGGGGCAGTCCTGAGCACCGATTTAAAGAGGGAGACGGGTATTTAAAGCAGGCTATTCTTAGCACGGCCGAAAATAGCAAGCGGAAGGGGAGGAGGGCCGCACACTCCCTTGGAAGGGACGCCGGCAGGCTCTGGTTATTAAACATCGTATTTCACATCATTTCCATCCACAGGGCCTCTGGGATTGGGGCTCATCGGACATCAGCCTGGCGCTGACTCCTCCAAGGTTGGGGACACGGCCAGACTGCCCTGTGGCAACTGACAGGCATCCGCTGCACTTCCCCACTCTCTGCTTCCTCTTCGAGATGGAGGGAGGCTTGGGGGGCACTTTTGAGCCATCCCTGCTACAGGTGGAAGTGCTGTACTGTCTCCAGGGACTCAAAGAGGGTATAGGGAACAGGACCTTTACATGCAAGCAGTCAGAGGGCTCTGGGTCGCTGGTCCTCACTCAGCTGAGAACTTCGAATCTCAAAGACCTTGCATCTGCCTGGGAGCTCTCTCCTGAGACCCCCATCAGCTCACGTCTCACAGCACATAGGGACAGCCTCACCGCTGCATGAGCTGTGTCCAGCCAGCACATTAGCCGAAAGGACCATATTCTGCTGAGCCCATCCTGAGCTCTGTCCCAGAAGTCTGCTCCCACCCGCTTCTGGGCACGGCCAGCTCCCAGGTCTTCAAAGACCCAGGTCAGGGCCCTCCTGGGCAGGGGGCTGAACTGACCTGGGGGCTCCCATTGTGCCCAAGCCCACCACATCCCTGATATGGGAGTCCCAGCCGTGTCGACAGGTGAAGGCCAGAAAAAAACAGTCCCTCCACCAACCAGCGTTGGTCTGTGTAGATGCTCTCTAGCTCTGTTTTTAGTTACGGATGCAGTACGGGACTGTATTCCCCGTAGAAAATGAGAGCCTTCCAGTTAGGATAACGTTCCCTTAGGCTCTTGTTGTTTTTGGAGTCTCTCCTCCCAGATCTTCACTCCGTGCATGTGTGCGCTCTTAGGAACCGCAGACAGCCATGGCTCAGAGCACAGCTCCCCGGCGAGACTGCCCAGGCCCACAGCCTGGCCTTCCGTCTGTACAGTGTTTCTGGGCCCAATAGTGTCCACCTCACAGGGTGTGAGTTGTAAGGAAGCAGGTATGTGAAGTGTTTGGAGCAGCACCTGGCACCAAGGAAGCCCTTTCCAAGTGTTAGCTGCTGCCGCTGTGGCCTTGCTGACATTATCTGCGGCCTGGGATTGTGGACATCATCTTACTGGGATATTACTGCACCGCTTGCTGGTGGAGATCCAGCCCCCCGCCCCACCCCACCTTCGTCAGTGTGCATGGGCCACCTCCCTCCCTCCTGCTGCTCTGTAGTGGTCCCTGGTGTAGGGCTAGCCATATGATTGACCTGGCCCCTTGCTTCCACTTCCTCGTAATTACCAACCATCGAGGACAAGGAGTGTCTTTACATACACTCTCAAGAGAGTCTATAGAGAAGCTAGCTAAAAGCAGAATTACGGAGGCTTAGGTAGGCACATTTTTCACTGGAAACTTACCCTTTAAAGGGGAGCTCCATCCATTTCCTCTCTCTGCTGCTGGATCTGAGAGGTCCTCGTTCTCCCACATGCTTGGCAACACTGTGTTCTCTCCCCACCCCCAATCAAAGGGTAGACATTGTTGTCTCTTGGCCTTTTTAGTTTGCATTTCCCAGCATCTAAAATGGAGCAATAGAGCATCTGTATGTGTCTTTTTTTTTTTTTTTTTTTTTAAAGTAATCTGTACACCCAACATGGGGGTTGAACTTACCACTTTGAAATCAAGAGCCACATGCTTCATTGACTCAGCCAGCCAGGGGCCCCAGTTCATATTCTTGGCTCGTTTTCTTCTCTCAGGCTATTTGTCATGTTGATTTACCAGTAGTTCTTTATTTGTTGTGGATACTGATACTTTGTAATTACAAACATTTTCTGTCTGTCATTTGTCTTTAAAATTGTTTTCTTTTGAGCTATAACTCACAGTATCCTAAAATTCACCCATAGAAAGTGTATGGTTCAGTGGTTCTCAGATATATGTCTTTTAACTTTGTGCTTTTTCATCTAACAAAAGTGCTTATAATTTTTTGTGTTTTTAAAATTAAGATCATTGCCATCCAACATCAGTTTTAGGTGTACTAGGTAATGATTCCGTTTTTTATGTATATTGCAAAATGATGACAGGAAGTTGTTACCATCCCTCACCACACGTAGTTACAATTTGTTTTTTCTTGCCACGAGACTTTTAAGATCTACTGTCTTAGCAACTTTCAGGTAAACAATCCAGTATTATTAAGCACAGTCACCATGCTGTACAGGAAGGTTTTAATTTTAATTAGCTAAATTCGTATTTTCTTGTTTCATATCTTTGGCTTTTCATGTTATTTATTTTAAAAAGGGCTCTGCCCAGGGACACCTGGATGGCTCAGTCGGTTAGGCGTCCAACTCTTGATCTCAACTCAGGTAACAATCTCTGGGTCGTGAGTTCAAGCCCTGCTTTGGGCTCCACACTGGGCATGAAGCCTACCTTAAAAATAGTAATAATTAAAAGGAGCCTTGCCCCAAATCATCAATATAGTGATAATTATAATAATAAAAATTAAAAGGGGCTCTGCCTCAAATCATAAATAGCTTTTAAAAAAATTTTTTTTCAGTGTATTTCCATGCCCTTTAGGACTTCAAGCTGAAATTTGTTTTGGAGAGGAGAACCACATAATGTGAGGGGTCCAACTTTTTTTTTTTTTTAAGATTTTATTTATCTGTCGTAGAGGGACAGGGAGCACAGGCAGGGGGAGCGGCAGGCAGAGGGAAAAGCAGGCTTCTTGCTGAGCAAGAAGCCTGATGCGGGACTGGATCCCAGAACCCTAGGATTTTGACCTGAGTTGAAGCCAGGCGCCCAACCATCTAAGCCACCCAGGCGCCCCCCAACTTCTATTATTCTGTAGAGCTTAGCCAGTTGTTTGCAAACAATCTATTCAACAATCTGTCCTTTCTTCGTGGACTTGAAGTCCCATCTAATTCCTCATGAATGGGACCTTTTCATTCATTCAGCAAGCTATTTCTTGAGAGCCTGCCACACACCAGGCTGTGTTTCAGGGGCCCGGGACAGATCAGGGAACAGAATGAAGATGCTTGTAAAGCTCCACGTTAACTGTTACAGGGCCTGTCCATTCCTCCACGAGCAGCAGACTTGGGGTCTCATGCGTTTGCTTATTAAGGCAAAACCCCTTCCTTTGGGCTTTGTAAAAATTGTCTTGGCTGTTTCGGGCGGGGATTCTTCCACATGGATTTTGGAATCCGCTCACTAAGACCCCTGAGCAACCCCGTCAACTTGTCACCAGTGTTGCCTTCAGCTCCGAGACTCACTTGGGGGAGCCTGTGTATTTCCAGTGCTGCAGTCAGCCTCAGGGGGCTACTGAGGTTAAAGTTCACAGAAACATAACACGAATCCAGTGGCCCCGGCACTCACTAGCCATGGCGCAGGTGCTCACGGGCCACACGTGTCCCCCGTGCCTGACAGCAGAGATCTGGCGAAGTTCGGCCGCCCCAGACTGTGCTCGTGGACAGTGCTGGTCTAGAGCACTGAGGGACAGGCAGCGGCAAGTCTGGCTTCACACAGGGTGTGAGGCAGAGTGGGACGGCAGGCCCACAGCGGCAGGTGCTGATGGACATTGTGGGAAACATGCCCCCAGCCTCCCCGCCAGGCCCACCCCGCCCTCCGGATAGCTGTCAGTTCCCACCCTCTTCCAGTAGTAGGCTTTCCCGACACAGAACCTCAGCCACCCCCCATCCCCAGATAGGGTACATGGAGGATCTGAATGAGGAACCCAAAGTGGGCAAGCGAGCCCGCGAGCGGGGAGGAAAAACAAAACAGGAGACCCGAGAACGTGAGGGAGGGGGACAAGGAGGAGCATCCCTGGGGCCCCTGGAGGAGGCAGCAGTCTGCCTGACATCCAGATGTTTCCCCCAAGCACCTGCTCTTCACAGGCCCCAGGCTGCTCGTGGAGCTCACGGCCCCAGAGGGAGGGTGGGGGTCCAGGAACTAGAGGCAAGAGCTTTTCAGCCTCAGCTCTGCCACACACCAGCTGCAGGGACATGGCAACTCCTTGCTCTCTTGGAGCATTGCCGCCTACATCTGGAAAATGGGTAAAAGGTTCTTGCCTCCCAGGGCCTGGTGAGGTTTAGAGGAAGTGGAACCGAGAAATTTTCCTGGGGCCCACCAGCAAGGAGCTGCTTCTAGGTGGCAGCTGGGGCTGCTGTGCCCAGAACAAAGGGTTGGGGGCTTCCAGGAACACAGGCTGTAGGAGGACCCCACGGGTGGTTCCGTGGACAGAACAGTCAGAGGTCATGGCAGTGGCTGATAGTTCCATATGCTTAGCATGTGCTGGACACTGTTCTACAAGTTGTCTTGCTGGGGGGTAGAGACTCTTATTAACCGCACTGTACAGATGGGTGGACTGAGATCCCAAGAGGGTCTTGTCTGAGGTCACACAGTCAGCAGGTGGGCCAGCAGGAACTCTCACCACCTCACTCGGCTCCATGTGGGAATGGCTGCTACATGTGTGGCCCCACGGCCCCCCGTCAGCTCACTGGGCCACAGAGGTAAATGGAGAGCTTGGGAGGAAAAGCCACACCACCCAGAGGAGGCCACATGGCCAAGGTCATCCTTGGGCCACCACAGCGCTAGGAGCCCGGGTCAGTACCCCAACAGCCCTAATGGGGTCCCCTGTTCCTGTGTTTCACACATGTGCTCAGGGATATGGGTCTCCTTGCGTCATTCTCCTCTTTCATGCCTCTCTCACTCTGACAGAGCCCAGGCGACTGTAGCCCAGGCCAGTTTTGTCCAGGTAGACCTGGCCAGACCTCTCCCGCCTCTGAAAGAGTGCACTCGTCCCCAGAGCTCCCCTGTGATTAAACAGGTACTCCCATACCAGGAGTGATCGCCCCATCTCTGAGGAGCATGTAAGTTAGGGCCTCACCAACCACTTGGTGTGATGGTGTACTGGGACTCTTGCTTGGACTGGGAGCTGTTCAAGGGGCCCTCTGAGGTCCCTTCCACCCATGGCCCAGCCCCTGGTGCCTGCCAGGTGCTCCCATGGTGTCATTCCTTTCTGCAGAGGGAGGAAGAGAGCCCTGGTATGATCCGGGGTGCTCTGAGATTTCACCCTTCCTGCATCCCTGGACAGTCACCTGTTCTCCACCTGCGTGGCAATCAGGCTCAGAGGCTACAGAGCTGGGCCAGCCTCTCTCAGTGAGCAGAAGAGCTGTGGGTGGGCTCCTGATCAATAGCCCCAACTCCGTGCTCCTCATGCATGACGTGTTTCTTGTGAGTGATGAGAACACCAGTGATGACAGCCAGCCCATATAAACACGTATTAGGTCCCAGGCGCTGCGCGAAATACTTCATGTGCATCAGCTCACTGAATCCTCACGGTGACCCCATGACACTTGGCTCTAGGGAGCCAGGGCTCAGAGAGGTCAGGTGCTAGCTCGAGGCCACAGAGCCAGACATGCTGGCTCCAGGGTTCCGGCGAGCTATTCGCTGTTGCTGGTAGTGCTGACAGTTGACAGATCAGCTCTCTTCGGAGCACTTTGAGCTACTAAGAAGGAAGCCAGCTTTCCATTCCCCTGCAATCCAGCCCGTGACCCTCACCACTCTCCTGGCCCTAGCAGTCCCTAGCTGCCTCCTGGGTCTGGGGTATCTGGTGCTCAGTTTCTCGGGAAAGAAAACCAAGCCAAGGCAGGCTCTGCAGGGCAGCTGGCCGTGATGGAGGGTGATTCCTCCACCTTCTCTCTGCAGTAAAGACAAGCCTCGTTCAGCTTGGGCTCCCGGCATCAGGAAGAGCTTTGTAAAAACCAGAGCTGCATGAAATTGTCTGACGAGGTGGTGAGCTTGCTGGCCCTGGAAGTATGTAAGCAGAGGGAAGGTAGTCATTCCTTCATAGGCCGCTGGGGGCATTTGAGCCCGGATCGCTGAATTGAAGGGTGCTTCCAGGCACACAGGGGTCCAAGTACCAAACTTGGTGAGTCCCTCCTCCCGTGGTCAGCTGAGACGTTATGGGGACAGCTTGGTCCCCTCACCACAGAGGATCCACGGGCCCTGCAGGTAAACAGACCCTGTGTTGTTCTCTGTTCATCAGAGCCTTCTCCGCTGCAAGCGACAGGAACCCAGTGAGACTGGTGGAAGCAGAGGTCTTACTGGGTCTGGATCTGGAAAGCTGTTGGGCATCTCCCGGCCATCTCCCCAGAGCTCCCTGCCAGTGCCCCACCAGGGCAGGAGGCCTGCCAGCTATCCCCAGCCCAGGGTCCAGCCTCACGGCAGCCCTGGCAAGAAAAGAGCTGCTCCTCTCTCATTGGCTCCTGCTGGCTTGCTCCAGACTGCTCATGGTGGTCAGCAGGATCGGGGGGGCTCTGAGCAGCCAGGGTGGGAGTGAGGTCAGCCCCCTGTCCTCAGGGGGACAGAGTGGGTGGGGTGGGAAATCCGGAGGCCGGCTCGCTGCTGACCATTCGCATGTCTCCGCGATGGCTCGGGTAACTAGAAAGGACAGGAGAAGCCTGTAGAGCCCTGCTGGGACAAGAGCCTGCAGAGCACTCAGCTGGAGCTCTAGCAAGTGCGTGAACCGGGAGCACGGTGCCCGCCCTGTAACTGCCCTCCCTAGGGCCCCACCAGCTCAGTGTCCCCACTGACTGCTCGCAGCCCAGTGACAGGAGGTGACCATGAGAGCCGCCCCTGGTGGGGTCTGCAGGCGCTCGCCTGGCACAGCCAAGTCTGAATCAGTAGCTGACGTGGAACAAAGCCGGCCCCGCCTGGCGGCCCACAGTAGGGCCAAGCCTTGGCCTCTCCCACTCCAGCCTGTCCTGCTAAAGCTTTTCAAGGACCCATTACAGTGGGGCCCAGAGCACAGAGGCAGGTCAGGTGCAGATGGTGCAAATGTCCCCCTCGGCACCTGTTGATGCTAGGCCCTTAGAGAAGCAAACTGGCCCAGCAGCAGGACAGACGGGGCTTTTCGGCCGCAGTGTGGGTGGGGAGGGCTGAGTGAAACTTTGCAGAGCTTCTTGGAGCAGAGGAATGGGTTGAGACTCCTGGCACACTTTCTGTCGCCTGGCCCCCTGGAGGCCACTTATTTGACCTTTCTGTGCCTTCTTTGCATTATGAGTCAAATATGGCTTTTGCATTGGCCATTCTTTCTAGCAGAGTCCTCCTTCCCAGCTCCCAGGTCAGTGTCACCTCCCCAGGGAGGCCGTTCCAGGTCATCCCTCCCACCCCTTCCAGCCGAAGTCCACACCTTCTCCAGGTCCCCTGCTTTGGTTTACTTCTCCTTGTTGCTGACCCTCCTCTTGGAGCCATAGGACTGGCAATATTTTTGAAGGCTCAGGGGCATTGACTCATTTAACCTTCACAGTACCTCCACCGTCTGCACCATCTCTGGCCCCATTATTCAGACAGGAAAGCTGAGGCTCAGGGAAATTAAGTAACCCCAGCCCTGGTCACCCAGCCTGTAAGTGGAGCCTGGGTTTGAGCACAGGCCTCTGGCTCCAGAGAACATACCTGTGATTCCTGTGCTCTGAGTATTTTGGGGAGTTTATGAGAGTATCCTGGGAGTTTATGTTCCATCTTTACCACGCTCCAGCTAGGGTGTTTTTCAAGGATGGGGACTATGTTGGTTTTTCATGGGGTTCTTGGTGTTTGTTTTTTCTTTATAAGATTTTATTTATTTGTCAGAGAGAGACAGAGCACAAGAAGGCAGAGCAGCAGGCAGAAGAAGAGGGAGAAGCAGGCTTCCAGCTGAGCAGGGAGCGCAATGCAGGGCTCGATAGCTCGATCCCAGGATCCTGGGATCATGACCTGCGCCAAAGGCAGACACTTAACTGACTGAACCACCCAGGCATCTCTAGGGATGGGGACTTTGGGCCACAGGCCTGCTAGCACAACCCCAGGCCCAGAAGAGGTGCCTGATAGATGTTTGTGCAATGAATGAAGATGTGAATCCAGGGGCAGAAAGCCTAGATCTTGTCCTGCATGGTTTGCGAGGCCCTGCAAAGTTTTATTTTATTTTATTTTATTTTTAAAGATTTTATTTTTTTATTTGAGAGAGAGCATGAGCAAGGAGAAGGTCAGAGGGAGAAGCAGACTCCCTGTGGAGCTGGGAGCCTGATGCGGGACTCGATCCTGGGACTCTGGGATCATGACCTGAGCCAAAGACAGTCGTCCAACCAACTGAGCCACCCAGGCGTCCCCCCTGGAAGGTTTTAAAACCGTGCTGGTGATGCCGGCAAAGGCATACCTTCCCCGGGGCACGTTTTGTTCCTCTTCTGTTGGGTAAGCTCTGTGTAAGCCAGGCCCTTGGTGGACCCCAGGATAGGAACCAGGTGACCCCAATCTGTGTCCTTTTCAGTCCTTAGGGCCTGGGGTTCCAGACAGAAGTCCCGCAGCACCCTCATAATGAAGGGAATGGAAAGCCACAGCTGGGGAGGGAGACAGAGCCCCATCACTGTGTCTCTGCCTTGGGGTGGAACCAGATTCCCCGGGGCCCAGCTTCGTAGCCAGACCTCCCTTCTTTGCCATTCTGGGTGGGCTCTGGTATTATGCTGACACAGCACAGCTTAATTCCTCTGTCGCATCAGCATCTGTCACAAGCTGGCCAGGTGCTGTGTGCACCAAGTCTCTCAGGGACTAGAGATCAGGGGAGTCATTTCACAGTGGGCTCCCTGGTTCCCTGTGGCAAGGGAAGGCACCATAGGGATCCCATGGCTCCCAGAGGAAGAGCCATGCATCCCTTCTTTCACAGTGCATTGGCCGTGGTATGTCACCTGGTCCCCTAAGTGCCACAAGGGTGGCCAGCACTAATGACTCCTCCCCATGCCCCCCTTCACCCAGCAGGTCACTGTGTGTGACATTTAGCAAGACCTAGGGCACGTTCCCCTTGAGTCAGCATAGAGCTCTGCAGGGAGCAGGTGGATCTAGGAGGCCTGGCAGGGCCCCCAAGAGCACACTCGGGGCCTCACTGCACTGTTGAGGTGGACGGGACCAGCAAGGTCTCCACAGGCTGGGAACTCACATCCTCGGATGTCCAGCACACCGGCTGAAGAGGTTGGTGAAGGCCAGACCACTCTCCTTCATAAAGCCATCCAGCAGCTTCCTTGGAGAACCACGTTCACCCTGACCTTGGACCCCCAACCTGGACCGTACCCCCGACCCCAGCTCCTTAACTGTGCCTCCGGCCACCCCATCCTTTGCCTCAGTTGCTGGGCAAGCTCCTGGTCACTGGTCAAGGTCCAGTGAGTTCAGATTCCTTTCTCCTGTGACGTCATCGTGAAACCTGCCGGGTGGAACCAGTCCCTCCCACCTTTGGTTCAGACTTGAAGCAGGAGCCATCGGGTTCAACCTTGGATCCACCAGTAATTATTGCCATCTCTACCCTCAGGCAGTGTTGGGAAACTGGGTGCTTCTCCCCACCCCCTGCCCTGCAGCCTGGATGCCTGTGGGAGGCTCCTCGCTGAGCTCACACTTCAGACCTAGCCTTGCCCTTCACAGAGCACGGACGTCAGGTCCCATCACTGCCCCATTCAGAACACACTAGGGCTTCTCTAAGAGGAAAACCAGATTCCCCCTGTGGCCCGCACAGCGCTGTGGGATCCGGCCCACCCACCCTGCTGCTCTCCTCTGACCTCCCCCAAGGCCCCTCCTCTCAGCCACCCCAGATCGCTCGCTGGTCCTCGATCCTGCAAAACCCTTTGTCACCTCAGGGCCTTTTCGTTCACTGTTGCCTCTACCCAGAAACCTCTCTAAGAACTTGGGTCACCGCCCAGTGTCACCTGCTCAGAGAAAGCGTCTCATTTTCCTGCAGAAACTCCTCCCTCTCCTCTCCAGCTATCATTGATTCAGTCCTTTTGTCCTTTAGACCAAGGATTAGAGCCTGCCATTGTGGGGTATTCCTGACCGGCCCGCATCACTGCTGTCATCCTGAGCAGTACCTAACAAGAAAGTAGTCTGGGTACTTAATCTGTGAAGAATCTGCATTCTCATGGCCCCTTGTAAGACTCTCCTTCTGCTGTGTTCTGTTCCTCCCAGGCGGAGGAGCCCGGATCCTGAAGTCTGAGATACTGTGTGACGTTGGTGTGTAAACATGGGAGGGGGCCAAGTGGGGACAGCAGCCAGCCCCCAAGGAAGCAGGCCAGGACTGGATCTGGGCCCCCAGGCAAGGGGCTAACATGGGATGCCTGAGTGGCGTGGCCCAGCCCAGCACTCTGGTCATGGCCACACAGGAGCACAGGCCGGGGAGTGCCAGCTGGCCTGATTTTTCAAGAGAAGCTGGAAATCTGGATTCTAGATTGAGCTACCCCAATTTCTGTGTGCTCACCAGAATCCCTACTGTTAACGTCGTGTAAGCTAAAGAAAAGACGTCGGTGGGCTTGCCGGGGTGACCTCTGACCTCGAAGATGAGGAAGAGGGAAATGGGCACAGGCTGGGGCCCCGTGGGTGCTGGCGTGGAGCAGGGCCGTGAGGGAGCGTGAGCAGCCAAGCAGCTGGAGAGGCTCCTGGTTGGCTACACCAGAATCCTAGGGAGGAATGGGGTCTGTGGAAGGAGTGGGGAGCCGTGCCAGAGCCCAGCTGGCCAGCAGCCACTCCCGGCCGAACGCCTGAAGGTGATGTTAGGGTGTGTGGTCATCCTGGGCTAAAAATAGCAAGGTCACCTTGCAGCGGGGGCCCTGTTTTTGCTTGCAGGTGGAAATACAGTCTGTGTTGGATGCTGCTGTCAGTCAGGAGCCACGTGGTTTATGGGGACAGGTGGATACCCACTGTTGCCGCTGGGCTGCTAGGGGAGATCAGAACTCTGATCTCCACCTGCCGGGCCCAGCGGGAGGGCCCAGCTCCCCTCGCCACCCCCGAATGGGTGCTGGGTACCCCGCCAGGGTTCCATAGCTCCTCAGGCTCGTCTGAGGCTCTGGGATTGTCAGAGGACATCTGCCTTCCAAGAGTGCAAGGTCACCCCCTCGCACGACCCTAGGAGGTCAGCCAAGCCTGGCCCATGCCACAGACCAGCAGGGGGACAGAGGCCCAAAGGGAGGAAAGGGCCAGCCTGGGCCCTTGTTGAGCCCATGAGGGGGGCCTCCCTCCACCACAGCCCAGCCAGGCCGCATGGCTCCGGGTGCAGGTGGACTCCCTCAGCCCTGCCGGGCCAGCCCAGCCTGGCCAGCCCAGCCTGTCCCAGAAACCCTCTTTGCTCGGGAAGGGTCAAGGCTGCAACTTCACTTCCTCTCCTCTCTCAGCTGGGGCTAGTTGTGAGAACCTTCCATGGTGCTTCGTGCACGTGTGGTTCCAGGCACCTAACTGTGTTAACTCAGGAAGTCCTTACAGAAAAGATAGTTTGCTATCGGTGGGGCGGAGGGCCGGCCAGGATGTGCTGGGCAAGGGGTTCCAGTCTGCCTGCAAGTGAAACACGGGGCAGTGACTTCTACACCAAGGGGTGTATGGGGCAGTGCAGAACACGGGGGGCAGTGGGACGGTCCCTGCCCCGGTACCAGCAGCCCCGCACTGGCCCATGGCCCAGTCCCAGCTTCCGCCTGGTGCAGGGTCTGCACAGTTCTGGGTCGGACAGTTCTGCACGGACCAGGGCAGGGCACCCAGAGTCCTCAGGGAGGAGGGCCAGCCAGGAGGGGCCGGGGCAGCCACGGCTGAGCCTGTCTCTCACCCCACCCTCACCAGGAAGCCTGAGAAGGGCGTCCAGTACCTCATCGAGCGCGGCTTTGTGCCCGACACACCAGTGGGGGTCGCCCACTTCCTGCTGCAGCGCAAGGGCCTCAGCAGACAGATGATCGGCGAGTTCCTGGGCAACCGGCAGAAGCAGTTCAACCGGGACGTGCTCGAGTGAGTTCCGGGGCCGGGAGGTGTGGGGGCGGGTGTGCGGACCTGCGCCGCTGGAACACGGCCTAAATCCACCCCTTAGCTCTTCCTTGCTCCTAGATGCACACAGACACCCCACGTGGTTTTGCACGTCACCCCCTACCGGGCGTACACACGTGCATCCACCCCCCGGCACTATAGCTCACACATCGACCCTGCAGGTCCCCCAACGTGCACCTTTGACCCCTCCATCCCTCTCCAGCAGGGCCGAGCCACCACCATGCTCGGGGTGGGGGAGTAGGGTTGGAGGTCTGAGCTCACTCTCCCAGCCTGACTGCCAGCCGTCCTGACATGCCCTTGGGCTGGGCGGGGGCCGGGTGCGGCGTGAGGAGCCCAGAGGGACCCCAGTGCCTGTCTCCCCTGTGTCTCTCTCCTGCCTCTCCCGGCTGGGAGACCTAGAGGTAAGAGTCCAACCAAGGCTGGCAGCCACCACCTTCCCAGCTACTTGGAACTCTGCAGAAAATCCGGTTTCCTGCTCCCTGGAAACCGCTGACAGTTTTGAGAACATGTACCCCAAATCTCTCCATTCCTCCTTGAGACTGCCCTAAGTAGAAAGGCCCCCAGTAGCTGGACCCTTGTGTTTATACTGTGTTCTGGCCCTGCGTCACCCTCAAACACACAGGTGTGGGTGTCGGGTCTCGCTTAAGCCCCTTTCACAGAGGAGGGGTCAAAGCTGTGGGAAAGGACGGAATAGTGGGGCTCCGGGCCCTGGGGGAGAATCTCCAGGCCTATCATTGAGGGTATTTCTGACCAGGCAGCTACACACCGAGATGTAGACCAGGAGCAGAATCAAAGCAGGGTAGACAGCAAACATTAGTAACAAGGGCAGTGCCTTGCATCATCCAGAGAACAAAGCCAAGTGGGTGGGCAGTGGGCCTCCTGGGGCCGGGCGTCTTCGCTGTAAGGAAGAGCCCGGCCACGGCCACCTGTGTGCCCATGTCTGCAGCCGCCCCTGGGAGGAGGTGGGCAGCTGCCTGAGGCCTCTTACGCAAGTGAGGAAACCCCGGGCTCAGGGAAGGGCTGGCCCGGGTGCTCCCCACCCCCACACGCGTAGACTTCTAGGCACACGTACCTATTCAGTCACACGTATACCCAGCATGTGCACAGACGCACAGGATGCAGTGAGCCACAGCCTTTGGCAGCTGCTCTAGCTAGTACCCAGCAGAATGGCGTCTGTGCCCTTCCGTGGCCAGGCATGCCCACCTGGGCTGCCTTCTCCCCACTTGCCATTTCTTTTCTGGCCCTTAACCGGGGTTGGGTGGGGGGGCGGGGGATCTGCTGCTTTGTTTGTAGAGTTAGTGCCTCCTCTCCTGCCTTTTAAACCAGCCTCAGGAAGCAATTCAGGGGGAAATAGCTGAGGTCCTTAGTGGCTTGGGCCTAAGACGGTCTTGGGCCAGCCCCCCACCCCCTGCAGCCATTCCTGTGCTCCCCCCAGGCTCTCCCCAACCCCCAAGCTAGCTGCTGGTCCATAGGAAATCCGTGCATTGTTCTCCCCCATCAGAAAATAGCAGCAGCCTCAGGAAGCAGCAATCCTCACCCCCCCACACACCCCCGACCCTCCACACCAGGCGTCCAGCTCAGAGGCTAGTCAGCAAATTATTCCCTGTGTGGCCCCTGCCCTCCCCCACCCGCTCAGCAGCAGCCTTGAAGGATGGCTCCTCCAGAGCCAGGAGCTCTCAGAGAAGGTCGGGGGCACTACTGTTTATGTCCAAACCCATCAGACCCAGCAGAGCAAGGGCCCTGGCAGCAAGGATGAGGCCCCTCACGGCCGAGGCCTCCACAGTGCCCCCAGAGGTGGCCACGGCTTTGTTAAACATAGATCCACTGGACACCACAGCCTGCTGAGTGGGTCCCTGGGACAGACCCCACCTTCTTTGTCCAGGGATCTGGGTCAGAGGACAGAGCACGGCGTTTGGGAGGACAGGGCTAGGATGAGGGGAACCAGACAAAACCCAGTTACCAGCCGATTCTGCAGGCTCTGCTCCCATTGGCAGGTTGGCAGATGAGTATGGCACAGGTCCTCCAAGAGGCCCCTTGAAAGACAGCTGGCAAAACCCAGGCAGCTCTCCCCAGGCCCTTTGGCATGGGGAGATGGGCTCAGTGCACGGTCACTGCCCGACAGACCAGCGGCCAGCCTCTGCCTTCTCCTGGAGGAGATGGGAGCACATGGCTGGCATCCCTCACAGTCAGTGCAAGAAGACTCAAGCAGGGACGAGCATTCTGGACCCTGTGTGATGTGCATGCTGCAAGCCGTTTCTGCCCTGAGTAGAGACCACAGGCTTTGGCCCTCTGTAGAAAATTACTCACAGAGGGGTGCCTGGGTGGCTCAGTGGGTTAAACCTCTGCCTTCAGCTCAGGTCATGATCTCAGGGTCCGGGGATTGAGCCCCACATCGGGCTCTCTGCTCGGCAGAGAGCCTGCTTCCCCCTCACTGCCCCCTCCTGCCTCTCTGCCTACTTGTGATCTTTGTCTCTGTCAAATAAATAAGTAAAATCTTAAAAAAAAAAAAAAATTACAGAGATTTTCAGCAACATTTTCCTATAGTTTCCAGGGGTCTGTAGACTCCCCCAGAAGCACTGTGGGGCGGGGTCTTTGGGCTGTAATCTGAAGTGTTCCGTGATTGGAGGAAGCCAGGTGGAGGGCCCTTCTGGACAAGAGGCGGCCAGGTCCCCTGGCTCTGGGCAGCTCACAGCCTGCGCTGCATGGGCTCCCATGGTGCTCTGCCCCCAACAGGAGGGCCGGCAGGGACTGCACAGGCAGCAGACCCTCATGGGGCCTTGGTCTCTCGTTTCAGCTGCGTGGTGGATGAGATGGATTTCTCCGCCATGGAATTAGATGAAGCCCTCAGGAAGTTCCAGGCACACATCCGGGTCCAAGGGGAGGCTCAGAAGGTGGAGCGGCTCATCGAGGCGTTCAGGTTGGGGGCAGGGCAGGGCAGGGCATGGGAGGGTGTCAGGAAGGGGAAGGTTCTGGGCTCTGAGGCCCATGGCTTAGGGCCCAAATCCCCCCTCCAGCCCTGTCCCCAAGGCAGGTGGCCCTGAACTTGCCTGGAGGATGAGGTAGTAAGTAGCCCCTTCTGTATGCCAGGTCCTGTGTTGGTTATCTCTAGAACCAGACTTTGGGACAGTCTGTGTCCCTCCAGGTCCTCACGAGCATCACCCATTCGTCAGTCTGTGTCGTCACTGCCCATTCACAAAGGGCAGCCCATCTCACACAGTGACTCAGAACACAAGCTGCAGAGCCGATTGGCCTGGCTCTTAACACCCACTGTGCTACTTACTTACTCTGTGACTTTGCACGGGTTACTTAATCTCTCTGTGCCTCGTGTCCTTGCCTATAGAGTGGGGATCACAAAAAACACTTAACTTAGAGTGGAAGAACTAAACCCCTTTGGGTGTGGGTGCACACTTAGCCCAGTGCCTGGCACGAGAGAGAGCCCACAGTCAAGGTCGGCTACCACCCCATACTCATTCTTCCCAGGACTGTGTGCACAGTGACTGGGCAGGATCCCGCATGCCCAAGCAGGGTGTGGGAGACAGAGTCAGCCACTGACCCAGCCCTCAGGGCTCATCACCAGCGGTGGGGCCAAGGTAGGGAATGAGGACACAGCAGGAGGACAACCCTGGGGCCCTGGGAGGGGGTCGTTCAGGTACTTCCTTCCAGGAGGACTTCCTGGAGGTAGCAGCATTAATGGAGAAGACAGGATTGAATCCCGGTGGTCTGAGCTCCAATGGCTCCTGCCTTGGTCATAACATGCCCTGGTTCCTCTTCTCCAGTCTGCCCACCTCACCCACCCCCTCCCTGAGCCAGACTCCTCTCATCTCAAGGTCCTAGATAGCAGGTCCAGCACACACCATTGCACCCCCATTCCAGGCAGGGAAGAGAGTGGACTCTGCCCTTTAATGTACAGCCTTAAAGATGCCCACATCCCTTCTGCTCATATCCTACTGACCGGAACTTTTTCACCTTCTGGGCTGCTTCCAATTCCGAGGGAGATGGGGGGCTGCAGTCCTCCCCCTCAGCAGCCTTCGCCAGGTACAGGACAGATGGCTGAAGTATATGTAACTATTGTAAGGAGGAGCGGGTGTTACCCCCATTGACCAGATGGGCAAACCGAGGCTCCTAGCACAGTGACCAGCCTCAGCTATTCAGCATCGGGGCCTGAGCAGCGGCACTGTCCTGAGGCAGGGGCAGACCCACGTCCAGCCCTGACTGAGGAGGTCCTAATCCCGCTCCTTCTCCCGGCCTCCAGCCAGCGGTACTGTATCTGCAACCCCGGGGTGGTTCGGCAGTTCCGGAACCCAGACACCATTTTCATCCTGGCGTTTGCCATCATCCTGCTCAACACAGACATGTACAGCCCCAACGTCAAACCTGAGCGAAAGATGAAGCTGGAGGACTTCGTCAAGAACCTTCGAGGTGAGCTGCCCTGGGCCCTGGGCTCCGGCATACAGCTGTCTCTCCAATGCCCTCTGCATGCCCAGCTAGGCACAGCGTAGAGCCGGGGGCGGGGACCCAGGGTGAGCCTTGGTTCCACAAACACAGCACAAATGACCCTGAAGAGGGCTGACTACTGTAACAGTGACACACACGGTGGGAGCACTGACTGGGTCTCGTGGTGCCACAAACCTCACTTGGGAAGAAAGTGACATTTTCAGCCTGTTCCTGAAGGATGCACAGGGGTTTGACAGATAGAGGTGCTGGGATGGAGGGGGCCAGCCTAAGAAACCTTGACCCAGCACGGGAGGACCCACTACAGTCCCCAGAGGCCAGATCAGGGAATGTGAAGGAGCACAGTCAGGAGCCCTGGTGCTGGGTGCCCCAGGCAGGCGAGGACCAGGCAGAGGGGTTGGCACACACTGTCCCCATCACTGCTGTGCCCCTCTCTCCTACGCTTGATGTTCCTCATGAAACGGACCTGCCTCAGCGTATGTGTGTGTGTGTTTTAGAGGAACTTTCCAACATCACTATAAACAGGAAGCCCATATCCTTCACTGCACTTAGGTAGTCACTATAAAAATGAACTCAGTGGACAAGAGCACCAGAGCTGCTTCTGGCCAGGCCCTAAGGCTAAGGTGCTAAAGTAGGCAGAGGGAAGGGAGGCCTTCCTGGTATCATTGTGAAGGAAAGGCATTGAAAAGGGGACAGCTGTCTCCCAGGGGGCACAGTGTTAGCTGATAGCATGTCCTCATGTGCCTGGAGTCCCTGGAAGGAAGAGGAGGGTCTGTGTCCCTCTCCTGGGGAAACAGCAGCTGCAGCAGGCCGAGGTCCCCTCAGAAAGCGTGTCAGGTACACAGACACGTTAATATGTGTATAGACAGACACACGCACAAGCACATACATTTTTTTAGAGAGAAAGAGGGAGGTAGGAGCAGAGGAAGAGAGAGAGAATCTTAGCCAGGCTCCACGCCTAGCGTGGAACCTGACAGGGGCTCAGTCTCACGACCCTGAGATCATGACCTGAGCCAAAATCAAGAGTCAGTCATTAACTGTCTGAGGCTCTCAGGCGCCCCTGAGGGTGTCGTGTTTTTAAGAAAGGAAAAAGCTGGTTTAAATCAAGTCCAACTTTGTGAGCTTGTTGAGCCATTTAAATGTACTTCTCTTGTCCTTTTTTTTTTCCTGCAAAGCCCCCCTGCTCTGTCACCCCTTCTCCTGGGACAGGAGGACCCTCCTGGGATTTGAACTGTCCTCGCGCGCCCCCTGGTGGTGGGTACCCCTGCAACACTCCGGCTAAGGGGACGCCCACCCAGAGCTGAAGGATCTGCCCTTTTTTCCCAGCTGGGGCGTCAGGGAAGCCCAGGGGCCCGGCTCCGTGCAGACCACCCAGGCGATGGCCATTCCCTGCACTGAGCACTCAGGATGTGTGGCCCTCTGCTCGGTCTAGGGGGAGCCTGGGCCCCAAGGAGTTCAGGTCTTAGCTAGAGTTTCTAGGAAGCTAAGGAGTCTGGGAACTTACTTAATGTCAAGTCAGCCCCAGAGCGCATGAGCTCAACCAGCAGATGCTTTGATGAGGCAGCGATGTGCTCTCCTACATCGGCCCTAGACCTCACTCCTCGCAGGGCTGAGCGTGAGCCTGGTCTTCGCAGAGTCCCACGTGGCCCCAGGACGCAGGATACAGGCTGTACGCTATATGCTGTTGGCAAGCCCAGGGGGGTGTAAGGGTCTTGTGACTGGACTATGACTTTTTTTTTCCTGCCTGGAAACCTCACCCACATAATTGGGACCCCCTCCCTGTATGGGGAACAACAAGGGGAGCCAGAAATGATTAGCCCAGAGGAAAGAAGGCCAGGGGAGAGATGGGGTTCCTGGGTCAGATACTGCCAGACAGACGCCCTCATATCAGTGGCTTTGCGGTGTATATCTGCCCTTGCACCTGACCATCCCCAGCAGTCTCAGGGGTTGTGTGGGGGGGTGTTATCCCCCCCTGCTCAACAGAGCAAGCTGCTGGTTCTGTCTTCTAAGCCCAGGCTGTTCCCACAAAATCCCATCTTTTCCCGCCAGGAACTTGGGAGTATTCTGTTGCATCTTCCTTATGTTCCAGAAGGGTAACCGAGGCAGAGAGAGAGGGGATCCGCCCAAGATCACACAGTAGGTGCATGTCAGAGGGGGCAGGACTCTGGTCTCTCCAAGCCCACCTGGTACTCTGCACTGGGCAGACATCCAGCTTGTTCTTTGTAGAGGAAGCCTTCCCCCGCCCCAACATACACTGGACACGTTTGCTCTCTGGAATTGCTCACCCCAGGTCACCCCGTAGGTCCAGCAGCAGGAGCACTTCTGGGAATTGGAACATGGGTTGGGGAGGAAGAGCTCACTGGCATGGAAGCCAGATGAGCAATGCTTTTATTTTATTGATATTTGTTTTTAAATTCTGTAGCTTGATTTTTTGAATGGGTATTATCCTCACATAGATAGAAAAAAAAAGCAAACAGAAAGTAATGCAGTCTGGCATTCACGTTCCTTGGTATTTACCCAAAGGAGTTGAGAACGTATGTCCACACAAAATCCTGCACATGGATATTTACAGCAGCTTTATTCACAGCTGCCAAGACTTGGAGGCAACTAAGATGTCCTCTGGTAGGTGAACGGATAGATAACCTGTGGTCCATCCAGACAATGGAATATCATTCAGTGCTAAAAAGAAATGAGCTGGGGTGCCTGGGTGGTTCAGTGGGTTAAGCCTCTGCCTTCAGCTCAGGTCATGGTCTCAGGGTCCTGGGACTGAGCCCCACATCGGGCTCTCTGCTCAGCAGGAAACCTGCTTCCCCGTCTCTCTCTGCCTGCCTCTCTGCCTACTTGTGATCTCTCTCTGTCAGATAAATAAATCTTTAAAAAAAAAAAAAAATTTAAAAAAGAAATGAGCTATGCAGCCATGAGAACACCTGGAGGAACCTTAAAGGCCTATTACTGAGGGACAGAAACCAGTCTGAAAAGACCCCATACCACAGGATTTCAGCTATGTGACATTCCAGAAAAGGCAAAACTATGGAGATGTAAAAGATCCGTGGCTGGGAGGGCAGGAGTTATAGGGAAGTCCCTGTGCTTTCCCCTCAATTTTGCTGTGAACTTAACTGCTCTAAAAATCAGTTCTAGAGACACCGGTGTGGCTCAGTCGGCTAAGTGTCTCCTTCGGCTTAGGTCACGATCCCAGGCTCCTGGGATATCCGCTCCCTGCTCAGCAGGAAGCCCGCTTCTCTCTCTGCCCCTCCCCTTGCTTGTACGAGTACTTTTGTCTCTGTGACTAATGAATAAAATCTTTAAAAAACACACAAAAAACAAAAAACAGTTCTAAAAAAATAGTCTGTTTAAAAAAAAAAAAGTAGGAAAGGTCTGTGGCGGAGCCCCTCCCACCCTCCCTGTGCACCCAGGTTGTTCAGTCCCTGGTGTACTGCCCGCAGCTTCCCTGCTCACACACGTACTAACGTGCACAACTGGTTTTACCCTCGTCCCTTTGGCACCTTGCTTTTCTCATTTAACAAATCTCAGAGGATGTTTCATGTCGGCTCCCTATGGCCTTGCTCATTTTCCTGGCAGGTGTGTGATATTCCATTGCCCCCCTGTGCGGTGATGGCTTAACCGGTCTCCTGTGAACGGGTAAATGGGTGAATTCCAGTCTTCCACTATTTGGAAACCATGCTCCAATGAGTCACCTTGTCTGTGGAGCCTGTCCCATGGGATAAATTCCCCTAAATGCAATCAGTGGCCCGGAGGGTTTTGAGTTTATAACTGTGATAGCCAGTGGCAAGTGGTCCAGGGCAGGGACCCCGTCCCACCGGCAGTGTGTGAGGCCCCTTCCCACAGCTTCACCAACAGTGTCGGATACCAAACCCCGGGATTTTTGCCAGCCTGCAGTCTGAGGACTGGTGTGGTTTTGGGTTTCTCTCCTGAGTGGGGCTGTTCTCCTCACAGCAGTTGTTCAGGGTTTAGCAGAAAAGGGTATGTGCCTGTTGTCGGAACAACTCAGGTTTAAGGCCAGGCCTCCAGCTTCTGTGCCATGTGACGTGGGATGACAGCCAGCAGCAGGTGCACGGAATTCACACTTTCTGGGAAACACCTGGGCTGCTCTGGCCTCCTCACAAGATCTCTGGGAAGCCACCAGTGCTCTCGGTGACCTACCTGAAACAGGACCCCCAGCTCAGGGACTCGGTCACGTGGCCTGTCGGGAACTTGGGAACCAAGCAGGAACTTGAGCCCAGGCCTGTTACCAAGCTGATATTCATAAAGCCTTGGAGCCTGACTGTGCTGGCTTGGTCCTGGTGGAAGGATTCTGAGACACTTTGTAAAGGACTGAAGATGTTCAGAGACTGTGGGTCCAGAGAGCCTTTAGTTCTGCTGAGGACTAGGGAAACGGATCACTCTTCTGATTGGGTTTAGAAACTGGTAAATGAGGGGTGAGCCTGGGGGCCCAAAGCAGAGGGGTGCCCCCGCCACCTAGGCCCCAGCCCTCACTGACACCTGGCGGCTGCTCTCCCATCCAGGTGTGGACGATGGTGAGGACATTCCCCGGGAGATGCTGATCGGGATCTACGAGCGCATTCGCAAGCGGGAGCTGAAGACTAATGAGGACCATGTGTCCCAGGTGCAGAAGGTGGAGAAGCTCATCGTGGGGAAGAAGCCGGTATGTGGTGACCCAGTGTCCCTGGCTCCCCCACTCCCACCCACCCCCACTTCATGTGACCCCAGGCCCACCTCACTGGCTGCAGCTTTGGACAGCGGCCCTGATGCCATTTGGAACCCAGCGCCTTAGGGGGAATTACTGCAGGTGTAGGGTGGCTCCTGCTAATTGGGAGTAACAGCCATTGGTTCTGGGTTCTGTTTAAAAAAGAGCCTGTGGCTCTTAAGAAACCAATAGCCAGAGTCCTACGGTGGTCCTTTGGTGGCCCAGGAATGCCTTCATTGCTGTCTTAGGGTCTGGCAGCGAGAAGGTCTCCCCAGCTACTGTGTGGGACATGTCCGAACAGAGGACAGAGGACGTGGGAGCCACAGGAGGGGTGCTGACCTACTTGGATGTCGTCCTGTTAGCTCTCTCTGGGCCCAGGTGCATTTCTTCAATCACTGTTGTCTTTTTTTCTTTGTTTCATGTTTCCTGCTTAGATTGGATCCCTGCATCATGGGCTTGGCTGTGTGAGTATCCTTTTGCTTTTACATTCTGGCTGATAGCCCGCCGTGGGGTTGGGCCCCGTGTCCTTTGTTCAGATCACTGCGATCTCCTGGCTCCCAGATCCACAATTCTAACTGCTTGAATTAATTTCTGGAGCGATGAGAAATTTGATTTGCATAATGATCCCAGCCTCGAATCTTTGCAGGCCCAGAGACTGCGGGCCCAGGGGGAGGGTTGGGCCAGCTGGCCAGAGCACATAGTCTCCGTCCCTCTCCCTCGGGCAGAGCTCTAAAGCCGAGGCTTATCCCCAGACGCAGAGGCACTGTGCCTGAAACAGACGACCCTTCCCACCCCACCCATGCTCTGACCCCTGATACTCCACTGCCATGGCCTGGAGCAAGTGTGCCTGCTCACCCCAGGAGCACCTGGAGACACACCCGCCTGGCAGGCACATGGCACATGCCTTACGTGTCTGTCTCTCCCTCTCAGCAGGCGGCCCCGGGCTGCAGGAGTCAGTATCACAAAACTGTCCACTCCCCGCTCTTGCCAGCTTCTCCCACAGAGGGTCCACTGGATACTGACCAACCCTCGCCCACCTCTCCAGCCCCACCTCCCACCACCCTCTCCCCTTCACACTTTTGCTCTGAGCAGGGCCACTCCCTGAGCACACCAGCCTGGGCCATGTGTTCCCTCCCCGTTCGAGGACTGGGGAAAGGGATCCCTATCCTGACTGGGTTTAGAAACGGGTAAACGAGGGGTGAGATGAGCTCGGGCATCCCTGCCCCAGGGCACCTGTTGGTAGAGTGGACCCTCCTTGCCTGCCATGACGATACCCAGCACATGCCAGCCCTTTTCTAACTTACTGTCTCTTGCGTGAGCTGGGGGACCCTCAGAGCTGTGACTGGGCCTCCCAGACGGCTTGTCACCACAGCCCTTAGACATATGGTGGACATATGGTCCACTCTACCAACAGGTGCCCCTGGCCTTGAGAGTACCCTGGGCTTCAGCAGGGTGGGGATGCACATGAACCCATGCTAGGCATTTTCAGAGCAGAGGCCCAGGCCAGGCCCAACAGAGCTCTGGCAGCTGGCTCGGGATTTGGGACAGGGCTTTTCAGGCACCAGAACCATCAGGATTCTCTAGAAGGGGCCCAGAAGCCGCTCCTAGCTCTGTGCCTTCCTAGCTGTGTGGCTGAGGCAAGCTGCCCAACCTCTCTGTGCCTCAATTTCCCCCTCTAGAGTAGACACTCTCTGGAGAGAACTTTACAGAGACCTCCGGGCTTATGTCTGTGACAGGCACCTTTTGGGGACTCGGATGGTGAATTTCTCACTGGGGGGTGGAGGGTCCTGCAACATGAACATGATGCTCTAAGAAGTCTGGGACATGCCTGAAGGAAAGGAAAGGAGGTATCACTAGAAGCAGGGGCGCTTTCCACAGCCCTTCAGGAGAGCTCCTGAGGAAGAGCGGGGTAGAATTGCTAGGAGGCCAAACATGTCTGCTCTGTTATGCGCGGTTGGTGGGAGAGGGCATTTTCAGATGCCAGGCGCACAGGCTGGGTTTCAAATGTGCTGCCTGGGTTCCTGCCGAGGGGCAGGGGGCTGACGGCAAGGCTTCCCTCCCCGCACAGGTGCTCTCTCTGCCCCATCGGAGGCTGGTCTGCTACTGCCGGCTCTTTGAGGTTCCAGACCCAAATAAGCCTCAGAAACTCGGACTGCACCAGCGAGAAATCTTCCTGTTTAACGACCTCCTGGTGGTATGTGGTTCCCCACAGCAGGCCGTGGCTGGGAGCGTGACTCAGGGCACCCTTGACCTGCAGCTGTGGTCTCCATGTGGCCACGTCTCTGAAAGAGGCACATGTGGGGGTGGGGTGGGGGTCACAGGGATGGAGTTAGCCCCATGGTCTTTGGGTTCACAGAGGCAGAGTCTAACTCATGGCGCTGCCAATGAACACAGGGCTTTGCTGGCTTCTGAAAAAGCCCAGAGGAGCCTCTGGGCCTTCAGCCTCAACTATTCCCAGAGGCTCAAACTGTGTCCGCAGGACTCCTTGTCGGGCTGTCTCTCCGCTGTGCAGGCTTCCTCCTCAGGCAGCCTCTGTCCAAGAAGGGAGTGTCAGCCTTGGCAGCTGCAGGCTTCATCCTGCCCCACCCCTTGGGCCTCCCTGGCATCCCTGGCCACCAGTGGGATTCTCTTCGTAAGTCCAAGCCAAGGTCTCATTGCTTCCCGGGCCCATGTCCTAGCCACTCCCGGGCTCCAGGCAGGGGCAATGCTGCCTCACTGGCTAAGCCTGGGTCACTGCCCAGCTGCAGGACCACTGGACTAAAAGTAGCAGAGAGGGGATTCCCCAAAGGGAAACTGAGGCACTCCTGCCTGGAAAAAAGGTGGCATGGGTGCTAGCCACTGGGGATAAAGATGCCCCTGCAGGTAGCAGGGCGAACCTATCCTTTGGGTCTCTGTCTCTCCCATGCCACAGGTTTCTCGCTAGAGGCCCTTGCCCCATACCCCTACCTGCCTGAGACCCAGCTGGTCCTCTCTGATTACCGAGGTTAGAATACAGATCTGTGGGTTTCAGATGCTTTGTTAAGAGTCCCTGACCTCAAAAGCAAGTTCCTTCAGACTTCTGAGCCTCCGTTTTCTCCCCCAAAACTAATCTTGCATACAGAGCACTCAGGAGGGGTCCTGGGCCTAAGCATCTGGCCTGGCACCTTTAAGGTCCTGGGGGATGCTGTGCCTGTCACCTCTGTGCTAGCCTGACGGGCGTCATTCCCAGCCAGCATGACACCTGGGACTTGTAGCAACAGCAGCCAGCACTCGTGTCAGGATATGCATGAGTGCGCAGCCCTTTCCTGCCCCAGGGGCTGCCCTAACCTCTGAATCACTGAAAGCATTCTGACATTAGGCCCACTTCGAATCCCGAGCTCCCAGAGCTGCGCCTGGGCAGATGATGGGACTTAGCCTCTGTCTCTGGCTATCCGCAGGTTACCAAGATCTTCCAGAAAAAGAAGAATTCCGTGACCTACAGCTTCCGACAGTCCTTCTCCCTGTACGGCATGCAGGTCTTGCTCTTCGAGAACCAGTGTAAGTGTGTGTGGGGAGGGGAGGCCTGCCACGGCCAGGCCACGAGCATGTGGCCTAGAGTGCTCGTCCACACGTGGCCACAACGCCGTGGGGCGGGAGATGGCATCACAGCTCTCAGTCTGTCATCAGGAAGCACAGTGCTCCCCAGTGATCTCCCCTTCTGCCTGGTTCCCCAAGGACAGAACCCCAGGGTAGCTCTCCTGCGCATGCTCTTAGGCCTCTGTCACCTGCGGAGAGCATCATATAGGCCAGGAGGCTGATAAGCAACAGTAACGGGAAAGAATTTAGTGACATCGTACACGGTGGTTATCACATTTACTTTTCCTATTCTTTCTGCTTACGGCTGGTGAGATTTCTTAATTTAGAGCAGAGTGCATTTATATCAATAAAATGTTGCAGGGGAAAACCTCAAGTTAAACGGCATAGGTGATGTGCCAATGTAAGTGAACAAATAGATTGAGGTCATGCCTGAGGGGAGGTAGAGGAGAAGATCTCAGCCCCGGACGGAGAGCCTGGAGCCAGCACTGCTCTTGCTCTTAGCGGCTCTGTGGCCCGGCTCGCGTAACATCTCTGGGCTCCACTCCCTTTGTCTATAAAATGGGCTGATAGCTCATAGATTTAGCTGAGTGCATGCACATGAAGTACTTAGAACAGCCCCTGAAACAGGATTTATGCTTAGCTGCTGTTGAAAACTCTCCTCTGGGTATGAGTGGTCTGTGGGGCCTAGGGAGTCTGGCGGGGAACTGCCACTCCCGACTTCTTCTTTTGATCTCGTCCTTCTCCAGTACTCAAGCCCTGCCCTCTTCCTCTCCCTCTTCATCCCGTCCTTGTTGGAGGGCCCTGAACTTCAGGCTGAGCCAGGCCTCCTGAGATGAGGGGTAGGGGCTGGGTCCTGCTGCCTGCACCTGTGGAGTGTCGTGGTGTCTCCAGCATCAGGGAAGCCCTCATCCTCTCGGACAGTTCACCAAGCTACCATCTATGTGATCAGCTGTCCATCTGCAGGTTGAGAAAGTTCCAGGGACTTGTGGCTGGGCCATCCCAAACCCTGGGGCCTGAGGGCTTGCATCTGGGGCTCTTTACCCCTTCTCTGTCCTAAATGGAACTGGCACCTACTGTGCCCCCAAGAGCCCAGGATGCTGACCCTACCATCTCCCCACCTCCTGCTCTGCCACATCCTAGGCCAGGAAGCCTGCCTTGCCCCGGTTTCCACCAGGCAGCCCCAGGGAGGATCCCACATCCTCCTGAGGAGCAGGCCCCCGCTTGGAAGGAGTGGCAGTGGCCATGATGCTCACAGTAGTGACCCCACCAGACTGAATCCTCAGGCAGAAGCTGCCCCATGATCATTTTTAGATTCCCAGGGCTCAGCCCTCATCCCTGGACACAAGGCACTGGCAGGAGCCCCAGAGCTGACACTGACATTTCTACGGGACATGACTTCATACATACCATGGATCTCAGAGTGGTAGCCATGGGTCAGTCCCAGGTCAGTTATGTTCTATTCCATTTATACATTTATTTTTTATTTTGTTGAGCTGAAATTGAAATCTTCATATGGAACTTGTGGTTACTGTTGACTTCTCTTAAGAACTGGGATTTGGGGGCACCTGGGTGGCTCAATGGGTTAAGCCTCTGCCTTCAGCTCAGGTCATGATCTCAGGGTCCTGGGATCGAGTCCCACATTGGGCTCTCTGCTTGGCAGGGAGCCTGCTTCCTCCTCTCTCTCTCTGCCTGCCTCTCTGCCTACTTGTGATCTCTCTCTATCAAATAAATAAATAAAGTCTTAAAAAAAAAAAAAAAAAAAGAACTGGGATTTGGCATTGCTAGGCCCGCATTCCCATGTGGTAGTCTTGGGCTGCATGCCCCTCTCCCCACTCGCTCTGTCGCGCTGAGGTCTCATGTGGTCTGCTTCCTACATTTAGGGAACATGTTTGGATCTCTAGGCGTTTGAGTTCCCAGCGTTGACCGAGGTCTGAGCAAGAGTGGGATTGGTATTTGAGCCAAGAGCCTACAGACACCCACTGAAAAGAGAGGTGCTGCCAGGGGCCAAAGACACAGGGACCCTGTGAGCTCAGAAGTGGCACCAGGAAGGTCTGAGCAGAAAGATGCTGCCCTTGGCGTAGTGCCTTGAGCATAGAACGCCCATGTTACATGCAAGGGAACGAGGGTGTGGCGGCCATTTGGCAGAGAACAGAGCTCAGTGTACCCTGAACATAGTCTGAGGTGACCAGATAAGACTCCCCACCCAGCACAGGACACTACCTCTCACCCCCTCTGGACTCCAGCCCTGGCCACTCTCTCAAGCTGCAGGCAGTGACCAGGGACCTTGAATTGAAGGGTCCAGGCTCCATGACCTTCAGGCTGAGGAAGAATGGGGGCTCTGGCTTCTGCTTAGATCAGCCAGATCTGACCCTGACTTATAGATGGAACAACAGGGACCTAGGCTGGAAGATGAGGATTTCCTGGCAGTCTCTGTGGTCTGCTCTGCGGATGCCTTTCCTTCCCGGCTAGACATGTCCGCTGAAAGCCTGGCTCTCGGACTTCTTAGTATTTTCTTGACCGGGAGGGAGATTGCAAAGATCACACAGGGACCCATGGGTTCTTCTCCTCTCCTCCTCCTTTGCAGACTACCCCAATGGCATCCGGCTCACATCTGCTGTCCCCGGGGCAGACATCAAAGTGTTAATAAACTTCAATGCGCCCAATCCTCAAGACCGGAAGAAGTTCACTGATGACCTGCGGGAGTCCATTGCCGAAGTGCAGGAGATGGAGAAGCACAGGATAGAGTGTAAGTCGTGGGCCCCCTGGAGAGGGACAGCCAGCAGCCCCGGCTTATCTGGGAGGTCTCGCGGTGGACTCTGGGAGGTCTCGCCTGTCCTTCCCATAGCCCTACGACAGGACCGCCCACCTGCCCGAAGCCAGAGGAGGCGGCATGGCGGGCAGGGCAGTAGAGGCCTCCCTGTGAGAGCCGGGGCTTCCGTGGCCAGGCCCATCCTGCTGGTGGGACCGCATGGCATGTCCCTCGAGGGCCCCGGTTCCCCGGTCATCCCAGAAGACCAGCTTTCCCAGCGTGCCAGAGCTGAGCTCTCTGCACTTTAGTGTGGTGATTATTTGTCTTCCACGACAGGGCCCAACTGACCAATGGGGTCAGAGCCAAGCCCATCCCCTGGGTTCCAGCATAGCTGATTATAATCCTTTCCTTTCCTGGCTCCGGGCCTCAATCCCTAGAGACACATGGCTATCTCCACCTTTGGCCACCCCCTCCCGAGCCAGGCTGGGTTACCCCTTGGTTATCCTCAGACCAGGCTCGTCTCCTCGTCTGCCCTCAGGCCTGCAAAGTGACTGTCTTTCCTGCAGACCCCAAGGCCTGTGCCCCTCCAGCCTCCTTTCTAGGGTTTCCTTCCAGCTCCCTTTTGTGAAAGGCGGCATTCGCACCTTCTCTTTCCCAAGACAGCCCTGGGCCCTGACTTCTCCCCAGGGTGCTTTGCCATGCCTGCCCCCGAGGCTGTCCCCTCTCACCAGTCCCTCTCCTCCTCTGTTTCAGCGGAGCTTGAGAAGCAGAAGGGCGTCGTGCGGCCCAGTATGTCCCAGTGCTCCAGCCTCAAGAAGGAGTCGGGCAACGGGACACTGAGCCGGGCCTGCCTGGACGACAGCTACGCGAGCGGGGAGGGCCTCAAACGCAGTGCCCTCAGCAGCTCCCTGAGGGACCTCTCCGAAGCGGGTAAGAGCCAGGCCTGGCCCCCCTTCCTAGCCCAGCGCACGCAGGACTCAGACCGGGACGCTGGGGCAAGTGTCGTGTGCCAGCAAGGGCCTGCGGTAGCGGCCAGTGGCGGCGGCAGGGTTCCAACTGAGCACTGCCCTGTGAACGTCCCCAAACTGTAGCAACACCTGACCACGCAGAGCCGGATTCCCCAGAAACAGGACCCACTGGTTAAGGCAGAACAGCCAGGAGGTTACCCTCATTCTCCCTTTCTCCTTCTAGGGGTTTCATTTATCCTTTTATTTATTTTCCGGAAACTGCTCTCACACAGAGTGAGCCAGGCCCCGCTGATGGATGTGTCCCTTGTCCTCTGTGCTGCTGCGTCCCTGTGTTTTATGCTGATGAATGAAATGGAGTGAAGCCCTCTAAACTGTGTCTGGAGCCCCCCTCCCGCTGTCCCTGGTCTTGCTTCCCTCACACAGGTCTCCCTTTCTGGGGAACCCAGGCCCCCCCACACCCAGCCCCGAGGTGGTGGCCACGACTGCCCCTGGGACATCAGGGGAGAGCCCTGGCAGACTGTGGTTTTTGTTGTTGTTTCTTTGTTTCTGTGTGTGTTTATTCGCTGCCAGCCTCTTAACACCCAAGCCAGCAGCATCACTAAGCCTCCCAGATTTCCCAGGGTGGAGGGTGTGCCTAGAGAGCCTCAGGGAGCTTTGCTGGCAGCCCTCGCCCAGCCAGGTCCTCTGAGCTGAGGCCAGCCGCCCGGGAGTGTTGCTCCAGCCCTGCCTGGCCTGCATCGCTATCAGAGGAGCTGTGGGTGACAGGCCTCCCTCGCCAACCCCGTGTTCCCCGGTCTCCCCTGTCCCATCTAGCCAGGCAGCTTATCCTGGGAGCCTGATTATAGGCCTTGGCTCATTGGAAGAGACCCTGTCAGGCCGAAATCGGCCACCTCCCATCCTGAGGGCTCACCCAGCCCACCCTGCCTTGGGCACTACCCGGTGGCCAGCTCTGGGCCCCGTGACAAGAGCCTGCCTGGGACCCCATCCCAACCCTGTCCCACCAGCAGTCCTGCCTTCCTGCGGCTTAGCCATTGCCCAGAAATTTGGGTTGTTTTTTTTTTTTTTCCTTTCTTTTTCTTTTTCCTCTTTTTTTTTTTTTTAAGTTGGACTTTTTTCCTTTGCTTTTTTTTTTTTTTTTTTGTCTTGTCATATTTTTTTTCCCATGGTAAAAATCAGAAATCCATTGCCAGCATGAGGGTTAACCCAGAGTTTCTCAACCCCAGCACCCTTGACATTTGGTGCTGTGGGGGGCCGTCCTGCACTCTGCAGGATGTTTAGCAGTGGCTTTGGCCTCTACCTACGGGAGTCCAGGCCTACCTCCCCCAGTCATAACAGTCATTAATGCCTCTAGAAATTTCCAGGTGTCCTCTGGGGAGAGGGGGGCAAAAATCACCCCTTGTTGGCAAACCTGCCCCTGGTTGAGAACCGCTGGTTTTCCCTATGGCTTGTTAAACCCAGCTCAACAATACCAGACTGCTCTGGGCCTCTGCAGGCTGGGGGCTGGAGCCTCTGTTTGAGTTTGTGCAGTGGGTAAGCCCTGGCCTCTCTTGATACCTAATGCAGTGCCTGGAGGGCTGAGGGGCCATGTGCAGCCCCTCAAGTGACTGTGACTCTGTTGAAACTGAGGCTCTCACCATGGCCAGAATGGCTTTCACAGCCAGCCACGTCTCTTCCAGCTCCTGGGCATCAAGGAGAGCTGCGTGCCCAGGCCCCTGGCCATAGGACAGACAGAGCTCTGAGGTTCGGCTACTTTCTGTTTATTGTTCCTGTTGCCACTGTCATTGAGGCATTCTGAACTAAGAAAACCTCTAGGGATAGAGTCTTCCCATGAGATAATGAAAAAAGTCCCCAGGGAAGAAAGCCCCCACTACCCAGGAAGCCGGGAAGGCAAGGCACAGGTCCCGGAGGGCTGGCGGCTGCCATGGCCCCAGACTAGGAATGGGCCACTTGGGATCTCGTGAGGGAGGCTGGCCAGGGTCGGCAGCCATCCCAGAAGATGCTGGGCTCTGCGGCTGGAGACAAGGAATTCCATGCCCTGGACTGGGACTGGGTCGGGGTGCCGCTGTCCAGAGGCAGCATTACTCCACCCACCGCGGCCCTCAGCAAGATGAGCTCGTGGAGAAGAGGCGAGGTGTCAGGGGCACCGCCTCCCCTCAGGCAAGCTACCACTCCGCAGTTGGCGTGGCACCACTCCTGAGAGTTGCTGTGATCACACATCATTCCAGGAGACGACACACCTCAGATGGAGACCTTGGAGACCCAAGAGGCAGTTATAGCTTGACCCTCGAGGAGACCTCCAGGAGCCCTTGACATTCTGAGAGTAGAGGGAGGGGCATGAGCTGGGAGGCCCCCACCTGACACCCTTTACAGGGTCTTCCTTCGCCTGGGACCCCGTGCTCATTTCAGAGTCCTGCCAGCCTGAAATCAAGGACCTACGAGGACCAGGGGCACAGGTGTGACTGAGCCTTAGCCCCTGGCCCAGATCAGTCAAGTCATGGTTGACACTCCCCGCCAAGTGCCCCACATCCTCCTGCCCCTTCCCGGTCAAGCTACTCAACACCAGTCTCCAGGAAGAGGCTTTCTCCCAGAGGCCATAGGACCCACTTGCCCTTGTCATTGCTCCTGGGCTTAGCTGGAGACCTGCCATGTTCTGTACCAAGGCAGCCCTCCGAGGGGAGAGCTGGTGGCTCCTGGCGGCCAGTGTCCAAAGCAGCACCGGCTCAGCCTCCAGCATCGTTAAGGGCCACGGGGTGAGACCCTGGGTTGAGAGCCCTTGCTGTACCCTGTGCTGACACTAAGAAGCAGGGGAAGGATGTGGAGAGCCATGCTGGGGGCACCTTCCGGATATGGTTCCTGATCCTGGCCCTGACTGACCTGGCAGGGCCTGATCTGGCTCTAGGAGAGACACCAGGTGGGGTGGGGCGGGGCTCACCTCTAAGATCCCAAGAGAGAGGGAGGGTACCTGGAGTTTGGAGTCCAGGTGAAGGATAGTGTGGATGCAGGGGCGAGAGCCACTGTCCTGGCATACAGTGCCTCCTTGAGTACATAGGGTGTTCTGTGTGCACTCCCCCAGACCCGGGTCTACAGTGAGTCTGTGGGGTGTGCCTATAAGTAAGGGGCTCTGGGACTGGACTGCCGAGAGCTCTGTAAGGATACCCCACATCTCATGCTGATTCAGAAGTTGAAAAGGTGAATTCTAAGAAACTTAACATCACACAAAGACATCCAAGATAAAACCGTCGTGAAGCCTGGCCCACCGGGGGCAGGAGAAGGAAGAAGAGGAGGGTTTTGTCCTTCTTCAGACCAGATACCATATGGAGCCCTCAAACCTAGCTCTAGGCCCAGCTTGAGTCCCAGTGGGAGAAGCAGGCCAACTGGAAGACATTGCTGGGCACCGGCAGGGGGGTCGGGGGTGGGCTGGCCTTCCTCTGTCCCCGGTTTTCAGTCAGGGGAGCCCTCTAGGCTTAGAGGGGCCAGAGAGATGACTTTAAAATCCCAAAGACAGCAGAGACCTGACTCGGCATTTCTGCGTGGTGCCACGGTACCCTGAGTGTCTGATGCTCGTGTCCGGCCCACTCAGAAGCAGGGGCACGCCCATTTCACAGATGCAGAAACCAAGGTGAAAAATCAAAGGAGCGCCAGGTGGAATCACCTCCAGCCAAAGGGCTTCCTCCTGGTCCATGTCTCTGGACTGCCGTTTTGAGACAAAAAGCAGGAAGGGAAGAAGGTCAGCCCGTCTTCTCACACCAGCCAGAAGATGAGGATACGTGACCTTCATCTTTTTTCCAGCTAGGAACAAGGGCCAGGTCCTGTTTGGTTCTCTCCGGTCCTCAGAAACCGGTAGAAAACCCTCTTGCCCTAATCTTCTATGTGGCCCTGTCCTGAGCGAGTTCTGAGGCTCGCAGAGTCAAGCAATTTCCCAGCGGGTACTCAGGTTTGGGGGTTGGCAGGCAAAGCAAAGGGACCAGATGTGCCCCGAGTCTGCTGTTGTGTGCCCAGGATCAAGGTTGTATCCCAGGCACGGTCCAGTACACTTGGATGCCATGGACCCACAGACGCATTCTCTCCACCCAGCACATGGTTAGGGTGTGGGCCACAGAGAGGCAGGTAGCAATCTTTCCATCTTCCAGGCTCCTAGGCTCAGCCTGGGTTCAGCTTAGAAGGCAAGCATGGCCAAGCTTCCCAGCCCCAGAGGTGGACAGGCAGACCCGAGTGTGAATCCTGCTCTCGGGAATTGGGCCAGCCAGAGCATCTGTCTCCTCCTTGGCGCGGATGCCTGACCTGCATGGCCCTGGGGCTTGACCAAGAACAAACATGCTTGGCTAGTGGCCAGGTCTGCACAGATGGAAGCCTACAGAATGTCAAGTGGGAGGCCCTTCTCTGTTCCTTCCTGAGAGCCCGTTGGAGACCAGACCCCACAGCTTGGGCACCCAGCCGTTCCTGCCAACCTCAGCGTCCTGCAGAAATCCATGGAGACGGTCTCCGGAGGGACTGGGGAGGCCAGGGTGAGCCCTGGGCTTCCAGAACCAAGAAGGAGACCCAGCCTTCCTTGGACACAGCCAACGTGTATCGAGTGCCTGCTATGCGCCCTGTGCCGGGGATATTTAAAGCCGTTGACAGGGAGCACTCACAGCTGAGGGAATGCTTTGTAGTATTCTGGGGTTGGAGGGGGGTGGCTCACAGACAGGAAGCACAACCCTGGGCCCTCCCAGCAGCCTTGCCCCTGTCTCCTGCCCCTGGCCAGGGCACTGCACAAACCAAACAACAGACTCCAGAGGTATGGGCACCTTTGAGCTTCCCAGGAGGAAAAGACAGGATGCCAAGCATAGTTTCCTCCTAACCATCAAGCCCACCCTGCCTGTGAGGTGGGGGGATGTATATGTATGTACGAATATGCATATACATGCGTGTATGAAATCCACGCCAAGTCACGGCTATGTAGGACCACATTTTGTTTGCTTTGAGCCATCATAGGAACTGCCCCTGTCCGGTCGTCCCCTCCTGGCAGGCGGCTAGGGTCCCAGCTGGGCACATGCCTCAGCCCACCTGGAAGCACCCCCTGCCCCCAGCGGACTGCCAGTCTAGCAGAAGGGGCATGGAGTTGGGGCTGGTTGGAAAAACATTTCCTTTTTTCTTTAAACACCCACGCACCCACCCACCCACCCCCTTTTTTTTTTTTTTACCTCGTTACTGCCCTGCCACCGGCTTCCCGGCAGAGCCCGTCCTCCGACCCTCACCCTGGCCGGCAATGGTGCTGGCGGCGGCGGCGGTGGCGGAGGTGGTGGCGGTGGCGGTGGCAGCAGCTCAGGGCCAGGCAGGCGGCGGCCCGGCCTCGTGTCCGTGTCTAACCTCTGGTATTGCATGTTCTGGGCAGGGAAGCGAGGGCGTCGCAGCAGTGCGGGATCGCTAGAGAGCAATGTGGAAGTAAGTAGGAAGCGCCTCCGTCCAGCTGGCTGTCGTGTGTTGCCTCCCCAATCCTTGGTTTATATCTGTTGTCTTTTTTTTTTTCTGTTTTCGTTTTGTTTTGTTTTGCTCTTCCTTCCCCTACTGCACAGAGGCGCAGACACGCCCGCCCTCACCCCTGCCTGCCTCAGCCCCAGTGCATGCCAGCTTCTCCCGCCTAGAATCGCCCGTGCCTCTCACCGCTTGTTTGGGCTGGACCCGTGGGGGGGTGGTTCTGGATTCCGTGTTTTAGTTCCCGCTTAACCCTGTCCCCAGTGGCTCCGAGCATGGTTAACATCCCAGCTTCCCGGCACCCCCCCTCAGGGTCCCCGCCTGCCAGCACTGTTCCTTGGGGGGGAGGCACCACCACCAGGCGCCCACGCACCCTCCAGCCACGCTGCCCTGGGGGGAGGTTTGCCGGTCTCTTGACTTCCATGCTCCGCCATCCCCATCGCTTCCTTCCTGGAGTTTCGATTGCTGTGTGTCTGCAGTCAGGGCACCATGGACTTGGCTTAGCTAGCTCGGGGGAGGAGAGCCGTGAGAGCAAGAAAAATTCCGTGTGGATTTCATGAGATTTCATTCATCTTCCAACCATCTCTATATTACTGTTCACATCTTAACCTCAGCTTGCAGACCTTTTTGTTTCCTTCTTTTTCCTTGTTTGGTTTGCAGTAGGTAGCTGCAGTGAAATGCCTAGGCAGCCCCCACCCACCCAGAACAAGGGTCCCCAAGCCCCCTCCTGTCCCTACCACCAGCTTCCCAGAAACCTCGGGGCCCACGCAGGCAGAAAAGTTGGCCCTTGCACCTGTGGAGAGGACCCAGGAGAGTGTAGGATGCAGTTTCAGCAGGAACGGGGTCCTTCATGCACACCAGCCCACCCCACTCCACTCTGCACATGCTGCTCACAGGCACCCCAGGCCAGTTGTTCCGATCCAAAAGTTCAGGCCGCCTTCCGTGTCAGGACGGGAGCAGAAGTCACACTTGTGCTGCTGCTGCTGCTTTGACCAGACCGAAGGAGGGTCCCTCGTGCCCTGGCCCTCCCCATGTCTCTCAGTTGAAGGCCGCTTCTGAGTCCCTGCCGGCCCCCCAATAGCAGCATGAGCCGAGGTGAAGCTCACGCAGCCTCACCCAGCCCTGCCCTCGGCAACCAGTGAGTTGAACTAAGACCTAGCAGTCAGTGGGTGGACTTTTTACATTACAAAAAAGAAAAAGAAAAAAAAATCATTCTGACATAAGTGCTTTAAGATCTTTTAATTTTGATTTCTATGAATTTCCTTTTTAGGGGTCCATCATTAGCAGTCCTCACATGCGCCGGAGACCTACATCAACACGAGAGTGTCCATCTCGCCCACACCAGACTATGCCTAACTCATCCTCCCTCCTGGGCTCCTTATTTGGGAGTAAGAGAGGGAAGCCCCCTCCCCAGGCCCACCCGCCCTCAGCCCCTCCCCAGCCGCCGCCCCACCCACCGGGCCTGCCCCACCCGCCGCACACGGTGGTGGCCAGCCATCACCAGGGGCCTGTCGAGGGCCCGCCGCCAGCCTCGGTGCACGGGCACCACAGCCAGTACTGCCACATGCAGCAGAACCCGCCTCCCTACCACCACCACCACCACTACCACCCCCCCCAGCACATCCAGCATGCACACCAGTACCACCACGGCCCCCACGGGGGGCACCCACCCTATGGGGCCCATGTGCACAGCCACCCACCGCTGCCCTCGGCCCATGCCAGCCACCCGGGCCACCCGGGCCATGCAGTGCACCACCACGGGCAGCCGCCCGCCCCGCCGCCCCCTACTAGCAGCAAGGCCAAACCCAGCGGCATCAGCACAATTGTGTAGACAGCCTGGGATGGGGTCCCAGACTCCGCGGAACAAGTGCACACCACACAGCCACGCCCAGGGGCGGTCCGCCTCAGACCAGGGCCCTTCTCTTTCCACCTCCTCTCCCCAACACCCCCCCCCCCGCTCCCCGTGGCCTGGATGGAGCCCCCTGAGCCCACGGGGCTTGCGCTGTAGGGAACAGAGCTCCCGATCGCACTTAGCGTGGGCGTCCCAGGTTCCATCCACTTCGACCCCAGGGGTGGGCCTCGGCCACCATCAGCCTTGAAACCGGGGCCACCGGCCACATAGATGTCGAAATGCCCCCCCACTCCAAAGCAGCACTCAGCTCTGCTCCCTAATTGTACACACATATGAAAACCCAGCCTAGGAAAAGAAGAAACGAGACACAAAAACCAGAGACAGAACAAAACAAAACAAAACAAAAAAACCCAAACTTGCTGCATTTATTGCTCTTTTATTGACAATGGGCAAAAAATTAAGTAGACCTGATATGGTTGATGAAAATAACGTAAGTAAACTTTATATAATATAAATATATAAATATATAAATATATATATATATATACTGTATAGGTAGTATTTGTGTGTGAAAGGAAACGTCTCAGTCCACAAAATTAGCAATATAGACTTTATGAGGAGCTCCACTTACCTGATAGGAAGACAGTACCTTACATGAATGTGTGAGAGAGAGTAAACCAAAAACGTAAATGCTAGGAACAAATTCAGATACTTCCATATTTTCATAAAAAGAAGAGAAGTCCCTCCAGGACTGGCTAAAATCTTTACGCAATCATTACTAACTGTGCCAAGTAACATAGCATCTAACTGTTTAAAAAGTCCAATATTGCTTTGTATAAATCCTTATTTTATTAACAGAAAACTATCCTAAGTACTCAGTATTATAACTGCTCTGTTATTTCAGGTAAGCAAATAGATAAAAATACAGTAAATCTACAGTAGCAACTCGGGACAACTAGTTAGGAACTGGTTGTTCGAGGATATTGGTGACACAGATTCTTAGACACTTTAATGGCTGCGATAACTGTGAATTCCCATGATCCATATTTCTTTTGTATGCATATGATTTAATGCACACTCATTCAGAGCCCTCCGAGGGGGGCACCCATCCACGGCAAAAGTGTTCATCTCCAACATGAAAACGGCCAGCTCCCATCCTCGTCTCCCCAACACCATAACTTACTCATCCTGTCTCCAAACCGCAACAGGCACCAGCCCCCGAGCGAGTTTCTGCCAGGAACCGCTCAGAGCGAGCCCGAAGGCTGATTCTAGCATGTAGCAACCCAGGGCGGTGTGTGTGTTTCCCATTTTGTTTTCTGAGTGGTAGCCGTGATCATCGTGATTTCATGTGGCCGTGTGCTAGCACAACCCCCCCCCCCGTGTCATCACCGTGGCCCCCCACCCTGACCCCGGCTGACAAGTGCCGGCCCTCGCCAGCGACGCCCTCCCCCGTGCTGCCTTCTCATGGTCCAGTTAGCTGCCAGGGCATCACATGACTCTCAGCTGTGCTCTTGTCGCTTCCGTGTTGTGGTGACACCATCTGCTCCTTCGGGGCCGGGCGCCACACGCGTCCGGTTATGTGACTGAGTCACCCACGGGCCGTACTTTGTAGTTTCAGCCTTTCGAGCCACTGCAGCCGCCAGTGCTGTGCTCCTAAGCCGTGGGACCCGAGGACTGCCCCACGGCCCCTGCCCCGGTGGAGAGCCCTTTCAGAAAGGGCGAAGCTAGTGCGGGACTCTGCGGGCCCCGGGCTCCGCGCTCCGCGCTCCGTGGATGGTGTGGCGTGGCGTGCCGTGGCCAGACGGCAGGACGACCAAGGGGAGCTCAGCCGGCGGGCCGACCGGGGCAGGGCGGTGGGGGGTGCAGGGTCCTGCCCATTTCCCTCCCCACCCACCCCTTTGTCATATCATCGGGGTCACCATACCAGCAGATCTGCAAACCGAGCACTTTGTTAATCTCCACAGAGAGCAAATACAGCAATCTAGAGTTTAGCCTTTTTTTTTTTTTTTTTTTTTGGAAGTGTGACTTTAACCTGCCCACCTTTATCTTCCCATCAGTGTCATGTTTCTCTCCCAGGCCTCTGCCTGGAAGGAGAGAAATAAACAGCACGGGTGTGTCTGATTTGGTCCAGGCCAGGCTGGTGGGAGGCTCCCCGCTCCCACTTGCCCCTAAATTCTTAGGTTTTCCTGCAGAGTCAGGCTCCCCGAGGCATTCTCTGTCTTGCAGTTTAAAGGATGTTGTTCTGACCAGGAAAAGTCAAATTGTACTGCATGCCACCCGGCGTCAGTCCCGCGAGGCCACACTCTATGTATTGTGTATTTGCAAACTATATCAGTGTTACTGTTGACAAATAGTTGAAGTAAAGTGGTAACATATGAAATATGTTGGCTTTTCTTCACCCTCTGTACCAATAGTAAAGTCTAACTGTAAACTCGAGGTTGTTCCAGAAAAGATACAGGCTATTTGGCACCAGATTACCCTTTCCGAAGGGATGACCATGAATGAAAAAGAAGAGAGGGCAAAGCCAATGGCGGGGGAGGTGGGGGTGAGGGTGGTGCGCTCTGTCCGTCGCCGTCCTTCGTGCTCCGCGGGCCATTCAGAACCCTCACCTCCAAAGCTGCCATCCATGTGTCCTGAAGCTTTGTTGGGCATCCCAGGGCCTGATCTAGCAAAAGGGCACTTCCTGGAATGAATTCCGTTTCTCCCCGTGTTTCCAACTGGACACAGTGTGTTGGGCTCAAGTCAGTGGGTTTCCTCACTGTTTGTGTTATATTTACAAACTTATCATGGGAGATGCTTTCAGAAGGTACATTGTTCTATTAAGGAGGCTGGAGCCACGCTGCCAAGTCTCATTTGGGCAGCAAAAGCCTCTGACAAATTGCTGGGCCCCCCCCAACCTGCCCCCACCATCCCCAGTGTTGCTTTCATGGGACAGTTCCTTCTAGACATGGCCCTCCACAGAGTCGCAGGTGTGGGGGCCTGTCATCCACCCCACCCCCACCCCTGGGATAGACTGCAGGATGTGTGTGTCATCCCTCACCACTGTCAGGACACACTTGGGACATTTTTCTCAAGTTGCACAAATCGTTGCAATTGAACAGTCCTTTGGGCAGGAGCAGGAGACCCTAGCAGAAGTGGCTGAAGATCTTTTCTGGGACAACAATCAAGTCATGTCTTTGTATTTTTTTTAAGTTTATGAATGAATTGTACAACAATGTAAAAATAAAGTTCATCCTAATATGTGCACATCTCGCTTAAAAATGTCTTCAGTCATCCAGTGTAGAGCGATTTTTCCATCCCCACGCTGCATGCAGCAGAAGCCTCTTGTTTTTCTCTAAAACGAGCTGAAAAGAGACAGTCAGCAGATACTTAAACATGACCCTAGGTGTTGACTCAGCATTCCATATGAAGCTGTGTCTCTACAGGTAAGCATGCATCTTACAGTTTTCGTTGTAAAATACCATCACCCTTTCTGCCCGCGAAAGGAGTAATTCTGTAAAGTGTCTTCAATCACAACAATAATCAAGGAAACAAATCCGGTGTGAAGTGGGGGTGGCGAAAAGGGACAGGCGGGAGGAGCTGTGTACCCCTTACCCGGCCGGCGCACCCATTAGCCTACCTGCGGCCACATCAAGGTCCCATGCAGGACCCGTCTCCTCCTGGGAACTGTCGTTCACCTTCTAGTTGTTTTAAACGCTTAGCATCAGGTCTCGAACGCGGACCGCTCAGAGACTTCGAGAGACAGACACACCGCTCCCACGAGGCCCAGCGCCTGCTGTGTAACTTTGGGCAGGAAAGGATTGCTTTTGTTTCAATATGCATTCTGTTTGTGAGTAGTAGCAGACTCTATTGATGTAAAACCATAGCTGTGATCATGTGGAGAAATCGAATAAATCCTTTAAAACTCTCGGGTTTTTACTTTTTCTGAAAAGTCTAGCTGTTTCTCTGTCGAGCAGACACAGCTCTCCAGCTGAGCCCTCGGCCCCGTCCTTGTCAAGACTGCCGGCGGCAGTAGCTTTCTGGAAGACCCGGGACTGACTTAAATCAAGGGTGCAAGATAAAGGTATGCGTCGCAGCGTAGGCACAGATGGAACTTTCCAAAGGGATTTATAATTTCCAGCCACTTTCCACACATTTGGTAGTTCCATTGAGTTAGAGAGGAGCTGGCTCCTTTGGAGTGTTGAGGTGGACTGGGAATGCCATGGGGGGAGCCCACCCCCAGATGCTGGAGGAGAGATGATTTTATGAGTCAAAGCAGCCCGTTTTTCCATGCCATGATGAATGTGATGTGCAAAAACCAGGGAGGTGTATTCTGGCGTGCCTGTGAGAACACGTCGGGCTCGTATGATTTCTCCTTTCCCAGAACCAAAATTCAGCTCCAGAGAATATTGTCTCAAAGTTAATATTTTTGTACCATAAAGTAAACTGGTAGATCTAATTTGTAGAACCCAAACAAGGTTAATTTTAGGGACCAAAATGAACTGGGGCCCACCCCTCCTAGAGAAGTGACTTGGGACCATAAGAGGTTCTCAGATTTCTGTGGCCGGGCACTCCAAGGCTCACAGAAATTCCCAAAAACACTTAGCTAGCTGTAGTTTTGTCTGATGCCACGACTCGTGCACGGGGCCACCCTCACCAGCTGCTTGGTGTAGGTGAGCGGCTAAGATGGGGCTTGGTAGCGATGATTCTCTGGGTTTTGCATTTGTCTCCCCCCCACCAGATTGTGAGCTCCTTGGGGGCAAGGACTGCATCTGACCCACCTCTCTGCATCCAGTGACCGGCACAGGACTGGTCTTGTCAAAATGCATGTGAAAATGAACTGGTGGTTGCAAGGGGGTGTGGGAGGCCACAGCAAAACCGATCTTAGCATGTGTAAATCACCACCACCCTCAAAAATGTATGGAAGCCTGTTTGCTCAGCCCTTTGCTACCCTTGACATGAAGAAGTCTGGCTGAGGACATACATGACACGGTCAGACTTCTGCAAGAGTGGTTCATACTGGCCGTTTCCAGCCCCCACACGCTGCACATTTTTAGCCCTCATTTTACTTGACCTCTGGGCAGCTTTCAATTCTGTTCACACATAGTCCTTTTTTTTTAATTACTTTTTAAATTAACATATATTATTTGCCCCAGGGGTACGGGTCTATGAATCATCAATCTTACACAATTCACAGCACTCACCATAGCACATACACTCCCCAATGTCCATCACCCAGCCACCCCATCCCTCCCACCCCAATCCCCCATCAACCCTCAGTTTGTTTCCCAAGATTAAGAGTCTCTTATGGTTTGTCTCCCTCTCTAGTTTCATTTTTCCCTCCCTTCCTCTATGATCCTCTGTCTTGTTTCTCAAATTCCTCATATAAGTGAGATCATATGATAATTGTCTTTCTCTGATTGACTTATTTCACTCAGCATAATATCCTCTAGTTTCATCCACGTCATTGCAAATGGCAAGATCTCATGTTTTTGATGGCTGCATAGTATTATCTCACATCTTCTTTATCCATTCATCTGTTGGTGGACATATATGCTCTTGCCATAGTTTGGCTATCATGGACATTGTTGCTATAAACATTCAGGTGCACGTGCCCCTTCAGATCACTACATTTGAATTTTTAGGGTAAATACCCAGTGGTGTGATTGCTGGGTCGTGAGGTAGCTCTATTTTCAGCTTTTTTGAGGAACCTCCATGCTGTTTTCCAGAGTGGCTGCACCAGCTTGCATTCCCACCAACAGTGTAGGAGGGTTCGCCTTTCTCCACATCCTGGCGAGGATCTGTCATTTCCTGTCTTGTTAATTTTAGCCATTCTGACTGGTGTGAAGTGGTATCTCATTGTCGTTTTGATTTGTATTTCCCTGATGCCTAGTGATGTAGAGCCCTTTTTCATGTGTCTATTGGCCATCTGGATATCTTCTTTGGAGAAATGTCTGTTCAAATCTTCTGCCCATTTCTTGATTAGATTGTTTGTTCTTTGGGTGTTGAGTTTGAGAAGTTCTTTATAGATTTTGGATACTAACCCTTTATCTGATATGTCATTTGCATATAATCTTCCATTCTGTTTTTTGTCTTTGGGTTTTTTTGACTGCTTCCTTTGCTGTGCAAAAGCTTTTGATCTTGATGAAGTCCCAATAGTTCATTTTTGCCCTTGCTTCCCTTGCTTTTGGTGATGTTTCTAGGAAGAAGTTGCTGCAGATGTGGTCGAAGAGGTTGCTGCCTGTGTTCTCCTCAAGGATTTTGATGGATTCCTGTCTCATGTTGAGTTCTTTCATCCATTTTGAGTCTATTTTTGGATGTGGTGTAAGGAAATGGTCCAGTTTCATTCTTCTGCATGTGGCTGTCCACTTTTCCCAATGAAAATTTGAAGAGACTGTCCTTTTTCTGCCGAATATTCTTTCCTGCTTTGTCGAAGATGAGTTGACCATAGAGTTCAGGGTCCGTTTCTGGGTTCTCTACTCTGTTCCATTGATCTAACACATAGTCCTTCTTGAAACCCTTGTTTCTGGGGCACTAACTGGCTCAGTGGGCTAAGCGTCTGCCTTTGGCTTAGGTCATGATCCCAGGGTCTTGGGATCGAGTCCCACATGCAGCTCCTTGCTCAGTGCAGAGTCTGCTTCTCCCTCTCCTTTTCTGCCTCTCCTTCTCCTCCCTCTGCTCCCCCTGCTTTGTGCTCTCTCACTCTTGCTTTCTCTCAAATAAATAAAATCCTAAAAAATAAAATAAGAAGATCCTTATCAAGGTCTTCATGAGGCCTGCGTGATCTGGCAAAACCCTTACTTTTCCCTTGCTTTCCGGCCTTTCAGTTGCCCAGACAAGCTGGTTCCTTCCACTGGGCCTATGCAGGTATTCTCCAAGTATTCTCTCCCTTCCCCCAATGGGGGGGCTGCTTTTCCTCCCATCTTCATTTAGTTAGCTCCTACTTTATCCAACAAGCTTTAGTTCAGCCATTACCCCCTCTAAATGCATCCCTTGTGGTTATATATTCTACAGTGTGATCATTTGGCAACAGCAGACATCCCAGGTTGGGGCAGTGGTGGCTCTTGTACATCTCAACACTCGGGACAAGCAGAACTGCAAGTAATGTTTGTTGGAAGAACAGGTGAACTCCTAGGACCAAAGATGTAATTTAGCGCTGAAATACACGATGTAATTTAGTGGCTTAAAATGAGATCAGAGACCTAGAGAAGCAGCATGGGGCCAGGATGCTGGGGAGCAGCCAACCAGTCCTACTGGGATTCCTCACTACTTCCAGGAACAGTGGGGCAGTGGTTGGAGGCTTTTAATCATTGTGTTTTAGCTTTCACCAAATGTGTTCTCACATTTAGAGCATTTGGAAAGAATAGATTCATACAAAGCAGGGAATACCTTCACCTACAATCCCACCACCCAAAAGCAGTTATAACTATTAGGACTACTTGCTTTCCATCTTCTCTTCACACATAGTCTCAGTTGCCTGGTTCAGATCTTCCATGTATGTCCCAAAAGGTTTATAAGTGTTCTTTGGTGCCCATCATGAACAAATAGTTCACAAGTAAAAATATGTAGAAAATGTCAGATTAGACAAAGTTAAACTTTTTTTACTACAGGACTTCTCAGAACCTATGAAAGAATGATGTGCACTGTGAATCTCTGAAGGGCAGTCTATGCCATGTTTCCCAAACTTACTGAGCTGTGGCCTCTTGCACTCTACAACTTACAGTTTAGTACAATATTGTATGTGTAAATTTTATTCTTTTGTTCCCCTTAGTATGAAAAACTCAATGGTTTATAGCATCTGCATAATGGCCCATCATATGGATGTTCCATGATGTACTTGACATACGGAGAGTGTTATTTAGGTAAACAAGGAAGAAGCAGAAGGAAATCCTAGAGCTTCTGAGTAGATTTGGTGATTCTGGTAAGGTTATGAGACCTGGAGAAGTTGGACACCCTTGAATGTAACCTTAGTCCTGAGTTCCTGGGATGAACCTCGACACAATTTTGGCAACTCTGGGTAGCCTTGTATCAGTGAGATGCCACTCATTTGGTGTGTTCAAGTCAGTGCTCACCTCCCAAGGGAACCCATACTACCTCTCAGCACAGAATGGACTATAATAAAGATTTATTGGCCGGCTGATGGCCGCGATGTCATGAAGGCTAATTTTCCCCATTTCTAATGTGCAGCTTTGTGATTATTGAGGCATTTCTAGGGGAATTTTTTCTCCACTTCCTGTTGTTCACAACCATGCTCCACTCTCACCTCCAGTGTGACCACTGCTACTTCTTATCTCCCATGGAGTTAGTAGGAAAGAAATCATTCTAAAATAAAAATGCCTGAGGGTAATCATGGTCACCTCAAGTGGAATTTCTCTCCACATCCTTTAAGAACTGTTCCGGAGAGGGGATAGTCCAAGATGGTGGAGGATTAGAAGACCTTAGTTTCCTCTGGTCCTAGGTATTCCGATGGATAGCTATCAAATCATTCTGAACACCTGAAAACTCAACTGGAGATCTAAGAAAAGAATAGCTACAACTCTACAAATAAAAAAGCAACCACTTTTGGCAAGAATGATAAGACAGAAAAACTCACCTCTAAAAAGAGAACAAGAGGCAGTACTGACTGCCAGGGACCTAACCAGTATGGACATAAGATGTCGAAACTAGAGTTCAGAATAATGATTTTAAGGATACTAGCTGAGCTTGAAAAAAGCATAGAAGACAATAGAGAATCCCTTTCTGAAGAAATAAAATAACTGAAATCTAACCAACTTGAAATCAAAAAGGCTATTAATGAGGTACAATAAAAATTGGAGGCTCTTACTGCTAGGATAAATGAGGCAGAAGAAAGAATTAGTGATATAGAAGACCAAATGATGGAGAATAAAGAATCTGAGAAGAAGAGAGATAAATAACTACTGGATCATAAGGGGAGCATTTGAGAGGTGAGCGATATCATAAAATGAAACAATATTAGAATAATTGGGATCCCAGAAGAAGAGAAGAGAGAGAGAGGCAAAAGCTATATTGGAGCAAATTATAGTGGAGAACTTCCCTAATCTGGGGAAGGAAGCAAGAATTCAATTTCAGGAGACACAGAGACCCCCAGCTCAAAATAGATCGATACCTTGACATATGATAATGAAACCTGCAAATCTCAGAGACAAAGAGAAAATCTTGAAAGAAGCTTGGGACAAGAGGTCTGTAATCTACAGGGGTAGAAACATAGGCTGGCAGCAGACCTATCCACAGAAACCTGGCAGGCCAGAAAGGACTGGCATGATATAATCAGGGTAGTAAGTGAGAAAACTGTGCAATCAAGATTGCTAATCCAGCACAAAAACAGACCTATAGATCAATGGAACAGAATAGAGAACCCAGAAATGGACCCTCAACTGTGTTGTCAACTCATCTTCAAATGAATCCATCAAAATCCGAGAGGAGAACACAAGCAGCAACCTCTTCAGCCTCAGCTGCAGCAACATCTTGCCAGACATGTTTCCAAAGGCAAGGGAAGCAAGGGCAAAAATGAACTATTGGAAGTTCATCAAGATCAAAAGCTTTTGCACAGAAAGGGAAATAGTTGACAAAACCAAAAGACAACTGACAGAATGGAAGAAAATATTTGCAAATGTCTTATCAAATAAAGGGCTAGTATCCAAAATCTATAAAGAACTTCTCAAACTCAACACCCAAAGAACAAATAGTCCAATCAAGAAATGAGCAAAAGACATGAACAGATATTTCTGCAAAGACATCCGAATGGCCAAGAGACACATGAAAAAGTGCTCCACATCACTTGGCATCAGGGAAATACAAATCAAAACCACAATAAGATACCACCTCACACTAGTCAGAATGGCTAAAATTAACAACTCGGGAAACAATGGATCTTGGAAAGGAAGCAAAGAAAGGGGAATTCTCTTACACTGTACGTGGGAATACAAACCGGTGCAGCTCTGGAAAACAGTATGAGGTTCCATACTGTTTCAAAAAGTTGAAAATAGAGTTGTCCTATGACCCAGCAATTGCACTATGAGGGATTTACCCCAAAGATAAAAATGTGATCCGAAGGGGCAATGCACCCCAATGTTTATAGCAGCAATGTCCACAATAGCCAAACTATGGAAAGAGCCCAGATGTCCATCAGCAGATGAATGGGTAAAGAAAATATATATATGTATGCACACGCACACAATGGAATACTATGCAACCATCAAAAATGAAATCTTGTGTTTTGAAACAATGTGGATGAAACTAGAGGATATTATGCAAAGCAAAATAAGTCAATCAGAGAAAGACAATTATATGATCTCACTCATATGTGGAATCTAAAAAACGAAACAGAGGATCATAGGGGAAGAGAGAAAAAAATAATGCAAGATGAAATCAGAGAGGGAGACAAACCATAAGAGACTCTTAATCATAGGAAATAAACTGAGGGTTGCTGGAGGGTGGGGGTATGGGAATGGAGTAACTGGGTGATGGGCATTAAGGAGGGCACATGAAGTAATGAACACTGGGTACTATATAAGACTGATGAATCACTGACTTCTACTTCTGAAACTAATAATACATTATATGTTAATTGAATTTAAATAAATTTTAAAAAAGAATTGTTCAGGAAAAGGACAGATAAAGTCACCTATGGCTTAGGACTACAGTTTACCAAGCAAGAGCGAAAACCATGCATTTCAATAAAAAGTCAGTGGGAACATAAACATCTTGGACTAGCAGAGCTGACACAGTGTGACAGACCAGAATACACATCCAGGTGGGGAATTCAGGGAAAAGAAAAAATGATACGGTCCAAATGGCAGTAGAAACAGGTAACATCTAGGCTCATGCCCATAAGGAGAGAGACCCACCCTATAAGGACAAATGCCAGAGGAGAACTGAGACCTAGTGGAATCAAAAGGAAAAGCTGTGGAAAGGTTTGGAGTCAGAGGTGGTAGAAGGCACTACTGGAGAAGAGGGGGCAATAGATTTCCTTTGGAAGCTTGGTGGTGAAGGGAAAGAAGGAACTAAGACAAGACACTGTCAAAGAATCAAAAGACAGACCTTTTTAAAAAAAAAAAAAAAGTGTTGGGGCGCCTGGGTGGCTCAGTGGGGTAAAGCCTCTGCCTTCAGCTCAGGTCATGATCCCAGAGTCTTGCGATCAAGCCCCACATCGGGATCTCTGCTTGAAAGGGAACGTGCATCCCCCTCTCTGTGCCTACTTCTCTGCCTACTTGTGATTTCTGTCTGTCAAATAAAATCTTTTTTTTTTTAAGTGTCTTATTAAAGGAAATGAATAAATGAATTAAAGGAAACTGGTAAGTAGCCAAACTGACCTCAGAAGAGAGAGAAATCTTTTTTTTTTTTTTAGATTTTATTTATTTATTGGACAGAGAGAGACACAGCAAGAGAGGGAACACAAGTAGGGGAAGTGGGAGAGGGAGAGGCAGGGTTCCCGCTGGGCAGGGAGCCCCACGCGGGGCTCGATCCCAGGACCCTGGGATCATGACCTAAGCTGAAGGCAGACACCTAAAGACTGAGCCACCCTCCAAAAACTTGCATATAAAATGAAAAAGGTGGGGGGCGGAGAAGGAGGAGAAGGAAGACAGAAACTGCGTAAGCCTCCTACAGAGGACAAGGAAAGGCTATCACAGTCCTCAGTTTTGGAATTGATCACAGGGCTGCTTCCTTCTTCTGTTACCCATTCCATGTTTCCACATGAAATCTTCTCCAAGATTTCAGCTGGTCAGAATGGAATAACAGGCCATCCTTCCCAGATGGCCGGCATCTTCAAGTGTCCTACCTGTTAGGGTTGCTGTATTTTCCCATTAAGCATTGCTAAGAGGTGCCCAAGAGAACCCCTTGGGTTACACACACAATCCTTGTCCCACTGTGTAGCAGCAGCTCAAAATTCCCCCAGGGTTATTAGGGACAATCTGTCTAGCCAGCAGAATAAACCCTTTTACCTCCTGTTGGTTCAGTGGCAATAAGGAGCCCCAAATGGCCCGGGTGAAAGTCTCATCTTGCTGTTTAACAAAATCTGCTCTCTTTCCTTTGGTGGAAGCAATTCCTCCTTGGGAGTGAAGACTCCCCAAACCAGCAGAGCTCAAAGTTGCTGGGATTTCTGTGCAAGGGTTCCATGCAAGCACCCCTCCCACTTCTGCCCCTTCCTGTCCGCACCTGTGTATTCTGACCATGGAGGAGAAGCCACCATGTCGTGGGGTCTGGGTTCAAAATACATCCTGTATCCCATAGCACAGAACCTGTCCTTCCAAGGTAGTGTCCCACGACTGGCTCTGTAAATTTCATGATGCCATTTCATCTCTGAATTAAGCCAGCTGCTCCTCGGTAACGGTGGCTATACGGCAAACCAGTTAGTGTTTGCTTTTTTTTTTCTTTCACTTTTTTCGCTTAATTCTATTTTTGGACACATGAAATACATGGTTCAAAAGTCAAAACCGCATCAATTTTCAGAAAATCTCACTTCCATCACCCTTTTCTCTATCCTTACTTCATTCCTGGCTTTTAAATTGTTAACCATTTTTACTAGTTTCTAGGTATATCAATCCACTGTTTTATTGTGCAAAATTAAGCAAAGATGCACTCAATTTTCCAGGCTTTCCTCCACAAAAAATAACACACCATGCACACCGTTCTGCATCTTGCATTTTCACTTACGATCTCTCCAATTTACACCCTTCTTGCCTTTGCTCTGCGATAACGGAGCTGGATTCTCCATTTGCCACCTGGCGTGATGTTAAACTTTGTCGATAGAGGGCGCTGGAGGGGCATTGCCGGGTGTTGGGGATTTCTTCCAGGTTCTGATGAGTTTCTGTGTTATTTGCAGGGCAGGTGACTAAGTTTTTCCTGTTTACATCTGCAGCTGGCAGTGCCCTGCCTACATTCTTTAGCACAGCAGCACCCTCGAGGGGAGTTTCCTGATTGCCATTCTTGGCCCAAGGTTTGCAGCCCACCAGGTTCTGCCCATCTGCTCCTTGTCGGGAGTTGTCCTGCTTGCCACTACCTGTCCGTGGTTCCCTGGCTCAGGTTGGTAACTGCAGGGAGCTCTGGTCCCTGGCAACCCAGTGAAATGTGAAGGACAGTGTTGGGAAGTCTGTTTCTACCTGGGAGTTTGTTTCTTCCTCAGACATCTCTTTCAGCCCCACAGCAGTTTGTGAGAGTATGTTTTCTGTCTCTCCTTAGCATTTGTAACTTCTAGTTACAAATTCCTTATATTAAACCTTCCCTGGCCCCAGGGATTGCTCTGTGGCTTCTGCTCCCAGGACTGTGAGGACACCAAGTTGGTGCCTAAACAGTGCGAGGGGGTAGCCCTACCATGATGGGATTTGGCAACTGGTTGGATGGAGCGTGGACTTGAGTGTAGTGCTGAGCACCTTGCCAATGGAAAGTGGGGCGGTGGCCGTCGGTGGTCCGCAGTGCCATCACAGTTGGTGACGCTGTTGTCTGTGGTGGAATGACAACTGAAATAAGTGCCTTGGGAACCCACCTGAGGGCTATGGCAGTAATGGTGGGCGCAAGGACTGTGGGGCAGGTGGGTTTTCCTGCGTGCAACACTGGACTGTCCAGAGAGAAAATGGCAAGCCTGGATTCTTTATTTTTTTTTAAGATTTTATTTATTTGTTTGACAGAGAGAGCAAGAGAGGGAACACAAGCAGGGGGAGTGGGAGAGGGAGAAGCGGAAGTCCTACGCTGAGCAGGAAGTCCTACGAGGTGCTCAATCCTAGGATCCTGGGATTATAACCTGAGCCGAAGGCAGACGCTTAACGACTGAGCCACCCAGGTTCCCCAAGCCTGGATTCTTTAACTCCCAACTCAGGGTCTGAGAACTCGACAGTTTTTATGACAGCCCTTAAAAAACAAAACAAAACAAAACAACAAAAAACCTCTCGTTTCATGTAGCCACGGGGCTGGCAATGGAACTGTGTGTATTGCTGGGTTTACCGCAACCGTTGAATCCACAATCTTAAAATTTCTTACGTGAGGGTTAGGGCACTGATTGGGAAGGGATAGGATCCTGAAACTTAGAATGGGGGCATCTGGTTGGACCTAGATAAAACCGAGACTCTTGAATCCTCATATCACTCTGAGCCTCCCACACCAGTGGAAGTGTCTTCCCCAGCTCCCATATCTGAGGAGACCATCCTTCCTTTGCCTGAGAGCCCTGATACCCACCTGCGGCACATTAAAGAGATGCTCATTTTCCCCCAGACCCATGATAACCACCACCTCTTACCATAAGACCCACAAGGAGGGTCATAGCTGCTGAGCCTCTTCCTGGGACACAAGTACATTTCATGACTCAGGAGGATGTTGCTTACACATCCAAAGAACTACAAGGTAGACCACATTTTGTTTATCTATTCATCTGCTGACTTTTGAGTTTTTTGCGTCTTTAGGCTATTGTGAATAGTGCGGTCGTGAGCATTCATGTAGCACTGTTTGAGTTTCTGTTTTCATTTCTTTTGGATATATACCTAAGGTGAAATTGCTGGGTCTTATGGCAATTCCAAGTGACTTTTGAACCCATTATTTTGACCTTGTATGCTCAGTGGGATGTAGTCTAAGGACAAAGGGAATTGCAAATAAACCTTAAACTTCACTGAGTTTTATTATAATTAGTAACATGGCTATTGTAAGTTGAAACTACTTTATGTACATTATTAGATAAAGCAAGTAAGTAAATACATTAGTCTTAATAAAACTGGTATTTTAATATAAGTAGAAAGATACAAATATATCAAAGAAGTTCAGGGGTGCCTGGGTAGCTCAGTTGCTGAAAAGCAAGCTCAAATAGAACTATGTGTATTGCTGGGTTTACAAGATCCTTGGATCGAGCCCTACATTGGGCTCCCTGCTCGGCAGGGAGCCTGGTTCTCCCTCTCCAGCTCCCCTGTGCTTGTGTTCCCTCTCTTGCTATCTCTCTCTGTCAGATAAATAAATAAAATCTTTTCTTAAAAAAAAGAAGTTCAGGGACGCCTGGGTGGCTCAGTTGGTTAAGCAGCTGCCTTCGGCTCAGGTCATGATCCCAGCGTCCTGGGATCGAGTCCCACATCGGGCTCCTTGCTCGGCGGGGAGCCTGCTTCTCCCTCTGCCTCTGCCTGCCATTCTGTCTGCCTGTGCTCGCTCTCTCCCCTCTCTCTCTGATAAATAAATAAAATCTTTGAAAAAAAAAAAAAAAGAAGTTCAGAAACTTTCTATAATGTAAATTTAATTTGTAATTATTAATATTTAATTCATGATTTTAAAAATAGATATTTCTAGACCTGTCCATTGCAGGAACCCCATAATGATGGACTGAAATTGGATATATTGGAGTGTATTAGTTATTTTTTTAAGTTTTATTTAAGTTATCTCTATACCCACCGGGGAGCTCAAACTCCTGAGCCTGAGATCAAGAGTCTCATGTTCTTCTGACTCAGCCAGCCAGGCGTTTATTTATTTTATTAACTCAGCCAGTTATTTACTGTTGTAGAAAAATTACCCCCAAACTTAGCAGCTTCCAACAGTACATATTTATTATCCCATAATTCCTGTGGGTCAGAAATGCAGGAAACCCTTAGCTGGTGGTTCCAGTGCAGGATTCTCACTAGGTTGCAGTCATGGTGTCAGCTAGGGGCACGGTCCACTCAAGTCTTGACTGGGGCTTTCAAGCTCGCTCACGTGGCTGTTGGCCAGGGGATTCCACTCTTCACCATGTGGCCCTCTCCATAGCACCACTGCCAGCATGGCAGCTGGCTTTCCCCTACAGTGTGTGATCTAAGAACCAAAGCAATGCCGCATGGTTTCCTATGACCCAGTGTCAGTGACACAGGGTCACTTCTGACTTATTCTGTTCATCAGAAACCAGTCCCTAAGTGCAGCCCTTATGCAATGGGTGGGAATTACACTAGGGGAAGAATGGGGACCATCCTGGAGACTGCCTAGCATCATCTACCCTCTAGTCTCCAATAATTCATGTCTATCCCACATGCAAAATATGCTCACCCCACTTCTGTCAATTTCATCCCATTATAGCAGCAGCTCAAAGTCCATGATCTTGTCATCCAGGTGCAGGCAAGGATCTTTGAACACAGTTCACTTGTCTCCTGAACTGAAGAAACAAGTGATCAACACCCCCACCCCCAAAGCACACACACCGATGCGCAACTGTGAGACAGGCATAGGATAGCCAATGTAGAGCTATTCCTAAAGGGGAAAAATGGAAGGCACACAGCAGTGATCCAAGGCAGTTTGAAATGCAGCCAAGAAAATGTTGGACGCTCGTTGACTGGGACTTGGTCCTATTCCTGCCCTGGAGTGACTCTCCACTGCTCTCGTCGCTTCCCTCTGGGTCGTCCTTCCTTTTCCTTGGAAGGTGGCATGTGTTTGCAACAGTGTGATTTTCTCAGCCTGTTTTCTGCCAGAAGAATTTTGGATGTCCAATGACCTCTTTTCATTTCTTACAGTCTCTGTGCCTTTCAGACAAGGGCGTGAATCCTAAGAGGCGCATCATGGGACACCATCTTGAAGGTTGGGTACCAGTTGGTGTAAAGTCAAGTTTTTCAATATAGAAAGAGAAGTAAATATGTCAGAAATACATACATTCCCTAACTGTGTTCACTAAGCGGAATTGGGAGCATTGAAGATCTCAGTCGTCACGAGTGTACCTAGTGCCCAGATCTTGGCTTCTGAACACTGTTCTCCATGGACATGAACCAGAGCTCCAAGGAGTAATGGCTGACTCCAGGGCAAGGGCAGGAAAAGTACAAGATGAGTCTGGAGCACTTCGTTGTACCAGAAAGTAAGGACATGCTCAAAATGGCACAGAAGCCAGCTTGAAAGGGTTCCTACTAAACAAGTATGGGTTATTTTGAGTTTTAAAATCAGTAATTACAAATTTATCATTATAAATAAGTACTTATTTTAAAACAAAATATTATCTTTATATGTATTATATTCATTATTATACATTTTTATTCATTATTATTAATATCATTACTTAAATATATATATTACAGTGTTATATGTTATTAATATATATTATTAAATATATAGACATTTATATTATACAAATATTATATTATAAATATAAATATTATATTTATATGTATTATGTTTATTATTATAGATAATATAAATTATACATTAATTTTTACATTTATAAAAATAAATTTGTAAAGACTTATAAAATTTTATTAAAATAAATTGTATTTTAATTTATTTATTTTAATAAATATTTATAAAATTTATAAATTTGTATAAATTATTTGTGTAAAAATTTTTAACTTTTATATATAAATATGAATTATGTATTAAATCATGTTTTAAAAAAGGAATCCATATTACCAAGTTAAAAATGAATTAATTAAACATCTGATACAGAATGGGATATTAACATAGTTCAAAGTACTCAGGGCGCCTGGCTGCCTCCATCAGTGGAGGTGCGACTCTTGATTTCAGTTTCATGAGTTCAAGCCATGTGTTAAAAGAATGTACCTTCCCACCACCTTTTTGTTTGTTGCAACATTATTTACAGTAGCCAAGATAAGAAAGGAACCTAAGTGTCTGTTCATAGATGAATAGATAAAGAAGATGTGGCGTACACACACACACACACACACTCTCTCTCTCTCTCTCTCTCTAGAGACAGTAGAGTATTACCCAGCTATGAAAAAGAACGAAATCTTGTGGTTTATAACAACATGAATGGATCTAGTGGGTATCATACTAAGCAAAGTACTTTCCCACAACAGCCTTACAGATCACAATGGGAAGAAGACCAACCCGTCAATAAAAGAGCCTGGCAGATACCACCTAAAAAACGTATACCCAGAAAAATGCAGTGAGAAGAGCACAGCGTTATTTCTGTGATATTCTTGCCAAAGATGCTTGCTCTGAATCTAATGAGGAAGCGTCAGATAAACCTACATTGAGGGACGTTCTACCAAGTAACCAGCCCATAGACTTCAAAAATAGGAAAGTAAAGGGTCCCTGGGTGGCTCAGTGGGTTAAGCCTCTGCCTTCAGCTCAGGTCATGATCTCAGGGTCCTGGGGTTGAGGCCCGCATCGGGCTCTCTGCTCAGCGGGGAGCCTGCTTCCCCCTCTCTCTGGCTGCCTCTCTGCCTACTTGTGCTCTCCCTCTCTCTGTCAAATAAATACATAAAGCTTTTTAAATAACGGGATTAAATTTTTTAAGAAATAGGAAAGTAAAAACAAAGTGATGAAAAGTAAAAGAATGGCTGGGGCACTTTTCTAGGTTGAAAAAACTAAATGCAACACATAGTTTGGGGCTTGATTCTATTTGTTGGAAAGGTGTTGCCAGGGTGATTGGGGAAAAAACCCTGAAGAAAGTCTGAGGTTTAGCTCATGGTAATGCCTCCGAGTCCACATACTTCTCTTGGCGGCTTTATTGTGGCTCCGTGATGTCCACAGGAGCTGCAGGCTCTGAAGCCTGGAGGAGGGGCTGGGGGACCTGCCCCTGAGCTCCGTGAAGCAGCTGTTGGCCAGAGGAAGCTTCTCTCCCTCACTCACGAGGGTCTCCTTAGGGCTGGGTGTCCTGTTGTGACACACAGCTTCCCCGAGACTGTGTGATATACCATGGGGAGAGAGTGCAAGTTAGGAGCTGAAGTGCCTCCAGCCTATGGGTCACACTGACCCAGAGTGGTACACTGCAGGAGGGGGTGACACACTGCCGTGAAGCTGGGGACCACTGGGAGCCATCCTTGGAGGCCTCCTCCACACTCCCATTCCCTCTGTTCTCCTTTGAGGGGCAAACATTCATCATTTAAAAAGCAACTTTCAGTTGGATGGAGTGATAGTTATTTCTTAGTCGTAAAGCTTACTAGATGGCCAGGGAAATTCCTGAGGCACGGGAAGGATACTATTTTCCAAATTTTCCAAGTTAAAGGAAAGAATGGCAGAGAGGAAGAGCATGGCACCTGTTAAAAGTTCTCCCCACACCTGCCCCAGGCCCTGTGCCGGCTGCTTTCATCCTTGTCACCCTTACCTTAGGGAGGAAAGTGGCTCAGACAGCTTGTTACTTGTGCAAGGTTACAGCATTAGTAAGCCAAGGAGCAGGAAAAGAAACCTACTTCTGCGAACCTCCCCAGATTCACACATTTCCCTAAGGGCAGAACCAGCAGCAGAAAATGCCTTGTTTATTCTCGCCCACTTAGCAAATTCATTGGATTGGCTATCCCCGCCCACCTTGGTGACACAGCCAGAATGAATGGCCTGCATTAGAGTTTGTGGGAAATAATAAAATAACCTGGCAGGTGGTTTTCTAATCATGTCCTCAAGAGTTCTCATTGGCAGAAATTCCAATCAAGTAATTATGAGTGACAAGCATGATTTTTTAAATTTTTTATTATTTTTTAAAAAGATTTTATTTCTTTATTTGACAGAGAGTGATAGAACACAATCACAGAGAGCAGTAGAAGGAGACGGAGAAGCAGGATCCCCACCGAGCAGGGAGCCCAAATCTGGGCTCCATTCCAGGACCCTGAGATCATGACCAGAGCCAAAGGCAGAGGCTTAACCCACTGAGCCACCCAGGTGCCCCAAGCATGATGGTTTTTTTTTGTTTTGGGGGGTTTTTTTTTGAAGATCTATTTTAGCTCATTAATTTATTTTGAATAAGTAATTTATGTACATGGTACAAATATCAAAAGAAACAACAACAAAAATCAAACAGTAAAATAGTCTTCTGTATTCCTCCTTCTCCCCAGCCTGCCAAATCTCTCTTCCAAGACAACTATTGGCACCAGTGTATTGGGATCCCTTCCAGAGATACTCTCGCAAACAATGCACGTGAGAATTCCTCTTGTTCAGGTAGGTTGATATTTTATTCCAATATAAAATCTATGAGGATCAGGGGCTTCTGGGTGGCTCAGTGGGTTAAGCCTCTGCCTTCGGCTCAGGTCATGATCTCAGGGTCCTGGGATCGAGCCCCACATCGGGCTCTCTGTTCAGCAGGGAGCCTGCTTCCCCCTCTCTCTGGCTGCTGCTCTGCCTACTTGTGATCTCTCTCTCTCTCTGTGTGTGTGTCAAATAAATAAATAAAATCTTTAAAAAAAAAATCTATGAAGATCAGAAAGTTTTTGACAAAATATTAAGAGAGTCACCAAGCTTCAACACAAGCATCCATGTTGCAAACATCCTTATCTTACTGTTTACTCTCAGCCGTATTTCACCATCTTTGTGGATCTTATCGATAGAACTTAGCTTCCAGTCATTCTCGTGGATACAGATACAGAGCCCTGCATTATCCTTAGTTACTTACCCATGTCTGAATCTTCTTAAAGGTCAAGTGCTGTCCCTCTAGGACTGCTGAAAGGTAACCAGCCCAGGGTTCTCCTTATCCCTTCCTGTACTGGATCCCCTGTTTCCTGGGAGTCATGGCCTTTTTCTCACTCTGTCTCTTTGGTCTGATAGAGCGTTATCCTCCAGTGGCTTCTTGGGAAAAGATGTGTACATGGGAGATAAGTTATTTGAGCCTTTGCGTGTCTGAAAAATGCCTTTTTTTTTTCTTAATTTACTGAGAAAATAACTTGCAGAGGACTACCCAGCAGACTTGGAAAAATACCCATTTAGCTCTTCTCAAATGCCTCTTACCCAATATTCTGTATTTAGCCATTCCTTACTCTCATTTCAGGAGATACTGGCCTTTCCAGTTCCCAAGATTTTGAGATATCTGTAGTATAAAGATTGCTTCTCAAATTTCTCCATGCCAGCTTGGGGGTTGGGTGTATGCTAAGCCACTGACAACTTGTCCATCTGTTTTCCAACTTCCAGATTTTTATTGTGTTTTCTCCTCTCTTGTTCTCTTCATGTTTAAGGATTTATCTTTTGTGCTGTTCTTGTAAAAACCCTTATTCCAGTTTTAGTGGGAAGGGAGCAAAAATGGGTGGATGGGTGCAATCCGCTCCAGAATGCCAGCCTGACTTAATTTTGATCTTATGTATCGAAAAAGATCATTAGGATGTATTTATTATATTCATACCTTGCCTTTTTTCCGCAAAAGATCCTATGCTGAGAATGTTGTTTTGGACAGTGTCTAGATCTCCTTCCTCAAAAATGTTTCCTGACTCCGTTATTGGGTATTGCTAGTAAACTTAGAATCCATCAGAGACATTCGTGTAGTTCTTTTCCCCCAAAAGCTGAGCTTTAGAGCATGCTCAGAAGCACCTAGCTGCTTCTGCCTACGAAGAAATACATTGCTGCCCAGGACCTAAGAGCTTTATCAAGGCATTTGCATTTCTTGCTGGTCATAAACCAAATGTCTGTCCTTTTTAGTTTTTCATAGTATTCCCTTAGGTCCTGTAGCCTTGTCTAGGATCAAAGCCATAACAAGGGAGAGGTTGTAAAAGAGAAACACCATTGCATTAACTTTGGATCTAAAATCCACCCTTGGGGCCCCTGGGTGGCTCCAGTAGTTGGAAGCTGCCTTCAGCTTGCGTCATGGTCCCAGGGTCCGGGGATCGAGTCCTGTATCGGGCTTCTTGCTCAGCAGGGAGCCTGCTTCTCCCTCTCCCTCTACCTGCTGCTCCCCCTGCTTGCATGTGCTCTCTCCCCCTCTCTCTCTGTCAAATGAATAAGTAAACTCTTACAAATTTAAAAAAAATACTAATAAAATCCATCCTTGGGGTGCCTGGGTGGCTCAGTCAGTTAAGCGTCTGCCTTCAGCTCAGGTCATGATCCCAGGGTCCTGGGATCAAACTCCACATTGGGCTCCCTGCTCAGCAGGGAGTCTGCTTCTCCCTCTCCTCCTGCCCCTCACCCTCCTCTCTCGTAAACAAAATATTTAAAAAAATAAAATAAAACTCATCCTTTACGCCATAGTCATCCTTCTTGCTTTTCAAGTTAAAACCCAATTCATTTATTTGTAACTCAAACTAAACTCATTATCCTTAACACCCATAAGGAAATAATGTACTTTACTACAACCTATCGTGTAAAAAAAATTTTTTTTTAAGTTTTGGTATCCACAGAAAAAAATGTTGGTGCCCGGACATACTGGTGTATGTATGTATGGTGATTGCTTGCCTCTTACTTACAGCAACTGTTTTGGGAATTTAAGAGTTTAAACACAGCTTTGTATTATTTCACACACTTTGCCACTCACCAGCTGAATCCACGCACTTCTCTGGATTTTGTGTTCAAGTCGGGGAGGTAATTCACATGTGGCAGGCACAGAGAAGAAACAAGCCTTCATTCTAGGGAGTACTTCTTAGTCTACGGCACCCCAAATGACCCTTTCACTGTGACCTGGAATCCCAACCCCGCTGTCTGACAACTTTGGTTGGACATCCTGAAACCCTATGTTGTATGTCTTTTGTAGGGCAGTGCTGGGCATTTAAGAATTTATAGGCTACAGTCTGGCCAGCAATAGAATATTGAATCTCCAGGAATAAAGGGGAAAAAAAACCCATTAATTATGATGTATTGTGGGGGAAAATATAAAATTAGTTCCTCAGATGAGTTTCGCTGAGCTCTCTCTTCTATAAATTATAGCTGGAAGAGAAATGAATCTGAGTACATGCCAAGTTCTATTATGTGATTAAGAGGAGTGATTGTCTTTAAAAGGGAACTGATCCAGCAATTATCAATAATGTTTGACTTAAATGCTGAATCTCCACAGTCCCGTAATCTGCATTTACAACCTTCAGGAACAACAGAGAAGAGTTTTTCATGCACTTCATTCCTTTGATGGCATGTGAATATACACTCCAGATCCTTCTTGGAGGCAGGCAGGGTAGAAATGATAAATGAAAAAACTCAGAGAGCAGAGTTGGTTATCAATCAGTCTCCACGTAGGAAATCACACTGTCATCTGCTAGGTATTTTATTGAGCTTTAATGGCGAGCAAACTGTATTCTTGATCAGCTCATGCTGGGTGAGCATTGAAAGCTTTTTGAAATACAGACGCTGACTTGGGAAACTGAAGGGTCTCTACCTTCTGTGCTCAGTGGGTAAACCATTAAAATGAATTCCCCACATCGTGCTTCATTATCTGGTTTGCAGTCCCACGGTCACTGGCTAAGAGGATTGCAAAAAATATTGTTATTCCTTTCAAAGAAGTGTTAGTGCTGAGTGCTAAATGCCATTGCTGCAGCCCCAAGGGTTTTCTGAGAGGAGGCTGGCTGCAGCCCTTCCTGACAATGACCCACGGTGTGTCCTGATTCCACTCCTCCAGGCGCCGGGGTGATGAGCTCCACTTTCCCAAATGTGTTTCCCAGTATTTATTTGCTTGAGTTGAAGAGGAATACAGTAGTCCTCCCTTATCCATGGAGGAGGGGGGGAATATTTCCAAGACCTTTAGTGGATGCCTCAAAATATATATATACTTTTTTCCTATACTTATGTGTCTATGATAAAGCCTCATTTATAAATTAGATACACTAAGAGATTAACAACAATAACTGGGACAATTATAGCCATATACTTCAATGAAAGTTACGTGAATGTAGCCTGTCTGCCTGTCTCTCTCTCAAAATATCTCATTGAGGGGCGCCTGGGTGGCTCAGTCATTAAGCGTCTGTCTGCCCTTGACTCTGATCATGATCCCAGGGTCCTGGGATGGAGCCCTGCATCAGACTCTCTGCTCAGTGGGAAGCCTGCTTCTCCCTCTCCCACTTCCCCCTGCTTGGGTTCCCTCTCTCACTGTGTCTCTCTCTGTCAAATAAAATTTCTTTTAAAAGAAAATCTCATCGTACTGTACTCACCCCGTGAGAATGAGAGATGATAAAATGCCCTCCTGATAAGATGAAGTGAGGGGAATGATGTAGGCACTGTGCCCTAGTGTTCAACTCGAAACATTTATCAGAAGGAATCTTCTCCTGGACTGCAGTTGACCATGGAACTGAAAGCACAGGACAGAGGGTGCTGGGAGACTGTGGCACTGCGTCCATAATAAGTCCCCTTAGCAAGGACTGGCATTATGCCTTGTTGGTGGGCTGTTTCCCATGAGCTAAGGTTTTCCCATGCTGGCACTGCCACATTGCCATCTTGGAATAAGATTTTGCTTTCATGCAGGTACGGAAGACCCAAGTGAGTTAAGGTGATTACTTGCCTCTTACTTACAGCAACTGTTTTGGGAATTTAAGAGTTTAAACACAGCTTTGTATTATTTCACACACTTTCCCCACTGTAAGACTGGGGGCTACAGTTTCTAGAATGTGAGCTTAGGCTATTTTGGCTTTTGAAATGTAATAGAAAAATAAAAAAGTGTTTTGTTGATGTTGTTGTTAACACACTTAATATTTCCAGTCTTGAGATTTTGAAAGACTGTCATCAGGAGGACCAAATCTGAACTTAAAAGTATCTATTTTGGGGGCACTTTGGTGGCTCAGTTGGTTAAGTGGCTGCCTTTGGCTCAGGTCACGATTCCAGGGTCCTGGGATAGAGCTGTACATTGGGTTCCCTGCTCAGCAAAGAGCCTGCTTCGCGCTCTCCCTCTGCCTGCTGCTCTACTTGTGCTCTCTTTCTGTCTCTAATAAATAAATAAAACCTTAAAAAAAAAAGTATCTAATTTTAGGGGCACCTGGGTGGCTCAGTCATTTAAGTGTCTGCCTTTGGCTCAGATCCTGATCTGAGGGTCCTGTGAAGGAGTCCCGGGTAGGGCCTCTTGCTCAGAGGGGAGTCTGCTTCTTCCTCTCCCTCTGCACCTCCCCTGAACTCATGCATGCTCTCTTTCTCAAATTAAAAAAAATAATAATTACAAAGTGCCTGTTTTAAGACTTTTGTTTTCCCTTTTCAGTTGGATTGCTAGACTCTGAAATCTAGGGTGGGTGAAACGAGAGGAGAAGTCAATGTTAGCCATCGAGTCTTATTTAAAAGTACGTACTTTGGGGCGCCTGGGTGGCTCAGTGGGTTAAAGCCTCTGCCTTCGACTCGAGTCATGATCCCAGGGTCCTGGGATCGAGCCCCGACCTGGCATCGGCATCGGGCTCTCTGCTCAGCAGCGAGCCTGCTTCCCCACCCCTCCTCTGCCAGCCTCTCTGCCTACTTGTGACCCCTGTCTGCCAAATAAATAAATAAAATCTTTAAAAAAAACTTTAAAAATACATACCTTGTATTGACTTCATCATTTTATGGATGAGGAAACTGAGACTCCAGGATGAGTCACATCTTGCCCAAGGTGTGGTGGCAGTGAGGGAGTGGGAAGAAGAGGACAATGTAGCTTGTTAATACATTGTTAGGCAGAAAGACTCGTTAGGCAAGTCCAAAATATCACACTGATGATTATAACCAAGAAGAAACCAAGCACACAAATGATGAGCACAGTGTACAGATGTTGTATTTGCCTGTTCATGCAATCTTGACCTAAAAGCTCTATTACCCTCAGTGAGTTGGGAGAGGTGGAGAGTGAAAGAACTAATGGAGCTCCTGACCTTATCTATTAGACTAGTGTGGCCATATCTCAGGTCAGCCGATAATGGGGAAAAGAGAACAGAGGAGGAGGGCTGGACACCTGGTATATGGGTGGCTGTTCTTCTTCTTCTTTTTAGATTTATTTAATTGAGAGACAGAGAGCATACAGGAGAAGGAGCAGAGGGAGAGAAACTCAAGCAGATGCCATGCTAAGTGTGGACCCCAATGTGGGACTTGATTCCAAGATCCCGAGATCATGACCTAAGCCAAGAGTCAGATGCTCAACCAACTGAGCCACCCAGGCACCCCTAGGTGTATGGGTTCTAAGACATAGCCTTGGTTCCACAGTCACAATTAGGTCTTATTTATCTTATTTATTTCTGAAGACACTGTGCTAAGAATCACACCTCTTGTATTACTCTTCTAGGGCTGCTCTAATAAAAACCACAGGGCCCTCAAGGGTTAGCTCTTGCTTGAATTTCCAGTCTATTGGCCCACCTACAGATTTCAGACTCAGCAGTCCCCACAATTATATAAGTCAATTCTTTGAAATAAACCTCTCAATCTATATTAAAAAGAGTGAGAGAGATGAGGGGAAGAGAGAGAGGGAAAGAAAAGAACCACAGAATGGGCAGCTTAAATAATTTATTATCTCATAATTCTGGAGACTAGAAGTCCAAGCTCAAGGTGTTGGCCCAGTTGGTTCTTTCCGAGGGCTGAGAAGAAATCTGCCCCAGGCTTGTGTCCTAGCGTCTTGTGGTTTTCCGGTGATCTTTGGTGTTTCTTGCCTTGTAAAAGTATCATTTGATCTGTTTCCATCCTCACATGGTGTTCATCCTTTGCGCACTGTTAGGTCCAAATTTCCCTTTCCTATAAGGGCACTTCCTAAAAGGACACCAGTTCGTTTTAGAATAGGGGTTCACATTACTGTAGTAGGACTCCTCCTAACTTAGCTAATTATATTGGAAACAGAATGGAATAAGGCCATATTCTGAGATACTACCATCTTGGGGTACACAATTCAACCCATAATACCCCATTATCTTTGTGACTTTGAACAAGCCAGTGATTTCCATGTTTCTATAATAACTAATGTACCCCAAATGGGAACGGATATGTACCAAAAAGAAAGTAATAAAAGGAACTAATTTAGTGTAGAAGAGAAAAGTATTTTCTGAAGGACATCTGTCTCTGTACAGAAGTTTGAGCTCTAAGACAGTAAGGTGTCAGAAACGTCTCAGTGGAATAAACTGGTGCATTTGCACAATGTTTTTGGTAAGGCCTTTTATTAAGGCTACTGGTTGCTATGAGGCAGGAACCTTGACCAGACTAACTCATTTTTCATGTAACTGATTATTGATCTTGTAGTCTTAGAACAGGGGACAACTCCACCCCTTTTGTGTAAGTAAATCCCTCATTAGCTTTGCACCTTTAACACCAAGGGATTTAAGAATAGTTGTGGGTTTTTTTTTTTTTTTAAGATTTTTTTTTTTTTTCACTTGACAGAGACACAGCAAGAGAGGGAGAACAAGCAGGGGGAGTGGGAGAGGGAGAAGCAGGCTCCCCATGGAGCAGGAAGCTGGATGGCTGGGCTGGCTCCATGCCAGGACCCTGGGATCATGACCTGAGCCAAAGGCAGATGCTCAATAACTAAGACACCTAGGCGCCCCTAAGATTAGTTTTCTACTCAATGTGCCTGAGACCTAAAGCCAAGCATCTTGCTGTACTCACACTAACATTACAGCCATGGAAGAGTGTCAGCTTATTTGCTGGTTAAGTTATATATGGGAATCAGTTGTGTTGGCGTGATCATAAAGGAAGAACATTCAGAGATACTCGGAGCATTTCAAACACTGAATATAGGAAATTCTACATGTCAAACAAACTATTTAAAAATAGCATCCTGTTTCTCAAAGGCTGATCTTCAAGTGTGAGATGAGAATCACATAGAGCAACCATTGATCGTTTGCTGTCCTAGATGCTTTCCTATTATTTTAATCCACACAAGTCCTATGAGATAAGGGGTATTATACTCATTTTCTTACAGAGGAGAAAACTGAGCTTAGAAACTGGCAAAGTGGTAGAACTCCAAAACTATTCCTGCTGTACATGCTATTGGAGTACCTATGCCTTAAATTTTTCCCAATTTTTGTTTTGGAAACTCTGTGCCACTAAATTTCTCACTTGTTTCATACAGGGAAACCTCTGTACACTAAATAGGACTGAGAGATTATCTGATTGAATGATAGGACTACAGGTTTTGGCAAAAACATACACCACTCAACCTTGAGACCCAGTTTTTGTAATCTCACTTCTTGTTTTGCCTGTAGGGTTATTCAAAGGCGGTTATTTCTGATGAAGTTCTAGAACATAAGTGAGGTTCAGTGGGGTGAGGTCTGGAGCCAATGACCAAGAAAGAACTCTTGAGACATCTTTGGTGCAAAATGGTGGTTTATTAAAGCACGGGGACAGGACCAGTGGGCAGGAAGAGGGGCTCTCCCGCTATCCTGAGGAGTGGCTGATTATATACACAGGAGTTGGGTAGGTGAGGACAAAGGGGATGATGTTAGTCTCTAAGGAATTTTGGAAGCAAGGTCTCCAGGACCTTGAGGGGCTAGCTATCGTTGGGAGGAAGGTTATTTATTACTAGTAAAAATCTTCTCGTGAGACCCTTTAGATGTATATCAGTGGGTCACATGCTTGGGAATGATTGCTGACACTATCTTGGAGGTTTATAGATAAAGTTTCACATTTCTCCTATCAAGTGTCCTTATTAGTGAGATTTAGGTTTAGAAGAAATTTAACTTTATTTACATTTCCTTCTGCCTCAGCCTCCTTCAGTTTTTATGGAGGGGAGAGTGACATTAGGGCTTGAGGAACTGAGTTATTTGTCTCCGGAAATTGGGCTATTGATAAAATGGCTTCTTTGTTGTAAATCACTAGGACATTTGTAAACTGAGGGGGACTCCTATCTTGCAGGATTGTGATCTCTGCAAGTTAACTATTTGTTTTTCTTTTAGGGCAGCCAGGGGTGACTGAGGAATGTCACATATATTACCGAGGGGAGCTGGTGAAGAGGGGGTGCAAGGTGCCAGCTTTTGTTTTGTCCTCAGCCAGCCTTCTGCTCCCCCATCAATTTCCAAAGGCCTTCCAGTGAAGGCGAGTGCTGAAATGAGCAAGTATTGAACATGGATGAAGAAACAACCTGTCAGACCTTTCAGAGTTAAAGACAGAACAGATAACAGAGATTGCAGAAGATGCTTGCAAATATTATGCAACCAAAAAAGTTTCTGAGCTCTTTCCCCCTGATGTTGTCATCAAGTCAACCTTTTATTGGGCTGGGCTGGCAAAGCATGATGAGATGACAGATTTCCCACTGTTCTCCAGGAGTTCACACACCAGAGGCAGAAAGCAGTTCCCAGTATTGTGGTAAATACAAGAACAACAAGAAGAAATCTTCCTGGAGGAGGATGACTTAAGACTAACAGCGTCAACTTTCCCCGGGTCAGTTATGGCTGGGCCTGACTGTGCAGCGCTGGGGGATTGCCAGGCCCTCTTCCCTGGGCTGGATGGCCTTTCCCATACCACCCTATTGCACACATCCCTTCTGGGTTCCCTCTATAGCTTCTCTTCCTCCACCTGCCTTTTAAGTTGGTGTTTCTAGATTTAGTTTTGGAATGTAAGTGAGGTCTGGACAGCCAAGAAAGAATTCCTGAGATGTCTTGCGCAAAAAGGTGGTTTTATTAAATCATAGGGATAGGGCCCTTGGGCAGAAAAGACTGCTGCCCTGGGATTCTGAGGAACAACTGATTATATACTTTGGGGTTGGGGGAAGTAAAGATCAGGGAAGTTTCGAAAGGATTTTCCTATGCTAAAGAAGACTCACTGGAAACCTAAGGCCTGGCTATTGTCAAACCAAGGTTGTTTTTCCCTCTAGCAAGGCATTAACTTTTAGATAGTTGGGAGCTTCCTGAAGGAGCTTATACTCTGCCGGCTTCAAGTATTTGTCAGTGGGCTACGGGGTATACATTTAATTTTATCTACATTTCCTTCTGGAAGATTATTGATAAGAATGCTTTTTTCCTTGTAAATCACTAAGACGTTTGTGAACTGAGGGAGACTCCTGACTACAATCTCTGTAAGGTAACTGTTTGTTTTTCCTTCCCTTTGATTTAGGGCAGCCGGAGTACCTGAAGAATGTCACACAGATACCACCTGGGAGTTTTTTTTTTGGGGGGGGGGGTGCAGTTTGTGGGTGTCCACTTGCGCTTTGTCCTCAGCTCACTTTCTTGCTCCTTCACCATTTCCCAGGCTTAGTTGTGACACAGGAGTACTAGCCAGATCTCATTCTGGCAGAACAAGCCTTCTATTTTCCGCTTCCAAAATCGCTATATCTAACATACATGAAAACTATGCAACAAAAGGTATCTTCATGAATCCACTTAAAAAGACCTAATGGGCACCTGGTGGCTCAGCGGGTTAATTCTCTGCCTTCAGCCCAGGCCATGGTCTCAGGGTCCTGGGATCGAGCCCCGCATCGGGCTCTGTTCAGCGGGAAGCCTGCTTCCTCCTCTCTCTCTCTCTCCGTCTGCCTCTCTGCCTACTTGTGATGTCAAACAAGTAGATAAATCTTTAAAATAAAATAAAATAAAATAAAATAAAATGCACCTGGATGGCTCAGTCTGTTAAGCGACTGCCTTCAGCTCAGGTCAGGATCCCGGGATCCTGGGATAGAGTCCACTGGCATCGGGCTCTCTGCTCAGCGGAGAACCTGCTTCTCCCCTTCCCTCTGCAGCTCCCCCTGCTTGTAGGTTTTCTGTCAAATAAAAGAATAACATCTTAAAAAAAAAAAAAAAAAAAAACCGCCACATTACACATACTGAGTTCCCCTCCAGAGGGACCCAATATTGAGAATCCCTCCCCCATTTCCTTTAGATTTGCCGCGTCCTCGTCGCCCCAACTGGCGACAGGGAAGCAAGGGAGACAGCTGGGCCCGCGCTGGGTCTGTCGCGGGTCAAGCAGTTTGGGGGGTGGTGGTGATGCAACCACCCAAGCACTTCTTATCAAAGGCTTGCCCGTTGTCACTAACATCCCAGCAAGAGGCTGCCAACATGGCGTCGGTCCCGCCCCTGGGACCTCCTCCTCGGGGGAAGAGGCGCAAGCGCAAAGGCGACGGGGCGTCGCAAATGCCGACCAGGGGCGTGGCTCAGGCCCGTGGCGTCATCCCGCGGCGCCTGCGGGGTGCACGTGACTGAGGCGTTTAGAAAGACTTGCGGGCGCGGAGTTGGCGTGGAGCACGTCAGGCAGCATGGCTGTCTCTGTCCTCGTCTCGCGCAGGGCGGTAGTGGTGCGCGCTTCCCGGGCTCTGGTGGCTTTCGCCACGAGCCGGCGCCTGCTGCGCACCAGTCCGCCGAGCCGAGCTTTCGCCAAGGAGCTCTTCCTGGGCAAAATCGAGAAGGTAACGCCGAGCCCTGGCCGCTCCTTACTCTCTTGCCTTCCGCTCTTTGCCCTTTGGCAGGAAAGAGGTCAAAGTGAGAGTCCCCACACCTGGCTGATACGTACGCCCGCCAGGCAGAGGTGTGCTAAAACTCCGAAGTTCCTGAGTCCTACCAGAATCTTTCAAGGTAAAGGGAAGAATCCAGGCTACGGGCCCTGAGATTCAGTCTACAGTTCTGACAGCTAATTCTAGTTAGGTCAATTTGGGAAACCCTAGGCGAGGTGGTCACTGAGCAACTCTTAGCTCAGCGTTTTGCCTCGGAAATGTGCGGGACTTCCTCTGTGTTTACTAAACAGCTCAGACTGTGACCGTGGTGCTTTTCTGTCGGTTTCCAGCGGCTCCTTAGCTTTCACGGCTTGAGTTCCAGCGCTTCACCCTGCCTCTGCAGGCTTGCTCCAAGGTCCCTACCACACCCGGTGCCTTCCATAGGTGGTATAACCCAACAGTAGCCTAGCTGTTACTCATTAGTTAACAGCTGCGTTATCAAGCACTCATTATCCTCTTGTTAATAGATTTGACCTTGGTTGTGCGATTTTCAGCCTCAGTTCTTTCAGCCTTAAAATGGAACTAGTTACATGTATTGCCTCACAGATGTGTTGTAAAGTGAGATTTGTAATGGGCGGAAATGCTTTTTAAAACCGTCAGGTGCTGTTTAGATGCAAGAGGCAGCAGAATAGGTAATGTTTGCCAGCTTCACCACTTAGTAGTCTTGTGATCTTGAATTAAGCACTTCACTTTCCTGTGCTTGAATGTGCTAATCTGCAAAATAGTGAAAGTAGTACTTGCCCTCTCTTAAAAGTGCCGTGAAAAGGAAAAAAAAAGTGTGTAAAACGCTTTGAGGTAGGCTGGAATATTGGCTGGTACTGTATTGTTTAAGGAGTTATTCTTTGTTTGTTTGTTTGTTTGTTTGTTTTTAAAGACTGTTCCTCTAATCAGGCAGTACAGGTGCAGAAGTTGAAACTCAGAGTGTTTTGCCCCGCTGGGAAGTGCAAAGCCAGTTAACGTTTGAGAAACCATTCTTCCCAGAACCTGGGGCTACTGGTCCACTCGGTCCTGGGATGTCCATCATGCCTTCCAGCACATAGGTGAAAAGACTACCAATCTTTCATGCTTCTTTCTCCAGGCTTCTTGCACCACCTCCTCTATCCTCACTCACCTGTCAACTTTGCTTCTTGTTTTACTGATAAAGTACGTGCAGTGGGGAACCTCCACCACCGCATTTATCCCTCCTCCCCACAGGTGTACCCATAGGGTCTACAGTCGATTACTATGGATAATAAGAGTAGGGTATCTACCTACTCTTAGCAAACCAACCTCATCACTAGAACTCATGCCTCCTCACCTACTCAGGGGCATTGATCCAGTAATTCTCTCCTTTCTAATCTACATCAGTGATTGTACCCTCCCTGCTGCATCCCGAACTCAGACCATTGGAGCTTCTGTCCTTAACAGTCTGCTAAAACTGCTCTTTTGTGAGGTCAGTTAGTGACTTCCATGTTGTCAAATCTAGTGGTCTCTTCTCATCTTCCTTGACATAGTTCATCATTCCTGGCTTCTAAAAAACCATTCTCTCCTGGCCTTTCTATTGGCTTCATTGGCTGATCCGTCTCCGTTTCCTGTGCTGGTTCTTTTTAGTCCTTAACTTCTAAACATTGGCCAGTCTTTCTGACTAGCCCATTCAGAGTTGGGAATTTTCTTTTTTTGTTTTTTTAATTGTTTTTAAATTCTTAAAAAAATTTTTTAAAGATTTTATTTATTTATTTGACAGAGAGAGATCGCAAGTAGGCAGAGAGGCAGGCAGAGAGAGAGGAGGAAGCAGGCTCCCTAATGAGCAGACAGCCCGATGCAGGGCTCAATCCCAGGACCCTGGGATCATGACCTGAGCTGAGGGCAGAGGCTTTAACCCACTGAGCCACCCAGGCGCCCCTGTTTTTAAATTTTTAATTCTAGTGTAGTTAGCATATAGTGTTATATTAGTTTGAGGTATACAATATAGTGATTAAACAATTCTAATCATTACTCAGTGCTTATTGTGTAAGTGTACTCTAATTCTCCTTCACCTATATCACCCATCCCTTGACTCACCAGTGCTCTGGCAACCATCTGTCTGTTCTTTTTAGTTAAGATTCTCTCTTCTTGGGACACCTGGATGGTTCAGTCGGTTAAGTAGCTGCCTTTGGCTCAGGTGATGATCTTCAGCATTCTGGGATTGAGTCACACATCAGGCTTCTCGATCAAGGAGCCTGCTGCTCCCCTGTTTGTGCTTTTTTCTCTTTCTCTGACAAAATCTTTAAATTAAAAAAAAAAAAAAAAAAAAAAGATCCTCTTTCTTTGGGTGCCTGGGTGGCTCAGTTGATTAAACATCTTCCTTTGGCTCAGGATATGATCCCAGGGTCCTGGGATAGAGCCCCTCCATGGGCTCCCTGCTCAGCAGAGAGTCTACTCCCTTTCACTTTCCTTCTCTGCTCTCTTTTTCTCTGGCTCCCTCTAACTAAATAACTAAAATCTTTAAAAAGTATCTCTTAGTTTCTCTCTCTCTCTTTTTTCCTCTTTGCTCATTTGTTTTGTTTCTTGTGTTCTGTGTATGAGTGAAATCATATGGTATTTGTCTTTTCTGACTGGCCTATTTCACTTAGCATTATACTCTCCAGCCCCTGACTTTTTTTTTTTTTTTTTAATTTCCACTATAGTAACATGCAGTGTTAAAGTGTTAAGTTTCAGTTGAATCTTTTTTTTTTTAATTGAAGTATAGTTAACACACAATGTTACATTAGCTGTAGGTATACAACATAGTGATTTGACAAGTCTGTACTTAACACTTATTACAAGTGTAGCTGCCGCCTGTCCCCATACAACACTACTCTGGGAACATTAATTAAATTGCCTATGCTGTACCTTTCCTCCCTGGAAGTCTGTACCTCCCACTTGTCTTCACCCATTTTTCCCATCCTACCTCTCTCACACCCATTAGTTCTCTGTATATGTGGGTCTGTTTTTCAAAGTTGGGGTTTTCTGAGGCTCAGTCTGTAGACCTCTTTTTTTTTTTTTTAAGATTTTATTTACTTATTTGACAGGCAGAGATCACAAGTGGGCAGAGAGGCAGGCAGAGGGCAGGGGGGCTGGGAGGGGAAGCAGGCTCCCTGCTGAGCAGAGAGCCCGATTTGGGGCTTGATCCCAGGAACCTGAGATCATGACCTGAGCCTAAGGCAGAGGCTTAACCCACTGAGCTCCCCAGGCACCCCTGTAGACCTCTCTTTTTATCCACAACTCCTCCTCTAATCTAGTTTAGTCTGTGACTTTAAATATCAGAATCCTGACTCTAATAAATTTCTCCAGACCAGATTTCTCCCCTGAACTCCAGGCTCTTGGTGTCTACCTTTTTACCCAGAAGTTCCACTTAGATGTCTAACAGGCACCTTAGATTTAGCATATCTGAAACTTGAGTTCCTGGTGTGGCCACCCAGTCTTTCTCCTCCCCTCCCTCATCTTTATCTGAGATGGTAGGGTGGCTCTGTTGTTCACTTACTTGGGGCCAAACACCTGGAATCCCCTTGGATGCCTCTTACTCTCATAATCCACGTCTAAGCCAACAGCAAATCCTGTTTTCCTCTACCTGCTGGATATATTTAGAATCTGACAACTTTTAAGCCCCTCCCATGCTACTGCCCTGATTTAAGCTGACATCATCTCACAACGTTACTGGGATTTGAGCCGGAGCATGGCATTTGAGATGCTTAGACTGTCCGAATAAAGAGAAGCCATTGAGGTCCTCTAGGCCTGTAGCTGTCCATGCCGCCCTCGGTTGGACCCTTGCTATTCCTGGAAACGTCCCAGGGGCTACTGCAGGGACCAGGGGGGAGTTGAATGGGAGGCATTTGGGTGAGCTCCCCACCCTCATCCTCAACCTGAGCAGCTCAGCTTTTAGCTGTTTTACATATTTGGTTTCCATAGTAGACTTACTTGAGAAACTGGTTCCACTGCTTCAAAAACTAAAAATTGCTGCTAGATATCAAGCCCAGCACCCATGAGGCACCCCACTGGGATTATGAACATTGTTCTTATATGCTTGAGAGCTCTCTTCCTGTAGCAGTTATCCTTTGGTTGTAGGTGAGGGCCAACTAGCTCCTGGGCTTTTTGTTCTCTTTTCTCATCTCGTGTGGTCATTGGTATCAGAACGGAATCATCTTCCTCTAACACCACCTATTGCACAAGCTCAAGGGTCTGGGTTGAGCCTCTGTGTGTTCAGCTAAGCAGACAGCTTGTTCTGAGAGGATGTGAGTGATGAAAGTCTCCACCTAGTTTTCCATCTAGACCATCTTGAGGACAGGGTCAGGGATGGCCTGCAGGCAGGAATTCCTTTTAGTCTGCTGGCTCTTTTCGGATAGGGACCCACCCCAAGCCTGTAATCATTGGTCCTGGGTCCACAACTTGGGGGCATGCTTTTAGAGTGGACAGGCTTCAGTGGCTGATTAGATACACAAGAAGCTAGAGGGGGACCCCTCTGTTTTGAAGACCTTTCTTGAACACTCGGTGGGAAGTGCCATGAGAAGAGGCAGGACTCCTGGGGGCTGGCAGCCTGTGGCCTGGGACATCCTCTTTCAGCTGTTAATGAGACCAAAAATCCAAGTACTCATCTAGGTCCTTGTGCTGTGCTGGCAGCTGCACAGGTGGGTGGCAGGAACCCAGAAAGCCAGGGGACCTAAGGACACAACATACAATAGATAGTGACAGTAGTTTAAGGCAATATATAGTGACAGCCCAATGAGAATCCTAGGTCAGTCAGAAACACTGGCCATTGACAGTTTGAGACAGACATGAAGCTCAGCTGTTTTCCAGGCTTGCGAGGCAGAAACGAGAGCAGACCAGTGTCTTATACAAGTTATTACACCTCCTTCATATTCCAGGACACACCTAATCTCTTTTGAGCCTCCCCTTCTGAGGGGACAACTGTAACAGAAGAGAAGCTGACCCTGAGAAGGGCCAGGTCACCCATGTAAGTGGTGGAGCCAGAGTTGCATTCAGGTTGATATGGCCCAACAGCCGGGTCTTCTGCAGTGATCCTCCTGCGAGTAGATGTCCTCAGAACAGGAGGGACAGAGGCTGGAGTACATAGCCGGGCATCAACCTGGCAAGATGGGTGGCTATGTCACTGCCTTGTATTCTCGTGGGCCTCTTTGAACTCAAAATAACCAGTGTAGAATTTTACATTTCAGTAGAGAGCTTTCCCTCCTATTGCCTTTCACAATCCTCCCCATGCCCTTGAGTAAATATTTACCTGCATGTTATATAAATATTTACCTGCGGGGCAGTGGAAGCGTGGAGAGGGGAAGGGCTTTAGCTGAGGCCACCCAGTTAGCAGGCTGCAAGTCAGGGAACAGAGCCCAGGGCTTTGAAATGTTAGGGCTGTTTAGCCCAGGGGACACTCTGCCTGACTTGATAGGGAAAGCAGAGCAAAAGCCAGAAGAAGCCTGCTTGCATTGGGCAGAAGATGTCTCTTGGTGGTGGAATCTAATGCACAATTCCTGTTTGACGATTTGTGCTCTACTTCTGTCAAGGAGTTCTGCCCGGCCTGCCAGATGCGGAATCCAGCAACTCTTTCCTCCCCTTGTGCTTCTGGGCCCTTTGGCTAAAAGCAAGTGTAGTATCTGTTTTCTCCCCTTCTGATGGATGTTACCACGATGGGAAGTTTCTAAAAATTAAATTTTCAGTAAATGTTTATCATTTTTAGAAAGAAGTTTTCCCGTTTCCAGAAGTTAGCCAAGATGAACTTAATGATATCAATCAGTTTGTGGGACCCGTAGAAAAATTCTTCACTGAAGAGGGTATGTATGATCTTCTTTATCATTATTAATTTCCATTTTAAGGACTGTTGCTTTGATATTTACATTAGAAGCAATATACATGGGGGAAGCTCTCTTGACTGTCACTAATCATAGAAATAATATCTATTGATAATATTTTGCTCAGTCATCCCACTTGCTTTGAAATTTAAGAAACAAAACAGATGAACATTAGGGAAGGGAAGGGAAAATAAAATCAGAGAGGGACACAAACCATAAGAGACTCTTAACTCTAGGAAACAAACTGAGGGTTGCTGGAGGGGAGGGGGTCGGGATGGAGTAACTGGTGACAGGCATGAAGGAGAGCGCTTGAAGTAATGAGCACTGGGCGTTCAGTAGAACTGATGAATCACCGAATTCCACCTCTGAAACTAATACACTATATGTTAATTAAAGTGAATTTAAGTAAAGAATTTAAAAAAAATCATCACTATTGCTATTTAATTAGAAGGCATCTAGTTTAGTGTTTCTCAGTGTATATTGAGAATGTACACAAATGTATATGTGGTGAAGGATTGCTTTTAAACATTTCCAGACTGTTGCAAACCAGCACTTTTGTAAAATACAATAAAATGACAACTAGGAAAATGGAGGGGAAAAAACCACAGAGACCTACAAAATATAAATCCATTGATCATGTGCTTGGTTGTTTGGCAATGTAAAATTGCTGTAAGTGTTTTTAAAGGTTTACTCTCTCTTAGCTTGTTATGAACCAGGAGTAGTCTAGCAGCTTGCAGAGCACAGGACAAGAGCACCAGTGTGGCCTGAAGATCCCTCCGTTAGACTGTTCAGCCAGCCCTTTGACAGGGCTGCATCTTGATGGAAAGAGCTCTCTGGGGAGTTCAGTGATGATGGATTGACAGTAGTGTTTCTCTAGCACTGAGGATCCCGAAGGGTTCTTCTTCATGTGGGTTTTATCTATGACTGTGTGCCCTACTAGAAGATTAAAACGAAAATTTAAAAAATACTGTGTTCATTTATTACTTTATTTAAAAATCATGAAAAGCCCAATACATGTTAGCAAACAATATTTTAAATGAGAATATTTATTTACAAACAGACAAAAATAGTGAGGAGTATGGTTTTACAGTTTCATAGACTTTTTAATATTTGGCTTTGTTATATGCAACAATAGATACCAGAATCTAGCCAGAACCAGGTAGAATCCAGCTGGATTCTCATAATTTTCTGCATTTAATCTGTGATGCATATCTTATTGCTCCAGGAAAACCCCCGTGTATACTCATGATAGGAATAGAATTTTTAAAAAGGCAAAGAATATTTTACTATTATTAAAATAGCTTTGGCCGGGTGGACCCCCCCTTGAAGTGTTTCTGTCCGTGTGCACACCGTCCCCCCAGTACACTCGTAGAAATTCTACATCATTAACACTTGTTCTGTTGCTGGTTTTAAAAAAAGTTGCTTTGTTGTGTATAAATATCTTTTATTTAGAAATATTTGTTCTGTTTTTGTTCTAGTGGTTATCTTCCTAATTGTATCTTTTCTTAGTTCCTTTTTGTTTTACTTAAGCTTCTACAATCTGATTTGTCAGGGTTTTCATAAGCTTTACAGAGGTATAATTGATTTATGGTAAGTTACATCTACTTAAAGTACAGTGTTTGATAAATTTTGATATATATGTGCCCCCATATTAATGAACAAATTGTTATGCTAGTAGTCTTTCAGATCTGTATATTAGATACAAATTTTCTAGGCACTTACATGCTTTATATAAAAATTATTTTTAATTTCTCTGCCTGATTTGTTGAAATAGTCCTAGTATTTCCACCTTACTGGAGGTAGGTGTATCCAAAATTTATATTTGGAGTCAGAAGTAGAAATTTTCCCCAAATGGTATGGATTGTCCTCATCAATCTTGTCTCCCAGTGTTTATAAAACTTCTGTTTCCTTGAACAGTACAAATGTTACATTTCAATGTCTTAATCTATGACAGTGTGGTATTACAAAAAAATTGCTTTTCTTTTCTCACTGTTCGGTTCAGTCATCTTCATATATTCTTAAACCTTGCTGGTCACTTGTTATTTCATTTTCCTCTTTTTTTTTTTCATTTACCTTAGAATATTAGCGTTTTTGTTACTGGTTTCTAAAAGATCACTTATGACAAAGGGTGTTAACCATTTGCCATGCATTGCACATGAAATACCACGTGTTCTGCCAATTCACGCTGATGTTTTACTTTTCTTTTTTGATGTTTTACTTTTTGATTGTGCAGAAGTTGTGTATTCAAATATAATAATGTTCTGCTTTAAAAAATATATATATGTATCCCCAAGGGGCCATCAACACAATTCAGTTAATAAACATATCCATTACCCTAAATGCTTTCTCTTGCCCTTCTCATCCCCCCCCCCCCCCCCGTCCCCAGGCAACCACTGATTGGCTCTCTCTCACTGTAGATTGTTTGTATTTCCTGGAATTCTTTTTTTTTTTTTTTTTTAAGATTTTACTTATTTATTTGACAGAGATCACAAGTAGGCAGAGAGGCAGGCAGAGAGAGAGGAGGAAGCAGGCTCCCTGCTGAGCAGAGAGACCGATGCGGGGCTCAATCCCAGGACCCTGGGACCATGACCTGAGCCGAGGGCAGAGGCTTTAACCCACTGAGCCACCCAGGTGCCCCTCCTGGAATTCTTTTTAAATAGAATTCTACATTACATACATTTTTGCATAGCTGCTTCTGGTATAATTTCGAGTTTCATTTTTTTTTTTTTGCCGGGGGGAGGGGTAGAGGGAGAGAGGGAATCTTAAGCAGGCTCCATGCTGGGCATGGAGCCCCAACATGGGGCTCAGTCTCCCAATCCTGAGATCCTGACCTAAGCCAAAATAGAGAATCAGACGTTTAACTGGCTGAGCCACCCACGCGCCCCTAGTTCATTCCTTTTTAACACTGAGTACTATCTCTTTGTGTGGATATACCACAGTTTATTTGCCCACCTATTAACTGACTTTCAGTATGTATTCAGATTTTAGCTATCACAGAAGATGTGAATATTTTTTCTATGAGTCTGATATAGACAGGCACGCTCACATTTCTCTTGGGGAGGTATGGAAGGAGTGGAATATCTAGATTATAAGGTAGGTTCATGTTTAACTTTTTAAGTAACTGCCAAACTGTTCTCCAGAGTTAATTACTTTCCATTTCCACCAGTTATTAAAGTTCCAGTTGCTCCATATTTTCACATGTCGGTCACATTCTAATGTGTGTGTTATAGTATCTCATTGTGGTTATAATTTTCATTTCCCTAATAACTAGTAATGTTAGGCATCTTATCTGGTGTTTATTTGCCATCAGTATATCTTCTTTAGTGAAATGTCTTTTAAATACTTTATGCATTAAAAATTGGGATTGTCTTATTATTGTTGAGTTCTAAGAAGCCTTTATTCTAGGTACAGGTCTTCTCTCTAGTGTACATTCAGCAAAAGTTTTCTCCTAGTCTGGCTTGATTTTTTTTTTTTTCATTTTATTAGCAAAAGTTTTTAATGTTGAGTGAAGTTTTTTCTTTTGTAGTTTATCTTTTTTTGTATTTTATGTAAGAAATCTGCCAAACCCAAGGTCATGATGATTTTTGTCTATATTTCCTCCGGAAGTTTCATATTTTTAACTGTTAACATTCACATTTATGACCCCTTTCCAGTTAATTTTATATGTGATGTGAGATAAAATTTGAGGGTTTTTTTGCATGCGATTGTCCAATTGCTCCAGCAATATTTGTTGAAAAGGTTATCCTTTCCTCCTTAAATTCACTTGGTGCCTTTGTCAGTTAAGTGACCAGAGGATTCTGGGACAGTAGCAGAGTAGGAAGCACCAGAAATCTATCACCCCACGTGGATAACAACTGCAGTGACAAAGTCTGGGTAGTGTAACTGCTTTTGGAACTCTGGAATCTCTTGAAGGCCTGCAGTTTCCAAGGAAGCGTGGATAGTAAATTGCAGTTAATTTGGATCATTTAGCTCTGAGCACAGCAGTGGCTACCCATCTTCTACCTCCAGCCCCAAAGCAGGCAGCTGTGCACTTATTCCTGGAGAGGCTTACACATGGTTTATGGGAGCTAGAGTAGGGGGAAAAAAAGACCTTGTCCATCAGATATTAGGGATATGTGCTCTGATTACAAGCCCTTACCCCTGTGGCCAAAGTGACTTGCAGGGGATTTAAGATGCTTGCCTTTTTGCCCCCCCCACCTTTCATTTTTCTTTCTCTTTTGAGAGCCAGATTAAAGACGAGGTCATTCAAAAGCAACTACATATGCAGGGGGAATCATAAAGCCACCACACATGCCCAGGGAAAGGCATGGATTCAGGAAACCTAAGAAGACCTTGGGTTTATACCTGGGGCACAGACATAGCCAACAGCAATTCAAAACAAAACAAACATAAAGCAAAAATCAACATGTGGGACTACAGCAAACTTAGAAACTTTTGCACAGCAAAAGAAACCATCACCTAAGGAATGGGAGAAAATATTTGTAAAAACCATATATCAGGTAAGAGGTTAATATCTAAAATATACTAATAACTCCTACAACTCAGTAGCAAAAAAACCCCAGACAATCCAGTTTTTATTTAGAGTAATGCTTGCCACATAGACTAAGTCAGGAAATGTTTCCTCTTCAGGTTTCAGTAAGACTTTGTGTAAAGCTGGTATGATTCCTTCCTTATATATTTGGCAGAATTCACCAGTGAAAGATTTGACCCTTGAGTTTTCTTCATGGAAAAATTTTTACTGATTTTTTTTTTTTTTAAAGATTTTACTTATTTATTTGACAGAGAGCACAAGCAGGGGGAGGGTAAAGGGAGAGGAAGAGGGACAAGCAGACTCCCTGCTAAGCATGGAGTCCAACGCAGGGCTTGAACCCAAGACCCTGACATCATGACCTGAGCCAAAGTCAGACACGTAACCAGCTGAGTCGCCCAGCATCCCTAACGAATTCAATTTCTTTAATAGCTATAAGGCTATTTTGGCTACATAATTTGTGATTTTTTTTTTTAAGATTTTATTTATTTATTTGACAGACAGAGGTCACAAGCAGGCAGAGAGGCAGGCAGAGAGGGAGGGGGAAGGAGGCACCATGCTGAGCAGGCAGCCTGATGCAGGGCTCCATCCCAGGACCCTGAGACCATGACCTGAGCTGAAGGCAGAGGCTTAACCCACTGAGCCACCCAGGAGCCCCAAGTTAAAGTTCTCTTATTAATTGTTCATATCTTGCCCGAGGCTATTCTTTTATGTGGAAATGAGAGCATAATAGGAAATGGTGGACATTTTGTATACCAGTTAACAAGAAATGAAATATAAAATATTTATATACCAAAAGTACTACAGGGGCGCCTGGGTGGCTCAGTGGGTTAAGCCTCTGCCTTCAGCCTGGGTCATGATCTCAAGAGTCCTGGGATCAAGCCCCACATCGGGTTCTTTGCTCGGCAGGGAGCCTGCTTCCCCCTCTCTCTCTTCCTGTCTCTTTGCCTACTTGTAATCTCTCTCTCTCTGTGTCAAATAAATAAATAAAATCTTTAAAAAAAAAATTACTGCAAATAAAACGTGTCCCCAGACACAATTGATAATGTCTGTTAGACTTCAGATTATTTTGAATATAAGCTAGGGTCCTATATTGTTTATAACAATACAGTTAAATTAGGTTATTTAATACTTCCTGAGGACCAGTTTATCCTTTATGCTTTTCGGAGTGAAATGATCATTTTATTTTGTTATTATATTTTTAATTGAAGTGTAATTGATATATATTATTAGTTTTAGGTGTACAGCATAGTGATACAATGCTTATATACATTGCAAAGTGATCATCAGTATAAATCTAGCTACTGTTGGTTGCCATACAAAGTTGTTACATATTATTAACTGTATTCTTTATGCTATACATTATATTGCCCTGTCTTATTTACTTCATAACTAGAAGTTTGTGTCATTTAATTCCCTTCCCCTATTTTGCCTTTCCCTCTATTTTTCCCCTCCCCGCACCTCCCCCCTCCCTCCGCAACCACCATATTGTTTTCTGTGTCTGTGAGTCTGTTTCTGTTTTGGTTGTTTTGTTTTTAGATTCCACATATAAGTGAAATTTTATGGTCTTTTTCTGTCTTACTCAGTTCACATAGTGTGATACCCTCTAGATCTATTCATCTTGTTGCAAATGACTTGATTTCATATTTTTTTTAATGGCTGAGTTATGTACATCTTCTTCATTCATCTGTCAATTAGCACTTAGGTTGCTTCTGTATTTTGGCTATTGTTGGTAACGTTGTTGTGAAGATAGAGGTTGATGAATTTTTTCAAATTAATGTTTTTGCTTTCTTCATACAAATACCTAGAAGTGGAATTACTGGATTGTATGGTGGTTCTATTTTTAATTTTCTTTTTAAGGATTTTATTTGTTTATTTGACAGAGAGAGACACAGCGAGAGAGGGAACATAAGCCAGGGAAGTGGGAGAAGGAGAAACAGGCTTTCTGCTGAACAGCGAGCCTGATGCAGGGCTTGATTGGGACTTGATCCCAGGACCCTGGAATCATGACTTGAGCCAAAGGCAGATGCTTAACGACTGAGCCACCCAGGCACCCCTCTAATTTTAATTTTTTGAGGAACTTCCATACTGTTTTCCACAGTGGCTACACCATTTTGCATTCCCACCAACAGTTCCTGAGGGTTCCTTTTTCTCCACATCCTCACCTGTTACTTCTTACCTTTTTGATGCTAACCATTCTGACATGTCTGAGGTGATATTTCATTGTGGTTTTGAATGCCTTTCTCTGATCATTAGTGATGTTCAGCATCTTGTGTCTCTTTGTCATCTGTATGTATTCTTTGGAGAAATGTCTGTTCACATCCTCTGCTCTTTTTTTAGTTGGTTGGATTGTTTGGTTTTTGGCATGGAGTTGTGAGTTCTTTATATGTTTTGGATATAACCCCTTATTGGTTATGTTTTACTTGCAGACGCCTTCTTCCATTCATTTTGTTGATGGTTTTCTTCGCTGCGCAGAAGCTTTTTAGTTTGATAGTCCCATTGGTTTATTTTTGCTTTTGTTCCCCTTGCCCGAAGACATAGAGCCAAAAAAATCACTGCTCAAACCAATGTCCAAGAACTTACTGCCTGTGTTTTCTTCTAGGAGATTTATGGTTTCTGGTCTTATATTTAAATCTTTAGTCAATTTTGAGTTTATTTTTGTTCCTGATGTAAGAAAACAGTCCCGTTTCATCGTTTTGAATGTAGCTGTCCAGTTTTCCCAACAGTGTTTATGGAGGAGACTTTTTCCCCATTGTATATTCCTGCCCCTTTTGTCAAAGACTAATTGACCTTAAAAGTGTGGGTTTATTTCTGGACTCTGTTCTCACTGATCTGTGTCTGTTCTTGTGCTAGTACCGTACTGTGTTTATTACTATAGCTTTGAACTTCAGGGACCATGATACTTCCAGCTTTATTCTTTCTCAAGGTTGCTTTGGCTATTTGGCATTTTTTGCAGTTCATACAAATTTTAGGATTATTTATTCTAGTCTCTGTGAAGAATGCCACTGTTATTTTGATACATCTTGCGTCAAATCTATAGATTTCTTTGGGTAGTGTTGACATTTTAATGACATTCTCCCAGTCTGTGAGCGTGGTGTAGGCACATCTCAGAGATACTTTAGGTTTGGTTCCAGACTACCACAATAAAGCGAGTCAAATGAATTTTTTGTTTTCCCAGTGCATATAAAAGTTATGTTTACACTATGTCAGTGTATTAAATAGTGTACATTAGCATTATGTCTTTAAAAATGTACATACCTTTTTAAAAGAATTTTATTTATTTGACAGCAGGGAGAACAGAGGGAAAAGGAGAAACAGGCTCCTCACTGAGCAGGGAGCCCAATGTGATACTTAGTCCTAGGACCCTGGGATCATGACCTGAGCCGACGGCAGATGCTTAACTGACTGAACCACCCAGATGCCCAAAAAATGTACATACCTTTCATTTAAAAATACTTTATTGCTGAGGCACCTGGCTGGCTCATTCTAGGGCATGAGACTTTTTTTCATGTCTTTATTTACATTCTAGTTAGAGCATGTGACTCTTTTTATTAAAGATTTTATTTATTTATTTGACAGAGATCACAGGTAGGCAGAGAGGCAGGAAGAGAGAGAAAGAGTGGGGAAGCAGGCTCCCTGCTGAGCAGAGAGCCCGATGTGGGAATCAATCCCAGGACCCTGAGATCATGACCTGAGCCAAAGGCAGAGGCTTAATCCACTGAGCCACCCATGAGCCCCAAGAATGTGCTCTTGATCTTGCAGTTTTAAGTTTGAGTTTGTAGAGATTACTTAAAAATAAAAAAATCTTAAAAAAAAACAATAACAACCCACATTGTATTGCTAAAAAATGCTGTCAGCTTGAGCTTGCAGTAAGGTTTAGCCATTTTGCTGCTGAGGGCGCTGCCTGGATATTGCTGCAGCTTCTACGTGAAGACTTGCTGCTTCACCTTGTACTTTTATGTCATGGAGATGACTTTTCTCCTTGAACCTCGTGAACCATGTCTGCCAGCTTCAGACTTTTCTCCTGCAGCTTTGTCATCTTGCCCAGCCTTCATATATTGAGGAGACTAAGGGCTTTACTCTGGAGTAGGCCTTGGTCTTATGGAAATGTAGCTGGTTTGATCTTCTCTCCAGACCACTACAACCTTCTCCACATCAGCTGTAGGGCTGTTTCACTTCTTATCTTTTGTGTTCACTGGAGTAGCGCTTTTAATTTCCTTCAAAAGCTTTTCCTTTGCCTTCACAACTTGACTCACTGTTCAACACCAGAGGCCTAGCTCTAGGTCTTGACATGCCTTCCTCACTAAGCTGAATCATTTCTAGCTTTTGAATGAAAGTGAGGGACTATATACAACTCTTCTTTTCTCTTGAATACTTAGAGGCCATTGTGGGGTTACTAATAGGCCTATTTTCAACATTGTGTCTCAGGGAAGAAAGAGGCCAGAGGAGAGGGAGAGAGACTGGGAAAGTGAAGCAGTCAGAACATGTACGTTTATCAGTTAAGCTCACTGTCTTATGTAGGTGGAGTTCACGGCTCCCCAAAACGATTACAGTAAGTAACATTAAAGATCACTGACCACAGATCATAGTAACAAAATAATAATGAAAAAGCTTGAAATATTGTGAGACTTACCAAAATGGGACAGAGAGACATGAAGTAAGCAAATCCTGCTGGAAAAATGGCACAGTAGGCTTGCTTGTCATAGGGTTGCCATAAACCTTCAAGTTGTAAAAAATGCAGTATCTGTGAAGTGCCACTAAAATGAGGTATGCTTGTATGTTTTTCCATTTATTTTTGTTAGTTTTAGTTTCTTTTCTTACTGCTTTGACAGTTTCCAGAATACAGGTCTTTTACCTCCTTATCCCTAGGTATTTATTTATCCCTAGGTATTTTATTTTATTCTTTTTGACGCAGTTGTAAATGAGATTTTTCTTAACTTCTCTCTCTCTCTCTCTTTTTTTAAAATATTTTATTTATTCAGTTGACAGGGAGGGAGAGACAGAGCACAAGCAGGGGGAGTGGCAGGGAGAGGGAGAAGCAGGTTCTCCACTGAGCAGGGAATCTAATGTGGGGCTTGATCCCAGAACCCTGGGATCATGACCTGAGCCTAAGGCAAACGCCTAACTGACTGAGCCACCCAGGCACCCCTTAATTTCTCTTTCTGATAGTTCATTATTAGTGTATAGAAATGCAACATTTTCATGTAGATTTTCTATCCTTCACCTTTACTGAATTCATTTTTTGTAGTTTATTTTCCTTGTCTGATTGCTGTCGCTAGGACTTCTAGTACTATGTTGAATGAAACTGACAAGTGTGGGTATCCTTGTGTCAAGCCTGATCCTAGAGGAAAAGCTCTCAGCTTTTCACAGTTGAATGTGATGTTAGCTGTGGGTTTGTCATATGTGGCCTTTATTATGTTGAGTTAAATTCCGTCTATACCTACTTTGTTGAGAGTTTGTTTTATCAGAAATGAATGTTGAATTTTATTAAGTGCTTTTTATGGCATCTGTTGAGTTGACCATGATTTTTAACCTTCTTTTTGTTAATGTCATGTGTCACATTGATTTGCAGATGCCGAACCATCCTTACATGCCCAGGTAAATCCCATTTGATCATGGTGAATGATCCAGCTAATGTAGTACTGAATTCAGTCTGTTAGTATTTTGTTAAGGGTTTTTGGATCAGTGTTCCCTCAGGAACATCTGATTTTGGTGATGTCTTTGGTTTTAATCAAGGCTTGCTTTTTAAGTGTTGTTAGGTGGGAGCAGAGCATTCTGTAGAGCAGTGTTTCTCAACCTGTTTTTATTATTGATCCCCCCCAAATTCTTTTCAGACACTTTTCCCCTATTTACACCCCACTCATGAAATTTTAATTCCACAGTTATACCATATATCTGTTTGTGTGTTATTTGTATTTCTGTTCTTTATCCATTAAAAGAATTTTTTTTAAATATTTATTTATTTGACAGAGAGAGATCACAAGTAGGCAGAGAGGCAGGCAGAGAGAGAGAGAAGAGGAAGCAGGCTTCCCACTAAGCAGAGAGCCCGATGCGGGGCTCGATTCCAGGACCCTGAGATCATGACCTGAGCCGAAGGCAGAGGCTTAACCTACTGAACCACCCAGGCACCCTAAAAAAAAAATTTCTGCCCACTCCAGAACCAGTTTTTATTACCTTTGGGAGTGCTGTTGCCGGGCTAATTCTTCTCTACTAGTGACACGTTCCTCGTTGCTCTTCTGCATGCCCTGTGGGTTTAATATGTTGAGGCAAGGAGAAAGTTCCAGTCCCTGTTACTCCATCTTGGTTGGAAGCAGGGGTCTCCCCAGATCCTGACAGTTTCATATTATACATACAGCCCAACCATTCCACCCCAAAGTAGTGACCCAAGAGAAGTAAAAACAGAGCTATGTAAAAACTTAAATATGAATGCTCATAGAAGCTTTATTTCTAGGGGCACCTGGGTGGCCCGTCAGTTAAGTATCTGCCTTCATCTCAGGTCGTGATCTCAGGGTTCTGGGATTGAGCCCCGCATCAGGCTCCCTGCTCAGGAGGGTCTGTCCCTCCCCCCACACTTGGTACATTCTCTCTTACACATAAATAAATACAAATCTTTTAAAAAAAAAAAAAAAGGGCAACTGGGTGGCTCAGTGGGTTAAGCCTCTTCCTTCAGCTAGGTCATGATCTCGGGGTCCTCAGATCAAGCCCTGCATTGGGGTCTCTGCTTGGCAGGGAGCCTACTTCCCCGTCTCTCTCTGCCTGCTGCTCTGCTTACTTGTGATGTCTCTGTCAAATAAATAAAATCTTAAAAAAAAAAAAGGAAAGGAAAAGAAGCTTTATTTCTAAGAACCAAAACCTGAGAACCACCCAAATGTCCATTGAAAGGCAAATGGATAAACTTCTATACAGTAGAATATTGAACAGTAAAAAGTATTATGATAAAGTTTTGATACATGCAGTGATATGGATGAATCTCAGAATCATCCTGGATCAAAGAAGCCGGATCAAAGACTACCTGCCATGTAATTTAAAATCCAAAATGAGGGGTGCCTGGGTGGCTCAGTTGATGAAGCAATGGCCTGCGGCTTGGGTCATGATCCTGGAGTCCCAGGATCCAGTTCCACATTGGGCTCCCTGCTCAGCGGGGAGTCTGCTTCTCCCTCCGACCCCTCTCTCTACTCATGCTCTCTCTTTGTCTCTCAAATAAATAAATAAAATCTTTAAAAAAAAATGAAACTCAAAAATGCAAACTGATCTATAGACAAAAAGATGACTCATGGTTGCCTAGGAATGGAAATGGACTGATCACAAAGGAAATTTTTTGTGGAAAAGGAAGTTTTTATTACTTGGTGGGAGTAATTTCATGGACAAACATGTCAGGACCCAAAAAATTATATATTATAAATATGTGGTTTATTATATGCCACTTGTATATGTCAATAAAGTGAAAAAAAAAAAACAATGAGAGGTTTGGACTCCTGGGGAATCCGTATTTCTCACTGGTGACCCATGTCCATAAATATGCCCAAGTGCACGTTATGATGGTTTTTTAAAATTTATAATAGTAGTGAAGTTTAATATGCTGGCAATTTGAAGATTTTAATTAACTTGATTCAGGCAAAAACGTGTACATACAGGTATATAATTATAGACCTCATGCTAGTGATTGTTCCATTCTGCTCTAATGGACTTGAGTAGGTGTAAAACAGAATAAACTGTCCTCAGAATCTGTGGGCTGTGGTGAAAGAGTCATGGTTTCTGAAAAGCAGGTAGACATGGGTACAGATAATGCCCAGAGTTTGGCTGTCTAGCCTGACATTTTAGGACAGTTCTGGAAGTGGTGTACTTATTTCCTAATTTTCTAGAAGGTAATGGTAATAAAAAAATTGAGGTATAGTACACTTTCAGAAAAGTTAATCTGCTGCAATTTCACATAGCAAATACACCCATGTGAATAGCATCCAGATCAAGAAACAGAATATTACCTGGTACAGCCATTTTTTTAAAATACAGTGTTGGCTGGGCTAATTAGATGAAGTTGAACAGATGCTGAATAACTGACCAGACATGTCGATTCTGAAGTTTCTGACCCTGGAAGTATATGCTGTACGAAAATTGTTCTGTTCGCTTTTATCTTTGTAGACATCGCTTATGTTTTGCTTAATTAAAATACTTCCTCTTGGCAGTGGACTCTCAGAGAATTGACCGGGAGGGAAGAATTCCAGATGAAACGTTAGATAAATTGAAGAGCCTGGGGCTTTTTGGGATGCAAGTCCCAGAAGAATATGGTAAGTAAAGGAAAACACCACCCTGCTGGTTTGACGCTTAAGTAAGCACGCCATGTTTGTCCAGGAAAGGGTTCTGTTTGGGAAAGGTGGCCTTTAAATGCAGTATGTCCAGGATCAAACTATAAAACCACTGGAATTAATAAAAACACCCACCACGGACCAGAGCTGGGGTGGCTGACAGGTGAGTGTGTGGACTAAGAGATCTAGGAAGAGGAAGAAATGTTGAGGCCTGTACTTGGTTCATTTGGTGTGGATCAGGGCCACTGCAGGATGTCCATGCTCTCTAGGTCCTTGTGGGCCGTGGAGAAGGGGGTGTGTATAACCTTAAAGCCACATTGGCCAATTTCAGTGTCATCCGCACTGTGAGGCCCTTTGGTCTCTCCACAGAGGAATTGCCCCAGACCTATGAGCCCTTTTTGTTAGAGGGATGACTGTGGGCTGAGAGCTCAGGTGTCAGGGTCTGCCACTCTGCTTCCTGTCCTGGTACAGAGGAAGAAGGCGCATGGCTGTAAGACACAGGGGCATTGAGGTGGGAGATTAGATCACTGAGAACATTCAAACCGGGCAGGTTGTGTTCTGGACTGTCCCTGTAATTCCTGGATCATTGTAGTGATGTTTTCAACCCCCAGATGAAAGACCCGGCCTTTCTCCCCAGGATCCCAGCGTGATTCCGCCTTCGTAGATTTGGCCAATCACTACAGATATCTCTCTCCTGCTTAATCTAAAATTGGTCATCTAAATTCTGTAGGGATTAAGGGGACAGCAAGAAGTGGGGCAGGGGGTTAGGGAGACGAGGAACAGAGCCTGTGGCGCAGGGGCAGAATACAGTCACACACACGCGCACACCATTTAATTTTACCTCTTGGTCCCCTTTGACATAAAAGCATGGCTCTGGGCTTCACAGCCCATATGCAGCACCCATTGCTCTGGGAGCCCCCTGCCTGAGCCTTCTCTGGAGCCATTTTCCCCTTGGATCAGCTAGGAGTCCGGTTTAGGGGAAGGAGCTGTTGATGCTGCTTTAAAGGTTTGGGCCTATTTCTTGTCTTTGAGGTGGTTATTTGGACATTGATATTTGGGGCATTTTTCCAGCCAGGTTGTGAGTTAGGTTTTACAGAGCAAGACACAGAAGACAGGAGTTTTTCTTGACATTATGTCTCTGCCTGACTTATCTCCAGAGACTAAAGTTAGGCCTGTGTTGTTCCTCTACCCCCTCAGCAGCCAGGGCTGGGGGGCCCTCGACATCTGTAGAGTAAGTTCCCATTGGTACTCAACCTGCAGCCGGTCCTGGCTGAGATCGAGTGTGAACATTTAGGACCCACTAGTGCAGGCCTGATCTGATTCGGAGGCATAACAACACTGCCGCAGTCAGCTTCCCTAATGTGTAGTCCGAGGTGAATATGGGAACAGAGTGAAGGTAGAGGCGGAGCCAGAGAACTGTGGCAGGTCTGTCAGCTAAAAAATATAAATGACTAAGTGCTTGGAGAAAACAGAAGTGGCAGAAGAGAACCTCTAGACATAGCCAGGTTAGTGATAATACATATTTCCCCTTCAGAAGCATTTTTAAATTGCCTCTTGATTGGTGAAAAGTACTTAATTTGATGTGGGAACACTTTGTGTCTGTTTGGGATGTATGTTTCTCCATCTGTGTGTGTTTCATGCCAGCACGTGTGGGTGGTGTGTGTGTGTGTGTTGGCATGTGATGGTGTGACTCTGCACCCACTATTCTTGTGTTCTGTCCTACTCATGATATGAAAATGTTCTTTATTTCCTGAGATGAGTTTGGGGCTTTTTGCTTTCTTTTTTTTTCCTTTCTCTCTCTTTTTTTTAATCTTTTCTTGGGAAATTAAGACAACAGCAACTTCATGTTTGTGCCCCAAAATTTTCGGGGAAATGTTCCCAGTCTGGAGCATTCTGAAGACTGGCTGGAAACGACCATCTTGAAAAATGGAGGCCCTTTTGGCAACCCAGCCTGGGTTTTTCTCCCCCAGTTCCCTGTGTGCTGCCCAGTGTGTGATTCCTTCCTGCCACCTCAGCTTCTCCCCAGCCAGCAGTCTCCACCTACTTGTTGTCTGTCTCCATGTGATTGCTGTTCCTCCATGATTGCAATGATACCTGTGTTAGTGGAAAAGCACTAGAAGGGGCACCTGGGTGGCTCAGTGGGTTAAGCCTCTGCCTTCGGCTCGGGTCATGGTCTCAGGGTCCTGGGATCGGGCCCCATGTCAGGCTCTGCTCAGTGGAGAACCTGCTTCCTCCCTCTCTCTCTGCTTGCCTCTCTGCCTCTCTGTGAGCTCTCTCTGTCAAATAAATAAAATCTTTAAAAAAAAAAAAAAAGGGCACCAGAAGGTTTTGGTGTTTTTTTAAAAACTGTACTGTGTCCCTCAGGATATGAAATAAGTAAGACCAAAAGTGTTTCGTGTCACACTTCTGTGTAACGGCATGGGTGGGGATGAAATACTGCGGAGCCCTGGCCTTCCCTCGGTGTGGAGCCTACAGGACTACACGTCAGGCAGGGCCACCCTTCCCTTTATGTGTGAGTGGCACCCTCTGCAGGCGGGCTGTGCAGTGTCTCCAGGGCTAGTACCCCCACCCAAATTCAGGGCCCAGCTCTGCTCCTGTTGGCCATGTGACCCTGGGCCCCCATCTGTCATTTTTAAGACACAGAGGCCACCCAGCTGCCTCTAGAAGTTGAAGATGAAAAGCAAGATACATCAGCTCAGTGGAGTGTTTGTTTTTTTTTAATCTTTGTCTTCTTCGTAGAAGAGTGATTTCTATCCAGGTTGATTTACCTCCCCAGGGAATGTTTGGCAACGTCTAGAGACGTTCTCGGCCATCAAACCCTGGGAAAAAGGGAACTCCTGGCATCTCGCAAGCAGAGGCCGACCATGCTGCCAAAAGTCCTGTAGTGCGGTGGACAGTTCCCCACAGCAAGGCACAATCCATCCCAGAGTGTCAGAGTGCGGAGGCAGAGAAAACCTGTCCTAGAGCCCACCGGATACAGGGAAAGGGCTGCAGGATAGCTGCCAGATTTATAAAGATCTGTATCTGGGACAGAAGACACTCAAAACATTTTAAATGATTTAATGTGTGTGAAGGTATGCTCTTTGTGTTGAATGTTACATTTTTATGCTAAAAACATACATATGTACATATGCTTATATGCCTAGAAAAAATCTGAAAGGATGTACTCAGAAATGCTCTGATAAGTTTATGGGTAATTTTTATTTTCTTTGGACCTCTCTGTACTGTGATTTTTTAAAATGGTGACATGGTCTTTATAAGCAAAAAGAACAGTCAAACCCTTTGCCTTTAATGGGAGGAATTTGGGTCTGGGCCACAAATAAAGCTAGTCTGTTTCTTCTCCAGGTGGCCTGGGCTTCTCCAACACTATGTACGCACGTCTAGGAGAAATCGTCGGCCTGGATGCATCAATCGCCGTGACCCTGGCGGCACACCAGGCTATTGGCCTCAAGGTCAAGTGTCTAGGGTTTCCTTCTGATGCTTTGCGAAGGTCAGGAGTCACATTGGGGGTATGGAGGCAGGAGGCTTGCTCACTTTGACCAGGAAGTGACTTGGGCTTGCCGTCTCAGGGTCTTGGGGGGCGCCCTGCAGCACTCCCTGTGATCTTCCTCTCTGTAGCCACCCCGGATGGCGCTGAGTCCCCACACAAGATCAAAGTTGCTTTGATCACACTGTGCCTTCCCTTGGAATCCTCCTCCCTTCTCCATCACCCTTGACCCATCCTTTGAGGCCCACACCAGATGCCACTGTGTCAGAGCCTGTCTTCACCTCACCATTTGACGCAAATCTTTCCTGCTGAGCTTGGAACTCATGAGGGACCAGAGCGTGTCTTCCCTGCTGTTCGTGCATGTCTTCCTTATCCTGGGCTTGGAGCATTTTAGGGCAGGGCCATGGTCACACAGCTTTCTGTGACCAGCCCACTACTCAGGCTGTCTCTGTTCTGTGTAGAAAGTGAAAGGAGCGAAGTGAATGGTGTGCTTGCCCGCCCCCCCCAACCCTGACCGCACTTGTGCTCCGAGCAATCATCCAGTGGAAAGAGCACACTTCTCCCCATGCTACTGATTGAGAGGGGGTGGGGCGGTTCTGACACTGCCCGCACACCTTCTTTCTGCCAGGCGTGGCCTTGGCGTGCCTGAGTCTTCACTCGTTATCATCCAAACACCCCTCCATTGGGTAGCATTACCCCCAGTGTGGAGTTGAGAGGATGGAGGCTGAGAGGAGGGACCTCTCTGGCCCGAGGCCACCCAGCCTGAACTGCGGTGATGCGGGTCCCGGAGTCCGGCCCAAAGCCATGCTGGTGCTCCAGACCCAGGCCCTGCCAGAGGGTGCACTTCTGAGCGGCTCCTCGGCAGCCTGCCACCGCCTGCTCATCAGCAGCCTCCCCTTCCCCACCTTGGGGCTGCAGGCTCTAGGCTCAGGGTATTTCCTTTTGCAGGAGTTGTTTTCTCCAGAAAGGGCCGTGTTCTGCAAGCATGTGGTACATGTCCTTTCTTCTCCACAGCTGATAGCAGCCTTGTGTGTGTTTGGTTTAGGGGATCATCTTGGCCGGCAACAAGGAGCAGAAGGCCAAGTACCTGCCCAGACTGGCATCGGGGGAGCACATTGCTGCCTTCTGTCTGACGGAGCCAAGCAGGTGTGCCCCCGGCAAGAGGTGGCACATGGCAGCCGCCTGGTGCATCTTCTGGGTGCCCTGGGATGAGGGCTGTGGGTTTTGGTGAATCAGTGGTGGTTTTTCTCTCTTCCATCCCTGAATCTTCCAGATCATCGACTCAGCAACTTTTCTTGCAGTTCTCTTATGTTTACCTTACTGGTCTGTCCCAGTGAGACTTACAAATGAGATAGCATACCCGGCAGCACCTGTCAGGTCATTGTTCGTGGGCTGCAGCGCACCTCACGTAGGATAGGGCTTTTAGCCTTCTAAGCAGCTTTCCAAGTGTGTTGGGCAAGCAATACTATCCCCACTGAACAGGTTAGGAACCGAGGGTTCAGTGAGGTGGTGTCATCAACCCAGAGTCACACAGGCCACTGAGGACTCAGGACTTCCACTGCCAAGTCTGTTACTTGGACTGCACTCCATCCCACTTCCCCTCACTTGGGAACCGGGGGTGCCCTGCCCTCATGGGAGCGCAGATGAGCCCGTTCTGCGCACACATGCCCACATTCCAGCGGAAGGCCAGGTCGTTTGCGCTGCCGCTCTTTCGTGTGAAGAAGCAGGGTGACCAAGTCCAGCCTGCCACCTGTCTCTGTAAGTGAGGTTTTGCTGGAATGCGCCCTCCCATTGCAGTGGTAGAGACGTGCCAGTGGAACGACACCCTGTAGCCTGCAGAGCTGGAAATGTTTATCATCCAGCCCTTTATTAAGAGTTCCCCAGTGCCCGTGTTAAGGTAACCAGACTCTCCTATTTGCCGGCCCCCAGAACCGCTTGCGCCCAGCATCGTGTGCCTCACCAGTGTGTTTCTATTCCCACAGTGGGAGCGACGCAGCCTCCATCAAGTCCAGGGCCACGCTGAGTGAGGACAAGAAGCACTACATCCTCAACGGCTCCAAGGTAGCGCTCCGCCACCTGCTCTGGGTCTCGCCCGGCCATCACCACACGCTGACGGCGCGCACACCACGGTCATGAAGCGCATGCACACCATGTCTTGACTGGCCATTCTTGGTTGCGTGCGGCTTTCTCTTTCTGGAGGAAGAAACTGGCTCAGGGAGGTGAAGTGACCATATTTCAAACCTACGCAGGAGTTTAGTATAAGAAGCTTCCTGTCAGCCACCCCCGGCATCAGCATCTTCTAACCCTGAGCCCGCCTGCACCTTCATCGCATCCCTGAGACTTTGAGTACGGGTCTCCACAAGATGAATCTGTTTAAACCCCGAAGTCAAAACCCCCATTCTCACATTGAGACTGAGGTGAACCTCTTTGTCCACACAGGCTTGAATTCCCAGAGCCGGGAGCTTTATGTTTCTGGCCTGAAGTTTGACAAAGGGTAGCTGTGGCAAAGGGTAGAGCTGAGAGGTGGTGCATAACTGTTTGGTTTTTCTCCAAAGCCCTTTTCCTTTCTTCCCTCAGGTCTGGATCACCAATGGAGGACTTGCCAATATTTTTACTGTGTTTGCAAAGACGGAGGTTGTTGATTCTGATAGTTCAGTAAAAGACAAAATCACAGCCTTCATAGTAGAGAGAGACTTTGGTGGAGTCACTCACGGGAAACCTGAGGATAAGTTAGGCATACGTGGCTCCAACAGTAAGTAGCGTGCGTGCGTGCATTATGGACCCATCCAAATTCAAGATAAAATGAGATGTAAATAGTTTTGGTTCCACATAAGCATATCAGCAAAATCCCATTAGGAATGCCACAGTGACTCCATGGTAGTGCCAAGGAGCTCCTTGAAGCTAATTGATTCTTTTAATACATGTTATGTGTGCCCCTCTCTGTGTGGGGGCTCTGGTGATCTCCCCGGGAGCACTTTATCCTGTGAGGAAGGCTGTAATGGACACCAAGGAGGCAGAGGGGTATCCTAGGTAAACATTCTACTGTAGGACACCCCATCTTTCCTGCCTGGAAGCTCCTCCCTGTCGCCCTCCCATGTACCCACCTGGGCCTGCCTGCATCCCCTGGGCAGCACTTGGTCGCCATGAGGCTAGTGTCCTGTATGTGGCTCCCAACCCAACCAGCACTGCCAGGGAGTCATGAGACTGCCTCCTGGGGCTCCTAGTTCGAATCATGGGATATGTGTGCTACAGAGGACTGCAGGTGGCCCCTCCAGACCCGCTTCTGTGTGTCACCTCTTCTTTGGGGATCCTGGGTTCCCGGTGGCAGTATTTGCCCTGCAGCCTGGCTCGGCAGGGTCCGAGGGCCCTGAGCTCTGGCCTGGCTCTGCTACCTAGAGATTCCGTGACCTCACACCAGCTCATTTGCTTTCCTGTGCTTCTGTTTCCTGCCCTAAGAGAAAGGGGTGATAACAGAGAACGCATGTGGTGAGGTGACTGGGAAGGGAGTGTTATGACATCTGTATAATGCTTCGTGTACATGGAGGCAGGTGTTACCTACCACCACACTCGTGCTGCCTATTGAGACTTGCCCAGAACCTTCCAACAGAGGAAGGAGTGTGGTCAGAGGCCCAAGATACAGAGCTTGAGATGCCAATTGGGAAAAGGTGGTCAGAGTTGATCCAGGTGAGGGAGAGAGCAAGGTGGCATCCTGCACCACTGCTGGGCCAGCGTCTACACTGCAGTCGGGGTGACTGGTGCCCCTGGAATCATGCAGTGGCCCCACAGGAATGGATCGGGTGGCCCAGGGTGAGGTCAGAGCGGGAGGCAGCGTCCTTCCCACCCTCAGCAGCCTGCAAAGGAGTTCGAGCCGCTGGGACAAGGGCCTGGCCCCATAACCTGTATGTTATAAATAGGACCAGCAGCCAGAGATGATTTCATTGTATTTCACAATCAAGCCATTGGAATAGTAGAATAAAGTCAGCAGACGTGGTTGCTTGCTGTTTGGCTCCTCTTGAGCCATGACTTTCCTTGTCCCGAGTCTCCCTTTCTTGTGTTAAGTTGCTGGGTGCTGCAGTGTGCATGTGACAGTGCGAAAACTGGTGCAGAAGCCCCTGTTCCTCCCACGTTTGTACTCACCGTTGCCACGCTTTTCCCTTTCTGCCTGCCTCCACACCAGGCACTTCCTCACTTCGGGCTCTGTCCCCATCCCCCTGTCTGGGAAGCCACCCCAGCGCTCAGCTGCCTGTGAGCCTTTGTCTCTTGCAGCCCGCAGGTTCTGGGCAGCCTGCCCCGGGCTGTGGGAGGGGTCCCGATCTGCCTTGTGGGTACCGTGCTGGGGCTTGTTCTCATAGTGGATCACGGGAGCCCCTGGTGGGCCAAGCCAGACCACGCCTGCACAGGGAAGGCCAGGGCTCTAGCTGAGTGGGCTCCATGTTCTGGCGACAGCTGGCAGGGCAAGACAGGGGAAGGCTGTCCGCTTGCACAAGCCACAGTGCGGGCTGCAAGTGCATTGGAGTTAAGTGGGACCTGTGCTCCTATTGCTCCCATTGAGTCCAGGCACCTTTGAAGGGCTGCGCCATCCACTTTCATGTTCCACCTCTGGTTCGTGCTCCTCCAAACTTCTGAGTGTCACCTTAGAAAAGCATGATGAAGGCCCTTAACAAAAATGTGGTCATTTACTCCCTCTCCAACTTTTGATTCTGTTACTGCTCTCTATTTCATCTGTAATACTTAAGGCATCATCGTGTCCCTAGCGAAGTAGGGGCTCCATGTGGACAGGAACCTTGTCTTTCTCTATTCTTTCAGTAGCTGGAGAATGAATGAGTGAAGGAATGAATGAATTACATTTCATGCCTATGGGTCCAGTGCGAGTGCTCTGCGTTCATCAGGTAAGGCCTCCAATTTCTTCTTTTTCAGCTTGCGAGGTGCATTTTGAAAACACCAGGGTGCCCGTCGAAAATGTCCTTGGAGAAGTTGGAGGCGGGTTTAAGGTGCGTCATGAAAGCAGCCCCCATGAGGGTTCATGGTGTGGCTTGTTGGCCCCCAGCCCCCTGTCCCATCTCTGCTTGTAGCAGACCAGTGTGTGCTTGCCAGCTAACTATGTGTAGTTCTCTGATGGGAAATCAGCAGAATGGAGAAGGAGGCCCCCAGAAGAGGGAGTGTGTGGTTCTTCGAGGCTTCATTTGCCTGAGTAGGGGTAGGATTCCTGTCTCCAGCATGTGGAAGAAACCAGGTCAGTGGGCACTGACGAAGCTCAGGCTTTCTGAGTGCACAACCCTGAGGCACGGCCTGAATTTTTTCCTTGGAGTCAGATTTATTATTTTTTAATTAACTTAAAACTCAGATCACATAAACTTAATAATTTTTAAATGTACACGTGGGTGTTATTTAGTCATTTTGTTGTACAGCTGTGACCATTGTCTAATTCTGGAACATTTCATCACCCCAGAAAGAAATGCCCTATCTTTTCATTTCCCCTTTCCCAGTCTTTGGCAATCGCTGTTTTACTTTCGGTTTCTGTGGATTTACCTATTTTTAACATTTCGTGTAAATGGAATCCACGTGCGACCTTTTGTGTGTCTGGCTTTCACTTAGTGTAATGTTTGTGAGCTTTTTCCATGTTGTAGCTCTTGTCATTCTTTTCTGTAGCTGAATAACATTCCATTGCAGGGACACACCATGTTTGTCTGTTCATAAGCTCATGGGCATTTGGACCGTTTCCACATTGGGACTATTATCAGTAATGCTGCCATGAACATTCATACATAAGTCTTCACGTGAACAGTTGTTCTCAGTCCTTTTGGGTGATACATACCTAGAAGGAGCGTTGCTGGGTCATATGGTGGCTGTATGTTTTTTTGAGGACTGCCAGACTGTTTTCTGTAGCAGCTGCACCATGTTACGTGGCCAGCAGGAGTGTAGGAGGGTCCAGTTTCTCCACACCCTCACCAGTACTTGTTACTGGACATTTTTATTTTATTTTACTTTTATTATTATTATTTTTTTTTTTAAGGTTTTATTTATTTATTGACAGAGATCACAAGTAGGCAGAGAGGCAGGCACAGAGAGAGGAGGAAGCAGGCTTCCCGCTGAGCAAAGAGCCTGATGCGGGGCTTGATCCCAGGACTCTGGGATCATGAGCTGAGCTGAAGGCAGAGGCTTTAACCCACTGAGCCACCCAGGTACCCCTGGACATTTTTTAAATGACAGCCGTCCCAGAGGGTGTGCAGTGGTATCTCATTGGGGTTTGACTTAGTTTTTCCTGATGAGTGATCAGATTGAGCATCTTTTCAAGTGATTATAGGCTATTTATACATCTTTAGAGAAATGTATTTTCGAATACTTTGCCTATTTTTTTTTGAAGCTTATTTATTATTATTTTTCAGTAAACTCTACCCCCAATGTGAGGTTGAACCCATGACCCCAAAATCAAGAGTCACACACTCCCACTGACTGAGCCACCCAGGTGCCCCCTCCTTTGCCCATTTTTAAGCTGGCTGTTTGTCTTTACTGGTGCCCAGCCCAAATTTACAGGAAACTTGGGCAAGTATCTGCGCTCTGGGGAGCCCCACCCACCTTGCCTGTAAAGCAAGGATCACAGCAGTACCTTTCTCCCTTCCTGGGTATTATAAGAATCTGATAAATGCATTCAGCCAGAGCTTCTGGCTGGAGGCTGCTTGATGAATATGGACCAAAGGACCTGAGAGGTGAAAGGACAAAAGGACAGAAAGGGAGCAGTGCCTGCACAGTGGCATGTTTATTATTTGTGTAATCCGGATGTTATATACAGATGAGAGAATTAGGTGGGAAAAGTGAAATTACTTGAAGTGCGATCCCAAGAGAGTTGCTATTCATTGTTTAATTTTGATGCTTATCTTTCTAGACCTTTTAATTAATTAATTAATTAGTTGAAGTAGACTCCACTCCTGCATGGAGCCCCACATGGGCTTGAACCCACAACCCTGAGATCATGACCTGAGCTGAGATCTAGAGTCGGATGCTTAATGAACTGAGCCACCCAGGTGTCCCTGTCCAGACCTTGTTAAGGGGCGTACATCTCTTAAACGGTAATACTGTTTGTGTTATATAGCCTGTATTTTTTCACTCATCAAGAAATCCTAGTACTTACTCTCTTCATGCTAGTAAATGTATACTGCAGAGTATTTCTTTGGGTGGTGACAGCATAAGGGATGTCCTCAGGTTCCTAGGGTCAGGCATTTAACACTGGTTTCCCCTCCTTGCTGCTCAGAACTGTATTGCGTGGTGTATCTCTTTGCATGTATCTATGCACACTTGTCTGATTGTTTCCACAGTTTAAACGTCCGGCAGCAGGCTCTCCAGGTCAGAGGGCACAAACATTTTTCGTGGTCAGTGCCCACTGCCAGTTCACGTGTGGGAAGTCGGGCTGGCTCCTGTATGGGATGCCCCTTGCCCTAGTCCTTCCCACATGTTGGGTGTCCCACAAGTTAGGCATTGAAACTTTCCCCCCATTGTGTTAGGTATAAAAACAATTTTAAAAAAAATTTATTTGACAGAGATCCCAAGTAGGCAGAGAGACAGGCAGAGAGAGAGAAGGGTAAGCAGGCTCCCTGCCAAGCAGAGAGCCCAATGTCGGGCTCGATCCCAGGACCCTGAGATCACGATCCGAGTCGAAGAAGGCAGAGGTTTTAACCCACTGAGCCATCCAGGCACCCCAAAACAGTTGTTTTAATATGCAAAAGAAAATAGATCTCCAAAGCTCTTTCTTTGTTAGGAGTAGGATTGGTTGGCCATGGGCCTTAATGCTAAAAAGTGAGTGATTCTGGAGACCAATCAGAGGCCAGGTGAAGATCACCTGGCTGAAGGAGAAAAGAGCTGCCTCCTCTGGGTAGTCAGAGGTTTAATCGGTAGTCAGACCATGGAGGCGTGGAGGCTGTTGGTGAACTGCCAGGCAGGGGCTGTTGGAAATGTGGATTGCATCTCACTTTTGGCAAAGTGAGGTGTAGAATGCTCTTGTAGAAATGCCAGGAGACGTCCGCGGGAGAGAAGGTGGTAAAGCGGGCAGGTGCCACATAGACGGGAGGGGAGGCCCCACGGTTGAGGAGGAGGATTGGTAGTTGAGCTCAGGAGCCCTTCTTAAAAAAGGGTGAGATGTTTGATCCTCTGGGAAATGAGATCTAGTCTCAAATCCTTTTTTCTTTCGAAATTTTTTTTCTTTTTTTCTTTTTTTTAAATGAGGGTAAGAAGAAATTCTTGAAGGGGTTGTGAAATGGATTTCATTCATAAAACCATGAGCCAGCTTTTGCAAGCCCATGTGGGCAGAGGGGATGAGGTGGGAGAATTCATTTGCTCCTCATAGTCCTGGCAGGTCCCAAGACCAGTGCACACCTTCGGCCGGAGACATGGGCAGTCTGAGGTCGAAGCACAGCCCCAAGAGGAGGCAGAGGAGCATCTGGGTGTCACACTGTGGTGGGACATAACCACGCCCACTCTCCCATCCAGCACCCATGGTGCTGTTCCCGCATGCCCCAGTCTCCTTGGACTCAGCAGGTGGAATCTGCACTTCCCCCTCCCAGTCGTTGGAGCAGTTGTTTCTAACCTCATAGTGTCTGCTTTGAGATTCTCCCGTTGAGGTTAACAACCGATCATAAATTCAGAATCAGTCACATGGTTTATCCATCCAAGTCACACATAAGCATTCAGTTAGAAGCTGTAATATACACTTGGAGTTGAGCTTTTAGGAAAACTCAGAGTCCTTTCTGCCCTCAGCCCCGCTTGTCTTTGAGGCCTCCTAGTTGAGTATCACAGGTGTGGTTGGGGCTTGGCGGGTCACTACTGTGCTTCAGGAGGCTCACGCTGGTGGCAAAGTCTGGGTAGCTTGTAGGGTGTACTCAGCAGGTCTTAATTTCTGCCCCTCTTCTGAGGACTAAGAATTGATTTGTTCTATTGGAATAATGCTACTGCCCAGTTCCGTTATCAGAGGGTGACTCCAAGGATGTTTGTGACTGAGTTACCTTGTTGTGATGTGTTGGCCCCACACCCAGCCTGGTGGGAACTGGCAGGACAACTGACTTTCCCAGATGCTGGCACAGAATTCTCTATAGAGACTTGCCTTTTGTCCTCAAGAAACCATTTGGTAAGACAGACAAGCAGTGCTGTGGTCTGTCACCTGTGGTCCTCCAGGAGCTTTAGGCTTTTCCCAGCACAGCAGGGGTGATCTTAGGGAGTGAGGTCCCAGTGAGCTGCCCCCTTTCTCCCTACAGGTGGCCATGAACATCCTCAACAGTGGGCGGTTCAGCATGGGCAGCACTGTGGCCGGGATGCTCAAGAAATTGATCGGTAGGTAAGTCAGGGACAGGAACCTTTTGTGCCCCCGTCTTGCCCCTGCAGCCCCCACCCCAGCCTGGACACTCTACCGTGTCCTTACACAGGCCGCTGCTGGGCCGGGCCTTCTAACGGACAGACAGCCCAGCTGCAGTTTAAGATTTGGACTTTGGTTTAGACCAAAAAATGTGGTCAGTCTGCCCCCAAGTGGTTCATATTCCTTCTTGACACTCCTCTGATGTACTCACAGAGGAGACGGGGAGCGGGTGGGCTGTCAGAGGTCAAGAGGGGTTCCTGCTCTGACCACTGGGAACAGAGCTGCTTCACAGACATCTGGGGGTGAGCGAACCCTCAGTGCTGATTCAGGGGGAGACTCAGTGGGTGAGACGTGTAACTCTGGTCTCTCAGCCTCAGGATCTTCCCTTTATGTTTTTTGTTAGCATACCTGAGGCCTAGACTTTTTTTTTCAATGAACTTAGAACAGCCCTGTAGGGTTTTTGTTGGGTACAGATGTCATTATCATCTTAGATTTGTGAAAGCAACTGCAGGGAAAGGCATGGGGCCCTGACTTTTGGCAGGGGGGGCTCGTGTCCTGCTTTTGTTTATGAAGTTCTTCAGAGGCCAGGTGGGGACAGGGAGGCTTTGTTTTCATCTCTTAGTTCCATTTCATATATGAGGAGCCTGAGGCTCAGCAAGGGAAAGTGATTTGCCCAAGGCTACTCATCTAGGCCCAAAAGCTGATCCTGTCAGACTCCAAACTCAGGGCTTGGCTCGCTGTGCTGAGCTGTCCTCAAGGCCCTGAAGTGCCCTGGGCCTCTGCTTCCCCATCGGGAAAATGCCTCCGTGCAAGAGCTTCCTGGGGTCTCTCACAGTCGGCCTGCCCCAAAGGATGGCTCTTGAGGAGACTGACTGCAGGGGGTTGGGGGCTGGCATTCGCCAGCGGCCATGTTCTCTCAGGTGCTTTACACACGACAGGCTGCCCTCCTGCTCTGGTAATGGATGGCTGTGACAGGTGTGAGCCTGCTCCTCCTGCAGGGGGCCTCTGCACTCAGTGCCTCACTCACTGCAGCTCTGGCAGCTTCGGCAGCAATGCTGTGAGGTCGGTGGTGGTGGTGGTCGGGGATGGTAGCTGCTTGGCCCGGCCTACCACCTGATAAGAGAAAGTGCCAGATTCAGGCCTGATGCTAGACTCTGTGCTTCTGTTCCTGTCTGCTGCCGTAGGCCCGCCTGAGCAGGAGAGGCCTTGCCTCTGACAAGATGTGCTGGGAAGGGGTGGTACCGTCTTGCCGGGTATCTGGTCTCAGCAGACCCGTTTCTCCTAGTTCTTGCCTGACGTTTGCAGGGCAGTGAGGATAGCCTTGGGAAAGCATTTCAGGATAACGAGAAAATGGTTCTTTTAATGACTCTGATCTTCTTCAGAAATGACTGCTGCATATGCCTGCACAAGGAAACAGTTCAACAAGAACCTCAGTGAATTTGGACTGATTCAGGTACCAAAGGCTGTGGGGGGTGCCGCATGTGTTGATGACACGTGTGGGCACAGAAGGTGTGCTTCTGTGGCCTGTGGTGGTGACTCCTGCTGTGATTCGGAAGAAGACAAGATAAGGCTTTATTTAATGTGGCTCCCTGCCGGGAAGGCTGGGCTTGGTGCTCGTGGGCCTCGAGCCTCCGGACTTCATTTCCTTCTCTGTTTGTTGGCACATCTGGGTCTTACCACATGCAGATTGTTTCCTGATTGTGTTTTTTCCTGAACACCCCAGGAGAAGTTTGCCCTGATGGCTCAGAAGGCTTATGTAATGGAAAGCATGGCCTACCTCACTGCGGGGATGCTGGACCAACCGGGGTTTCCCGACTGCTCCATCGAGGCTGCAATGGTGAAGGTAATCCCTGCCCAGCCTGAGACCCCCAGAACGGCTCTTTAGCTGCAGCCTTTCAGACCCCGTGTTCCCTGCCACCTTCCTCTTCTTGTTCACTTATAGGTCAGTTTATCATTGATCCAGTATTTATGACGTCCCCACTATGTGCCAGGCATAGCCCTAGGACGCATCTGGGGAAGCCAGCACGGCACAGGAGAAACAGCAAAGAACAGTGCCCATTTGAGTGCATTTATAGGACAGGACAGTGTCTCCCCAGCACAGTTTGTGCCAAGTTGTCACCAGTCTATAACAGATGGAGAAAATACAGGCCATGTGTTACAATTTCCCATCAGTACACAGCAGCGGCCGAGCTTTTGTGGGAAGGACTTTTACTGTGGATGGACAGCCTTCCACTTTTGTGTGTCCCCTGCAGCCAGGTGTGGGGCCAAGCAGTTCTTGCACGGAGGAGCGAGCTGTGGGTGAATGGGGCTGGGTGGGCAGGGTCAGCCCTCCCGGAGAGGGAATCTGAGATGGGTTTTAAAAGGACAGGAGTTGGTGCGCCTGGGTGGCTCAGTGGGTTAAAGCCTCTGCCTTCGGCTCGGGTCATGATCCTGGGGTCCTGGGATCGAGCTCCACATCGGGCTTTCTGTTCAGCAGGGAGCCTGCTTCCTCTTCTCTGTCTGCCTCACCACCTACTTGTGATCTCTGTCAAATAAATAAAATCTTTAAAAAAAAAAAGACAGGAGTTTCCTCCGTGTGGCAAGTATGGAGTGGGCCCCTCTACCCCAAGAAAGCCTCAGATGTAGGAAGAGTCTCGAGGGGGCGCAGATAGGGAGCCACAGCTGGTCCCTGTGGAAGGAAAAAAAGGACCTGCCCTAGTCGACCGCATGAGACTATGACAGGGCAGCTGGGTTAGTCTGGGTTAGTCTCACCCTGGAGCCAGCCTCCCACGCCGAGCCTCCCACCTCCCTGCCCATCCACCCTGCCCTGGCTGTCCCCCTTGTGGAAGGCACTCAGCACCACCGGCCCCATGCTAACCGTGTCTTGGCCCCGGGGCAGGTATTCAGCTCAGAGGGCGCCTGGCAGTGCGTGAGCGAAGCCCTGCAGATCCTCGGGGGCTCGGGCTACATGAGGGACTACCCGTATGAGCGCCTGCTGCGGGACAGCCGAATCCTGCTCATCTTCGAGGTGAGCCCGCCAACCCCCTACCAAGTGCGCTTATCTGTCCTCCTCACACCTCACCTCCCAGGGTGGAGGGGAGGCCGAGAGGCCAAGCGAGCGCCCTTCCCACTGAGCCTACACTTCTGGTGGTGGGACAAGCAAAGGTCTCATGGGAGGCCCGGCTGTGCCTCCAGGGCTCACTCTGGGTTTGGCTTTCCTCTTCAGGATACTGAGGCAACTCAGCAGCGTCCTCTCCACAGGCTTCCCCAGCCTGGACACCTCCCTCTCTAATCGCTGCCACTCTTCGTGGGCTCAGAGGCCTAAAGAGGAGTTCAGTGCGGGGGGGCGGTGGGGGGAGACCCTGGGTGGGGTAAGAAAAGGGGGTTGGGGCCACAGAGAAGCCTTTGAGGAGCTTGGGGTCAAAGGTTAAACGGCCTGAGTGGAGAATACCCGCACAGTGAGGGCCTGAGGAGCACCTCCCCTGACAGTGGGCTGGAGTCTCAGGAAGCAAGTGCTCTTGGCCCTCGGGGGCAGAAACAACAGTGGCCTGGCCCAGGGGAAGGTAGTTTGGGCCAAGGACAGGGAAGTGGAATGTTCCAGGCCCAGATAGGGCCTTACCTGCCGGCACTGGGTAGAACAAGCAAGTTTTTGTGGCAGCAGTGGCTGGTCCTGGTAGGGGGGAGCTGGGGCAGGTTGTAGGAGAGTTGATGGGGTGGGGGCAGAGGGTAGATGAGAAGGGGAGACAAGTAGCCAGCCTGTGGAAGTCCCTGACCGATAAGCAGAAGAATTTGAATTTTCCTATGCAGGCACTGGAAGCCGTCAGAGCAGGGCATGACTTGAATGATTTGCCATTCTGGGAAATTCCCCAGGGCTGATGTTGGGGTGTGCATTTTGCAGAGGCCAGGTGCCTGCAGCAGAAAAGAGGGGTTGACTTCAGAGGCTGTGGTGAGATGGATAGAGTGTTAGGATGGTCGTAGGGAGTACAAGAGTTAGACCCGTAGACATGCTTGGAGCCTGAGTAGCGGGATGGTTTCTGAAGAGCACCTTCAGACAGCCTGCAGGTGGGGCCTGGCTCCCCAGCTGGGGTAAGGCCTCATGGCTGCTCTCACTCCTGGCATGCCCAGCCCTGCAGTCCTCTTAGAGGCCTGACAGGATGTGATGTGACCAGCCTGAGGGCACAAAGGGGACTTTTCCCAAGGGGATGGGGGACGTGTTGTGTCCCTGCTGCCCCAGAACTGCTGCTTCTGAGTCCCTTTCCCCTCAGCCCTGTTGAATTTGGTCCTGACCCGGGGGGGGGGGGGGGGGGGGGGGGGAGGGGGTGGGGGGACGGCGGAGGGCACAGAAGCTTTGAGGGCCATAGAGCCCTTTGTTTGAAACACATGCTCTGGGCTGGAGACTATGCAGGACAGGGCCCACCTTAGCCTGCAGGCCTCCAAGCTCTTCTCTCCCATGGGAGGCTCCTTCCCCTCAGCCTGGTTGAATTTGGTCCTGACCGGGGGTGGGGGGTTTGGGGATAATCCCAGGTGGTGAGCCGTGTTCACAGGGACAGCAGCTAGAAGAGGTGGCCCTCTGGGTATGGCTGCGTGGCACTGGGGAGCAGCAGCCAGCTCTTGTCCTCCACAGCCAGTGGCTTCCCTGAGGAATATAATGGCACCCACCCAGCATTTGCTGCACCTGGGTACCGGCACCCCTCCCTCCCGAGGAAGGTGGTTTCTCCCATCGTAAAGAAGCCAGAGTGGAGGCTTACAGAAAGGAAGGACTCCTGTATCACTGTCAGAGAGAGGTGGTAGATCCTGAGGGAGGCCACAGCTGTCTGGCCAGACCCCTGCTTGTCCCCGTGGGGGTGGTTGCCAGTGTGTTGCTGTCACCCTCTGGTCACAGCCCTGCTCCCAGGGTCACGCTGCTTCCAGCGTGGCAGCTTCCGTGGCACTGCTGAGGGGGCAGTGGGGTGGCCTAGCCAGCTGCATGCACAGCACATACAAGGCCATCCCAGTGGGGCCAACATGACTTATCTTCTGGCCACAGGGAACCAACGAGATTCTCCGGATGTACATTGCCCTGACAGGCCTGCAGCACGCCGGCCGCATCCTGACTGCAAGGATCAAGTAGGTGCCAGCCCCGCCAGCCGCTCCTCAGGTTCCCTCTGCCCATCAGAGGTCCATCCTGGGGCAGCAAGGGCAGGGTGCTGCCCTGTCCTGGGATGGGCATCATGGAGCCGTGCAGTGCTCAGCTCAGTCAGAGGCTGGCTGAAGGGAGGGAAAGAGACGGGAGCCTTAAAAGCCAGGCTCCAGAGCTTGGCCTTCACCTGCAGGTGATCAGAGGGGCCAGCTGCCTCAGGAAGCCCTCACTGCTCTCCTCCCCTGGCAGCTCCCATCACCCATGCTGCAGGGAGCTTTGTTTTCAGAACCTAAGGAATGAGAGCTGTCCCTCCAACAGGTGCTGGGCTCCAGGGCTACCAACCACAAGACCACTTTTCTTCTTGCACTCTCTTGCTCCGCTTGACTCCCATTATGGGGCTGGAGCAATTAGAAATCACTGCTGGCACCTGGTATGGGTTGCTCAGGGCATTTTTGCAGACTCCTTAACCCTGGAGCACCACCGGGGTGGGGATGGAGGGGGCTGGCTATGACTGTTGCTTGTGGAGAGTGCTCTGTGTGGCTCTACCTCAGAGACCAGCTGTTCTCTGACGGAGGTGGTGTGGTGGTCTCAGACATCCAGCAGGCCCAGGGCCAGGTGAGACAGCACCTATGTCCTGAGTTGGTCCCTTTAATGCCTTGGACAGTTAGAGGGAACAGGTGCTAAGAGGAACGCTGTTGCTAGGCAGTGGGAACCAGCAGCGGGGCCTGAATTCATGGGGCCATGGGCTTTCTACAGCGAGCTTAAACGGGGCAACGTGACCACTGTCATTGAGACCGTCGGCCGAAGGCTGCGAGACTCCCTGGGCCGAACCGTGGATCTGGGGTTGACAGGGAAGCTGGGAGCGGTGCACCCCAGTGTCGCAGTGAGTGGGGACAGGTGGCATTACCTCCCTGCCCCTGTGTGGGTATCCCCTTCTAGAGGGCTGTGACCAGGGCATTGGGGAGGATGGTCCAGCCTAAAAACAGAGCCTGGGCCCCAGAGCCCCAGCCGGGTGGGATGGGCACCACAGGGAAGTAGCACTAAGTGGTCTTTCCCCTGGCATACCAGGACAGTGCCAACAAGCTCGAGGAGAACGTGTATTACTTCGGCCGCACTGTAGAGACATTGCTACTCCGCTTTGGCAAGGTACCCTGGCTCCTGCCACATCTGGGGATGGCTGGCCCTCCAACTTTGGGGTCAGGGAGATGGGGTGTTTTGCCAAGTGTCCACCTTCGGGACCAGGCTTAGAGATCTTGGTCACTGTGGAGGGGTGGGGTGGAACTGCCCGACCCCGGGGCCACTTGGGTGGTGCCTTTTCAGTAAAAAGAGGTTCCTTGCAGTAGGGAGGGCAGCCCCATCTGGGCCCAGATCTAGGGCCCCGCTCTGTGAGGCTGTTGCTGCTGAGGGTGACATGAAGCACAGTAAGCAACAGCCTGTGGCCTCAGCCAGGTTTCTGGGACCTGGTCTTGGCTTGACCCATGCCCAAATCTAGACAGAAGGGATAACAGGCAGCCAGCGAGCCCGCCTCTCACCACCCAAAGGGAGAGGCAGTGTTAGATTCCTTTATGGAGGCATGAAGTGAGTCTTAGAGATGGCTGAAGCTGTGCCCGGGGAGTGAGGTCTTAGGTTGTGAGTTTCCCCGTGGGCTCTGTGTTCACAGACCATCGTGGAGGAGCAGATGGTCCTGAAGCGGGTAGCCAACATCCTCATCAACCTGTATGGCATGACGGCTGTGCTGTCGAGGGCCAGCCGCTCCATCCGAGTGGGGATCCGCAACCACGACCACGAGGTGAGCCTTTCATGCCAGCTTTGTCCTCTGAACTTTAATGAGGCCTGTGGTTGAGGGAGGGGGTCAGTGGGCGGCATGGCCCAGTCGGGACAAGGAACTGGGCAAGTCAAAGGCCTCAACCCAGGCATGGGCCCAGGAGGCCGGTGGGTTTGCTGAGTTGTGGCCATAGCCAGCACTGGTGGTCCGTTCCAGTGAGAAGGTCTGTGCTACTCAGGACACAGGGCTACTCGCTTTTGTCTTTCTGCCTGCGGGAAGAGGGATAGGTGAGTAATGGGATCCCAGAGTTTGTGCCCTCACCCCATCTGCCTTCCTTACCCTCAGTGGCTGGATGCAGTCACTGAGTGCCTCCTGTGTGCTGGATCTTGACATGCATTGTCCCACAACAGCCTGTGGGCACTGGGATTACGTTGGCCTTCCTGCATAGAGGAGCCTGAGGCTCACAAATATTGAATAATTTGCTTTTGGGGACAGAGCTGGTTGAGTCAGGGATGGAATTAGAACCCAAGATTCTGATTCCTGCACCAGGCCTTTTGACCTTGGCCAAGCTGCTGAGTTTGGCTGAATTTCTCACACACCAGGGAGGGGGTGCCCTAGGTCATCATCTTCAACCTTGGTTCTGACAGGTTCTGCTGGCCAACATCTTCTGTGCAGAAGCTTATTACCAGAATCTCTTCACCCTGTCCCAGCTGGACAAGTGTAAGTAGTGTGGCCTTGCGGGGGGTGGGGGGGTGGCGCTGAGTGCAGGTGACTGTTGATGGCCAGGCTCCTAGGGCCTGCCTGCTGCTCACAAACCTCTCCCTTGAGTGAGGGCTAGTAAGGTCAGGTTCACCTGCAGGATGGCTTGCCAGACAGTAACAAGTTACCTGCAGATGAAGACTGTCAGAGCCCACAGGCATGGCCCAGCCTGCCTGACCTGAGTCTGGCAGCTGCCCTCCTAGCAGATAGCCCAGGCTTTGGCTCTAGTCCGTGCAGGGGCTTGGCTCCTGGGGCTGTTTGTACCGTAGTCACTTCGCCATGTCTGAAAACGTCCGGCTCGGATTCTTCTGACCTTTACAGTCGTTTTGGCCTCAGGGCTCCGTGTCCTGTGTCCCCTGCTGTAGAGTGCAGCCGTGTTGCCAAGTGATGGGAGGAGAGGAGCACATAATTCTGTGCAGCTCCTGGCTCCGGGTGCTGGCGTGTGTTGGTCTGTGCTGTGGCGGGGAGACGGGGTTGCTCCTCTCATAGGCTTGACTGGCAAGAAGGTCCTTCTCCAGGCCCTGCTCCCACAGGATCCAGAGTTTTTAGGGATTAACACAATGAGCCCTTCGTTTTCCAGGATGAAGCCCTAGCCCTGTTTCTCCCCGCAGCCAGAATCACTTCCTGGGGCTGTGGAAGTGGAGAGTTACCTTCAGGGTTCCTTCACAGTGGGTGTGGGCTTTTTCTTTTCTTTTTTTTTTTTTTAAGCAGTAGCAGCCCCAGCAATATTTGTTCTCACAAACCTATTTTTTTTTTTCTCCCAGATTCTCCAGAAAATCTAGATGAGCAGATTAAGAAGGTGTCCCAGCAGGTCCTAGAGAAGCAGGCCTACATTTGTGCCCACCCTCTGGATAGGACATCCTGAAGCAAACCAACAGTGTTCCCTGCTGCCCCCAAGCCATGGCCCATCGATGGACAACTTTCTCCGGCAGATGGAACACTGGGGTTTTTTCTCCCCCATGTATACCAGAGGGGCCTTCTGACCTGAGGGGTACCTCTTTAGGCTTTGCCCTGGGGGCGCTGCTGTTTGAACTGGTCCCAGGTTCTGAAGAGACAGAGCAAAGAGAGAACGCAGTTGGTGACACCTGGGATTTGAGGGGCTTCCGCTAGTTTCAGAGACGTCACAGTGGCGACAGGCTTGTGGCACTGGCTCTGTGGGAGGAGTTTGGCAGGGACCTGTTTGAGGCATGGAGAGCCGCTTCTGCTAGGCCGCACGTTCTTCTTGTGGACTGTGCATTCTCCAAGAAACCGCCTACAAACTGTAGGTGGAACAGATGCACTTAATAACAAAAGATATAAAAATGCACAGTTTGTGTTTACCCTTCTAGCCTTTGTGCTGTACTGATCCTGTTTTTCCTCAGAACCCTGAGGCCCTCCCTCTAGTGATGGCCTCCAGTGCGTTCTGTCCTCACCCCGCAGGAAGAGGGGCCCTGAATGCTGAGGACCACGTGCCCAGGCCAGGCCACAGTGTCCTGGGGATTACTGAGCACGTCTCTGGTCTTTCTTAGGTGATGGGTACAAATTACATGGTCTGGTATAGCATATGCTCTTTACTGCCTGGGGCCTTTCTCTGCACAGTCTGTACAGAGCTTGGCCTCCACTCCTGAAAGGGGGGACAATGCAGAATCGTGAGGGATGCTAATAGGCCTTTGCATTTTTCTGGACTCCTTTCTGCTCTTGCTTGCCGGATACAGTGGGTCCCAGTGTGCTCACGCAGGCAAGCTTGGAGCTTTTGTCTGGATTTGGGGCCGTTTGGGGCTCCCGAAAACCCACCACAGATGTTGTCTTGAGGTGGGAGGAGAAGGCCAGACTCTTTCCTTTCCCTTTAAGTACAGTCTGTCTGGTGCGCAGACACCTCAGCTGGCCTCGGCACTTTGCCAGGGACTGGATAACTGATCTTCAAAAGGTAAAAGTTGACAAATCTTATGACATCAGAGCTAACCTTCTTAAGTATTTTGTTGGCGAGAAGAGTACGAATCTGGGACGGTACAGGGACTGGAGGATGCACAGAGTGCCTTTGCCAAGGAAACTTGGGAAGCAGCTGTCTAGCCCCCACGTCCTGGGAAAGGGGACTTCGCCATAGGCCCTGTGGCAGGGGCATGCCTGTCAGCAGCTGGTTTTCTCTTCATCTAGCCGAGTTTCAAAGGCTGAGACCCGTGGTTCGCATCTTGTTTCCCAGCTGCCATTTTTGAGTTTTCTTTAAGCATGGTGGGGAGGAGAGGCCCCGGCTGCCAGACGTGCCCAGGGAGCGCAGGCTGGGAAGGCCTGCAGGGAGCCCAGCGGCAGCACTCGGGCCAAGGAGGCAAGCCTGGCATTGCTAGGCAGGGCCACCCCAACAGGTAACAGGAGAGCTTCAGGCAGCCCCAGAGCCCAGAGCCTGTTCTGAAGGGAGGCAGCAAGGGCCAGATGGAGCAGGGGGTACAAATTTCAGCAGCTTGTCGGCATTTCCTCCTGCTTCATGGAGCTGTTAGCAACCTCGGGGGTTGGGGGAGGAAGGAAATCCATTTGTTTATCTGCTCTGGCTTTCAGGGAATGGTTTCTCTGGCAAACCTTGTCACTAAATTCTTTGTCCCTGAATGAAGTTTCTGGTAACCAGCAAATTTGGGTTCTCTATCAACCTATAAATGGAGACCCATCTTTATAAACAGAAGGCTAAAGGGACCCATGCTTCTAGATTCCCTTCCTCTCTCACACACAGGGCGATGGCAACATCATGGAGCAGGAAGGGAGTCAGAAGGTCCCAGAGGTGCCGAGCCTCTGCCCCAGTTGCTGGCCAGGCATCCAGACGTCTTGCCTTTTGAGGCCCAGAAAGCCCTTAGACCGATTTCCCCACTTACATGTTTTATAGCTAAGAAGCCAGGTCCAGAGGGGCCCCCTCACTTGCTCAGTTGGGTAAGTGGCTGGGCTCTTGATTATGGCTCAGGCCCCAGGTTTGGGCCCTATGTCAGACTCCATACTCAGAGAGGCATCGGCTGGAAGATTCTCTCTCTCCCTCTGCCCTGCCCCCGCTTGCACATGCACTCTCTGAGCATCTGCTGTGGTGCCGGAGACCAGGAGCAGTGAAGGGACTCACCGTCACACAGCAAGTTAGTACTACAGCTCCAGCTAGAATCCAGGGCTCCTGAGTCAGCCTAGCACATTAATGCCTGCCCCATTCTGACTCAACTTCCTAGCTTTAGCGAAAATGAAAAAGCCAAGACGCCAAGCAGCAGAGACCCTGACTGCCCTCATCAGGAGGCTCCATCTTGCAGAGGCCTCTGTTACCTGTCGCAGGCCTCGGCACTGGAGGAGGGGGCAGCTCCAGGAAAGGTGGGGGCTGCCTATACAGGTCGAAGTCCTGGTGGCGCCGGTCCCAGCCCCACCGCTCTCGATCCAGCATGGTAGCAAACCCGGCATTGTCCCTCCGCTCCTACACGGAGAACACCACAGGAAGTAAGGAGGGAGGTCCCCGCGGACACTCCACCTGAGCCCCCACTCTGCCCCGTGGACCTCTTTTAGCTCTGGGACGGTGCCAACGGGCAGCAGCCTCAGGTGACAGTTGCTTTCCGGGCTTCTGTGAAGACCTGTCAGTTGGAATCCATTGGCTGTGAGCCAGGCCTGGCGGGATCTCTTCTTGGCATTCTTCTCCTCCTCCTCAGAGTCCTGAGGTTCCACCATGGCCGAGAGGTACTTCTGGGAGTACGTGAATCTCTTCCTTGGCTCCTGCAAACGAGGGGCAGACAAGAAGAGGGAAGGGCTGGTAGCAGCCACCGCTGGTGTGGACAGGCCCTCCAGTCTCCAAGCAAACACTGGAAATGGTGGCACGTGGGAGCGGAATGACAGTTCTTGACCGCATAACCAGACCGCTCAGAATAACTGAACTGGGGGGTCATGTTCGTGTTCTCTTCAACAGAGCAGCCGTTCTCCAGAGCGAATGTGTTAGAAGCCTAAGCTGAGGTATTTCCTTTGGGGTGACAGCAACGAGCTGCTTTCTAGAGGTAGGGCCTTGCAGCTGTTTGCAGCCGGGTATACGGGAGCCTATGCTGAGCATCTCTCAGCTCTCCCTCGTGTGTGAGGGATTCCCACGGGGTGCGGGAACAGAACACCTCTCCCCCCAGCACCTGGTCTTCTTCCTCTTGCTGCTTGGCTTTGTGGTGCACACCAGAGTGCCCCTGCTGCCTCCTATGTTCAGATGAGGAGTGAGCTCCCTGGATTAGCCAGTTACTGTTCTGTCTGGTGTATAAGCACGGACTACCTGCCTCCCTCCCTGGGCCTCGCACTCACCTTGGCCATCTCTCGATACAGCTCCTTCTTAGCAAGCTCTGTGGAATTCAGGGTTTGGATACTGTAGTTATAAACTGCGTCTTTGGCCGGGGCAGAAATTCGGATCACCTTCACCACAGACTTCGAAGGCTTCTTAAGCTGGTAGGCTCCAGTAATATTTTTCTGAGGAAAGAGACACCAGTCATTATACCCAGACCCCTCAACGCCAGCTGCCAGCTAGTGGTGAGCAAGGTGATCTGTGGGGCACGGCCGCAGTGTGCAGGGATCACGTCTCGAGCTCTGGAGCTGCTGTGCCATCACAGAACCTACCAGAGGGCCATCTGCTCCAGACCTTCACTGTCCAACGTGGCAGCCAGGGCCAGAAATGGGATTTGCCTAAGGCCAAAGTAGCTGGAATTCACAACACCTGGCCACAGATAGAATTTGGGGCTTCGATGGTCAGAAGTGGGAGATGCTTCATGCTTCTGTGGATATACAGGGGAGATGGTGACTTCAAGCAGTAAGAACTACCCACCCTGCCCATGGTCAGCTTTTAGTGCTGACTACACAGGAAGTATCACCTTCTCTCCAGAGCCCCCAAGACGGTCTGTCAGCTTCCTTGGGGAATGAAAGCTGCAGTGAAGAGAGAGAACAGAAGGTGGCTGGGACCCGGAAGAGAAGGAGTTGCATTCTTAAGCATTGTGCAGTGCTGTTTGCCCGCCACTTGCCTATCAACCTTCAGCAAAATCACAGTCTTTTGCTTTGGGAAAAAAAAAAAAAATTTTTTAACCGAAGATGGTGACTTTGACTCACATTAACCACATCTTTAGGCCAAACCCAAGTGTCTTGACTTTGTAATCTTTGAGGAATTTCTGTAAGAGAATGCAAAATAAGGAAAAGATTCAAAAATCTGTGATTCACATATAGGAGAGAAAAGTGAAGGCAACAAGTCAAGGCAGTTTGAGAGCAAGAGGGTCTGGAGGCAGAGGCAGGCCACAGGTCCTTGGATGAGGGACAGGACTCCTGCCATGGAGCCCCTTCAAGATGACTATGCCAGAAGGGCCATCCACGCTGGGACCCTGTAATGGCACACAGAGCTGCAGTCAGAGCAGTGAGTATTCTGTCCAGTTTTTCTGGTTGTTCTCTGTTTGGGGGGGGGGGGGTGGTTTCTGAATGAGCCAGTCTCCCTTTATAATAAGTGCAAGTCCCCTGTTCCTTCCAAACCTTAGAGCTAGAGCATTACAACCTAGAGAGACCGATTTCTCCTTTCATGGTACTTACTCCTTAGAGTTTAAAATGGATGTTCTGACCAAAAAGAGACTCCATGGTGAGGTTAGAACAGTGGTCCACGGTTGTTCCGGACACTGGGGATTGCCAGCCCTGGGACTGAAGGCTGCAGGGAAATTTGGACTCGCAGCCAAAGGAGCTAGATGCCTGAGAAGTAGAACCAGCATAAAAGACCACAGACACAAACTGAATGGAAGCCAAGCTGTTGGAAGAGACGGGATAAAAATTCAAGGCAAATGTAATAATCAGTCTTAAAAGCAGCAGACTAAAGAAATAGTGTATGTAAAACATCAGAGTTGAAATAAAGGACACAAGCGAGCAAGACACCCTGCAGAAGTGGGGCAGCTGTAGAAGGAATGAGTGAACTGGAAACAAGCTTGAGGTAAAATTAGAAAGCCTGAGTTCAGAGACTGGGAACCAAAGTGGAAACAATCCAAATAAAAGAAGTTGCAAAAGGAAAGGGAAAGCAGTAGGAATTTTTTTTTTTTAAAGATTTTATTTATTTATCAGAGAGAGGGGGGGAGCGCGATCGAGCACAGGCAGACAGAATGGCAGGCAGAGGCAGAGGGAGAAGCAGGCTCCCTGCCGAGCAAGGAGCCCGATGTGGGACTCGATCCCAGGATGCTGGGATCATGACCTGACCCAAAGGCAGCTGCTTAACCAACTAAGCCACCCAGGCGTCCCAGCAGTAGGAAATTTTAAAAAAGCAGGAGCCGGGGTGCCTGGGTGGCTCAGTGGGTTAAGCTGCTGCCTTCAGCTCAGGTCATGATCTCAGGGTCCTGGGATCAAGTCCCGCATCGGGCTCTCTGCTCAGCAGGGAGCCTGCTTCCTCCTCTCTCTCTGTCTGCCTCTCTGCCTACTTGTGATCTCTCTCTGTCAAATAAATAAATAAAATCTAAAAAAAAAAAAAATCACTAAAACCAAGGTTGTAATGGTCTTAGAAAAAAAAAAAAGGAGCCTCAGAAAAGAGAACAAAAATGCCAAGCCTGGGCACACTGTTAGCGACAGGTAAGACCACAAAGGTAAAGACAAACTCTGAAAACTGCCAGAGAAAGAGCAGGCCACCTGTGCAGGTAAAAGTACCAGACTGGCCTCCAATTCTACAGCAGCAGAACTGTGAACAAGAACTTGAACCTAAGACTGTATACCCAGACAAGATGGCCATTCCATTGACAGCAGTGTGTCAGTTGTACAAGGCTTGGGAGGTTTACACAGACTTTCCTACACCCTACACCCTAATCTGTGTAATGGTTTCATAGGTATATACATAGATTAAAATGAAGGATGCTGTATACCTAAGATTCATACGGCTTACTGTATTTAAAGTATACATCTAAAAAGTAATACCAGAGACAAAAGGACCTATCATATTTATAAAAGAAATCAACAGGCTAAGGAAGTCTGAAATTTGTATATATTTAAAACATAAGCTTGACAGATATAAAGCAAAAACAGGAGATGATAAACCTATAATCATATCTGGAGATTTTTTTTTAAGATTTTTTATTTATTTATTTGACAGAGAGAGATCACAAGTAGAGAGAGAGGCAGGCAGAGAGAGAGAGGGAAGCAGGCTCCCTGCTGAGCAGAGAGCCCGATGCGGGACTCGATCCCAGGACCCTGAGATCATGACCTGAGCCGAAGGCAGCGGCTTAACCCACTGAGCCACCCAGGCGCCCTCATATCTGGAGATTTTAACAGACTTCCCCTAGAACCTGAGAGAAGAGACAGAATTTAAAGATAAGGATATAGATTTGTGAAAGGAAAAAAATTTTAAAAAAGGTTGATGTGTTTGGAACACTATCAACAACTACAGGATACTTTTTTTTTTTTTTTCAAATATTCTGGAACAGTTTCCAGGATTAACCTTATTTTGGGCTGTAAATCAAATATCAACAAAAGATAGAAATTATACAGAATATATCCTCTGATCATGCAGTCAAGGTACAACTGAATAACAAAAAGAGGTAACAAAAATCCTAAAATGTTTGGAAATTACACAGTATACTATTAACTAACCCATCAAAGGACAAATGAAAATGGAAAATAGAAAATTATTTTTAACTGAGTCATCATGAAAATAATGATATACAAAACCTGGGGGATGAACTTAATGTTCATAAGAAGTTTTTAGCCAAAATGAATACATTATAATGGATCCCAGGACCCTGGGATCATATCTGAAAATTACCTAAACGTCCATCTGAAGAAATTAGAAAAAGCAGAGCAAATTTGAGCCAACAAAAGTAGGAAGGAATAAGAGTAGAGATCCATGAAGTAGAAAATAAATGTAAATATGGAAATTTAAAAAGCAACAGATCTTGATTCTTTGAAGAAAATAATGCATTTGTAGGTGCAATTTCAGTGAAGATCTCAAATACCCATAAACTAACATATAAATAGCAACCTGATCTGACTGCATTGGCCTTATATATCATTGGGGAAAGGATAGGCTTTTAAGTCAAGTGCTGGTACCGTTGAACATGTGGAAGAAATGAAATTAGATTCCTACCTTCATACGAAAAATAAATTCCAGGGGTCCCTAGGTGGCTCGGTCTGCCTTCAAATCAGGTCATGATCTCAGGGTCCTGGGATTGAGCTCTGCATTGAGCTCCCTGCTCAGTGGAGAGCTTGCTTCTCCCTCTCCCTCTGGCCCCAGCTATTGCTCTCTCTCTTGCTCACTCTCACTCTATCTCAAAACATAAATCTTTAATAAATCTTTAAATAAATAAATATTAAATAAATAAATAAAATCTTTAAAGAAAAATAAAGAAAATCTTTAAAGAAAAATAAATTCCAGGGGCGCCTGGGTGGCTCAGTGGGTTAGGCCACTGCCTTCGGCTCAGGTCATGATCCCAGGGTCCTGGGATCGAGTCCCGCATTGGGCTCTCTGCTCAGTGGGGAGCCTGCTTCCTCCTCTCTCTGCCTGCCTCCCTGCCTACTTGTGATTTCTCTCTGTCAAATAAATAAATAAAGAAGAAAAAAAAGAAAAAGAAATTCCAGATAAATTCAAAATTTAAATCTGATGAACAAAAATTTAAATCTTCTTAGAAGAAAACGCTGAATAGTTGTATGACTTTGGGATAGGAAAAGATTTTAAATAAGGCAAAACATTTAGGTCATAAAAGAAATGGAAATTTTACAAAATAACTTTTGTCCCTTAAAAGATGGCAATAAGGGACGCCTGGGTGGCTCAGCTGGTTGGACGACTGCCTTCGGCTCAGATCATGATCTCGGATTCCCCGGGATCGAGTCCCGCATCGGGCTCCCAGCTCCAAGGGGAGTCTGCTTCTCTCTCTGCCCTTCTCCTCACTCATGCTCTCTCTCCCTGTCACTCTCTCAAATAAATAAATAAAATCCTAAAAAAAAAAAAAAAGACGGCAATAAGAGTAAAAAGAAGTCAAGCACCAAAAGAAGATTTGCAATGTTTATAAAATGCCATTGTTAGCACTGAGAACATTAAAACTACCTAAAGTTCAAAGGAACACATTTACAGAAGAAATTATTAAATTTCAAATAGTAAAAATATATTGAATAAAAATATATTCAACTGCAGCAGTAAACAATGAAATGCAAAGTAAAATCTTCATAGAGACTATTACACATTAGAGACTAGCAATAATTAAAGTCTGACTATAAGAGGTATGAGCATGGATGTAGGAAAATAGAAAGTCATGCATGGTTGGCAGGCATATAATGGTCTAAACATTTTGGAAAATAAAGTATTACCCAGACAAGTCAAAGTACAATTTAGCAATTTTTTTTTAAGATTTTATTTATTTATTTGACAGAGATCACAAGTAGGCAGAGAGGCAGGCAGAGAGAGGGGGAAGCGGGTTCCCTGCTGAGCAGAGAACCTGATACAGGGCTCGATCCCAGGACCCTGGGATCATGACTTGAGCTGAAGGCAGAGACTTTAACCCACTGAGCCACCCAGGTGCCCCTAATTTAGCAATTCTAATCCTAAATAAACCTCTCAAAACAGTTCTGCATGTCTATGTTAAAAATATGTAATTACATTGTTTAAATAGCAAAACATAAGAATATAAATGCCCATTAATAAATTGTATAGGTGCGTGGGTGGCTCAGTTGTTACACATCTACCTTTGGCTTGGGTCATGATCTCAGTGTCCTGGATTGAGTCCTGCTGCTTCCTCTCCCTCTGCCACTCCCCCTGCTGTGCTCTCTCCCTCTCTCTCTTAAATAAATAAAAATAAAATCTTAAAAAAATATAGTAAAGCAAAGGATAAAGTGGACACAACTCCCCAAGGCTCCCCCAACCCCCTGCCACAGACATCGTAGCAAATAGAAATAAGTAAAATTGTAGTTAGGAAGGAGGAAGATAGGACTTCCGGGACGGTGGCGTAAGGAGCTCAGTCCTCTCCTCAAGAAACAATAAATCTGGATGAAATTGTCAAAAGCAACCACTGGAAATTGTCCAAAGGCATACAAAAAATTTAGATATGTTTACTCATAAAAATGTGCTGAACTTCAGGAAAGCACAGTCAGAGTTTGTGTCATTCTTGCCACCCCAGGGCACTTAACGGCAGTAGTTCTGCTGGGGCATGTCAGTCATGAAAATCCGCGGCTGCTCTGCTCATTTGAACGCAGACTTACTCAATTTGAACTGCGGCTTGGCAAACCCCATGTGCGCAGCTAATTATAAGCAACAATAGCAATCTCAGCAGCAAAAAAACAGAGCTGCCCCCCTGCTCAGCAGGGCTGAGGTTGCAATCCTACATGTGGCAAGCAAATTAATCAAAATTTAACGGGGAGAGACAGGAAATGAGATAGCCATAAAGGACCTTGACATGCTCTTCATACATCCCTTGCTGACTGCCTGCCTGCATATGCAGAGGAGACATGAGAGGCCTGTGAAAAGCCAAAGCCAGAGCCAACTTTGAATGCATGCCCCTACCCACACACAGATCCACTGAAACAGGTTGGAAGCCTGGGTGGCTAGAGGTACGCAACTTCTAGCCATTTACTGGCTGATCACTGATTGAAGAAGACATGGCGGTGACTCCAAGGAAGCCAGGCTTAAAAATAAAAAGCAGTTTTAAAACCAGCAAAGAGGGGTGCCTGGGTGGCTCAGTCGGTTAAGCAATAGATTCTTGATTTCGTTTTAGGTCATGATCTCAGGGTCACTGAGTCCCACAGTGTGCAGCCTGCTTAAGATTCTCTCTTTCCCTCTCCCTCTGCTCCTCCCCCCAACACTCATGTACACACACACACACACACACACACACACACACACTATCTAAAAACAAAACGGATGCCTGGGTGGCTCAGTTGGTTAAGCATCTACCTTCAGCTCAGATCATGATCTCAGGGTCCTGGGATCGAGTCCCACATCGGGGGGGGGGGTCCCTACTCAGTGGGGAGTCTGCTTCTCCCTCTGCCTGCCACTCCCCCAGCTTGTGCTCACTTTCTCTCTATCAAATAAATAAAATATTTAAAATATAATAAAAGTAAAAACAAAACCAGCAAAGATAATCAGCTTGCTACAGACCACTGAGGAAAGAGATTCCACATATTTTGTGCAAGCAAGTTATTAAATAACAGCCACCACCATCACCCTTAGGGAGAAAAAGCAAAATCCAGAGCTGCTGCAATGCATTTCCTATGTCTAGTTTTCAACCAAAAATTAGGAGACACGCAAAGAAATAGAAAAGTGTAAACCTTAATTCAGGAAAACACAGCCGTCATTAGAAACTGTCGAGTGAATTCAGCTGCTTGACTTAACAAAGACCTCAATGCAGCTGATACAAAAACTAACTAAAAATTATTTCAGAAATTTAAGGAAATATACAACGAGTCAAGAAATAGGCAATCTGAATAAAGAGATTTTCCAAAAAAGCTATATAAAGACTGAAGTTCTAAAGTACAGTAACTGAAATGAAAAATTCACTGGAGGGACATAACAGATTTAAGCTGACAAAGAATCTGAACCTAAAGATAGAGATTATCCAGTCTGAGAAATAGAAACAAAAGAATATTTTTTTATATTAATGACCTGTGGGACATTGTTAAGTGAGCCAACATGCACATAATGGAAGTCTGAGAAGGGGCAGAGAAGGAGGAGCAGAAAAAAGTAGTGAGACATTAAGGCCTGAAAGATTGACCTACTGACATAGGGAAGCTCAATGAACCCCAAGTAGGGTGAATCTAGAGAGATCCCCACCTGTACATACTAGAATCAAACAGTCGAAAGAAAAAGAATGAAAAATCTTAGAGCAAGAAAAAAATGACTCACCATGTATACAGAAACAATATAAATAATGGCTTAATATTCATCAGAAACAACAGAGACACAATGTAATGATATTTTCAAAGTGCTGAAAGAAAAAATATTCTCAGTAAATACCAAGTATTCTATGTCAAGCAAAACCCATCTTTTAAAAGTAATAGTGAAATAAAAATATTCTCTGATAAAGGTAGAATTTGTTGGTAGTGACCTGCTTTTATCCGATATACTAAAGGAGATCTTTTGAAACAGAGAATAAATGACACCAGATGATAACTAAAATCTACATTAACAAAATCATTGGAAATGATAAATACATAGTACACATAAAATCATATATAAACATTTTCCTTCTCTCAAATTCGAATCTGGAAGACATGATTGCATAAAACATTAAAACTACATTTGGGGATTGTTTTATACACACACACATATTGTAACATAACAACATACAACAATAACAACATAAAGGAGGGGTAGGAAATGGAACTATATTATAGACGTTTCTACATTTTACCCTAAAAAAGCTAAAAATAATCTAAACTAGATTGTGATTAAGATGGATATAATGGAAGACTCCTAGAGAACCCACTAATAACTTTTTTTTAAAGATTTTATTTATTCATTTGACAGAAAGAGATCACAAGTAGGCAGAGAGGCAGGCACAGAGAGAGGAGGAAGCAGGCTCCCCGCTGAGCAGAGAGCCTGATGGGGGGCTCGATCCCAGGACCCTGAGACCATGACCTGAGCTGAAGGCAGAGGCTTAACCCACTGAGCCACCCAGACACCCCACTAATAACTTTTTTAAGGAAAAAATTCAATGAAGGAATTAAAATGGTGCACTAAAAATACCTGTTCAACACAAAAGGAGGCAGTAAAGAAACAAAGGATCGAAATCAATATTAAATATATTTAAGAAATGACATAAATCCAACCTTACCGATAATTATATTATGCATAAATGGACAATCAACCAGCAAAGTTTGTCAGACTGGATTAAAAAAAAAAAAAAAAAAGATCCAGCTATCTGCTGTTTAAAGTAGACACATATTAGATGCAAAGCCACAAACAGTTTGAGAATCAACGGTGAAAAAATATGTAGTATGCAAACTGGAAGGGAGCTGGTGTGGCTACATTAACATAAAACAAAATGGTTTTTAAGAAATGTTACTAGAGGGGGCGCCTGGGTGGCTCAGTGGGTTGAAGCCTCTGCTTTCAGCTCAGGTCATGATCCCAGAGTCCTAGGATCAAGCCCCACATCGGGCGGGATCTCTGCTCAGCAGGGAGCCTGCTTCCCCCTCTCTCTGCCTGCCTCTCTGCCTACTTGTGATCTCTCTGTGTCAAATAAATAAATAAAATCTTTAAAAAAAAATGTTACTAGAAACAAAAAGACATTTCATAATGATTAAAGTCAGTTCATCAGGAAGATATAAACATAAACGTGTAACAACAGAGTCCCAAAATATAATAAATAAAAATCTACAGAATTGAAAGGAGAAATAGATGATTCAGCCATGAATAGAGACTTTAATACCTCAATCTCAACAACTGACAGGACAACTAGAAGGAAAATCAATGACATAAGACTTGAACAAACAGAGCTGGCCATTATATAACATTATGTAACATTGTTACAGTGTTAGAAGAATATATATTTCTTTCAAGCCTAAGGATGGATCTAGGCCATAAAACAAATTGTAATAAATTTCACAGGACAGGGGCACCTGGGTGGCTCAGTCGTTAGCATCTGCCTTTGGCTCAGGTCACGATCCCAGGGTCCCGGGATTGAGCCCTGCGTCCAGCTCCCTACTCGGCTGGAAGCCTTCTCCCTCTCCCACTTCCCCCGCCTTGTATTTCCTCTCTTGCTGTCTCTCTCTGTCAAATGAATAAATAAAATCTATTTAAAAATCCACAGGACAGAAATCATATAAGGTATGTTCTCCAATCACAACAAAATTAAATTCTAAATTTCTAAAAGCCATAATGGAAATTACTAAATATTTCATAGTGAGTGAAAATGAAAACCAACAAACCAAGTTTATGGGCTGCATCTAAAGTACTGTTTAGGGGGAAATTCGTAGCTGTACCTACATGTACAAAATAAAAAGATCCAGATCAAAAACATAACTTTACTCCTTAGGAAACTAGAGTCACAAATTGAACCCAAATAAGCAGAAGAAATTACAGTTTAGAGCAGAAAAACATGAAATAGAAAAATAGAGAAAATGAACAAACTCCAAAAATGTTCTTCAAAAAGACCACCACCATTGGCAAATCTTTAGCTAGGATGACCAAGAAAGAGAAAAGATACAAATTAGTAAAATCAAGAGTGAAAGAGGGGACATTCTACTAAATTTATGGAAATTAAATGAATTATAAGAAAATTCTATTAACTACCATATATCAGCAAATTAGGTGACTTAGATAAATGGACTGATTCCTAAAAAGACACAAATTATCACACCTGTCTTAAGAAAGATATCTGGGGGCACCTGGGTGGCTCAGTGGGTTAACCTTCTGCGTTTGGCTCATGTCATGGTCTCAGGGTTCTGGGATTGAGCCCCGCATCAAGCTCTCTGCTCAGCAGGGAGCCTGCTTCCCCTGTCTCTCTGCCTGCCTCTCTGCGTACTTGTGATCTCTCTCCCTCTCTCTGTCAAATAAATAATAAAAAAAAAACTTAAAAAAAAGATATCTGAATAGACTTACCACAAGTAAAGGGATCAAATTAGCCATTTAAAATTTATTCACCAAGAAAAGCTCAGGCTTAGATGGCTTCACTGGATAGCTCTACCAAATACTGAGAGAATGAATGCCAACATTTCACATATTTCCAGAAAACAGAAGGGTAGGAAACACCAACTCATTTTACAGGGCCAATACTATACAAGTATCGATGTCAGACAAAACTATTACAAGAAAAATACAAAATATTAGCAAACTAAATTCAGAAACACAGAGATAAAAGATCATGCGCCCGGACCAGGTGGGATGCATCCCAGGAATATGAGATTGAGTTAACATCCAAACATCAAGTAATGTAAGACATTGTATAAATAGAGAACCTCAATAGAGGCAGAGAAAAAAAAGGATTTGACAAAATTCAACATTTATTCATGATAAAAACAAAGACTACAAGGAAGCTTACTCAACTTGATAAAGCGCACAACAGTCCTGCAGTTAATATCTAACTTAACGGTCAAAGATTGCTTTCCTCTTAAGAACAGAAAGAAAACAAGCAGATGTGCTCTTACCACTCCTGTGTGACCCTGTGCCATATTCTAGAGGCTCTAAAGTAAAAGGGGATGAGGGTAGGGGTTTCGGAATGATTCCCCCCCACCCCCTAACTCTTAATGTGGCTGTATTTGAATAAGGAAGTAATTAAGGTTAGATGAGTTATAAGAGTCGGTGGGGGGCCCTGATCCAGTAGGATCACGGTTCTTATAAGAAGAGGAACCAGGGAGCCCACTGTCTTTCTCCCCACACCTGCATATGCAGAGCACATGGCAAGATGCAGCCACCTACAAGCCAAGAGAAGAGAACTCAGAATGAGACCTACTCTATCAGCATGTTGATCCTGTCTTCCCAACCTCCAGAACTGTGAGAAAAATAATTTCTGATGTTTAAGTCACCCAACCTGCGGCGTTTTGTATGGCAATCAGCACAGATTAATGCAGGAAGGAAGGAAGGATATCTAGATTGGGAAGGAAGAAGTAAAATGGTCTTTACCCATGAATGATATGATCCAGGATCATGACCTGAGCCAAAGGCAGAGGCTTTAACCCACTGAGCCACCCCGGCGCCCCATGAAAACATTTTCATGTAATGATCTGTCTGCCGATGTTCATAGCAATGATACTCATAATAGTCTCAAACTAGAAACAATACAAATTTCACCAAATGGGGAATGAGTGAATTAAAAATGTGATACATTCAATCAATGGAATAGTATTCAGCAGTTTTAAAAAGGAACTCTCAGTATGCTCTGCAACATGGACGAACCTCAGAAAGGGGATGCTCAGTGAAGGAAGCCAGGCACAGAAGATCCCATATTGTCTGATTCTGTTTATATGAAATGTCTAGAAATGGCAAATTAGAGACAAAAAGCAGATCAGTGGTTACCTGGGGCTGGAGGTGGGAGCAGGGATTGACTTCAAACAGGCATAAGGAAAAACTTTATGGGAATGGAAATGTTCTAAAACTGGATTGTGTGGTTGTACAACTCCATAAATTTACTTAAAAATTATTTATATATACTTACAATGATTACATTTTACAGTAGGTAAATTCCATCTCTGAGTAAGGATAGAAAAAATTAAATTACGGTTGGGTTTCAATTATTGATTATGGTATGGATAAGCTAGCTAAGGCCATTTGAAATCACCAATAGAAACAATAGAAACTAATCACCAATAGTAACTAATAGAAACAATCTTTTTAAAAATCTGGAATGATGTTTCCAGGTGGTTTCAACCGAATATAAGTGATATGAAGATATTAAGTAAATTGTGCAAACATATTATAAATTTTATAGCCATGTTATCATAAAATCTTCAAGATCCTTTGTTAAATGACATTAAGAAAACAGTATTAACCCATAAATGAATGTGATGTAGTCATGTGATGTACTATTTGTGTGTGTGTGTGCACATGTGTGTAAATATGTAAGTGCACTCAGATGCTAGAATAATGGGGTAAGGGAGGACTGCGAATATTCTCAGTTGTTTGACTTTTTTATAGGCCTATTTTCAGTCTTGTTTCATAATTTATAAGGAAAATAACAATCGAAACATACTTTACAGAATATGGCCAAGGATGTAAACAGAGGAAAATGAGTAGGCTTTCTTATTAAACAAGAAAAAATAAAAATGAATGAAATAGTCAACACAAGAAACTAGGAAGGTAAGGGCACCTGGGTGGCTCAGTCAGTTAAGTGTCTGCCTTCAGCTCAGGTCATGATCTCAGGGTCCTGGGATTGAGCCCTGCGTCGGGCTCTCTGCTCAGCAGGGAGCCTGCTTCCCTCTCTCTCTCTCTGCCTGCCTCTCTGCCTACTCGTGATCTCTGTCAAATAAATAAATAAAATCTTAAAAAAAAAAAAGAATAATAATAAGAAGAAGCTAGGAAGGTGTACCACTGTGAAAGACAGTATGGAAGTGCCTCAAAAAATAAAAATAGGGACGCCTGGGTGGCTCAGTTGGTTAAGCGGCTGCCTTCGGCTCAGGTCATGATCCCAGCGTCCTGGGATCGAGTCCCACGTCAGGCTCCTTGCTCAGCAGGGAGCCTGCTTCTCCCTCTGCCTCTGCCTGCCTCTCTGTCTGCCTGTGCTCACTCTCTCTGACAGATAAATACATAAAATCTTTAAAAAAATAAACAAAAAATAATAAAAATAGAACTACCATATGATCTTGGGTATTTACTCATAGGAAATAAAACACTACTTTGAAAAGATAAATGCACCTCTATGTTTGTTGCAGCACTATTCACAACACCCAAGATATGGAAGCAACTCAAGTGTCCATCGACTGATGAGTGGATAAAGAAGACATGGGACATATACAATGGAATAGGACTCAGCCATAAAAAAGAATGAGACCTTGCCATTTGCAATGACATGGATGGACCTAGAGGGTGTTACACTAAGTGAAATAAGTCAGTCAGAGAAAGACAAATACCACGTGATTTCACTTATATGTAAAATCTAAAAGGTAAAATGAACAAACACACAAAAATCTCTTAAATACAGAGAACTTATAGTTGCCGAAGGGGAAGTGGGTGGGGGGATGGGTGAAATAGATAAAGGGCATTAAGAGGTACAAACCTCCAGTTACAAAATAAGTCGCAGAGACTCAAAGTACGGCATCGGGAATATGGTCAACAATATTGTACTAATGTTGGACAGTGACAGACGGTGACTACACTTACTGGGATAAGCACTGAATAAAGTACAGTCCAGTCACTATGTTGCACACCAGAAGCCAATATAACATTGCATGTCAATTATACTTCATTAATAAAAAAATTTAAAGAAGTTAGAAATAGGAGAAAGATAAAGTTTTAAAATATTATAAAAAAATAAAAACTGAAGTTAATTAGAAAAAATAAAAAGGAAGACTGATAGATCCAAGAACTGGTTCTTCCGTAAAAACCTGAACACTAAGGGGGAAAAGCCTCTTCACTGGTTTTCATAAACAATATACACTTTCAAAGCTTCTGAGAGACTTCCTTTTCCCTAGAGATTGGGGTGGGGGTGCTTCACAGAGCCCCTGGGTGGACAACTTCAAGTCCTTGGTTTTTGGTTGTGGAGTGAGCAAGGCTCTCTCTTGCCATTCAGGCCACAGAGCACCCAGCCTTCTTACACCTCCCCAGCTTCTCAGCTCCTATTCTGTTCCCCTTACACATTGAAGAACACACACTCACCCCAGTTCTTCCTTTGAGATGAACTCAGGGGCCAAGGTAAAGATGATAATCCCTAAGAGCATTCTTCTCCCTTGCAGGGAGGATGGGGACCCGGAGGCTGGGAGTGCACACTTCTGACCAGGTTCACGCCGGAAGCCTGCACCCCCTGCCCACCCTTCCCAGGATCAAGGGAGATAAAGAAACTGGTCATGGAGCCTGTATGTCCCCACAGGTGACTGGACAGCCCCAAGGTGAGCAGAGGCCCGGGACCCCTGACCCCGGGAGGAGAACACGCCCACCTGGATGAGGCTGGGCTCCTGGCCTTTGCTCTTGAGCACCATGGTGTTCCGCCACCGCAGATACTTGTCCCTGTGGGCCTGGATCTCGTAAGCCAGCGTGGATTTCCGACTTAAGAAGCGCTCAGGACAAGGGGCAGGCTGAGACGGGAAGACCATCAGTTTTCCGTCTGCAAGATCGTCCTGTGAAATGGGCAGCCCCAGCTCTTGGCTCAAGTCTTTGACCATGGCGGAGGATGGCAGCAGGCCTCTAGTGATCACCTCCCTGAGCTTGGTGCTGTGATGGCAGATGGAGTAGATCCTGCAAGACAGAGGGCCACCCACATGGCCTCACCTACCTTTCCAAACGTGTTTACCAGTCCCGTTTTCCAAGAGCACGTGCAGCTCAGGCGTCGTTTGGCTCATCCCAGTTCACAGAACTTGGGGACTCGAAGCTTAGTGTCCACCCGGACGAGCCCACCCAAGAGAATGCCTCCTTTTCACTCTCCTCACAGCCCTCAGAATTAAAGCCTTCCCACAATCCACTCTGATTATTTTTCGGCTGCTGTGGCCCACCCCTTGGCCTTGCAGATTCAGATAAAGCCCTGAGGAAGGCCGCTACCTGGAACGCAGCAGACACTTAATAAATAGCAGTTTTCTTCCCTTTTCCTTAGACAGGGCCCAGTGTCCCCTCACTGACCGCTGGGGCTCTGGACACCCAAACGCTCCAGCACCTCCCCAGCACGAGCCTGCTGAGGCCCCCGGCACCGCCCCCCCTTCCTGACTTGCAGCTTCGGCCTGCTGTTTGTGGGGTGCCCAACCCACACCTGCCTAGCCCCTCAGGTAGCGCTGTGCGGGGAGAGGTGGGAGAGAACAGGACTCAGTCCCCTCTCTCCATGGCCCTGGGCGCCCGCCCTCCCTTTATTAATATATTTGATAAGCTGGGAGCTGACTCTCGGCCAGAGCTGTTGCTGGCTTTAAAGCCTAAAGAAATGGTTGGCATCCCCCGCCCCAGGCTCCAGTGAGCAGACTGTCCCCTGATGAAGGCCTGCTCGCTGACATTCAAGGCCAGCCCTTCCCAATGTCCTGAAAGAACCAGCCACTGTCCTTCCATGCCCCCACAGAGCCCAGCACAGGCTGGCCATGGTCCCAGGGCTCCCACTGCACTAGGCTTGGTCAGTCTCCACTCCAAACTGGGGGTGCCCCGCTTGGCCCCCCTGCTCCCTACATGAATGGAGAAGGCCCTCCGGGAGCGTGAGCCATGCTCAGTCCTGCAGAAGGAGCACATGGCTTCTCGCAGGGTCACAGGCAGAAGGCCTGGGGGAAAAGGGGAGTAGGGGAAAAGGGAGAGAGGTTCACCAGCCCTGGAGTAGAACAGCACAGGTAAAGGCAGGCACAGAGTGGAAGATCTAGATCTTTGGAGGACGCCTTTCTGCACAGGTTAGGGAAGAAGCAACAGAAGCAAACATGCAGCTGGGAGAGGAAACTGTGCCAGGCCTGGTGGATCTGGTTCTGGTCCGCATCACTCACTGCTCCGGCTGTTCTGAGTTATTCCCCCAGAACAGCATATAACTTTGTGCGACCTGTGTTCAAGGAAAGGGCCTTCCTTTCCCCAGTGTTTCCGAACCCCCTTGGGAGACCACGTGGAACAGAGGGAATGACACAGGTTTGGGGTCCCTGGGAACTTAATTCCACTCCTAGGCTCAGCCTCTTTAGGCATAAAGAAAAATAAAAGCTGGGGTGCCTGGGTGGCTCAGTCCGTTAAGCGTCTGACTTCGGCTCAGGTCATGATCTCAAGGTCCTGGTATTGAGTCCCACCTGGGGCTCCCTGCTCAGCTGGGAGCCTGCTTTCTCTCTCTCTCTGCCCCTGGCCCCTGGAGGGTTCCCTGCACCACCCCCAGCGGCACCACCCCCAGCGGCACCGGCTCCCCGTGGCCACCCCCTCCCGGTGGCCACTCCCTGGGAGAGGGCCTGGCGCACCTGGTCAGGGCCTGGAAGGCCTTCTGCAGAACGCTGTTGCGGACGTAGAGCGCCGAGTGCTTCATGAGCTGCGACAGCGGCTTGAAGAGGTGCACCTGGTACAGGACGGTCTCCAGGTCGGCGTAGAGGCGGTGGCGGAACCGCAGCGCAGAGTTGTAGAGCACCTTGTGTTTGCCCGGATCTCCCCTGGTGATTCTGCAAGGAGGCCCAGGGGCGAGGCCTTAGCGCCTCTCCGAGGGCTCCCAGATCGCTCTGCGGTTTTGCCCTTGGGCAAAACTTTTTTCGGAATGCGTTAACAATAAATCATCTGAAAAACACCTGATGAAACATCTGATAGACCATCTTTTCCAAACCTTGGCAGTGAAAATGCAGAACCCTACTTCATTTTCCTCTTGTCCTGCCACCGCTCCCATTCATACACTCTTGTCCTGCCACCGCTCCCATTCATACACCGGCATTCCTAGCCTGGCAGAGGTGCTAAACACACCCCGCCACACCACGCCACGCCCCTGTGTTGGTACAGGCGGCTCCTGCACCTCGGGGAAACTAAGGGAAGGCAGCAGGGACCCTGCCTATCCCCTCGGTGAATGGGTGTTTGGTCATGGGGTTTTCCCCTTTGGCGAAGTACCTGTCCGAGCATTTTGCCCACTCTTCCCTTGGCCTGTTTTCATTTTCTTATTGATTCATGGGCGTTTTTTACATATTCAGGATACTAGCTCCACACAAGGCAAATAATTTTTTTCTGAGTCTTTCTTTTCACAATTTCTATGATACCTTTGTTAAAACAGAAGTGATTCACTTCCATGTAGCCGGTTCCGGCATCATTTTCCTTTATTCTGTGTACTTCTGTCTTGTTCAGGAAATCTTCCTTTATCCTAATCATCTGAAAGCTTTAGCGTTTCGCTATTCAAAAACAGATTTTTCTTTTCTGGTGAGCTCTGAATAAGACCAGATAATTGTGGTCTAGCTGACTGTACTGTGTCCATCAATAGGGCATTCTATTTTTGTCAGATATCCCGGCTGGAGGAAATTAGGCACTGGGTGCATGGAACAATTCTATATTATTTTTGCAACTGATTGTGAGTCTGCAACTATTCCAAGTGGGTTTTAATCTACCTGGAATTGATTTCTGTGAATTGTGTGAACCACTGAATTAGAAAACTCTCGTTAATTAGGAACAGAGTGGAACTTCCTTAAATTGATAAATGACATCTACAAAAAACCTATACCTAACATCATATTTGTAATGGGGAAAGTCCCCTCCATCACACAAAGGAAATACAGATTGGACAGGAAGACACTGAGGATGACACAAACAAATGGAAAGACATTCCATGCTCATGGATTAGAAAAACAAATATTAAAATGTCTATACTTCCCAAGGCAATCCATACATTCAATGCAAGCCATATCAAAATACCATTAGCATTTTTCATAGAGCTAGAACAAATAATCCTAAAATTTGCATGTAACCAGAAAAGGCCCTGAATAGCCAAAGCAATCTGAAAAGGAAAAACAAACCCAGAGGTATAACAATTCCAGATTTCGAGTTATACAACAGAGCTGTAGTAATCAAAACGGTATGGCAGTGGCATAAACACAGACACATAGATCAATGGAACACAATAAAGAGTCCAGAAATAAACCTATGATTATATGTCAATTAATGCATGAGAAAGGAGGCAAGAATATTCAATAGGAAAACAGTTTCTTCAACAAATGGTACGGGACAGCTCCAGGCAAAGAATGAAACTGAGCCACTTTCTTACAACAAACACAAACTCAAATGGATCAAAAACCTAAATAAAACCATAAAACTCCTAGAAGAAAATGCAGGCAATAAGCTCTTTGACATTGGCCTAAGTAATATATTTTTGGTTATGTCTCTTTAGGCAAGGGCGACAAAAGCAAAAATAAACAAATGGAACTACATCAAACCAAAAAGCTTTTACACAGTGAGGAAAACCAACAAAATGAAAAGACAAACTGTGGAATGGGGGAAGCGACTTGCAAACAATATATCCAATAAGGGATTTATATCCAAAATACATAAAGAACTCATTTGACTCCATAACAACAACAACAACAACAACAACAAATACCCAACTGAAAATGGGCAGAACAGCTAAATAGAAGATAATGCAGATGGCCAACGCACACAATGAGGAAATTACAACATCCCTGGTCATCAGGGAAATGTGAATCACAGCCACAATGGGATACCACCTCACACCTGTCAAATGACTATGATCAAAAACACAAGAGATGACAAGTGTTGGTGATGGAGGATGTGGGGAAAAGGGAACCCCCATGCCCTGTGGTTGGGAAAGCAAACTGGTGCAGCCACTGTGGAAAAAAGTATGGAGATTCCTCAAAATTTAAAAACAGAATGACCGGGGCACCTGGGTGGCTTGGTGGGCTAGAGCCTCTGCCTTCGGCTCAGGTCATGATCCCAGGGTCCTGGGATTGAGCCCCGCATCGGGCTCTCTGCTCAGCGGGGAGCTTGCTTCCTTCTCTCTCTCTGCCTGCCTCTCTGCCTACTTGTGGTCTCTGTCTGTCAAATAAATAAATAAAATCTTTAAAAAAAAAAAACCAACCAAACAACAAAAAAGCCAGAATGACCATACCAATCGGGCAATTCCATGACTAGGTATTCAGCCAAAAGAAAATGAGAACACTCATTCGAAAAGATATATGCACCACTACGTCCATTATTTGCAATAATCAGGATATAGAAGCAACCTTCAGGTGAATGGATAAAGATGTGGACTGTGTGTTTGAGTGTGTCATGGAATATTACTCAGCCATATAAAAGAATGAGATCTTGCCATCTGCAACAACATGAATGTAAGTAAAGGGTATTATGCTCAGTGAAGTAAGTAAGTCAGACAGAGAAAGACAGATATTGTATGATTTCCCTTATATGTGAAATTTAAAACCTAGAACAATAGAACAAACAAAACAAACCATTCCATGGGTACAGAGATCAAACTTATAGTTGCTGGGGCTGGGAGTTGTGGGGGTAGGCATGGGTGACACAGGTGATGGGGATGAAGAGGTACAAACTCTCAGTTTTAAAATAAATAAGTCACAGGGATGTCATGAGCAGCATAGGGAACAGAGTTAATCACATAATAACTTCGTATAGTGAGAGATAGTAACTTGATCTACCATGCTGATCATTTGCAATGTATAAAAATATCAGATCACTGTCTTGCACATCTGAAACTAATATTGTAGGTCAACTATAATTCAATTAAGAAGAAAACATGTCCACACAAAAACCTGTACGTTATTACTCACAGCAGCTTTATCTGTAATAGTCAAAAACTGGAAATAAACAAAATGTTCCTCAACAGATGGATAGGGAAACTGTGTCACATCTGTTCCATGAAATATGACCCAGCAACAAAGAGGAGCCAACTACGGATATATGCAAAAATGTGAACGGCTCGCCAGCACTGAGTGGATGCTGAGTGGAAACTCCTAAGGTCATATAATAGGATTCCATTAATATGGAAGATTACATACAGATGAAAAAATTAAGGGGGCGCCTGGGTGACTCAGTCATTAACTGCCTGCCTTCGGCTCAGGTCATGATCCCAGGGTCCTGGGGTCAAGCCCCACGTCAGGCTCCCTGCTCAGCGGGAAGCCTGTTTCTCCCTCTCCCACTCCTGCTTGTGTTCCCTCTCTCATGGTGTCTCTGTCAGGTAAATAAATACAATTTTTAAAAAATGAAGGAGATGGAAAACAGGATAGTTAAAGAGGGTGGGCATGACTGTAAACACAGAGCATGAGGGAGCTCTCGGTAACAATATGCTAGTTCGAGGTCTTCACAAATCTGTATGTATAAACTGGCACAAACAACATGCGTACTGACATTGGCATCCTGGCTTAGATATCTGCACCACAGTTAAGCAAGATGTGACCGTTGTGGGGAAAGGGTATGTGGGAATCTCTGGAATATTCATTAAACTTCCTATGAATCTATAACTATTTCAAAAGTTGAAAATGTACACAGATTTCTAAGGCAGCGAGAATTGATTTTTGTGAACGGTCTGAGGTTTGGAAGTTATTTTCCTTTTTTCTTATGGATAAACAATTATCCCGACACTATTTATTTATTTTTATTTTTTAAAAAGATTTTATTTATTCATTTGACAGAGAGATCACAAGTAGGCAGGGAGGCAGGCAGAGAGAGAGGAGGAAGCAGGCCCTCCACGGAGCAGAGAGCCCGATGTGGGGCTCAATCCCAGGACCCTGGGATCACGACCTGAGCAAAAGGCAGAGGCTTTAACCCACTGAGCCACCCAGGCGCTCCCAACACCGTTTTTTAAAAAAGTTTCTCCTTTCCTCAACAGATCTGTTTGTTCGTTTGCTAGAGGTATTTTTCTTCTTCTTCTTCTTCTTCTCCTTCTCCTTCTTCCTCCTCTTCTTCCTCTTCCTCTTCTTCCTCTTCTTCTTCTCCCTCCTCCTCTTCTTCTTCTTCTTCTAGACTTTATTTATTTGACAGAGAGAGACACAGCGCGGGAGTGGGAGAGGGAGAAGCAGGCTTCCCGCTGCGGGAGCAGAGAGCCTGATACGGGGCTCGGTCCCAGGACGCTGGGACCATGACCTGAGCTGAAGGCAGAGGCTTAACCCACTGAGCCACCCAGGTGCCCCAGCTAGAGGTATTTTTCAAATGAGATTTTTTTTTTAAAGATTTTATTTATTTATTTGACAGACAGAGATCACAAGTAGGCAGAGAGGCAGGCAGAGAGAGAGAAGGAAGCAGGCTCCCTGCCAAGCAGAGAGCCAGATGCGGGACTCGATCCGAGGACCAAGGAATCATGACCTGAGCTGAAGGCAGAGGCTTTAACCCACTGAGCTACTCAGGCGCCCCTCAAATGAGATTTAATTCAGATGCCATAATGTATATAATTCAATCATGTTTAGTCTATTCATAGATACACGCAATCATCATCACAATTTCCAAGCTTTCTTATCACCTAAAAAAGAAACCTGTACACATCTATACCCCCATCTATACTCTCATCCCTTGACCCACAACCCTAAGTATTCACTAATCCTCTTTCTGTCTCTATAGGTTTGCTTATTTTTGACATTTCATATAAAGGACTCATCCAATATGTGGCCTTTTGTGACTGGCTCTTTTCACTTCACTTACTATACTGTGAGTCAGTATTTCCTTCCTTTTATGTCCAAATAACAGCTCATTGTATTTATATGTCACATTTTGTTTAGCCATTCATCAATTAATAAACATTTGGGCTGTTTCCACCTAATGGCTATCATAGTGCTCTTATAAACAGTTATATACTGTCCAGCGTGGACATGTGTTCTCATTTATCTTGGGCATTTACCTAGGAGGGGGACAGCTGGGTCGTACAGTATCTCTTTTTAGCCATTTGAGGAACTGCCAGACTGTTTTCCAAAGTGACTCTACCATCTAGTTCATTACCAGCAGTGAATGACAATTCTGAGCTCTCCACATCCTTGTCAACACTTGCTATTACCGGACATGTTTAATTCCAGCCAAACTGGCCTGTGTGAAGTGTATCACCTTATCTAAATTCACCCTTTTCATGTGTACAATTCAATGGTTTTAGTATAAGCATTTGCTGCTGATCTTCCAATGTCGCACATCTTATGTCAAGTGACTGTTTGCATGGAGGTCTGTATTTGGATTTTCTATCATATTTCGTATGTTTGCTTGTCTATCACTGGTCCAATAAACTCTCTTAATCACTATGGTTTTATAAGGAGGCTTGATATTTAGTAGAACAAGTTCTCCCATCTTGTTATTGATCTTATACACACGATGATGTAAATTTTTAAATCAGGTTCTCAAGCTCCATACTTTTAAAATTGGGATTGCTTTGAATTTATACATCTGGCTTGCAGATAACTGACACCTCTATTAATACTGAGTGTTCCAATCCATGAACATGGTAGTCTCTTTACTTGTTTAGGTTTTCTTTAATGTTTCTAAAAATCCTATAATATTCATGATAGAGATGTTCTAATCCTTTTTGTTGAATTTCATACTTTTATAATACTTTAAAAGCATTCACTTTTTAAATGATTTTTTGTATATAGATGGTATTCAGAAATTCAATAGGTTTTTACATTAATGTTTGTATCCAGAAACCTCATTAAACTCTTATCTGAAAATATTTTTTATATTATCTTTGCAATTTTTTATACATATTTAAATTTTTTGACACGGTTTAAAACACTTATTTCAATTACTGCAACATCAATCATTAATTTTCAGCTTTTTTTCTTTTCTAATATAAGCATTTGAGTCTATAAAGTTTCCTCTAACACTAACATCACCCCACAAATTCAGATACTATACTATTTTCATTATTGATCAATTCAATAATGTCTAATTTCTATTTGTTTCTCTTTTGGTTATTTGGAAATAGTTGTTAATTTCCAACCATGTGAATTTTTTTCCTGGTTAATGATCTTTTATTTCAGCTTCACTGAACTGGGGTCCATGAGCCTATTTTATATTATTTTTTCTATTGGGACAAAACTGTTCGTTGAGATACATACCATATCCCCAACTTAGCCAAACTATAAAGTTTGAGGTCATAGTTTCTCAAACTGCCCTGACTTCTGATACCCACTGAAGTTTAAGGTGTTCCTTTTTTTTTTTTTTTTAAGATCTTATTTATTTATTTAACAGACAGAGATCACAAATAGGTAGAGAGGCAGGCAGAGAGAGCGGGGAAAGCAGGCTCCTCACTGAGCAGAGCCCGATGCGGGGCTCCATCCCAGGACCCTGGGATCATGACCTGAGCCGAAGGCAGAGGCCTGAACCCACTGAGCCATCCAGAAGCCCCAGTTCAAGGGGTTCTAATACCACCCTCAGGCTCAACAATTTGCTATAAGAACACACGGAATTCACTGAAAGATGTTACACTCACACTCACAGCTTATTATAGGGAAAGGATGCAGATTAAAATCAGCCAGAGGAAGAGACACATAGGGCAGAGTTTAGAATGGTTCTAAACACCAAGTTCTCAATGCTCTTTCCTCATGGAATCAGGATGTGTTGTCCTTATGACATTGCTGAGGGATAATACGCACATAGAAGTTCCCCTGAGCCTTGGTATTTAGAGTTCTTATTTGGGCTCCGTTACAGAGGCATGATTGATTACTTGCTTGATTGCTCACATGGCAATCTCAGTCTCCAGATCAACTGACATGACAAGACCAAAGCCCTAACCCTAAATCACACTCGGGGTCTTTCTGGCATGACCACCAGGTATGGTGGTCCCATCCTATCCCAAGTTCTGGTGTAGTCATCCCCCAACCTAAGCAAAGGCACTCCTATTAGGTATGACATATATCACCACCCAGAAGCCAAAAGCAAAGGCCAGACCTTTTGGGCAAGGCCAGATTGTTTACTGCACACACTTTTTCATTATAAGTTCACACTTTTCAATTGCATGATTCGGTGGTTTTTAATATATTAACATTGTGCAATCATAAACACCAATTCTAGAAAATTCTCATCACCCCAAGAAGAAATTGTACCCCTTAACAGTCACTCCCCACTTCTCCTTCACCCCTTCCCTGAGACCCTGAGAACCACAAATCTTCCGTTTCTGTGGATTTGACTAGTCTAGACATTCCACATTAACAGAATCATACAACAGGTGGCCTTTTATGTCTGGCTTCTTTTACTCAGTACGTTTTCAAGGTTCACCCATGTTGAAATGTGTATATCAGTACTTCATTCCTTTTTCATGGCTGAATATTATTCTATTTTATGGATATGTCACATTTTCTTCATTGGTTGAGGGACATTTGAGTTGTTTACACTTTTTTTGAAGATTTTATTTATTCATTTGACAGACAGAGATCACAAGTAGGCAGAGAGGCAGGCAGAGAAAGAGAGGGAAGCAGGCTCCCTGCTGAGCAGAGAACCCAATTTGGGGCTCGATCCCAGGACCCTAAAATCACAACCTGAGCTGAAGGCAGACCCTTTAACCCACTGAGCCACCCAAGTTCCCATTTCCACTTTTTTGACTATTATAAATAATGCTGCCATGAACATTCACATACAAGTTTTTTGTGTGGACCTATGTTTTCAGTTCTCTTGGGCAGATAACTAGACACAATGCCAGCTCCTTCACAGCACCTCTTGGCTTACCAACACATCAAGACAGGGCCAAACAGAGCTGCTCTCCTGTCTTGGATGAATACAACTCAACCTCAGGACTACTTGCTGTTGTCAGCATCTAGGTTCTAGGGCATCTGAAGTCCAAAGACAGAGAGGGGGAGTTTCCAAACTAAAAAAGGGAGGTACTAGGGCACCTGGGTTGAACCTGAGCCTGGCTTCTGACCAGCTACGGTCATGATCTCAGGGTCCTGGGACTGAGCCCCATGTTGGGCTCAGCACTCAGCAAGGAGTCTGTTTCTCCCTCTCCCTCTGCTCCTCCCCCACCCAGCTCATTTTCTCTCTCTCTTGAATAAATAAAATCTAAAAAGTAAAAATAAAGGAAAGAGGCCCTTTAAGCCCAAACTAGGATACTTGCAAATAACGAAAGGAAAAGAGAATTGTCATGAAGACAAAACTGAAGAATGGAAGGACCATAAGGGACTACCTGCTCCAGCCCAGAATCTGAAAGTTCGATTGCCTCTACAATATTTCCACTGAGGTATAATTAGGTATTCCTGAAGGTAATCAGGGAAGGAGAACTTTCTGCACCTAGGCAGCTTCTCCAGCCTCAAAATAGTCAGATAGGTCTTCCTTAGACTCAGTGGAAATCTACTTCTCTGTGGTGTCCATCTTAGGGCCATACAGAATTTTCTTCTCCTTGTTAGCCAAGTAGGCCCCTCAGAAGTCTGAAGGGAGGGCCCATTTTCCTGAACCACCTTTTCTACTGCGTGGCCCTAAAGTCTTCCCTTCATCCAAAGGCAAGAAATTCCGCCTGTGCTCAAGGCCAATAATGGAGTCCTGTGAAGTCTTCTATAATAAACCCCAAAAGGAACTGAATCAACATATCCTTCTTACAGATGAGGACACTAAACCTGAGCCTGGCTTCAAAAGATTTCCCCCTACCAAAATAATAAAAAAAGATTTCCCCAATCCACTCACTCAGCATCAAGACATCATGACTTTTACATGAAACACAAACACCAAAAAAACACCCACCTACCGGCTTTGATGGCTGTCCCATAGCTGCTTCAAGCCTTGGTCAGCCAAGCCCTCCAGAATGAGAAGGTGAAGCTTCCCATCCAGCAGGTGGAAGCCAGTGAGTACATCCAGGTCCTGCCTTTCCTGGATCTTCACCCGCATCTTAAAGGCTGACAGGATTTGCTGGATGTTCCTGATAGGGTGGGCATCCAGATCAAGGGCCTTAGCATTGATCATGGTGATGTCCTGCAGCAGGCCGTAGAGGAGGGAGATCTTCTTGGAGTCAAACACGAAAATGATGCGGCCAAACTGGGTACCTGAAAGCTCTGGGTCCGGGGCTTCAGCCCTGGCCTGCAACGGCACAGCGATGTCCACCCGCATCTTGAGCAGAGAGTTGGCCTCAAGGTAGTTACCCATGGGCATTGGGTTGTGCTGGAAGCCATCTGTGGGGACCCGAAACCCCACAACCTTCCTGCTCTTGCCATCTTGGCCACAGTGTTTGGGCTTGGGTTCACAGCTGTGGATGGGGACGACCAAGTTCAAGTACTTCTGGCCGAGGAGAAGGTCAGCAAAACTGACCTGGGCAACCCCATAAGGGTCCCATATCTTGTTCTGGGATTCAAAGGGGTTATTCTCTGTCTCTTCCAGAGAGATGAGGGACTGGAGGTTGAGGTATGCGTCCAAGGGGTCATCCCCAAACAGGGTGGGCTTCCGGGAATACTCCTCTAACTTGCGGTCCCTGTCATGAACTTGCACCACCATGGGGGGCCCCTCCAGGTATTCCCTCAGGTCACTGGGCTGCATTGCCCCAAGAAAGATGACATTAATGTCCTGGAAATGGATGTGGATTCCATGGGGCCGCCCCTCTGTTCTGTGAACTGGAGTCTTAAAGAACTGGTACTTGCAGTACACAGGGATGCACAGCCTCTAGGAGAAAATGAGATGACGACAGATCACTAGGCTGCAGTGGCAGTCACTCTGCCTCCCCTTTAAAGGCAGGCTCCCATAGGGGACTCAAATCCTAGAGCCACATTGGCCCCCTCCAGTCCCTGTGGCCTGGATTCCTCATTCACAAAATACAAAGGAAAGAGCCAGCTCTCCAAGGTCATCCCCAGGATTAAGTGACATTCATGAAAGCACCAAGATGGTGGCTGACAAAAGACAGGGCCTAATAAGTATTAAGTCACTATTTCCTCCTCCCAAACTGAGTGCCATGAAGACAGGCCATGTGCATTTTGCACAGCTGTATTTTTACTTCCAAGCCCAAGGCTAGGTGCAGAAAAGGTGGAGATAAGTGGTTTTTAGAAAAGGTAATCCATATTTCCTAGACATCTTGGAGGGTTGGTGTGGGCTCACCTTAACATATTAACAGGTATCCAAGCAGAAAGTTACCACAAGGTGAAGAAGGGCTCAGTCAGAGTTGTGGGGTTTAAGAGGGCATGGAAAATAAGATGGAAAGGAGTGACAGAAAACAGGGTATCCTGCATATTTTAACCTTGACACTAAGACTTTTTAAATCAAAAGTTAACCCTTATGCAAGTTTGTGATCTGAATTCATACTCCAAGTGTACTATTTATTTTACACTGAAACCTTTAAATAATCCTGGGTTGGTATGCTCCCAGGTACCTTGTAGAAGTTCTCAAAAAACCTTCTACAGAAATCCACTTTCAACCTAAGCTTCAAAGAATCTTCATGGAGAAAGATCAATTAAATGTGAAACCACAGTAAAAATTACAAAATTCCTAAGTAAAAGGTACTACTAGCAAAATTGGTTGCACAAAGCCATAAGATATTAGAGTCACCAGAAACATAAACTAAATATATTTGTTTGGTTATGTGTAAAAAAGGGAATATAATAAGGTCAAATCTACTGTATTTCTATTTTCTAACAATGAATAATTTTAAAATATCACCTACAATAGCATAGAAACATAAAATGATTGAAATAAATGCAATAAAAAATGTGTAAGACCTGTACACTGAAAAGAACAAAATTAAGAGAGAAATTAAATAAAATCTAAATATAGAAATATACAATCTTCATGGATAGGAAAATGCAATTAATTCTAGATGAATCATAGACCATATACATCTTCTAGAAGAAGACATAGGAGAGAATTTTCATTCATGTGGGAAAAGATTTCTTTGACAGGACACCAAAAAACACTAATTATAACAGCTGAAGTTGATAACATGGACTTTATCAAATAAAGTTAAGCCCTAGACTGGCATAAAACATGTATAATACATATCTATATGTCTATATATAGATATAGATATAGATATAGATATAGATATAGATATAGATATATATAACATGAAGGACTTATATACAGGATATAAAAAACATATATAAAATAATAAAAGAGAAAAAATGAAAAATAGTAGAAGATGAACTTTAAAATTTGGTTACGTGGAGTAAGCACACCCCACTCTCCATCTCCCAGTGAATGTATCCAGAAATCATAGACAGAATGCACGGAGCAGCTGTCAGAGGCCTCTGAAAAGTAAAAGGTAATGGGAAATTGGGAATGGAAACCAAACTCAAAGTACAACCAACACAGCTATGAGTTTACTGGGTTTATTTTCCTCTTGTATGTTGTAGCCTGGACTCAAAAGGAAGCCTGAATCCAAGAATTGTGCACCAGATACAGACAGAGCTCTAAGAGAAGCCCTCTCTTTCTGTTCTAAGGAGTGGGAGGAAGGACCCCCATAGGATACAGAGAGTGGGAGTTTGGAGGGATCCACTGTTGTTTTTCTCTGTTGGCCCTGTCCTCATGCAAGTTCAAGCTCCAAAGCTACACTCTGATGGTGACAGCAGCTGGGCAGGCACCTAAAAATCTGAGACAGGGAAATCCTTTTCAACCAGAGGAATTGTGATACAAAAAGCATGTGGTAAACCCTCAATATTGTTTTTACTCTACATATCTTCCAACCACCTGTCCTCAGAGGCAGACTGAGTCCCAGGAAGGGCATGTTAGAGTGGAAACAATAAAGGTATACCTTTTAAGCCAGCAGACCAGGAAAATGACTCCTTGGGATCTGGGGAGTGTAGAAAGGGGGGAAATCAAGGAAGGGACTCCATAAAGTTATGTGTAAACTTGAGCTTATCCCTCAACTGTGCATGTGTGGATCCAGCCATTAGCCACATACCAGGGGTTTCAAGAACTGAACTACAGAGACCACGGCACAGGCCTGACTGGTGCCTTAGTACTACACATGCAGGACAGTCTTGAATATCACTACAAAATCTTTGAAAACTGAACTGGCCTTAAAACCACAGCCACAAACAAAACTTTGAAAGAATTAAGAAGACTGATAAACCCCTGGCCAGACCTATCAAAAAGAAAAGAGAAAGGACCCAAATTAATAAAGTCATGAATAAAAGAGGAGAGATCACAACCAACACCAAAAAAAAAAATTACAAACAATTAAAGAACATATTATGAGCAACTATATGCTGGCAAATTTGACGATCTGGAAGAAATGGATACATTCCTAGACATACAAACTACCAAAACTGAACCAGGAAGAAATAGAAAACCTGAACAGACCTATAACCAGTAAGGAGATTGAAGCAGTCATCAAAAATCTCCCATCAAACAAGAGCCCAGGGCCATATGGCTTCCCAGGGGAATTCCCTCCAAACATTTAAAGAAGAATTAATACGTACTCTCCTGAAACTGTTCCAAAAAATAGAAATGGAAGGAAAGCTTCCAAACTCATTTTATGAGGCCAGCATTAGCTTGATCCCAAAACCAGACAAAGATCCCATCAAAAAGGAGAATTACAGACCAATATCCTTGATGAACACAGATGCAAAAATTCTCACCAAAATCCTAGCCAATAGGATCCAACAGTACATTAAAAGGATTATTCACCACAACCAAGTGGGATTTATTCCTGGGCTGCAAGTTTGGTTCAACATCTGCAAATCAATCAATGTGATAAATACATTAATAAGAGAAAGAACAAGGACCATATGATCCTCTCAATAGATGCTGAAAAAGCATTTGACAAAGTACAGCATCCTTTCTTGATCAAAACTCTTCATAACGTAGGCATGGGGGTACATACCTCAATATCATCAAAGCCATCTATGAAAAACCCACAATGGCTATCATTCTCAATGGAGAAAAACTGAGAGCTTTTCCCCTAAGGTCAGGAACACTGCAGGGATGTCCATTATCACCACTGCTATTCCACATAGTACTAGAAGTCCTAGCCTCAGCAATCAGACAACAAAAAGAAATAAAAGGCATTCAAATCAGCAAAGACTAAGTCAAACTCTCACTCTTTGCAGATGATGTGATACTTTATGTGGAAAACCCAAGAGACTCCACTCCAAAAGCACTAGAATTCATACAGGAATTCAGTAAAGTGTCAGGACATAAAATCAATGCACAGAAATCAGTTGTATTTCTGTACACCAGCAACAAGACAGAAGAAAAAGAAATTAAGGAGTTGATCCCATTTACAATTGCACCCAAAACCATAACATACCTGGGAATAAACCTAACCAAAGAGGCAAAGAATCTGTACTCAGAAAACTATAAAGTGCTCATGAAAGAAATAGAGGAAGACACAAAGAAATGGAAAAATGCTCCATGCTCATGGATTGGAAGAATAAATATTGTGAAAATCTCTCTGCTACCTAAAACAATCTACATATTTGATCCAATCCCTACCAAAATACTGTTAATTTTTTTCAAAGAAATGGAACAAATAATCCTAAAATTGGTATGGAACTAGAAAAGACCCCAAATAGCCAGGGGAATGTTGAAAAAGAAAGCCAAAGTTGGTGGTATCACAATTCCAGACTTCAAGCTCTACTACAAAGCTGTAATAATCAAGACAGTATGGTACTGGCACAAAGACAGACACATAGATCAATGGAACAGAATAGAGAGCCCAGAAATAGACCCTCAACTCTATGGTCAACTGATCTTTGACAAAGCAGGAAAGAACATCCAACGGAAAAAAGTCTCATCAACAAATGGTATTGGGAAAACTGGACAGCCACATGCTGAAAAATGAAATTGGACCATTTCCTTATACGACACACAAAGATAGAGTCAAATGGATGAAAGATCTCAATGTGAGACAGGAACCCATCAAAATCCTTGAGGAGAACACAGGCAGCAACCTCTTCTTCCTCTTCTTCCTAGAAACATTGCCAAAGACAAGGGAAGCAAGGGCAAAAATGAACTACTGGGACTTCATCAAGATCAAAATCTTTTGCATGACAAAGGAAACAGTTAACAAAACCGAAGGACAACTGACAGAATGGAAGAAGATATTCACAAATGACATATCAGATAAAGGGCTAGTATCCAAAATCTATAAAGGTCTATAAAGAATTTATTACACTCAACACCCAAAGAACAAATAATCCAATCAAGAAATGGGCAGAGGACATGAACAGACATTTCTGCAAAGAAGACACCCAGATGGCCAACAGACACATGAAAAAGGGCTCCACATCACTAGGCATCAGGGAAATACAAATCAAAACCACAATGAGATACCACCTCACACCAGTCAGAATGGCTAAAATTAACAAATCAGGAAATGACAGATGCTGGTGAGGATGTGGAGAAAGGGGAACCCTCCTACATTCTTGGTGGGAATGCAAGCTGGTGCAGTCACTCTGGAAAACAGCATGAAGGTTGCTCAAAAAGTTGAAAATAGAGCAACCCTATGACCCAGCAATCGCACTACTGGGTATTTACCCTAAAGATACAAATGTAGTGATCCAAAGAGGCACATGCACCTATATGTTTATAGCAGCAATGTCCACAATAGCCAAACTATGGAAAGAACCTAGATGTCCATGAACAGATGAATGGATAAAGAAGATGTGGTATATATATATACAATGGAATACTATGCAGCCATCAAAAGAAATGAAATACTGCCATTTGCAAAAACATGGGTAGAACTAGAGGGTATTAGGCTGAGCAAAATAAGCCAATCAGAGAAAGACAATTATCAAACAGTCTCTCTGATATGAGGAATTTGAGAGGCAGGGTGGGGAGTTGTGGGGAGTAGGGAATGAAAAAAATGCAACAAGATGGGATTTGGAGGGAGACTCTTAATTTCATGAAACAAACTGAGGGCTGCTAGGGGGCGAGTGGGTAGGGATATGGGGTAGGGATATGAGGTGGTAGGGTTGGGTTATGGACATTAGGGAGGGTATGTGCCTTGGTGAGTGCTGTGAAATGTGTAAGCCTGATGATTCACAGACCTGTACCCCTGGGGCAAATAACATATTATATGTTTATAAAAATAATTTTAAAAAAACACAGCCACGGGAGGTAAATTGGAAATTACAGCTTGACCCTATATAAGACTATTATCTAACAAAACAAAAAGCCAACATTCTCCATAGGATTTAAACAAGACTCAGGGACTCACAACTTTAATATTTAAAAGGTCTAACATATAACCCAAAATTACTTGACATATGAAGAACCGGGAATGCTGACCAGTTATCAAGGGGAGAGACAACCAATAGAAGCCAACTCTGAAGTGACTTGAATACTGGAATTATCTGATGAAAACTTTAAGACAATTATAAACATTCTCCAATATGTAACTGAGCATTCTTAAAACAAATGGAATATAGCCAGTCTCAGCAAATGGAAACTATAATGAAGAACCAAAGGGAAATTTTATAACTGAAAAATATAATACCTGAAATTTAAAATTCACTGGATGATCCAAAGAACAAAATGGAGATGGCAGAGGAATGAATAAGTGAAGTTGAGTATAGATCAATATAAAGTACGCAATATGAGTGGTGCCTGGGTAGCACAGTTTGGTTAAGTGTCTGACTCTTGGTTTCAGCTCAGGTTGTGATCTCAGGGTCATGAGATTGAGCCCCATGTCAGGCTATGTGCTTAGCACAGAGTCTGCTAGAGACTATCTCTCCCTCTTCTTCCACCCCCAGCTTCCAGCACACACACATTTCCCTTCCTCTCTCTCTCTCTCTCTCAAATAATTATTTTCTTAAAAAGAAAGTGTGCAATCTGAACACACAGAGAAAAAAACATTGAAAATTAAAAGTAAATTGAGCCCCAGGGACCTGTGGGACAATATCAAAATGTCTAATAGTTGTACCATCAGAGTTCCAGAAGAAGAAAAGAAATTTGTAGAAAAGATATTTGAGGAGGCTGGGAAGACGGCAGAGTAGGAGGACCCCAACTGTGCCTCTTCCCATGGGTACAACTAGATAACATTCACTTCAGTGTAAATAACACATAAAATGATCTGAAGATGGGCCGAACAAACTCTAAAACTAAAGGTAGAGAAGAGACCACATCAAAGAAGGTAGGAAGGAGAAAGAGAGAGTTTGGGAGCAAGATGGACACCATCCGTGGTGAGGAAGGAGCCAGTGGTACAGAGAAGAGCAAAAAACAGATTTGAACATTGAGGAACTCACAAGGGGAAGACAAGTCCCCATAACATTTGGCATTGAAAGCAAGAGGGGCTAAATTTCATAGGTTCTTACAACCTATGGGACTTAAAGCCTGGAATCTTAAAAATCAGCAGGCTTAGCCCTAGGAGAGCCTGGAAGGCATTAGGAAGAAGAGTCCTTGTCCCTAAAGAAGACAGCATGACAAACAACCCATGCAGATACAGACTAGAAGCAGCAGTTTAGAAAATGACCATGGTTGTGGGAGGGGGGAGCAGATGGGAGTAAGTGTGATTTACTCATCTCAAAGCATGTCCAAGAGGCAGGATCACTGGGAGATCCCTCCAGAAACAAAGGATCTGGCAGACACAATTTCCTTCCCCTACCCTCCAGCATAAACCTACAGTGGGAACCAGTGCACCACTGACATAACTTGCTTACACCAAGTCCTCTGTCCCACCCCCCGCACTTTGGCAGATCTGCCTTCCCACTCATGCTTGCCTCAGTACCTACACTGCAGGCCCCTCTCCCAGAAAACTGGCGCAAACCCCACCAACACCTCATCTCCTGACCTGGGTATTTTGCTGGGTCTCAGTTCAAGTGGCAGCAGCTGTGTTGGCAGGTTTCATTGTACAAGCAGCTAGTGTACACCTAGTTAAAATGCACCCTACCCCTGCTGGGAAACAAATATTGCCCATAAGAGGCAAGAGGAGGCTCTGTAGACAACTGGACTGAAATAAGGAGGGGGGGAGCAGGACTCAACAGCAAGACCCAGGCAACACACACAGGAGACATTCCCTGGAAGGGCCAGGTCCTGGGCAACAGACACTGCTCTGTGGGGCACTACAAGACCTCTTTTTCATAAGGCCATTACCTTCAAGAGCAGGAGAAGTAGTTGACTTTCCTAACGGAGAGAAACAGACACCGAGAGTTAGAAAAATTAAGGAGACAGAGAAATATGTCCAAATGAAAGAATAGGACCAAACCACAGCAAGAGAACTAAGTGAAATGAATAAAAGTAATATACCTGACAGAATTTAAAGTAATGATCATAAAGATACTCACTGGATTTGAGTAAATAGTGGAGGACATAAGCGAGATCCTTGACAAGGAGATAAAAAAGAATCAATCAGAGATGAAGAACATGATAAATTTAAAATACATTTGGTGGAATTAAGAAAAAGCTAGATGAAGCAGTGGAATGAATTAATGACCTGAAAGACAGTAATGGAAAGTTACCAAGATGAGGAAATGAGACCAAAAAAGTTATGCAAATTGAGAACTCAGTGACCACATAATAACATTCGCATTATAGGGATCCCAGAAAGAGAGAGAGAAAGGGGGTCAGAAAATTTATTTGAAGAAATAATAGCTGAAAATATCCCTAATCTGGTGAAGGAAACAGATATCCAGATCCAGAAGGCATAGAGACATCCCAAAAAATCAACCCAAGGAGGCCCATACAAAGACACATAGTAATTAAAATGGCAGAAGTAGTAATAAAGAAAAAAACTTTAAAGCACCAAGAGAAAAAGAAGACAGTTACAGACAAGGGAAACCCCATGAGGCTGTCAGCAAATTTTTCAGCAGAAATTTTGCAGACCAGAAGAGACCAGCAAGATATCTTCAAAGTGCTGAAAAGCAAAACTCTGCAGCCAAGAATACTGTATCCAGCAAGGCTGTCATTCAGAATAGAAGGAGAAATAGAGTTTCTCAAACAAAAACTAAAGGAGTTTCACAACCACTGAATAAGCCCTGCAAGAAATATTAAAGGGAACTCTTCAAATGGAAAGAACACAAGTGAGTAGGAAAAGTAAAAAAACACAAAGGATTAAAAATAAGCATTTCTGTAAATATCAGTCAAAGGGATTCATAAAATAAAAGGATGTAAAATATGACACCATAGGACACTAAAGCATGGAGGAGAGGGGTAGGGAGTAAAGAATGGGTTCAAACTTAAGCAACCATCAACTTAATATAAACTGTTATACGAACATAATGGTAACCACAAATCAAAACCATTAATAAATATGCAAAGAATAAAGAGAAAGAAACCCAAATATATCACTAAAAAAAATATCAAACCATGAAAGAGAGAAAGATAAAAAAGAATCAGGGAAAATCTTCAGAAACAATCACAAAAGATGTAATAAAAATGCAATAAATATAGAACCACCAATGCAAAAGTCTCAATGTAGACCTAAAGACACTTGCAGATTGAAAGTAAGAGGGTGGAGAAATATCTATCATGCAAATGGAAAAAGAAAGCTGAAGTAACAATACCTACACTGGATAAAATAGACTTTAAAACAAAGACTGTAATAAGAGAAAAAGGATACTATATAATCATAAAGCAGACAGCCCTGCAAAAAGATTTAACAGCTGTAAATATTTATGCATCTAACATGGGAATACCCAGACACATAAAATAGTTAATAACAAACATAAAGGAACTAATTGATAATAATGAATTAATAGTAGGGAATTTTAACACCTCCTCTTACATTGATGTAGAGATCAACTAAACCGAAAATCAGCAAGGAAACAATGACTTTGAATGACACACCGTACCAGATGGGTCCAACAGATACGTTCAGCACATTCCATCCTAGGGTCAACTGGGTAGCTCAGTCAGTTAAGTGTCTACCTTCAGTTCAGATCATGATGTAGGGTCCTGGGATTGAGCCCCACTTGGGGCTCCCTGCTCAGTGGGATGCCTGCTTCTCCCTCTCCATCTGCCCCTTAGCCCCCACCCATGCCCTATCTTAAACAGATAAATAAAATCTTAAAAAAAAAAAAAGAACATTCCATCTTTAAACAGCAGAATACGCATTTTTTTCAAGTGCATGCACAACATTCTCCAGAATAGATCACATGTTAGGCCACAAAACAAGCCTCAACAAATTCAAGAACATCGAAGTCATACCATGCATCTTTTCTGACCACAATGCTATGAAACTAGAAGGCAATTACAAGAAGAAACCCGGAAAGACCACAAATACGTGGAGGTTAAATAACATGCCACTGAACAATGAATGAGTCATCCAGGAATTTAAAGAAGAAATTTAAAAAGTACATGGAAACAAATGAAAACAAAAATGCAAAGTTCAAACCTTTGTGAACTTTGCGAATAGCAAAAATGACATAGCAAAAAATGACTGCTATGTCTATAGCAATGCAGACCAATCTCAAGAAGTGAGAAAAATCTCAACAACCTAACCTTACACCTAAAGGAGCTAGAAAAATAACAACAAACCAAACCTAAGCCAGCAGAAGGGAGGATATAATAAAAGATTAGAGCAGAGAAAAAAATGATATAGAAACTAAAAAAAAAAATTAATGAAACCAGTTTTTCAAAAATAATCAATAAAATTGATAAGCCCCTAGCCAGACTTATCAACATAAGAGAGAGAAAGGACATAATCAAATACAGTCATATATAAGGGAGGGGAGACGATAACCAACACCACAGAAATACAAACAAGTATAAGAGAATATTGTGAAAACTATATGCCAACAAATTGGACAACCTAGAAGAAATAGATAAATTCCTAGAAACATAAGCTACCAAAAATGAATCAGGAAGAAAGAGAAAATTTAGACAAATGATTTATCAGGAAAGAAACTGAGCCAGTAATCACTAAACTCCCAAAAAACAAAATCCAGGACCATTTGCTTCATAGGCAAATTCTACCAGACACTTAAAGAAGAGTTAATACTTATATTTCTCAAACTGTTTCAAAGAATAGAAAAGAAAAGAAAACTTCCCAATTCATTCTATGAGGCCAGCATTACCATGATACCACAACCAAATAAAGATACCACAGGAAAAGAGAACTACAGGCCAATATCGTTGATGAATACAGAATGCAAAAATTCTCAACAAAATAATAGCAAACCAAATCCAACAATACATTAAAAAAGTCATTCACCACAATCAAGCAGGATTTACTCCTGGGTGGTAAGGGTGGTTCAAAATTTGCAAATCAATCAACGGGATGCATCACACCAATGAGAGAAATGATTAAGAACCATATGATCATTTCAATGGATATAGAAAAATCATTTAACAAAGTACAACATTTACTCATGATAAAAACCCTCCACAAAGTACATTTACAGGGGACATACCTCGATATAATAAAGACCTTATATGAAAAACCCACAGCTAATATCATTCTCAATGGTGAAAACCTGAGAGTCTTTCCCCTAAGGTCAGGAACAGACAAATATGTCCACTCTCACCACTTATATTCAACATAGTCCTGGAAGTCCTAGCCAAACAGACAACAAAAAGAAATAAACAGACAACAAAAAGAAATAAAAAGCATCCAAATCTGTAAGGAAGAAGTAAAACTTTCACTATTTACAAACAGACAACAAAAAGAACATAACAAAAAGAAATAAACATAACATTAAAAAATAACATAACAAAAAGAAATAAAAACAATCCAAGTATGTAAGGAAGAAGTAAAACTTTCACTATTTACAGATGACATGATAAAATATATAGAAAACCTGAAAACTCCACCAAAAAATCCCTGCTAGAACTGCTGAAGTCAGGAGACAGAGAAATACGTCCAGATATAAAACTGGATATAAAAGGATATAAAGGATATAAAACCAATGTAAAGAAATCCATAGGGGCACCTGGGTGGCTCAGTGGGTTAAGCTGCTGCCTGTGGCTTGGGTCATGATCTCAGGGTCCTGGGATCAAGCCCCAAATTAGGCTCTCTGCTCAGCGGGGAGCGTGCTTCCCTCTCTCTTTCTCTCTGCCTGCCTCTCTGCCTACTTGTGATCTCTCTCTGTCAAATAAATAAATAAAATCTAAAATGTAAAAAAAAGAAATCCATTGCATTTCCATACACTAATAATGAAGCAACAGAAAGTGAAATTAACAATCCCACTTACAATTACACCAAAAACAATAAAATAAGAAAAAACTTAACCAAAGAGGTAAAAGCCTTATATTCTGAAAACTCTAAAAACATAAAAATGTTGGTTAAAAAAAAAATCCAAGATAACCCAAAGACATGGAAAGACATTTCATGCTCATGGACTGGAAGAACAAATACTGTTAAAATGTTTATACTATCCAAAGCAAACCACACATTTAATGCAATCCCTATCAAAATGCCAACCACATTTTTCACATAACTAGAAAAAACAATCCTAAAATTTGTATGAAACAATAAAAGACATCAAATAGCCAAAGCAATTTTGAAAAAGCAAAGGAAAGCAGGAGGCATCACAATTCTAGACTTTGAGTTTTATTACAAAGCTGTAGTAATCAAAACAATATTGTACTGGCACAAAAACAGATACACAGATCAATAGAACAGAATAGAACAGATATATCAACAACTATATGGCCAATCTTTGACAAAGCAGACAAGAATATCCAATGGAAAAAGACAGTCTGTCAACCAATGGTGTTGGGAAAACAGGACAACTACATGCAAAAGAATGAAACTGGATCACTTTCTTACACCACAAACAAAAACAAAACCAAAATGGATTAAAGACCTAAATGTGACACTTGAAACCATAAAAATCCTAGATGAAAATAAGGCAGTAACTTTTTAACATTGGTTGCAGCAACTTTTTTCTAGATATGTCTCCTGATGCATGGGAAATAAAAGCAAAAATTAACTATTGGGACTACATTTAAAAAAAAACAAACTTCTGCATGAGGAAGGAAACAATTAACAAAACTAAAAGGCAACCTGTGGAATGGGAGAA